>NW_028318137.1:771666-1500833 GCF_062004578.1 Staurois parvus
CAAGAGAAGACTTCACCAGAGTGAATACAGAGGGTTCACCACAAGATGTAAACCATCGGTGAGCCTCAAAAACAGGAAGGCCAGATTAGAGTTTGCCAAACGACATCTAAAAAAGCCTTCACAGTTCTGGAACAACATCCTATGGACAGATGAGACCAAGATCAACTTGTACCAGAGTGATGGGAAGAGAAGAGTATGGAGAAGGAAAGGAACTGCTCATGATCCTAAGCATACCCCCTCATCAGTGAAGCATGGTGGTGGTAGTGTCATGGCGTGGGCATGTATGGCTGCCATTGGAACTGGTTCTCTTGTATTTATTGATGATGTGACTGCTGACAAAAGCAGCAGGATGAATTCTGAAGTGTTTCGGGCAATATTATCTGCTCATATTCAGCCAAATGCTTCAGAACTCATTGGACGCCGCTTCACAGTGCAGATGGACATTGACTCAAAGCATACTACAAAAGCAACCAAAGAGTTTTTTAAGGGAAAGAAGTGGAATGTTATGCAATGGCCAAGTCAATCACCTGACCTGAATCCGATTGAGCATGCATTTCACTTGCTGAAGACAAAACTGAAGGGAAAATGCTCCAAGAACAAGCAGGAACTGAAGACAGTTGCAGTAGAGGCCTGGCAGAGCATCACCAGGGATGAAACCCAGCGTTTGGTGATGTCTATGCATTCCAGACTTCAGGCTTTAATACTTGGTTGCAAATCCTTTGCAGTCAATTACAAAGTGAAAGTTTGATTTACGATTATTATTCTGTCCCATTACTTTTGGTCCCTTAACAAGTGGGAGGCACATATGCAAACTGTTGTAATTCCTACACCGTTCACCTGATTTGGATGTAAATACCCTCAAATTAAAGCTGACAGTCTGCAGTTAAAGCACATCTTGTTTGTTTCATTTCAAATCCATTGTGGTGGTGTATAGAGCCAAAAATGTTAGAATTGTGTCGATGTCCCAATATTTATGGACCTGACTGTAGTTTGGTTCTGCATTTGTGTCACAGAATTCAGACCAGGCAGTATTTAATACCCAGAGTAAATTCCTGATTTTTGGCCAGGAAGGATGGGAAACGCCATGTACGTGAGTGTTGGTTATGCTGTGTGCGTTGTACGAAGATAGAAATCGGGGAGTGGTCGGAAATTGCTATGTCGTGTATCTCAGAGCATTTGATGTTTTGTAATATAAGATTGTTGACGAAAAAATTGTCGATCCTGGACAGAGTATGGTGAACAAGGGAAAAGAACGTATATTCTCTTCCTTCTGGATGTGACAGACGCCAAATGTCCGTGAGTTGTAGTGCTTCTGTAAAGCTGTTCAATAGCGTGTGCATAGTGGGGAGAGTGGGGAGGGATGGGCGATTTGTGGTAGTAGGTTTTGATTTATCTTCCTGTACATTCATGTATTGGTTGAAATCCCCTCCTAACACTAATGGAAGGTGTATGAAGTTCGATAGGTTCGATTAAAGATCTTGGAAGAATGGTTTGGGTGAGGAGTTTGGGGCGTATATGTTAGCCAAAACCAGTGGTACAGTGATGTATCGTCAAAACCAGTGGTACAGTGATGTATCGTCCCTCCTCATCCGTAGCTATCGTTATAATGTCAAGGATAAGACGTTTATGTAGAAGGATAACTACTCCTGCTTTACCACTGGGCGTGGGTAATCCCAGCACTTGTCCCACACATAATTTTTTCATGCGAGTAAAATCCGTTTGTTTTAAGTGAGTTTCTTGAAGAAACGCGATGTCAGTTTTCATGCATTTGAGATGACGAAGGACAGCCATGTGTTTGTGGGGCGATCTTAGACCCTTAACATTCCATGAAACCACACAAATCATTGGAGTGTGAATAGGAGGGTGTTTAGACTAGGATTAAAATCTTCTCTATGACTTGGCGGTACCGCGGATTTATCATCGCGATCCATGTTCTCTCGCTGCCTTGCTAGAGGGTATGGCGTTGTGGGGTCTCCGGGTAAGAGGAGGATAGTTATGAGAATGGAAAGAGAAAGGGAAGGGGGGGAGAGATACAGATATCAATGACCCAACAGGGGTCTATTGCCAAAATAAAAATAACAATAAACTGCATAGGCATCATGATCTTCACATTATTGCGCATGTTGTCTATTTTTTGGCCTGCGTTACCGGAAATGATAGGGTGTGAACCCTGCACCGTAGGGTTGCAAAGGCAGGTGTGGAGAGAAGAGGGCGCCCGATAGTGGCATATACCACCAGTGAAGGATGGGCCAGCTTGCCCTATTATCAACAGTAGCGCAGTATCCAGAGAATATAGTGGAGCATTACACAAACATTCAAATTGAAATAGAAAAAACGATACCCTGATATCTGAACATCTCAGCTAGTTTAGAGCAATATGATACAGTAAAATAATGTAACACAAGTTTTTAAATACCAGTAAGAGGGTATTTGGATGAGATGGGTGACAATCGTCAGGATGATCTTTGTTTTTTCGAGGTGTGGTTAGTGCGTTGGCACTTTGGTGGTTCTTTTCATGGCCTACGTTGATCTTGTGGACCAGGGTCTTGTGGTGAATGCTGTGATTGTGGAGGGCCCATGACCTCGGAAAGATTATTTTGAAAGTACTGGAGGGCTTCCTCTGGGTGTGTGAATGATTTGGGTTACCCTGCGGGCATAGTGAAGCGAAGTGTAGCTGGGTATGCTAGAGTGAATTTGACCCCTTTTTGAAATAGAGTAGTGCAAATTTGTTGGAATGCTTTTCTTTTGCGGGAGACTTCTTACGAGTAGTCAGCAAATAGTAACAGCTTATGACCATCTAGCTGCAGGGATTGTGAGTTGTGGAACAAATTGAGTATAGCTACCCGGTCCGCGTAATTGAGATATTTGACGATTGTTGAGCGCGGTGTGCGTCTGTCATCTGAGGGTGCGCCTAGGCGATGAGCCCTCTCAACCTGGCAAGGTGTCGTAATGCCCAATGCCGCAGGAATGCGTGTAGAACAGATATCGGATAATAAACCGGAGTTGTAGGATTCAGGGAGGCCTACGATGCGCAGGTTATTCCTGCACGAACGGTTTTCTAGATCATTTAGCTTGTCCGATATATTCTGTTGCTCACGTTTGGATTGTGTAGCGCCCACCTGCATAGCTTGAAACTCATCCTCTAGGTCAGAGAGGCGATGTTCAACTTCGGTTATGCGTTTGGCGTTTTCTCCCAGGTCACTTCTGAGCTGTTCTATGCCCTGTGTTACTGCTCTGTCTACTGCCTGAGTAATGGTGGGTAGCAACAGAGAAGCAACAGCCTGTGCAAACTTTTCATACTGGTCCGTGGGACTACTAGTATCAGCATGCCCTGGTGAGAGAGTGTGGGGTGGCTGTGCTTCTCTCCTACCTGTTCCTGGGTCTGGCTCTGGCTCTGGCTCTGTATCCATGCTGGCCGTCTTGTGGGTTTAGATGCTGCTGTTCTTTGATTCTTTGATGCCAGCAGCGTGATCGGCGGCCATCTTGGCTGCAGCAGGGGGAGATCTGTCCCTTATGGCTCGTGGAGCAGGATCAGAGCCGGATGCCGCCGGCCATATGTACCGATCCATTGGGATCGGCTAAGGTAAGATCAGGGGGGGCACTCCCGTGTCCTTCAATTATGTCCTCCGGTGCAGAAGGCTGTATTTTTAGGCTTAGTGTTCCAGAGCCGCGGGATGCCATCCCTGTCACATGCCGCGCCGGAACCAGAAGTAAAGAGTTCCTGTGGTTCCTGTGTATTACTAAGTGTGATGTTATCATAAAATATGAAGACAAAAAAAAAAGTGTGTCTAATTTAATGTTTCTTCAGCTTTAGGATGGAGACAGTTCTCAATTGTGGGACACAGTATGGGTAAGGAATAGTCTTTATTTATTTGACTCATTTACTTGAATTTCAGTAACTTTTAGAATGTATGGTACAACTTGTGTTTTTTTTTCTCCTTTTACCTATAGGTGGTGTTGTTGGTGGACTGGTAAGATAATTACCGATTTGTTTTTATATATGTTAATCAACAGAGCCCTATCCCTATTTTGATATTAAAAAATACACATTTGCATACAGTACATTTGAGTAGATAATGTGCAATGAGCACATTCATCCAGGGTCATTGGAGAAGATCTAATCGGACTAGGTGGATACGTGAACTGAATAGAATGCAACTGAACAACTGAAAGGTCTTAGACTACATGCACATGTAATAATATTACGCATGTTTTTTTTCTAGAACAAAAGTTCCTGCAAAGTGATCAGTAAATACTAGCACAAAATTGTCCTGGTTCTTTTTTCCCAGTACTTGCCTCTGGCAAACGTGTATATGTATGTACTCAGATGCAGATTTTTGGATTTTGCGTTACGTATCTGAAAGTAGCACATGTTTATGCACCTGATATCGTATGTACTCTCCAGCGCCTCAGGATATGCACAGCCAAAAGGGAAGCCAAGGGTACCAGGACAGTGACAACCAAAGGAAATGTTCCAGGGATGCAGCCCTCCTCAGACGGGGAAATCAGCCACTGGATAGAGAGAAAACAGGTGGCGCACACACCTAGTGCATTATCCAAGGCTTATTGTAGGAATAAAATAATAAAAACATACTCACAGACGAAGCATGTATCTAAAAAGCATAGAAAAATGACAATGGCCACAACGGTGGGCAAGGTGTCCTCACTGTCAGTGCGGTCAAATGGCTGATGCGTTTCGGGGACGAATCCCTTTCCTCAGAGCTGATGACCAACTTGTATGGAGGTCAAGTAGTAAATAACCAGGGCTAGATGCCTTGGGAGCAAAGCTCCACCTCCTCTACTTGTTATAAGATGAGGGGTTGGAGGGGGTTATTTAAAGTGCAATCTTTTGTAGTTTTTATAAACACATATACATACATATATACACATGCATATACACATATACAAAGATATATACATGCACTAAGAAAGAAAGCAAATAAAAAATTATTATTAAAAATACATGAATATAACACCTGCAAATGTAGATAAATAAAAAACAATTTTTTAAAATAAAATATATAAAAAAATATATAAAAATAATCATAGTAGTAACACTGGCAATGATGATAAAAATAATAATAATAATATTAGTAAACATCATAAAAATAAAAGTAATAAGACTAGTGGATAGTGGATGATTATCAGTTCAAAGTAATGAGTGTGGCTGTAGACCATATATATCTATTCAAACGTGAAGCGCTGAGCTAACTATGTGCTGTGTAGTGATATTGGACTGTTGTTGGAGAAAAGAAAAAAAAAAAAAAGTGGGAACATTAGAAAACATGAAATAAAGAGTGTGTGTATGGGTAAATGAATGACCTTTAGGAGGCAATGGTTAAGTGAATGGATGAGATATATGAATATGGTATAGATACCTCTGATGCTGATGTATGATGTATGGAAAGAAAGAACCTCGCTGTTGATGCCTGAGTGGGATGGTGTGGGAGTGTGCTTTTATGCCTGTGGGGAAATGGCTGCTGGAATGCAAACCACAAGACAGGAAGTAAACTCCGGATGACTCATGTCTGGTATCCCTGGAATGGAACATGAACAGGTGCAGTGACTGCAAGGCTCCTCCCAGGGGGGGAAGAAGGGAACTGAGTCAGCATAGCCATGTGGAGGATGGCTGGAGGGGGTAAATGTGGTGTTGTGGTGATAATGGCACGGATGGCCTCGGGAACACAGGGACTGAACTGAAGAGTGATAGGAGGCAGATAATGAGTGTGACAGAAAGGAAGGGGGGGGGGGAGGGGAGACAGAAACCTGTTGTGTGATGTGTACTGGAAATGCAGCTGATACTAGTGACAGAGCTGGGGAGAGGGTGGGGGGGAGGAGGGGAAAGAGGAGGCAGATGTGATGAATGTTCTATAATGGAAATGAACCTATGAAAGTGGCAGACTTCGGGGGCAAGGAAAAGAGGGGGGGAAAGGGAACCAAGAGGGCAGATATGTTTGTAATGAATATTGAAAATGTAATGATCAACATGTCAGAACTGAGGGGGGGAGGAGGGAAGGGGGATACAAACATGTGGTGAGTATTGTATGGAGTGTGGCAAAAATAGGGGGGGGGGGGAAGAATGAGAGAACATGAAACTAATGAATAATAAGTCTGAGAAGAGGGAAGAAGAGACAAAAAAAAAAAAACCAAAAAAAAAAAACCACACACCCTCTGATGCGGGTGTATATTAAAAATATGTGATACATTGGTGTAATTGTATTGGTTTAATTGATCACAGGAAATCTGTGTATATATATATATATATATATATATATATATATATAAATAAGTCATCCAAGTTCACACCGCACATGATGAAACTGAACATAATCAAACTATGGTGGTGGAAAAATTATGATAATGAAGACTACTGTTTATGCACCTGTTTGAAAGTCTCCTTGGAAAACAATGTAGCTGCATTCAGATTGGTAAATTAAAAACACTTGTAAATGCATTTTTCTCTTTTGTTCATTGACAGACATACTGTAGCCTCTTTTTATTCTTGACCATGGTTTATAGCTCAATTTACATGGTTAAGACACTAGGCAGAAAAGAAACTCATACCACCTATGGGCAGTGTGGACTGAGTGATGGGCTAGGTTATCTAGATTCTGTGGTCACCCCAGTCTAGCCAACAAGTGCATGCAGACCTTTTAGCTACGCACTGGGTCAACGCTACAGCCCCTTTTGAGACCAGGACAGGCCAGTGAGTTAAATGTCACTGAAGCGCATATGATCGGGCTTCTAATGTTCGTGTAACAACACTACCCTGGCCAACAGCACCACAGTTCAGGGGAGAGAAGGATCGGTCAGTGCAGTGTCTCCCACACACCATGAGACTGTCCTTGCAGGGTTCTCCCCTTCCCATTCAAGCTTCCATTGCTACATGGTTGCTCCCCCCCTTCTCCCCTCTATTCCCCCCCCCCTCAAAACTGTTACCTTTTCTGGGTAGCTCACTATGCTGTGGCTGGGGATCTCTCCCCTCACCACCTGGACCATGCAGGGTTAACTGGCTGCTGTGGGGGAGAGCATTGTGCCCTTAAAATCAGTACTTGCAGAGTTAACTGGTTGCAGGGTAGGGAGTGTGCGGTTTTCTCTACAGCATGCCTGGTTTCTGTGGCTGTTTGAGGGTGGCACGGTGCCTAACTTTTAGTGTGCCTGCAGCTGCTTGGTGATGTTGGGTGCCTTTTGATCCTGGTTGCAGCAGCCATTTTCCCTCGGCCCAGCTGACACTTTCTTGGGGGTTTAGGTGGACATTTTTGCATGTTCTAGCTGTGTCCATTTTTGTGTTGCCCTTGGGGCCAAACTAACACCTCATGGGGCCCCTGGGCAATAGGGGATCATGGGGACCCTGTGTCCTTGCCCATACTCAAACCACACTCAAAAAAGCCTATGAAATGTTCCAGGGGCATCTCATGGGGCCCCCTACTGACCCTGGGCCCTGAGGCAGTGCCCGAGTTCCCTAATGGTCAGTCCGCCCCTGGTTGCCCTTATATGCACTTGATCTCTGTAGACTGCGTGACAGTAGGCAGGTGAAATCACCTGGTTGCATCCTGGATGGACGATACATTTGTCCAAGGTTTAGACTCTATGGGGATTTGTTCCACTAGGGGGAAGTGCTGAGTCGTTCAGCACTGAGGTAATGAGCCCAGCTGAAGGTAGTGGGCTCATTAAGGCTGTTATAAAACTTCCCAGCCTGCTTAGGGAGTTGCTCCATCCTGGAACCAGATCTATGCCTGAACTGACTGGGGAGCAACAGACTGAGTGCAGTGAGACAAAAGCCTGTGTGGCTAGCCTCCAACTAACAGGGACTAGGTATAGCATCAGGCTGTACCTAGTGGATATCTAGGGAAGCTATTTGTACAGTAAGTAGCCAAGTTGGCCAGGATATGAAGTTTCTTTTTGGTTTGACGTTTTCCTGTAAATATTGTAAATAAACTCCAATTAACAGGGGTATTTCAAAAGGAACTGCTTACGGACCAGGGAACCCCCTTTATGTCCCAGGTGATGAAAGAGCTGTGCAAACTGTTCAAGGTAAAACAATTGCGCACCTCTGTGTATCATCCCCAGACGGGTTGGTTGAAAGGTTCAACAAAACCCTGAAACAAATGTTAAGGAAGGTGGTAGATAAGGATGGAAAGGGTTGGGATTATTTAATACCCTATTTGATGTTTGCCATCTGGGAGGTACCCCAGTCCTCTACCGGGTTTTCACCTTTTGAATTGCTCTATGGGAGACACCCAAGAGGGCTGTTCAATATTGTCAAAGAAACTTGGGAAAATGAGTTCTCTCCACCAATGTGTGATTGAGCATGTCGCCCAAATGCAAGATAGAATACCCAGGTAATGCCGATCGTAAAGGAACATTTGGCCTAAGCGCAGTTAGCGCAGCAGAGGGTGTACAATTGGGAGGCCCAGACCAGGTCGTTTGCCGAAGGAGATAGAGTGCTAGTGCTAATCCTTACGGTTGAAAGCAAATTCCTGGCCAAATGGCATGGCCCATACGAGGTAATCGAGAGAGTGAGCGAGGTAAATTACAGGGTCAGACAACCAGGAAGGCGAAAACCTGAACAGATATACCACATTAATCTGTTGAAGGCCTAGTTGCCGAGGCTTTGTCACCAGCGCCATCTGACTGCTTGGTTCCGGAGGTTGAAATAGCAGTCACGCTATCTACCACTCAACAACAGGAAGTTAAAGAGTTTGTGCTCCGCAACACTGACGTTTTTTCTGAGCTGCCGGGACAAACCTCGGGGGTGGAGCATGACATTATCACCCCACCGGGTGAAAGGGTAAAACTAAAACCCTATAGAATCCCAGAGGCCCATCAGGAGGCAATATGTGGGGAAGTGCATAGAATGCTGGATTTTGGGGTGATAGAGGAGTCCCAGAGTGACTGGTCCAGCCCCATAGTGTTGGTGCCCAAACCGGATGGGAGCTGGCGATTTTGTAACGACTTCCAACAGTTAAATAGAGTTACAAAGTTTGACACCTACCCTATGCTGAGGATAGATGAATTAATCGACCGACTGGGAACAGCCCGGTACATGACGACGCTCGATTTGAACAAAGGATATTGGCAGATTCCCTTAGCTAAGTCAGCAAAGGAGAAGACTGCATTTGTAACCCCAGAAGGGTCATTCCAGTATAGAAGAATGTCGTTCGGGTTACAGAATGCACTGGCCACCTTTCAGCGCAAAATGGATCAAATTCTTCGCCCCCATCAGAAGTATGCTGCAGTTTACCTGGACAATGTGATTGTCCATAGCGCAGATTGGGCCTCACATTTACCAAACGTTCAGGCTGTACTAGACGCAATACGGAAAGCTGGATTTACGGCCAACCCAAAGAAGTGTACTATTGGACAGGAAGAGGCCAGGTACCTTGGGTACACTATTGGGAGAGGGGTAATAAAACCTCAGATCAACAGAGTTGAAGCGATACAGAGTTGACCATGCCCAAATAACAAGAAGCAGGTACGGGCTTTTCTAGGAATTGCTGGCTACGATCGGCGATTTATCCCCCATTTTGCTTCTCTGGCAGTGCCCCTAACCAACCTGACAAAAGGGAAGGAGTCAGTCATGGTTAAGTGGTCCCCAGAGGCTGAAGCAGCCTTCCAGTCTTTAAAAAGGGCCTTATGTAGCCAGCCAGTGCTATACTCACCAGACTTCTCAAAAGACTTTGTGGTCCAGACGGATGCATCCGATGTTGGCTTAGGAGCAGTGTTGTCCCAGGTTTGTAAGGCGGAGGAGCACCCAGTAATCTACCTCAGCAGAAAGCTAAAAATCTCACAAGGAAAATTACGCCACAATTAAGGAGTGTTTAGCAGTAAAGTGGGCTCTAGATTCCCCGCGGTACTATCTGCTAGGCAGACATTTTGACCTGGTCATGGATCACGCTCCCTTGAAATGGATGGCTCAAAATAAAGAGACCAATAGAAGGGTAAATAGGTGGTTTCTGGCCCTACAAGGATTTAACTTCATGGTAAAGCATCACCCTGGAGTTCAGATGGGAAATGTGGATGCTTTATCCTGGGTTCATGCCTGCTTGGCTACTGGTGTTACAACCCCAAGGTTGAAACAAGAGGGGGGGTATGTGACAGTAGGCAGGTAAAATCACCTGGTTACCTCCTAGATGGATGATACATTTGTCCAAGGTTTAGACTCTATGGGGATTTGTTCCACTAGGCAGTTATAAAACGTCCCAGCCTGCTTAGGTGTCAAGGTCCTACCTTTCTTCGGACCTTGTGCATCTCCATGGGCTGGCATCCATCTTGGATCTCTGCAAAGCGTGGTGGGAGCCTTTGTGCCTTCGGGCTTCTGCGGCTCCTCCTCAGAAGGGTGTGGTTGAGCACATTTGAACCTGCTGTCTGCGGGTGTGCTCTGCACTTGTGTCCTGTATGTTGCCCTGTTGCAAGCTCTTGTGTTGTTCCCATTGCTCTCCTGGTAACCGACTCGGCTTGGACAAGACTACTCTCTGCATTAACCTTTTACCTCACCTCCCGTTGCTGAACCCGGCCCGTGACCTGAGTATTCTTTGCCTACCGTCTAGTACCGTCTGCTCCACTGTTATTGACCCGGCCTGTCTGACTACTCTACTCGTGTTCCCATCTAGCTCCCACCAGCTGTACGCCATTGGCGGCAGTCATTATCGCAGCTGGGGTCACTCGGGGGCCGCGACCTGGTCTCAGGCTGCGTCAAGTCCATCCCCACCATCAGGGGCCCTGGTGAAGGGTAGCCTGGGGCTTAGACTCCGCGCCCTGAGGGATTCTGGTCTGTGGGTAGTGGCTGTCATCAGTCGCAGCGTGACCGTACCATAGGCCTGCCTGCCCATTCCAGCGTTCCTGCCCTGACATTACACAAGTGCCATGAATCCTGACGGTGCAGGTACACCTTCGATCCCTATGTTACTCGCCAGACTTGACCAACAGGATCGCTTGTTGGATCAGTTCACTCAGGCGTTGCAGGCTCTGCTTGCACGCACAGCGCACCTTACCCCTGGGGCTATTAGGTCAGTTGTTACTCCGGTGGACTCTCCCACTGTTGCTCCGGTTGTTGCACCTACCTCCGCATCTATTGCCGAACCCGCGGTACTCAGAGGTATGACTGGTTCTGCCCCTCTTCCTCAGCGCTTTGGGGGGGAACCGAGTCAGTGTCTTGGTTTCCTTAACCAAGTGGGGATTTACTTTGAATTAATACCTCACGCTTTCCCTACTGAGAGGGCAAAGGTGGGCTTCCTAATCTCGCTACTCTCTGATAGGGCCTTGGCCTGGGCAATCCCTTATGGGAGAGGAATGACCCGGTGATTCACGTGTTTACCCGTTTCGTTGCCTCCTTCCGTACGGTATTCGACGTGCCCACTCGCTCCGCTTCTGCTGCCAAATTGCTCATGTCTATGCATCAGGGTTCACGAACCGTTGCCGAGTACGCCATCGAATTTCGTACTTTGGCGGCAGAGGTGGGTTGGAACAATGAGGCTCTGGTGGCTGCTTTCTCTCATGGTCTCTCTGATGCGTTGAAGGACGAGATCGCAGCCAAAGAACTGCCTGTGGAGTTAGAGGCACTCATCTCCTTCCTAATCTTGATTGACACCAGGCTCAGAGAGAGGCCTTCCTTTAAGGAGCATCTGCGGAGGCCTCCTAACCGTTTGGCGCCTACGTTTTCTGTCCCACCCGTGCCTCCCTCTCCTCCCACGCCTCCTGGGGATGGTTTGTCTGCTAGTGAGCCCATGCAGCTGGGGTTTGCTCGCCTTTCCGAGGGGGAGCGGGCCTCTCGGCGTCGGGAGGGTCGCTGCCTGTACTGTGGACTCGGGGGGCATTTTCGGCAGTCCTGTCCGGTCCGTCCGGGAAACGCCCGCACCTGAGATCCTGTCAGGGGCAGATCTTGGGTAGAGTTTCCTCGTCCCCGGTTTCCCGTAAAGATAAACAGCTTATCACCATTGTCCTCTCTTGGGCGGGAGGCTCGGTGACGGCCCAGGCGTTGGTAGACTGTGGGGCTGGCGGTTTGTTTATGGACAGTTCGTTTGCTGCCCAGTACTCCATTCCTCTGCAGGCTCGAGAAACTCCATTGGTTCTCGAGGCGATAGATGGCAGGCCCTTGCAGCCATCGCAGGTTACCCACGAGACCCTGCCGGTGGAGGTAGCTATTGGGGCTGTTCACAGGGAATTGGCCTGTTTCCAGGTAATTTCTTCCCCGCACTGCTCCATGGTTTTGGGCTATCCCTGGCTTCAGAGGCACAATCTGACCTTTGATTGGCGATCGGCCGAGATTCTCTCATGGTCATCACGGTGTGGGGCTGGTTGCATCCGTGGTCCGGTTAAGGTGCTGTGCACCTCCTCAGACTCTGTGCTGCCCACTGAATATGGGGAGTACTTGGACGTGTTTGACAAGGTGTGCGCCGGTGCTCTGCCTCCTCATTGTCCATACGATTGTGCCATAACCTTACAAATTGGTGCTACTCCTCCGCGTGGCAGGGTTTATCCTCTTTCGGTGGCAGAGAATCAGGCCATGGAGGAATACGTTGCGGATGCGCTTTCCCGGGGGCACATTCGCAAGTCTACTTCTCCAGCAGGAGCTGGGGTTTTTTTTGTGAAAAAGAAGGGCGGTGAGCTGAGACCCTGCATTGACTTTAGGGGTCTCAATTGGATCACGATTAAAAATGCTTATCCTATTCCGCTGATCACCGAGTTGTTTGACCGCCTCAAGGGAGCAACGGTCTTTACTAAACTCGACCTTAGGGCTGCCTACAACCTCGTACGGATCAAGGAGGGCGACGAGTGGAAGACCGCGTTCAACACCAGAACTGGCCACTATGAATACCTGGTTATGCCCTTTGGGTTGTGTAACGCACCCGCGGTCTTTCAGGAGTTTATTAACGATGTCTTACGTGACTTGTTGCAGCAGTGCGTGGTGGTTTACTTGGACGACATCCTGGTTTATTCTGCGTCTATGGAGACTCATATCCAGGATGTTAAGCGGGTGCTGCAACGGTTACGTGAAAACGAGCTTTTCTGTAAGCTCGAGAAGTGTGAATTTCACTGATCCCAGGTTGCCTTTTTGGGCTACATCATTTCCCTGGTGGGTTTTTCTATGGACCCTGAGAAGGTTTCAGCGGTTCTGCAGTGGCCTCGTCCCAGTGGTCTTCGGTCTATTCAGCGCTTTTTGGGATTTGCCAACTATTATCGGAAGTTTATCAGGAACTTTTCCACACTGTCCAAGCCTCTCTCAGATCTGACCAAGAAGGGCAGTAACCCTCACGAGTGGTCACCCGAGGCCATCTCAGCTTTCAAGGCTCTGAAAGCCGCCTTCACTTCAGCCCCGATTCTGTCTCATCCCAATCCTGGGTTGCCTTTTGTTCTCGAGGTTGATGCATCTGAGACAGGAGTAGGCGCCCTCTTGTCCCAGCGTCGGTCACCTGAGGGACCCCTACTTCCTTGTGGGTTCTACTCCAAGAAGCTTTCCTCTGCAGAGTGCAACTACCAGATTGGAGACAGGGAGTTGTTGGCCATTATTCTGGCTCTCAAGGAATGGAGGCACCTGCTTGAGGGTTCTGTGGTTCCGGTCCTAGTTCTCACTGACCACAAGAACCTCACATATCTCTCGGAGGCTAAGAGGTTGACACCCAGTCAGGCCAGGTGGGCTCTGTTTTTGTCACGTTTTAACTATGTGGTCTCTTACTTGCCTGGTTCCAAGAATGTCAGGGCTGATGCCTTGTCGTGGCAATACTCTGAGCTGTCCAGGGAGGACACTGAGCCGACCTCGGTCATTCCTCCAAACCAGATCCTGGCTGCCATTTGTACCAACCTGACTTCTCCCCTTGGGGAGCAGATTTTGGCGGCTCAAACTAATGCTCCCCCTGAGAGACCGGCTGGAAGATGTTTTGTACCTGAGGGATTGCGTACCCGCTTGCTACGTACCTACCATAATTCCAAGACTGCCGGTCATCCTGGTAGGAACCAATTGTCCTGGGTCGTTTCTCGGTTATTCTGGTGGCCATCTCTCCGTGCTGACATCGCCTCATATGTAGCAGCTTGTTCGGTCTGTGCCCAGAATAAATCTCCTCGGCACCTTCCATTGGGCCTTCTGCAACCCATTCCCAATGGGGAGCGTCCCTGGTCACACCTGGGCATGGATTTTATTGTGGACCTTCCTGTGTCTCAAGGTCATTCTTATGGTGATCGATCGTTTTTCTAAGATGTGCCATTGCGTTCCGTTCAAGAAATTGCCGACTGCACAAGAACTGGCTACGGTTTTCGCCAAGGAGATCTTTCGCTTGCACGGGTTGCCCAAGATGATTGTCTCGGACCGTGGGAGCCAGTTTGTGTCCAGGTTCTGGCGCGCCTTCTGCTCCCAGTTGGGTATCGAGCTTTACTTCTCTTCGGCCTACCACCCTCAGTCCAATGGGGCTGCGGAGCGTTCCAACCAGGCCCTGGAACAATTCCTTCGTTGCTATATATCGGATCATCATGACAACTGGGTCGATCTCCTGCCATGGGCAGAGTTTGCGAGGAACTCGGCTGTCAACTCCTCCTCTGGGATGTCCCCCTTCATGGCCAACTATGGGTTCCAACCCGCTGTATTGCCTGAGTTGTTCTCTCCACAGGACATTCCGGCTGTGGATAACCACCTGGCTGCTCTGCGCTCCTCATGGGGGCAGATTCAGAGGTCCTTGAAGGACTCAGCACAGTGCCAGAAGCTCCAGGCTGATCGTAGACGGTTGCCCGCTCCCTCATACCAGGTCGGAGATCGGGTGTGGTTGTCCACTCGCAACCTCAATCTTCGGGTGCCCGCACCAAAGCTGGCCCCCCGTTTTGTTGGTCCTTTCCGCATTCTTCGCAGGGTGAACCCGGTTGCCTATGCCCTTACTCTTCCTCCTGGGATGCACATCTCCAATGTCTTCCACATATCCCTGTTGAAACCTCTGATCTGTAATCGCTTTACTGCCTCTCCGCCTCGGCCTCGTCCTATCAGGGTTGACGGCCATGAGGAGTATGAGGTGAGCCGCATCTTGGATTCTCGGTTGGTCCGCGGTCGGGTACAGTTTCTGGTCCATTGGCGTGGTTATGGCCCCGAGGAACGTTCCTGGGTTCCTTCCGCGGATGTTCATGCTCCTGCCCTCCTCCGCGCTTTTCACGCCCGATTTCCTCAGAAACCTTTTGTTGAGCCGCGGAGGGGGAGGAGGAGGGGTCCTTGAGGAGGAGGTACTGTCAAGGTCCTACCTTTCTTCGGAGCTTGTGCATCTCCATGGGCTGGCATCCATCTTGGATCTGCAAAGCGTGCTGGGAGCCTTTGTGCCTTTCGGGCTTCTGCGGCTCCTCCTCAGAAGGGTGTGGTTGAGCACATTTGAACCTGCTGTCTGCGGGTGTGCTCTGCACTTGTGTCCTGTATGTTGCCCTGTTGCAAGCTCTTGTGTTGTTCCCATTGCTCTTGGTAACCGACTCGGCTTGGACAAGACTACTCTCTGCGTTAACCCTTTACCTGACCTCCCGTTGCTGAACCCGGCCCGTGACCTGAGTATTCTTTGCCTACCGTCTAGTACTGTCTGCTCCATTGTTATTGACCCGGCCTGTCTGACTACTCTACTCGTGTTCCCATCTAGCTCCCACCAGCTGTACGCCATTGGCGGCAGTCGTTATCGCAGCTGGGGTCACTCGGGGGCCGCGACCTGGTCTCAGGCTGCGTCAAGTCCATCCCCACCATCAGGGGCCCTGGTGAAGGGTAGCCTGGGGCTTAGACTCCGCGCCCTGAGGGATTCTGGTCTGTGGGTAGTGGCTGTCGTCAGTCGCAGCGTGACCGTACCATAGGCCTGCCTGCCCATTCCAGCGTTCCTGCCCTGACATTAGGGAGTTGCTCCATCCTGGAACCAGATCTATGCCTGAACTGACTGGGGAGTAACAGACTGAGTGCAGTGAGACAAAAGCCTGTGTGGCTAGCCTCCAACTAACAGGGACTAGGTATAGCATCAGGCTGTACCTAGTGGATAGCTAGGGAAGCTATTTGTACAGTAAATAGCCAAGTTGGCCAGGATTTGATGTTTCTTTTTGGTTTGACGTTTTCCTGTAAATATTGTAAATAAACTGCACCTTTTTGTTTTTTCCCCTCCACTGTCGTGCTGTGCCTGTGCTTTTGTGTTGTGCACCCATCCAGGGGGGTCACACCCCCCCGCTGCCGAGTGAACCCCGTTACAGCTGGGATCACGGCAGTCCTGTCCCTGTAGCCTAGTGGCAGTGGCCATCTTACACTCCTACTAGTGATCCCCTGCTTGCTATTGGGCAATTGATCCGGGGTTCTGGTGGTTGGTGTGATCTTTACTTGGCACCCTTTGGTTTTGCTCTCTTGTGGTGTGGCGGCTCCCAGTCTATATCCACTTAAAAAATGTGTAAAATTATCCCACGCTACAAGTGTAAAATAGAAATAAAAAGGAAAAATAAAATCAATCCAAAGAAGAACCCAAAAAATAATAAATAAAGCCTCTGACAAAGCTCAGAGGGAAGCGCATGTCTGACAAGCTGGACTCAGTGACACCATCATGCTAGGCGGAGACTGGGCGCCATCTTGCCGGTCTGGATGCCAATACTGTTAATGATTATGCTGTGATCTCACACTGTTATGTGTCCTTATATCCTGTGAGTGGATTTTTGTCTCTTTCGAATAAATGGTTTTTCATTGGTACACTGTGATTCTTTCTCTGCATTTTATGAGTGACACATGTAGATCTGTAGAGTACTGGAGGACCTCTATTTTTTTTTTGTTTTAACATGAACTTTTGTGTTTTTGTCATGGACATTTGCCAGTTACGTATTGAATTAGGTGTGGGACTTTTTGCATGTTATAGAACAATAAAGAATCACTGACTGGTGCTTACACTAGTGTATTCCTGGAGTTTTTTGTTTCGCAGGTGGAGGTGGCGTTGGGACTTGAGGGGAGCAAGAAATGGATCCCGCCCTTCACCCTCTTCAGACAATGAGTTTTGTTCCACTGCCGCAGCCGTGGATCCCCCTGGGGGCCCTGATAACACAAGCCACAATTCCTCCAACAATGAGGAAGGGTTCTCTGCAGCTGTTGCTGGACAAGAGAGGGCACTAGTGGTCGCACATATTACTTATTGCACCTTCCAAGGTGAACATCCTTTCAGAGTCACCCTGGATGACATCATTAAGAATCAAACCAGGGGGAGAGCGCCTTCCTTCCAACAGTCCAGGAAAGGGAAGGAGCCTCGGCGATAGACGTACCAAGCGGCCCTGAGCTGACAAGCCCACAAAGCCTGCAGACAAGTCCTCAGGATGAAGGCTTTCCTCCCAGTCCACCCATCTGCAGGGTGGGGAGGCCACAGGTTTGTGGCCCTGTGGACCCCACTTCTTTCCTAAAAATGGGTCCATGAGCTGATTTGGTCTGGTTACGTTATAGAATTCTCTATACAGAGCAATGCAGGACCTGCTGGCTGAGGGGGTGATTGCTCCAGTCCCAGCTTTAGAAAGGTTTCTGAGGTTTTATTCAAACCTTTTTATGGTACCCAAGAAGGAAGGAAAGGTTAGCCCAATTCTGGATCTCAAGGCCCTGAATTCTACATCAGGGTGTAGGACTTCAAGATCCATTTGGGTCGGTGGTGGCCTTCCTTCATTGGAGGGGCTTACCTGGCTACTAAAGCCATCAAAGATGCATACCTGTACATTCCTGTTTGTGGCGGGAACCAGCGTTTCCTACGTTTTGCAGTAGGAAAAGGTACATTATCAATTTGTGGTGCTGTCCTTTGGTCTCACCTCTGCTCCTTGGATTTTCAGGTGCTGGCTCCAGTTCTGGCTTTGCTGAGACAACAATGGGTTGCCATGATTGGCTCTCTGGACTACCTGTTTCTGAGGGTGGAGACTTATGAGGCCCTGATGAATGATGTGGCGATCATGCTTTGTACTTTACAGGAGTTTGGGTGGATCCTGAACATCCAGAAGTCCTCTCTGACTCTGATTAGGCGTTTGGAATATCTGGGTCTAACTGCTGACTCAGGACAGGCCAAGGTGTTTCTGCTAAACAAGCTTCAGAAGCTTCAGTTAGCAGCTTGTCTGATGATGTCCCACAGAAAGTCCTCCATCCACTCTTTACATGCAGGTTTTGGGCCCGATGGTCTTTACCTTCGAGGCGGTCCCATATGCACAGTTCCACATGAGGGTCTTGCAGAAGGAAATCTTGTCAAGTAGGATAAGTCCCCCATATCATTGGATACCAAGATTTGCCTGGGCCAAAAGACCAGAGTATCTCTGATTTGGTGGCTGCCATCCCCTGCCCTTCCAGAGGGGAAGTAGTTCGTTCCTGTACATTGGAAAGTGATTATGACAGACACCAGCCTATCTAGCTAGGACACAAAGAACAAAAACAAAAGTGCACCAACCTTGCGCATTACTTCAGTGAGTAAAGGGTAAACGTATTAAGTTAAGATGTATACTCATAAAAGTAGCCTTATGAAAAGCATACAAAATCCAACATCAGCAGACACGTGTGGGTCCCATCTAGAGGGGGGACTCTCAGGATGAAGCTGACGCGTTTTGAAGGGTGATCCCTTCTTCCTCAGAGCCCTGAGAATAGAACACGACACTCTTTTTTCTGTTCTTCCCCTGTCCTGGTCAACCTGGTCTCTGCCTTAAGGACTGCTTCTGTCGCTACCACACACTAGTGGAGTATTAGTGTACTATACAGTGCGGTACAGCCTAGGGCACATTTTCCCAATTCAAGGGGCCCAAAAGATGTCAGGAAACTATTGCATTTTGAGAGACCCTAAAATCAGATTCTGTTCTTCAAAGTTACAAAAAAAGTTAGAAAAAAAAACAAAAGCACAAAAGTGTAAAAAAAAATAATAAAGGAAATAAAAAAGTTGTAATTTTATTGAATTATTATTCTATCGTTACTGTGTTTTTATTGTTAATCGTTGTTTGCTTTGCAGGAACACCATCCACCTGCAGCACCGATCTGTTTATTCTGACAGCAACAGAGTTACTCTCAGAATATACACTGCTGAATAAAATTAAAGGAACACTTTGAAAACACATCAGATCTCAGTGCTGTTTTTAGGGTATGACATTTAAGGTCTCAAGCATATCAAGCACTTGGACATAATAATTTATTCTGGTAATTGAAATGAATTAAAGCTCAAGCACACCTGGATGCACTATCAGTGTTTTTTTTTTCTTCATGTAAACGCCCTGCCTTTACACTCATCAAAACGCCTCTGTGTGCAAGGGCACAGATTAAAATGCAGGGGTGTTTAGAGGCAGAAAAACAATTGCCAGATGCAGTATAAAAATGTCCAGTATGCCTAAGGCATCATTTTACTTAATGCAACTTCATCTTTTATATTTTACTGTAGATATACTGTACATACACTGCTCAAAAAAATTAAAGGAACACTTTGAAAACACATCAAATCTCAATGGGAAAAAATATCATGCTGGATATCTATACTGATATAGACTGTGTAATGTGTTAGGAATCTAAGCATGCCCCATTTTTTTATGGAAGTGAAAACTATCAACCTACAGAGGACGGAATTCAAAAACACCCCGAAAATCAAAGTGAAAAAATTATGCAGCAGGCTAGTCCATTTTGCTGAAATTTTATTGCAGCAGCTCAAAATGGTACTCAGTTTGTATGGCCCCACATGCTTGTATGCATGCCTAAAAACATCGGGGTATGCTCCTAATGAAATGGCGGATGGTGTTCTGGGGTATTTTTTTCCCAAATCTGGACCAGGGCATCACTGAGCTCCTGGAAAGTCTGAGGTGCTACATTGTGGCTTTGGATGAACCGAAACATGATATCCCAAAAGGTTTTATATTGAATTTAGGGCTATTCAATGGTATCAATTCTTTCATCCTCCAGGAACTGGCAGCATACTCTCGTCACCTGAGACAGGGCATTGTCGTGCACCAGGAGGCACCCAGGACCCACTGCATCAACATAGGGTCTGTCAATGGGTCCAACGATTTCATCCCGATGCCTAATGGCAGTCAGGGTTCCATTTTGTACCCTATAGAGGTCTGTGCGTCCCTTCATGGATATGCCTCCCCAGACCATCACTGACCCACCACCGAAATGGTCATGCTTAATGATGTTACAGGCATGATGTTCTCCATGGCTTCTCCAGACCCTTTCATGTCTGTCACGTGCTCAGAGTGAACCTGCTGTCATCTGTGAAAAGCACCGGGTGCCAGTGGCAGCCCTGCCAATTCTGGTGTTCAATGGCAAATGCCAGTTGAGCTCTATGGTGCTGGGCAGTGAGAACAGGACCCACTAGAGGACGTCTGGCCCTCAGGCCAACCTCATGAAGTCTGTTTCTGATTGTTCAGAGACATTCACACCAGTGGCCTGCTGGAGGTCATTTTGTAGGGCTCTGGCAGTGCTCATCCTGTTCCTCCTTGCACAAAGGAGCAGATACCGCTCCTGCTGATGGGTTTTACGACCCTGTCCAGCTGTCCTAGAGTAACTCTTTAGTATGTACTGGCCCTTTAAATGCTTTTGAATTGTGGTTTTATAGTAACCACATCAATATATATGTTCTCACTAAGAGTTTAGGTTTGTGGTTATCCTATATTATGTTATACATTATCCTCTTACCGATTATTATATACAGTTGCAAGAAAAAGTATGTGAACCCCTTGGGATTACGTGGCGTTTTGCATGAATTGGGCATAAAATGTGCTCTGAACGTCATCTAAGTCACAACAATAGAAGAACACAGTCTGCTGAACATAATACTACACAAACATTAGATGTTGCCATGGTTTAATTGCACATAACATGTAAACATTCACAGTGCAGGGAGGAAAAAATATGTGAGGCCCTAGCTTAAGGACTTCTCCCAGAGCTAATTGGAGCCAGGAGTGAGCCAGCCTTGACTCCAATCAGTGTGATGATATTGAATGTGGACCTGACAGCTGTCCTGCCCTTAAAAACACACACACCTGTTTTGGGTTTACTGGTTTCAAGAAGCACTATCTGATGTGAACCATGCCTCTCAGAAAAGAGCTCTCAGAAGACCTACGATCAAGAATTGTTGAATTGCATGAAGCTGGAAAGGGTTACAAAAGTATTTCCAAAAGCCTTGATGTTCATGTGTCCACGGTAAGACAGACTGTCTACAAATGGAGAAAGTTTAGCACTGTTGCTACTCTCCCTAGGCGTGGTTGTCCTGTAAAAATGACTGCAAGAGCACAGCGCAGAATGCTACATGAGGTAAAGAAGAATCCCAGAGTGTCAGCTAAAGACCTACAGAAATCTCTGGCACATGCTAACATTTCTGTTGACACATCTACAATAAGGAAAACATTAAACAAGAATGGAGTACATGGGAGGACACCACGGAGGAAGCCATTGCTGTCCAAAAAGAATATTGCAGCACGTTTGAAGTTTGCAAAAGAGTACCTGGATGCACTACTGGCAAAATATACTATGGCCAGATGAAACCAAGATTGAGTTGTTTGGGGAGAACACACAACACTATGTGTGGAGAAAAAAAGGCACAGCACACAAACATCAAAACCTCATCCCCATTGTAAAACATGGCGGAGGGAGCATCGTGGTTTGGGGCTGCTTTGCTGCCTCAGGGCCTGGAAGGATTGTTGTCATTGATGGGAAAATGAATTGCAGAGTTTATCAAGACATTTTGCAGGAAAACGTACGACCATCTGTCCGCCAACTGAAGCTCCGCAGAGGATAGGTGATGCAACAGAACAATGACCCAAAGCATACAAGTAATTCAACAAAACAATGGCTGCAACAGCACAGAATACGCCTTCTGGAGTGGCCCATTTAGAGTCCTGACCTCAACCTGATTGAAATGCTGTGGCATGACCTTAAGAGAGCAATTCACACCAGACATGCCAAGAATATTGCTACACTGAAACAGTTTTGTGAAGGAGTGGTCCAAAATTACTCCAGATCGTTTTGCAGGTCTGATCTGCAACTACAGGAAACGTTTGGTTGAGGTTATTGCTGCCAAATGAGGGTCAACCGGTTATTAAGGCCAAAGGTTCACATACTTTTTCCTCCCTGCACTGTGAATGTTTACATGTTATGTGCAATTAAACCATGGCAACATCTAATGTTTGTGTAGTATTATGTTCAGCAGACTGTGTTCTTCTATTGTTGTGACTTAGATGACGTTCAGAGCACATTTTATGCCCAATTCATGCAAAACTCCACGTAATCCCAAGGGGTTCACATACTTTTTCTTGCAACTGTATATGTCAAGCTGATATTACGATCGTTATTATTCAAGGTACCAAAGATGTTACACAAGGACTGCTCATCTCCGTTTCATATTAGGAAAATGTCATCTATATACCTTTTGTATAATGATAGTTCTGGCCACTCCCTCGCATAAATCTGGTCTTCTTCCCAATAGGCCATGAATAGGTTAGCCAGGCTGCGTGCAAACCTGGCTCCCATGGCCACCCCCTTAATATGTAATTAGTACTCCTTATTAAACCAAAAGTTGTTTTTTTTTCGATTACAAACTCCAGTAAGTTTAAAATAAATTCTTTTTGTATCGATGGTAAAGTGTTGAAGTGTGTGAGAAAGAAGTCTGTAGCTTCCATCCCGTTTTTATGGCTAATATTGGTATATAGGGATGATACGTCTGCTGTAACCAAATAGGAATCTTGTGAAATATTGACATCTTTAATTATATTCAAGACTTGTTTTGTATCTCGAAAAGATAGGAGGGTGTTTGGGTGACCAGTGGCTGGAGGTAATCTATATATTCTCCAATTTTACAACATAGAGACCCTTATCCACTTACACTCTTATGCACATCTTATAGTGTTGCTTCTCTTCCGGACTATAGGGGAAAGAGGCGGGAGAAGATGCAATGGACATAAAGAAACGGAGAACAAAGCAGGCAAGAGGATTTTTAATTTAGGTAATAGCGAATTTACTAAGGAAGAATTAAAATTGTTAGATAAGGGCCTGAAATATGCCCCAGCCACCAAACTCAAATTCCAAGCATACATAGATGTGCATAAATTTGCCAGACAATTGTCACTTAAAAGACATTTCATGAATAATCCCATACCGTTAAATACTACTGCTAGCCAATTTGTTCATTCTGGCCTCCGAAATGCGTCCACCTATAACCCCCCTCCGCAATCACACTCTTACATTAACCTTTTTAAAGAAAAGGTTCTGAAAGATTTGGCAAATATCCCTGTCAGAAGACCCTATGACAGTACGAGCACTAATATAGCCATGAGATCTCTACTAGAGAAAAAAGACCTAGTCATCAGGCCTGCCGACAAAGGTGGGGGGGGGGGGGGTAGTCACTTTAAACAAAAGAGATTCTGTCTCAGAAGTGTATAATATTTTAAATGATAGAACCACTTATTCCATCCTTCCTAAAGACCCCCTTCCAGTTTTTAAATGCTCCTTGAAACTATTAAAGGGGGTTTTGAAAATAAGATTTTAAATAAGAAGGAAAATGCTTTTTTATGCCCAACGACACCAAAATTATCCGTGTTTTATATTTTACCAAGAATGCACAAGGACCCGTTACACCCGCCATGGAGACCGATTGTAAGCGGAATAGGGTCTCTATGTTGTAAAATTGGAGAATATATAGATTACCTCCAGCCACTGGTCACCCAAACACCTTCCTATCTTCGAGATACAAAACAAGTCTTGAATATAATTAAAGATGTCAGTATTCCACAAGATTCCTATTTGGTTACAGTGGACGTATCATCCCTATATACCAATATTAGCCATAAAGACGGGGTGGAAGCTACAGACTTCTCTCTCACGCACTTCAGCACTTTACCTTTGATACAAAGAATTTATTTTAAACTTACTGCAATGGAAAAAAACTACTTTTGGTTTAATACTTTGTTCACATGCTTACGTGCCCATGTAATAAACAATATGTCGGCAGGACAAGGAGACTGAGAGACTGTCTCCGCGAACATGTTTACAACGTTAAACGGAGCATTCTCTTATCCAAGTACTTTTGACTTCATCATAATAGAGACCCCACATTACTCAGGTTTGTAGGGATTGATACAGTGACCCCGCATTGGAGAGGGACCCACAAGAAACGAGCAGTCTCCCAACTGGAGACCAAGTGGGTTTATGAACTGGGCACATTATACCCCATGGGTCACAATATAGAGGTTGATCTCAATTGTTTTATTGACAACAGTTATGTTTTACCCTGTTATTATGCTTATATTCTTTTATAGTTCCTATTCTGAACTTATTCACGGGTATTTATGTATTTTTATGATTTTTTAGATTGATTTATTATTTTCATGTGTATGCTATTCTATAATATTTTATGTGGTATATATGAAATATTTTAGGATTTATGGGTATTATATTTGTTCCTGATAAGGACGATACTCACAGTTTATAATTTCACGTTTCTCTGCTATATTCATGTCTATTCTGGTCTGTCTGGATAAGATAGAACCATTATCACCATTATCATGATTCTATTATTTTATTAATGCTAATTTTAGTTGATTTAATATTCTTTAGTGTTTTCCAGATCGGCGTATATTTTACATGGGTCTTTTATTCCTGCTTGAATAAGCAGATTATTATTTTATATAATTTTTTATAGTATTTATTTACATACAAATAAAAGTACCCATATAACGGAGTACTACCTAATTTTAAGACACTATCCCTGAACTATCATGCACCAAGAATAATTACTATATTTATATAAAAAAAAACCATACCCAGTGCATAAATGTCAATACAGTACTGTCATTTAATCTTTCTTGCATCAGTAGCTGGTCCCTGGACACGTAGCTTAAATCTCCTTACAGCTGGGCACATTTACCCAGCTCATATTTCAAGATCCATGGCAAAATGGCGCCGATACGCTCGCGTATGCACAGTAGCCGGTCACTGGCAAAATGGCGCCGATGCACGCGCAGTAGCAAATCTCCGACAAAATGGCGGCAGCGCAAAAATACAAGCGCCCTGCCTTACTTAAAACACAGGCAATGCATACACAGCAGTGTTGACATTCCTCTGAAGACATGCAGTCGCACAAAAGGCCTAAGGAGTCAACACGCTGTAATATTACTGGTCAGTGTACCTTTTTATTACCTTTTATTGTGAAGCTTGATGTATTAATAAATTCACTTTCCTGGCAATATTACGCTATGAGCACTTTTTTATGAGTTCTATACGGAGCCTTTAAGTATGCAGAACCTGGGAAGTTCTTCAATATCCAAAGAGAGGGGGAATTCCTGTAATCAGGTGGCTGACCCTGCTGATCCCTAGGGAGACCTCTGGAGCAGACATCACCCACTTACTGCGGAGCTGCCCAATTGGAGATGGATGTCCCAGACGCATACCTTACTACTCTGATTTATCAATGCGCATAATCTATGCGCTTCTGGTAAGAGCATAATTTTATCATTTGCATGGAGCACCACTTAATAAGGATACGCTTACTGGCATGATTCACAATACCAATTGTATATTGAATTATATTGGGACTTTATTTTCAATGGTTACAGCTACAACCATGATCCTGGTACCATTTTTTTCATCAACTGATTCCCTATAAGGTAAAAGCGATCCAAGCATCTCTATAGCTGCTTGATCACTTTTATAGGCAGGGCTCTCTCCGGGGAGCCTGGGAAGGATGCTGCCATTATGTGGTGTGTTTACGCTGAGAAGAATGGGTGGAACTGAAGATTCTTCCCCCTTCTCTGATCTCAGAAACCAGAAGCGATGAGGACTTAATCACTTCTAGTTTTGGTTTGTTTATTTACAAACCATTACTGGCTTGTGCAGCATCTGATCAAATGCTTTGGAGGCCAGTGGGAAGACCTGGGACCCCAGATCTCTTCAAATGAAGTACCTGTCATGGGCCATGCTATCACATGGGATATTGTTCATCCCTTGTTATAGCAATAAAGTTTGTCCAAAAAATTTAAAGGTACAGTGTAGAATTTTTTTTTTTTTTTTTTTTTTTTTTTTTTTTTTTAACTACCCCCCACGCCACACAAGTATTACCATGAACATCAGAGTGAGAGCAATAATTCTAGCACCAGACCTCCTGTGTAACTCTAAAATGTTAATCTGTAAAAGCTTTCAAACTGTTGCCTGTGTATAATTTGATGTACTATAGTTTATCCATTCTACAGATGTGTGCAATTAAAAAGTGTGACATGTTTGGTATGTATTTGATAGGCGTAACGTCTTCTTTTATATTTCCCCCCAAAATGTGGGTATTACATTGTACAAAAGTGCTGCACTTCGTGTTAATTGGTTAAATGCAGCAACAGATATAAAATAACATACTGTAAAGTGAATAGAAATACCACTGTGAAACACTCACCCTGTAATTACTGTCATATACAGCAAAGCATCAATATTGCAATGTGAGTATCTATGTTACAAATCACTGTTGAACATAAAATCATAATAAAAACCAATGGTGCTCAAAAGAGGTTCAAAAGTTCAAAAAATTCCCAAAAAGTCCAATAAATTAATCTGTGTGGAATATAAAAAAAAAGTTCTGCAGATAAGTGAAACAAATGTTCCACCAAATCCCCCAAAGATGTGCTCTCACCTAATTTATTGACTCTCACTACAAAAGGTCAAAAATCCCCGGGAAACCAAAATTTACAGCCGATCCAAATGCATTCAGTCAATGCAGGGAAAAACTCAGTCAGGCTGTCAATCCCCAAATGGCTTTGCTTACTGCCCCATGGCTCTTATGACCTCCGGATCTCAAGATCAATAAAATAGATAAGTACATATCATAACAGTGCACACCAGTATGAACAAACAATACTAATATGTAAAGTGTCCTTCAGTGTCCAAATTATTTATAACAGTGCAGTGTTTCCAATTCTATGGTGAATCTTCATCTATAAAGTGCTCTGTGCTCTCATCAACCATAAAGTGCCTAAATGTTCAAAACCACAATGTGCTTGGTGACCAGTGTCCCTCCTTTCTCCATACTCACCAGACAAGATGGACCCTCTGCTATTAAGCACAAAATGCAAAGTGGACAAACAGAAAAAAAAATCTAATTCAAATCAATATTTTGTGTGACTATCTTTTGGCTTTGAACCAGTTTCAATTCTTCTAGCTACACAGTGCTTGTGCACACTGTTTTTGAAGGAACTCAGCAGGTAGATGATTCCAAACATCATGGAGAACTAACCACATATTTTCTGTAGGTGTAAGCTGCCTCAGAGCCTTATGTCTTTTCATGTAATGACAGACAGACTCCATGATGTTGAGATCAGGATTCTCTGGGGGCAAAACCATGACTTCCAGGACCCCACATTCTTCTTTACACTGAAGTCAGTTCTTAATTACATTGCCTGTATGTTTGGGGTCATTTTCCTTCTGCAAAATAAATTTGGGGCTGCTCACATGCCTCCCTAATGGTATGATGGGTAGGTATCTGCCTGTATTTCACTGCATTGAGGACACCATTGATCAGGCAACGTTATGGACTGTAGATGCAATGGTGTGCCAAGGAAACCTAATGCAGCGGATGATCATGCTTACTTCCCTTCAACATTGGAAAATGTCCAGCAGTGCTCTCAGTGCAGAATTGGAAGAAACCAGGGGGTCCCATGTACACCCATCTACTTTCTGGAGAAGTCTGACCCTAAGTGGTCTTTATGGAAGAATTGCTGCCAAAAGGCCATACCTCCAACATGGAAATAAGGCTAAGTGACTCAACTATCCACAAAAACATAGGAACTGGGATGCACAAATATGACAGCAGGTGCTGTAGACTGATTAGTCAAAATTTTAAATATTTGGCTGCAGCTTGAGGCAGTTTGTTCAGCGAAGGGCTAGAGAGTATGGTAGAGGTTTCTTGCAAGTTTGGGGTTGCATTACTGCAAATGGAGTTGGGGATTTGGTCAGGATCAATGGTGTCCTCAAGAGTGATATATACAGGCAGATACAGTACTTATCCATTATGCCATACCACCAGGGAGGCGTGTGATTGGCCCCACATTTATTCTGCAGCAGGACAATGACCCAAAACATACAGCCAATGTCATTATGAACTATCTTCAGCGTAAAGAAGAACAAGGAGTCCTGTAAATTATGGTTTGGCTCCCAAAGAGCCCCGATTTCAATATCATGGAGTCTGTCTGGGATTACATGAAGAGACAGGAATTTGAAGCAGCCTATATCCACAGATCTGTGGTTAGTTCTCCAAGATGTGAGTGTGAACTGTATGCCTAAGCACTATGTGTACCTAGAAGAATTGATGCTGGTTTGAAGTCAAAGGGTGGACACAAAAAAATATTAATTTGGTTTGAATTTCTCTTCTGTACATTTTCTTTCCATTTTGTACATTGATAAAAAATAAACTATTAACACTTCTATTTCAGAAAGCATTCTTTTACAGCATTTTTTCACCACTGCCTATAACTTTTGCACAGTACTGTATGTGAGAAGTGTCAGAATTGGCCTGGTGTTGAAGTGGTTAAAAGAAAAGAAATGCATATAAACTCACAAGAATGGTTAAAAACAAGTGCTTTGAATACTATGGAGATCTACTGCTGTTCTCACATGCTGCACCCACCGCTGCTGCTGGATATCAGAAAGCCACTCAGGGATGGATTACACATATAGCCTGCGGGATCTCTCTCTCTCTCTCCTGGACCCATTAGCTCCACCCTATGCGTTATGTTGGAATGATATCTCCAGGTGGCAATAAAAGGTACAGACGTTTCTTTTGGGTGACAAACATGCATAGGGCGGCCCATTAAATTGGCTATGTGCGACACACGTAATCGTGAGAGAGAACGCGAGTTCTCACTGCGCAAAGTGTGATTGGGGTGTTATTCAAAGTGTGACAGCACTGAAAAATGGCTGATTACTGGTAGGTGGAAAATATGGCTGCATCAGATACCTGTCTATAAACTTCTTTCAGGTATTCCACATCCATAACCACTACTGATCCTTCTTTATCAACTGGTTGGATGACTAATGGCTAGACCAGGGGTCTGCAACCTTTAAGACATAAAGAGCCACTTGGACCCGTTTCCGAGAGGGAAAAAAAGACTGGGAGCCGCAAAACCATTGCAAAATTTAAAACAAATCCGACACTGCATATATTGCAAAAAGCGCTCTGGTCATGAAGGGGGTTTAAGGGCCCAGTAAGCAAAGGGTTAATCAGGGCCACAGTGTATCGTCATAATCACAATCATAGCCTTAGGTCAGTGGTGGGCAACCTTTTTTTTTCAACTGAGCCAAATCTCGCCAAAACCACGATTGAAATTTATTTTGAGAGCCACATTTTTAAAACTGAAAATACATCCCCATATAGTAATTCATCCCCCATATAGTAATTCATCCCCCCTATAGTAATTAATTCCCCATATTGTGTCAATTCACTTACCTTTGCTCCGCGCGTTCCTCTCGCCGTGTTCCCGCGCCGTTCTGGTCTTCAGGGCGGACTGTGAGAGGAGAGGAGTTCGCCACGCTGCCCCGCCTACATCCTGACAGCCAATGTTTGCCACGCTCCGCGGGCCGGGTTAAAAGGTCCGCCGGTCCGTAGTTTGCCCATTGCTGGGCTAGCTGCAGAGTCCTGACTTTTGGGGCGGCCGCCCGAGAGGAGGGAGGGGAGCGGGCGCCCGGCACACAGAAGAGCCGCATTAAAATGTGTAAAGAGCCGCGGCTTGCCGACCACTGAGCTACGGCAACCCTATTGCCTGTCACCTGGTGGGCAGTGTGCTCCGGAGCCGCAGCAAAGGTGAAAGAGCCGCGGGTTGCCGACACCCGGGCTAGACAGTGTTCCGATAAGTTCCACACAACAGCTTAAAGAATAGGTTCAACTTTTATCACAGAGCTCTGTGAATGGGAGAACTAGCCTTTGCGACTGTCAGCTTGTAGTTCTCAATGAACTGCCAGGGCACTGTTGAACAATCTCGGTAATTCATTGATGCTTTATGTTGGTGTATAATTGCCTGCCTTCTTTAATAACTTTACTAGTTATTTGTTCAAAATGAAAGGTTATGCTCCCTATTGTTCTTTCATGTTAACAAATTTGGAAATGACAATTTTTTTTTAAATTTGCTGAAGCATATCTTTTTTTTTTAATTTATAGTTTGCATCTGTATTTCCTGAATCAGTACAGCACCTAGTGCTTCTGGATTCTTATGGATTCTTTCCACTTCATTCGGTAAGAAAATATTTTATTGGTTATCTTTTTAGGATTGATGTTCAGTGCCTAAATGATAAGTTCACCTTTGGAACTTGTTACATGTTCCACCTGTTTTTTGAGTAGAACATGTAACATGTGCAAGCATCTGTGCCACCAACCCCCAGCAGGTGGGGGGATTCTCTCCCCATTATCACAATTTGAAAACAGCCTGGCTGTTCCCACATAGCCACATAATTTTTTTCACCGGTTTCTGTGAATGGCTACAAGTACCATCAGCCATTGTGGCTGACAAATTGTAGTACTCAATGAACTATGAGAGTACTGGTGAGCACTCTAGTAGTTAATTGATCCTCCTGCTCTCAGGTAAATGCCTGTCTGTACAAAGGTATGGACAGACAGCTATTCTGAGAGTCTGCAGGAGCATGAGATTACACCCGCAATCTGCTAATCTCAGGAGCAGTGTGCTGTAGACTCCTTAGAAAAAAAAATAGTAAATGCACATTTTTTTTACCTGCAAAAAAATGTACATTTGATTGTTTTTAAAAAGATGAACTTAGCCTTTTGTAATGGTTATCAAAGGACTTGCATTCATATGATAGAGAAAAGACAGATGTGCTGTTGGGAGATGGTAAAAGAAGACTGTTGAGCCATGGTTTGACTGCCCAACTGAAGAAGTAGATGCAGACACTCAAGTCTGTACACATGTTGCCACCATAGAAAAAATTAAACTGCATGTCACATTTGGTGGGCATTACCTCTACACGTCACATTCAAGTGAAGCAAAGCATGCAGTTGTGGTGCAGTGGTTCAGCATTTTCAGGGTTAAAATAGGTAATGAAAAGGCCTCCTCACTGCCTATCAAATGCCTCTAAGCATTCCTACACTTTTCAGAGGGGCAGCAAAGGCTGCTTGCATGCACAAATGATTCCTTAGGCTCTACTTATAACTGTGTGTACATTAATGCATGGTATGATGTGGGGCTATGCTGACACCACAGCGCATGGTATACGGTATATGCATTGCCATTTATCCTGAATAGCACTCCAATGTACATATAAAGTGTAAAAAAAAAGTAAACCAGCATGTCAGTGTATCACAACACACAAACATATGTTTTCTGTGCAATGCTTTAAACTAAGCTCCACAAAAGTAGTGCAAGTCTCTTTTATGTACTGAGGTTTGTTTAGGGGCAATTCAGATTGAATTGGCCTCCTCAATTAAGAACTGTCACGTCTATGATAGTGAGCTCTATCAAACCACAGCTTGGGGTTCCCCAGGGTGCAGAGTCTAAACCCCAGCCTGCTTGCTCACCAGGGCCCCTGATGGCGGGGATGGACTTGGAGCAGGCTGGAACCAGGTCGCGGACCCCAGGCACCCAGCTGAGGTAGAAGAGAACACTAGCGGGAGCAGGGTATAATGGGAGTAGAGACAGGCAATCCAAGGTCAGGACAGGCAGAAAACTAGCGATGTCAGGAACAAAGCCGGGGTCGGTACATAGATATACTAACCGGATTCTCAGTAGACCACACGGGAGCTCCAACAACAAACGAAGTTGCTCAGGGAATGTGGCCCAGTCTGAGCACATCTTCAATAGACAGGCAGACAAGGAGGTGAGACAGGAAGTGATGGAAGGGAAGGACATAAAACCCAGAGGATAGCAGACAACGCCCATAGGTGAGCTCAGAAAAACACACATGTGAAGGAATCAAGAGCAGCATGGAGGTAAGAGTAAACACACAAGAGGCTGCAAGCTAACTTTTGACACTATCCTACAGCTTAATGCTGCACTCGAGGCAGGAAAACATTTATTTAAATATATTCCTCAATAGCCGCAAAGGATATAAATCTGCTTTGTGTGCACTAAATAGCTTTGCAAACACATCTGTGATGGAGGTGTGGGTGGAACAGAAAACACACAGAGAGCAGGAGCACAAGGCTTTTATTGAAAGACAGTGAGGAGCACAAGACTGGTAGAGCAGAGTTCTGTTAGACAAATAGTTAAGTCTATGCACAGGCTAGGCACACAGCGGACAGGCAGACCTCTGGCTGCCAAAGGAGTTAAATCTGTAGCACAGGGTTGGCACACAAAAGGGATGGGAGAATTCCAGTAGACAAATGGTTAAGTCCCCAACACAGTCTTGGCACACAGCAAAGGGGCAGAACTCCAGCAGACAAAGAGTTAAATCCTCAGCACAGGGTTGGCATACAACAGGAATGGCAAAACTCCAGCGGACAAAGGGTTAAATCCTCAGCACAGGGTTGGCACACATCATGGATGGCAGAACTCCAGCAGACCAAGGGTTATGTCCAGCACACAGAGCAAAAGGTTCTGGGCAGAATAGGGTTCGGCCCAGCATGTAGGGCAAAGGGTCTAGGCAGAGTAGGGTTAATCCAGCACACAGGGTACAGCCAGATGTATGGTCTCCAGGATGGGGTTGTGGGGTCTGGCCACAGCTCAGAAGCACCAGAGTACAGGGAGGAGGACAGGAGGTACAAAGTCCACACACACAGAAGGGTTGGTAGAGTTCTGGTAGGGAAAGGGTTAATCCACTGGGTACACAGCAGGAATGGACAGGGATCCAGTACAACCGGGGCTAAGTCCTTGGCACAGGGTGGCACTCTAGCACACCAAAGCTTAGTCCAGAATCAAAGAGCAACAAACGGGGCCCAGAGTGGCAGGACACAAACTGGTACAGCACAGTCCAGGAGCACAATGCAGCAATTCAGGGACTCACCAGCTAACAGTGGCTTCAGCAGAGGAAGTCTAGGCAGAGTGGCATTGAGAAGGAGGTCCAGAAGGCATCACTGAATTAAGCTCATTAAGACCATTCTGACAGCATAGGTACATTATATTGTCCCTTCATTTCAACTAGACCTCAAGCACCCCATGTTGACACATCTGGCTTTTTCCAGCTGCAGGACACCGTGCTGCCTGCGCCTCCCGCTGATATCAACCTCATCTCCCAACTCCTGCAGGGCAAAGGAACTCATAGTTAATTAAGCAGACAAGCTGACTGCTTGACACACTTGAGTTAAAAAAAAAAACACAAAAATAAAATATTTCTGATCTCCATCACAACATCATCTTCTAAATGTAGTGACATCATCACTCTGCTTTACAGTCTGTGCGGATAGCAGATCTGTGGAAGGGGTCCAGCAGACTCCACCCACTACATGCTGCCTGCAGAAAACCAGAAGACCAGATACCCTTCAAGGAAAGCAGTGACAGGAAACTCCTGCACACAGACAAAGTTTTTACATGGGATCACTGCCCAGATCTGGAAGCAGCACACCAAATTTCAAGTAGGAATACATACTGTATTTTTCGCTCCATAAGACGCACCTGACCATAAGACGCGACTAGGTTTTAGAGGAGAAAAACAAGAAAAAAAATATGACCAGAGACTGCGGACACAGTACAGGGGATGACCAGAGACTGCGGACACAGTACAGGGGATGACCAGAGACTGCGGACACAGTACAGGGGATGACCAGAGACTGCGGACACAGTACAGGGGATGACCAGAGACTGCGGACACAGTACAGGGGATGACCAGAGACTGCGGACACAGTACAGGGGATGACCAGAGACTGCGGACACAGTACAGGGGATGACCAGAGACTGCGGACACAGTACAGGGGATGACCAGAGACTGCGGACACAGTACAGGGGATGACCAGAGACTGCGGACATAGTACAGATGACCAGAGACTGCAGACAGTGCAGGGGATGACCAGGGACTGCAGACAGTAAAGGAGATTACCAGAGACTGCAGACCTATGGGGAGGGAGGGGGAACGGGTACCTGAATTTGACAGGTACCCGCTCCCACTTCCGCAGAGTTGTCCGTCCTTCTTCCCGCGGTGGCTTCAGTGACAGCCGGGTGCCCACTGCGCATGCGCGAGAAGCGCTGCGCTTTTTGAGCCTTCTGGGACCTGTCATGTCCCAGAAGATGCCGGACCATTCACAAAGCACAGCGCTTCTCGCGCATGCGCAGTGGGCACCCGGCTGTTACAGAAGCCGCCACGGGAAGACTGCAGCGCTGGAGCGAGGAACACATAAGGTCCTGCAGGAGAGAAGAGCTGAGCGGTCGGCCCGATATTCTGACATGGTGGTGGCAGAAATACCGGACCAGCCGCTTTTATTCGCTCCATAAGACACACTGACATTTTCCCCCCTTTTTGGGGGGGAAAAAGTGCGTCTTATGGAGCGAAAAATACGGTACCTTATGCCTCGTCTTTAGAACATATTTGCTTATCCCAGAATTCAGCGTAATCACTTTTACTGCCAGGTCTAGTGCATTTTTTAACACATGTAAATTGTACATTTTTGGCCTGAAGAGACCCTGTACATTAAAAGCTTCAATTTTTTTATGGCGCACAATAGAGAACAGATTTTCAAATGCCTTTTTTCAGTAAATAATACACTAATGTCTTAATTGTACATTTATGTATTATTTTTATTGTATTTATTATAGGAACTTGTATAGTGCCATCACTTTAAAACCCCCTTCTCCTTGCTTCAGATAGTGAAAAAAAATTCAAAGTAATATTTTTTAAAATGTGAAAAAATTCCCCCAAAAAGAATCACTGCTACTACTTTAACCCCTCTTTAAACAAATATCATAAAGTAATGGAGCAAAAGAGTGCTCAAATCACTGGTAATGCTGTAAAAAACAAAAACAACAAACCGTAAATTCAGGATACACTTGGCCGAAAACTGACGCCGAAATGGACAGTTTTAAAAAATGTATATATTTAATATAGAGTCTTGGATGTTATTACACTATTGAAAGCTTTTTTTTTTTAATTTCATGAGTCTGTTACCATATTGAAAGTGGAGTTTAGAAGGAAAGGTGTTTAATGAGAAGAAAAACTGGTGTGGATGCTATTCTTAAGAGTTTCTGAAATTTTAGAGGCAATATAATCTGGTGAGACTAGCTTGGGGTGTTTGTTGGTAGTCACTGAAGGCACCATTGGTGATATATGTTTAAAGTGGAAAGAAGACACAGGAGGGGACTTTGTGTTTATAAAGTGAATTCAAAGTTTCTTGGGACTGAATGCACTTGACTCTTTTGCTTTATTTAAAAAATGTTTTCACTTTGAGCACAGTGTACTTTATATAAATATTTTCACAATATATATCTATAGTATTAGATATGATACACACTAACTCCCCAGTAGGGGGTAAAAGGTCACTCTGTACTGCCAGATTCTCCCATCTTGAACATATCCTCATACAGAGGTAGAATATGCACCTATATTGGCGCTGTATCAACAGTTCAAACTGTGTATCATATCCATTACTATTCCATCATTGGACATTTTTGTTCCATCGGTTTATAGTCATTATTATGTAACGGATATGTGTATTGACCTTGCTGTACCTGTTGCTTTTCCATTCCGTTTTATCATTTCCATTCACTCTCTTCCTTTTTTGACCCCATTCCTGTTTTTCATCCTTATTGCTCTATCATTTCCTTCTGAACCTACTATTCTATTTTTCCTTGCAGGCTGACTGCTCTGTGTGTGAGTGTGTGCATGTCAGAGGGGACGGGATCCCGAAACGTGGGTTGTCTTCTACATGACAACGTTGTCATTTTATTTTACATTGTTTTTGTTAGGTGGAGGTTGTCTGTTATTCTATTTTGTTTAATTCTGTTAATAAACATTTTTTTCTAGCCACTGTATGTTTTCATTAGGACCTCTATGCCATGGGGTTTACCCCCCCGGTTTTTCTCCTTTTACTGCAGGTTGGGATTTATATCCATGACGCTAGTGCTGCTGGGTGGAGGCACTAGCCACTGCATTTTTCCTGTAGCCCATACTACAGAGAGAATGAAAAAAAGAATGTGAATAATCCCCTTACTCAAAAATAGAAATGCTTAATATGAATCGGTCAGCTACATCCCTGGGGCAAAAAGAGGTGGTACCAGGACCCCACATTCAGGAGTGGGGAGAGATTGTAAGGTTGCTGTATGACACTAAAATTTGCAGGCAACTATTCCCGGGGTAACTTGTATCCAGTGACCTTGATGGCAGGGTGCTGTACGGGTCCAGTGATCCCCAGATGGGGAGTCCTGTCCATGAATGTTCTGTGGTGCGTGCCCACCATGGCCCTGCAATGATGGTGTGGTAATTTCCGACTTAATGTGGAATCTTGTGTGGCAGTCCCCTTGTGCTTTGTAAATCTGTTGTGGGCACTGCAGTTACATACACCACTGTAGCGGTGTTCAAAATGGACAGTGTGGGCCATAGCGACATATGCGATGAAGTCATGCATCTCTGCACATGCTCAGGAGCCAGTATAGGTTCCCCTGGGAGCTTTAAAGTGGAGTAACCTGCCCTATAGATTTTTGGCCTTTACAGACACTTGTGTCAGCTGAGTGACTGCTCCTATTCTTTGAGTTACAGGCCTATTGACCCTCAGCAAGCCGTAGCACTGTACAGGCAGAGAGGTTGGGGATGAGGTTGATGGGCTGAGCTGCATAGTTCATCCTGTGATGGTCCCCCCTATTTCTGGTTTGCTTGAACAGCTTTCCAGGGATCCTCATTGGGTTGGGACACAAACGTGGGAGGAACATCCTCTGGAAGAGGAGGGGGGAGCTATTGATCTAGATTTCTCTTTGGATAACTCCTTCTCAGGGTCCAGGCCTGGACTATGGTGGGCTTCCTGGCAGATGCGATACAGGCAGATATGTAGTTACTGCTTCTGGAATCATCTTCTCCTAAAGTTACTATATTTGGATCCTAGTGGCTGCCTAAGAATCCTGAACTTTTTCCTATGCATCCTCATTTGCAGGAAGTAATGCATGCTGACCTGTGCTCACTCAATCAGAGGTGTTCTCTTTAGCTCAGCAGTACCCCATGGAGGAGGATTTCTACAAACATTTGGGTTCCCTGACTGTTAAACTGGCCATTTTATACCTTAACTACTTGCCGACCGCAGATAGCCGAATGACGGCTGCACTGCGGCCGGCCAGTTCTGGCTGGGCGTCATATGACGTCCTCCCAGAACGCGCTCTCCGGGCGCACACCCGGCGATCTCCGTGATCGCTGTGTCCTACAGACACAGCTGATCACGTGATGTGGTAAAAGGCCAATCACAGCGGCCTTTTACCACATGATCAGCCGTGTCCAATGACACGCTGATCACCGGGAAATGCAATTGCCAGTTCTTGGCTGCACTTTCCTTATGCTGTCAGATCGTGAGGAAAGTACTGCCGAGAACCGGCAGTTGTTAGAGCAGGGATCGGCACCGATGATCAGTGCCCTGATGATCGGTGCCCAGCAGTGCCACCCACAAGCTCCGCCCACCTGTGCCGAGCAGTGCGCCCACTAGCTCCGCCCACATGTGCCCAGCAGTGCGCCCACTAGCTCTGCCCACCTGTGCCCAGCGGTGCATCCACCTGTGCCCAGCACTGCACCCACCTGTGCCACCCAGCAGTGTCACACAAGTGTGCCCAGAAGTGCCACCTACCTGTGCCCAGAAGTGCCACCTACCTGTGCCCAGAAGTGCCACCTACCTGTGCCCACCCACCTGTGCCCACCAGTGCCACCCACCTGTGCCCATCAGTGCAGCCCTGCAGTCCTGCCAGTCAGTGGCACCAGTTAGTGCCCAGCGGTTGTGCCAGTCAGTGCCCAGCTGTGCCACCAGTCAGTGCCCAGCAGTGATGCCAGTCAGTGCCACCTATCAGTGCTGTCTATCAGTACCCATCATCAGTGTCGCCTATCCGTGCCACCTCATTAGTGCCGCCTATCAGTGCTGCCTATCAGTGCCCATCAGTGCTGCCTCATCAACGCACATCAGTGAAGGAGAAAAATTACCTGTTTGAAAAATTTTATAATAGAAACAAAGAAACTTTTTTTTTTTTTTCAAATTTTTTGCAATTTTTTTGTTTATAGCGCAAAAAGTAAAGCACCCAGTGGTGATTAAATACCACCAAAAGAAAGCTCTATTTGTGAGAAAAAAAATGATAAAAATTTCATATGGGTACAATCTTGCATGACCGCGCAATTGTCAATCAAAGTGCGACAGCGCTGAAAGCCTAAAATTGGCCTGGTAAAGAAGGGGTAGGCAAGTGGTTAAAGACTGGGACCTCATCCAGGTCAGGGGCTTATTCAAGACATCACAAATAAGAGGTTTGAAGCCTTCTTCAAGGTGCACTTTCCCTCTGATAGTAGTGTCTATGCAGCCAGCGGTGGCTACAGTGAAAGTTTACCAAGCCCTCAAAGTTTGGGTAAAGCGTTTGCTTCTGTCTAGGGAATTTGTCTTTGGGGATCCTCCAATTGCCAGTTCCTGGAGGATTTTTCATGATCCTTGAGTTTCTCATTGGATGCCTTGAAGAACTGTATGCAGCTTTCCAGGTTGGATACCATGTTGGTCCATATGAGGAAGTTGCTTTGGCTCAAGTGAGGGTTGGTGGAACTCTTCTTCAAGAAGCAACTTGAGAGTGCTGCCCTTTAAGACCGAGCATTTATTTGGTTTATCTTTGAATGCCTTCATCCCAAAGGTGACCGAGGGTAAAAGCACACCTGAAGAATCTGGGAAAAGCTACTTACATAGGCAACAAGCCTCTGGCTCTAAGCAGCAGCCCATGTCCCATTTCTGCAAGAATAAGTTGATCTCCATGTCCTCTGTGTTTAGATTCAAGTCCTGTGTGCAGTATTTGAATGCCCCCACTCATGCAAGTTGGGGAGAATGTCTATCGGACTTTGTGGCCATCTGGAATTTAGTCTCCGACAGTTGGGTCTGTAGCGTGGTGTCCAGAGGTTTTAAGCTGGAGTTTCATTGTTTTTCCCTCCATGCTTTATGCACTCAAGGGTTAGATAGTTAGTCTGGCTGAAAAAAGGCAAAAGTCCATCCAGTTCAACAAAAAAAAAGTTATATTCCTATACCCACAGTTAATCTAGAGGAAGGCAAAAATAAATCCAGCAAAGCATGACCCAATTTCTCCCTGATCCCCCAAGAGGCATTCGGATATTTCCTGGATCAACTTTACCTACAGTTGCAAGAAAAAGTATGTGAACCCCTTGGGATTACGTGGAGTTTTGCATGAATTGGGCATAAAATGTGCTCTGAACGTCATCTAAGTCACAACAATAGAAGAACACAGTCTGCTGAACATAATACTACACAAACATTAGATGTTGCCATGGTTTAATTGCACATAACATGTAAACATTCACAATGCAGGGAGGAAAAAGTATGTGAGGCCCTAACTTAATGACTTCTCCCAGAGCTAATTGGAGCCAGGAGTGAGCCAACCTTGACTCCAATCAGTGTGATGATATTGGATGTGTTGCTGACAGCTGTCCTGCCCTTAAAAAACACACACCTGTTTTGGGTTTACTGGTTTCAAGAAGCACTGTCTGATGTGAACCATGCCTCGCAGAAAAGAGCTCTCAGAAGACCTACGATCGAGAATTGTTGACTTGCATGAAGCTGGAAAGGGTTACAAAAGTATCTCCAAAAGCCTTGGAATTCATGTGTCCACGGTAAGACAGACTGTCTACAAATGGAGAAAGTTTAGCACTGTTGCTACTCTCCCTAGGCGTGGTCGTCCTGTAAAAATGACTGAAAGAGCACAGCGCAGAATGCTGCATGAGGTAAAGAAGAATCCCAGAGTGTCAGCTAAAGACCTACAGAAATCTCTGGCACATGCTAACATTTTTGTTGACACATCTACAATAAGGAAAACATTAAACAAGAATGGAGTACATGGGAGGACACCACGGAGGAAGCCATTGCTGTCCAAAAAGAATATTGCAGCACGTTTGAAGTTTGCAAAAGAGCATCTGGATGTTCCACAGCACTACTGGCAAAATATACTGTGGACAGATGAAACCAAGATTGAGTTGTTTGGGAGGTACACACAACACTATGTGTGGAGAAAAAAAGGCACAGCACACCAACATCAAAACCTCATCCCCACTGTGAAACATGGCGGAGGGAGCATCATGGTTTGGGGCTGCTTTGCTGCCTCAGGGCCTGGACGGATTGTTGTCATTGATGGGAAAATGAATTCCAGAGTTTATCAAGACATTTTGCAGAAAAAAGGAACGACCATCTGTCCGCCAACTGAAGCTCCGCAGAGGATGGGTGATGAAACAGGACAATGACCCAAAGCATACAAGTAATTCAACAAAACAATGGCTGCAACAGCACAGAATACGCCTTCTGGAGTGGCCCAGTCAGGGTCCTGACCTCAACCCGATTGAAATGCTGTGGCATGACCTTAAGAGAGCGATTCACACCAGACATCCCAAGAATATTGCTACACTGAAACAGTTTTGTGAAGAGGAGTGGTCCAAAATGACTCCAGATCATTGTGCAGGTCTGATCTGCAACTACAGGAAACGTTTGGTTGAGGTTATTGCTGCCAAAGGAGGGTCAACCAGTTATTAAGTCCAAAGGTTCACATACTTTTTCCTCCCTGCACTGTGAATGTTTACATGTTATGTGCAATTAAACCATGGCAACATCTAATGTTTGTGTAGTATTATGTTCAGTAGACTGTGTTCTTCTATTGTTGTGATTTAGATGACGTTCAGAGCACATTTTATGCCCAATTCATGCAAAACTCCACGTAATCCCAAGGGGTTCACATACTTTTTCTTGCAACTGTATAAATGTTAGCATCCAGTTATATTGTGTGCCTCTAGGAAAGGATCCAGGCCTTTTTTTAAAGCACTCCATTGAGCTGGCCAGAACAACTCTGGAGGGAGTCTATTCCACATTTTCACAGCTCTTATTGTGAAGAAACCTTTCCGTATTTTGAAATTATATCTTTTTTCCTCCAGTCGTAAAGAGTTCCCCCTTGTCCTCTGATGATCAAAGGGGATCTCTTCTTCACAAGAGAGAATAAATTCAGTTCTTTATAGCTGAGCTCCTCCATGCCTCTTTTCAGTTTGGTTACCCTTCTCTGACAAAAATAAAAATGCAATTGGCGCAAGAGAATTTGTAGTGGATATAACGTTCACTCAGTAAATCTTAAACAAAATAATCCAGTAAACAGAAATTAAGATATATAATCATTTATGCTAGAATAAAGGGACAACAAGTAGATGATGCAGCTTTAGTGGTGAGGAAAGGGAAGGGGGGAGGGGAGGGGGGGTAGGGAAAGGAGGGGATAAAAGGCCTTGTAATGCAAACAGTACTGGATTGAGATAGATGGTGTATATATATATATATATATATATATATGTATACATATATATACAACGCTGCAATGTAGACACCGTCGTGAGGCTTGCACTTTCTAGAGTAAACCGGACTCTGTGGTAAATAGAGAAGAAAGAGAAGTGCTCCAGACTAAGTGCAGTAGGAATATAAAAGTTTATTGCACACAAGATTATAAAAACTCACAAGATGTGGGTAGATATCAGGCATCAATGTGTACATATTGATGCCTGATATCTACCCACATCTTGTGAGTTTTTATAATCTTGTGTGCAATAAACTTTTATATTCCTACTGCACTTAGTCTGGCGCACTTCTCTTTCTTCTCTATTTACCCTTCTCTGCACTTTCTCCAGTTCCCCAATATTCTTTTTGTGAATTGGTGCCCAAAACTGAACTGCATATTCCAGATAAGACCCCCAGAGGTCTTACCTCTATAAATACAAGAGAATTTTGCTCGCTTTGAAAACCACAGCTTGGCACTGCATGCCATTATTAACCAGTTGCCGACTGCAGATAGCCGAATGATGACTACACTGCGGCCGGCCAGTTCTGGGAGGGAGTCATATGACGTCCTCCCAGAACGCGCTCTCCTGCGCGCCCCCGGGGGCGTGTACCTGGCGATCTCCATGATCGTTGTGTCCTACAGACACAGCTAATCACGTGATGTGGTAAAAGGCCAATCACATCTGCCTTTTACCACGTGATCAGCCGTGTTCAATGACACGCTGATCACAGGGAAATGCAATTGCCGGTTCTCGGCTGCACTTTCCTCACGCTGTCAGATCATGAGGAAAGTACTGCCAAGAACCGGCAGTTGTTAGAGCAGGGATTGGCACAGATCATCAGGGCACTGATGATCAGTGCCCTGGTGATCAGTACCCAGCAGTGCCACCCACCAGTTCCGCCCACCTGTGCCCAGCAGTGCACCCACCTGTGCCACCTACCTGTGCCCAGCATTGCCATCCAGAAGTGCCACCCACCTGAGCCCACCAGTGCAGCCCAGCGGTTGTGCCAGTCAGTGCCCAGCGGTTGTGCCAGTCAGTGCCCAGCGGTTGTGCCAGTCAGTGCCCAGCGGTTGTGCCAGTCAGTGCCCAGCAGTGATGCCAGTCAGTGCCACCTATCAGTGATGCCTATCCGTATACATCATTAGTGCTGTCTATCCGTGCCACCTCATTAGTGCTGTCTATCCGTGTCACCTCATCAGTGCCGCCCATCAGTTCCGCCTATCAGTGCCCATCAGTGCTGCCTATCAGAGCCTATCAGCGCTGCCTCATCAACACACATCAGTGAAGGAGAAAAATTACCTGTTTGCAAAATTTTAGAATAGAAACAAAAAAACTTTTTTTTTCAAATTTTTTGCAATTTTTTTGTTTATAGCGCAAAACGTAAAACCCCTAGCGATGAGTAAATACCACCAAAAGAAAGCTCTATTTGTGAGAAAAAAAAAGATAAAAATTTCATATGGGTACAATCTTGCATGATCGTGCAATTGTCAATCAAATTGCAACAGCGCTGAAAGCTGAAAATTGGCCTGGTAAAGAAGGGGGTATAAGTGCCCTGGTTAAGCTTATGATCTACCAGAACTCCCAGATCCTTCTTCACCATTGATTCCCCCAGTTGTACCCCCCCCTAGTATGTATGATGCATGCATATTCTTAGCCCCCAAGTGCATAACCTTACATTGCCACGTAGTTGCCCAATGAAACCGTGCATTGAGGTTGGCTTGTAAGTGGGAGACATCCTGTAATGACGTTATTCCACTGCAAAGTTTGGTGCCATCTGCACAGACTGAAATGGTATTTTTAATCCCAGACCCTATATCGGTTATAAATATATTAAAAAGTATATAAAATGGTCTCTTTGGGGCCACAAATAAAGAGCTCTTTTTTTTGCAGGTCTGGAAAGGCAGCTGTCTCATGGGGTCATCACAACCATTTTAGATTTATTTCAGGTAGTTATAAAGCGCTGTCAATTTACGCAGCGCTTTACACATATCTATTGTACATTCACATCAGTCCCTAACCCTCAAGGGGTGTACAATCTAAGGTCCCTAACTTACATTCATACATAGACATATTAGGGCCAATTTAGACAGGATCCAATTAACCTACCAGCATGTCTTTGGAGTGTGGGAGGAAACCGGAGTACCTGGAGGAAACCCACGCAAGCACAGGGAGAACATGCAAACTCCAGGCAGGTGGTGCCGTGGCTGGGATTCAACCCAATGACCTTAGTACTGCCAGGCGGAAGTGTTAGCCATTTAGCCACTGTGCTGCCAGATAAAGGGAAGCCTCTGCTTCTACTCCAACCAGAGACATCCTGCCTATTCTGGATCATAAGGGTCTCTATCAATGTTTTCAGAATGGACTCTAAACAGTTGGCTCTTCACCCCATCAGGGGTACTTCCTGCCATTCGTAGATATCAAGGATTTCTACCTGCACAAGCCGATTTTTAAGCCCAACAATGATTTCTGTGGTTTTCAGTGGTGGGCCACCACTACCAGTTTGTTGCCCAGTGTTTATGACTGTAATTTTTACTGTTTTCAGGGCAGGGAAATGGAACTCCAGGAAGGTGTACCATCATACGTGGAACGCTTCTTTTGCCTGGTGTGAAGGTCGCAAGTTTCATCTCTGATAGTATGCTGTGGAGCATATTGTGGATTCTCTGCAGACTGGTGTGTGGAAATGTCTTTGGCCCTAAGTACTATCAAGGGGCAGGTATCAACTTTGGCTGTTCTGTTTCAGTGAACGTGTTCTGCCCCACTTTCTTGTAAATTTTTTTCTGTTGTACTGCATCAGGTTGTTATTGTCTTTTTTTACTTACATCTAGTGGCAGTTTTGGGTCCTTGTGTGATTTTGGTATCTTCCTCTGCACTCCCTCCTGTTCAGTGCTAGTTAGTTTAGTGTTAGCCAGATGCTCATCACTTCTTTCATGTTCCCTTAGCCAGTGTTAGTTACTGTATTCTCAGAGAAAGGCCTCAGGAAAGTCATGATGGCTGGAGGTTATCCTATAGTAAATGCCTAAAACTGCAGTACAACAGATGTTTGCACACTTTTTAACTTAAGTACAAGAAGTTTTAAATAAAAAATTAATATATTTTTAGCAGAGAGCACAATATACTCTTTTACTTTTTGAGTTTTTTTTTTCACCCTGGATCTTAACATCATGGAGGATGGAAGTGGATTGTGGAGCCACAATGGAATTGTGAATTGGAATGGAGATTGCTGCAGCAAGTTATGAGAGCCCCATTTGAAGGGGATGGCACATATCACCTAATGACACCTAATCTCACTGTATAGTTAGAGCTTCAGTATCTGAATCTCTGAGATTGGGCAACAGGGCAATTATCTCTAAAGGCAAGAAGATTGTGAATGTACTGTTACAGACTATCTTTCTTGTTCTGCTGTTCTGGAATATATTTGTGGATAAAGGATTCTATAACAGTTTGCTGCAGGAACCTGCATCTCTAATTTTTCCACCTATACCTTGTGAAAGAGCAACAACTATGCTCCCTCTAAAGAGGACTGAATGGATGCGTCATCAAAAATGCATTCTCTCATTCTGTATTGAAGTTCCCTGAAGAAGGAAGATTGCAATCCACACCGAATTGCTGAATTCTCTATCTGATCTGTATGCTTTTGCTTCTCTTGAGAGTTCTAGGGGTATTCAGCATTAGTGGAATCTTCTCTGCTTGGTCCTGGTATAGGAACCTTGACTCAATGGTTGCCTTGGGAATAGCTTTGGACAATATATCACCAAACAATGACTAGCCTTAATCCGAACTCCTCCACTTAACCTCTTCTTTTGCACTCACACAGTGTACACAGTCCTCCACCCACACCAACGGGAACACTCTAGACCTCGTTTTCTCCCATCTCTGCACCCTCCACAACCTCCCCTTTCCCTCTCTCTGACCACAACTTCATTACGTTCTCCATCTTCCAGTCCTGAAACACCTCCCCCCCCCCCCCCAAACGTCAAACCATCACCAGCCGTAACCTCCGCAACCTGAACTGGCCCCTCTCCACTCTGCAGCTGACCGTCTGTACGACAGTATCTGTCAGGGATGCAGGTGTGACCAGAGATGTGTGTACTGACACAGGGAAACACAGGCTCCAGATATGGTATAAACAAGACAATTTATTAAGACTAACAATACAAACATAAACGCAGTGCACCAAACCCCAAGCTAACACAAATACATACAACAAGGTGAAACAAACCCAAACCTAAACTGGTATAGATACACAGGTACATACACATATAGAGCACAACGTAGTCAGGCAGGCCGGGTCGATAACTATCGGGCAGGTAGGTACAGGAGGAGCAGGCGGAGAGAATGGTAAGGGTCACAAGCCAGGGATAAAACAGGAGAAGTCAGCAGAGGTCAGGATCAGGCAGGGTCGGCAACAAGTCAGGCAGGAACAGGAATGCAGGTTACAAGGTACAGGGGCCCATGGAAAATCACACACCAAGGCACAGACTGCAGGTCTGGCCATCCCTTAAATACACCTGCAATCAGCCCCAGGTAATGGCTAATTGCCAAAGTGAACCTCTGGTTGTTGAGAGCACCCGCTGGCCAGCCCTGGTACTGCAGCCCACAAGGCAGACGAGTCCCACCACTATTGGCAAGTCCATTCCTGACAGTATCCTTCCACTGTCATGCCCTGACCTGGCCACTACTGCGTATAACGACTCGCTATGAGCTGCCTTAGACTCCTTAGCACCCTAACCACACTTAGCATTAGACCCCGACTGCTTCAACCCTGGCAGAACAACCACACTAAAAATCTTAAATGACGCAGTCGCGTGCTGGAACGATTATGGCACAAAACCAAATCCCCTCGAGCGTTCTCCCTCTACAAATCCGCCTTCCTCACCTACTCCTCCTCCCTCCACGCCACCAAACAAGCCTACTTCGTAACCCTCATCAACACCCTCTCCACCTGTCCTCGCCGGCTCTTCTCCACTTTCAACTCCCTACTCTCTCCCCCACCCTCACCCAGTACCTCACTCACCGCCCACGAGATTGCCAATCACTTCCAAAATAAGATAGACGCAATCCGTATGGACATCGCCAATGCTCAACCTACCTCCCCACCTAGCCTCCCTCCCACTATAACCCCATCAACTCTCCCCTCCTCTGACCTCGCAAACGCCCTACGCCCTACCACACCTAACGTCACACACACTATAACCTCCCCAACACTCCACTCCTTCAGCCTTGCTACCACTGAGGAGGTCACCAAGCTCTTCTCAGAAGCCCACCTCACCACTTGCCCCCTTGACCCTGTCCCCACACAACTCCTCCGGTCACCCTCCTCCTCCATCCTACGCTCCCTCACCCACATCTTCAATCTCTCCCTCTCTACTGGCGCATTCCCCTCCCCCCTAAAGCACACGAACATCACCGCCATACTCAAAAAACCCTCCCTGGACCCCACCAACCTGAACAACCTTAGACCCATCTCCCTGCTGCCATTTACTTCCAAGCTCCTTGAGCGCTTAGTCTACAATCGCCTAAGCACCCACCTCACTAACAACCTCCTCGATCCACTACAGTCTGGCTTCCGTCCCCTACACTCCACCGTAACTGCCCTACTTAAAATCACTAATGACCTGCTAACCGCCAAAGCTAATGGCCACTACTCAGTCCTCCTACTCCTCGACCTTTCCGCGGCCTTCGACACAGTTGACCACCCCCTCCTCCTTAATAAACTACACTCCCTCGGCATCAGAGACTCCGCTCTCTCCTGGCTCTCCTCCTATCTATCCCAACACTCCTTCAGCGTTACCTATAACGCTACCACCTCCCCCTCTCTGTTGGGGTCCCCCAAAGCTCTGTCCTTGGGCCCCTTCTCTTCTCCATCTACACCTCCTCCCTCGACAAACTGATACACTGCTTAAACTATCACCTCCACGCTGATGACACGCAAATTTACCTCTCCACCCCTCGCCTCACCCCTTCAGTCACCCACCAACTGAATGACATATCAGACTGGATGTCGCTCCATTTTGTCAAATTGACCTTTCCAAAACCAAGCTCCTGATTTTCCCCCCAGCCCGCGCCCCCCCCCCCGCCTTCTCCATTACAACCAACAACGCCACCATCAGTCCCACCCCACAAGCCAAAGTCCTAGGTGTCACTCTAGACTCAAACCTGTCCTTCCAACCCCATGTCCAATCGTTGGCAAACTCATGCAGGCTCCACCTCCGCAACATCTCCAAAATATGTACTTTCCTAACCCCAGACACTACTAAACTCGTTCACTCCCTTGTTATCTCACGTCTGGGCTACTGCAACTCCCTTCTCACCGGCCTACCTCATCACAGACTATCCCCGCTTCAGTCTATCCTGAACTCAGTGGCCAGACTCATCCACCTTACCAACCGCTCCGCTTCTGCCACCCCCCTCTGTCATTCCCTCCACTGGCTCCCGATTGCCCAACACATTAAATTCAAACTACTAACACAGACATACAAAACCATTCATAACGCTGCCCCAAACTACCTCACCGACCTGATACCCAAATACCACCCAACCTGTACTCTTCGCTCCTCACAAGACCTCCTACTTTCTAGCTGCCTGGTCTCCACCTCCCACGCGCGACTGCAGGACTTCTCCAGGACTTCCCCCATCCTCTGGAACTCACTATCCCAATCCATCAGACTGTCACCTACCCTCCTCACCTTTCGGCGCACCCTGAAAACCCATCTCTTCAGGGAAGCCTACCCGTCCTTACCTAACAGCCAATCTCCTCCTTACACTCCATCCCCCACAGCCACTTCCTCCTGTACCACTATCCTCTCCCTCCTAGATTGTAAGCTCGAAAGAGCAGGGCCCTTGACCCCCTCGTGTTTTGTTTTGTTACTGTATTGTCTCATGTTCTGTCCCCCACTATAATGTACAGCGCTGAGCAAACCTTTTAGCACTATATAAATACTGTATAATAATAATAGGGTATTCTACAATTTCTCTGTTTGGATGAAGAGTCAGCCATTCAGTGTCTAAGATACAGCACTTTCTTCACTATAACTGCTTGCAGCATGGCTCTAGCAGGGGTGCTGGTCTCATCTATTGCTGTCTCACTGATATAGTCAGAGAATAGCTTTTTTTCCCCTAGCACTGATATTTTGCACTCCTTGTCTGTTAGCTCACATTGCAGCTTCAATGTTTCCAGTTCACAGGTTATAGGATTTTGACAATGCTGTGAGGGCTATTTCCAGATGGCATGCTCCAAAAGAATTTAGGTAGAGCATACATCCATGTTCATGTGCCTATCCAGCACATCTCTGAATGACAATGTGATATCTATAGGGTGTGTTAAATGACTGAAAAGCAAGGCATTAACCATCAACCAACAGATCTGTATCAATGTGCTTCAATTTAGAACAGTGGTTCTCAACCTTTGTAATGCCGCGACCCCTTAATACAGTTCCTCATGTTGTGGTGACCCCCAACCATAAAATTATTTTCGTTGCTACTTCATAACTGTAATTTTGCAGTGGGAGGACTAGTGCCACATCATTGGTGTCAGTGGAAGGAGTAGTGCCCCATCACTGATGTCAGCGGGATGAATAGTGTCCCATCGTTGGTGTCAGTGGGAGGAATAGTGCCCCATCGTTGATATCAGTGGGAGGAATAGTGCCCCATCGTTGGTATCAGTGGGAGGAATAGTGCCCCATCGTTGGTGTCAATGGGAGGAATAGTGCCCCATCATTGGTGTCAGTGGGAGGAATAGTGCCCCATCATTGGTGTCAGTGGGAGGAATAGTGCCCCATCATTGGTGTCAGTGGGAGGAATAGTGCCCCATCATTGGTGTCAGTGGGAGGAATAGTGCCCCATCATTGGTGTCAGTGGGAGGAATAGTGCCCCATCATTGGTGTCAGTGGGAGGAATAGTGCCCCATCATTGGTGTCAGTGGGAGGAATAGTGCCCCATCATTGGTGTCAGTGGGAGGAATAGTGCCCCATCATTGGTGTCAGTAGGAGGAATAGTGCCCCATCATTGGTGTCAGTGGGAGGAATAGTGCCCCATCATTGGTGTCAGTGGGGGGAATAGTGCCCCATCATTGGTGTCCCATCATTGGTGTCAGTGGGAGGAATAGTGCCCCATCATTGGTGTCAGCAGGAGGAATAGTGTCCCATCATTGGTGTCAGCGGGAGGAATAGTGTCCCATCATTGGTGTCAGCGGGAGGAATAGTGCCCCATCATTGGTGTCAGTGGGAGGAATAGTGCCCCATCATTGGTGTCAGTGGGAGGAATAGTGCCCCATCATTGGTGTCAGTGGGAGGAATAGTGCCCCATCATTGGTGTCAGTGGGAGGAATAGTGCCCCGTCAGTGGGAGGAATAGTGCCCCCTCATTGGTGTCAGTGGGAGGAATTGTGCCCCATCATTGGTGTCAGTGGGAGGAATAGTGCCCCATCATTGGTGTCAGTGGGAGGAATAGTGCCCCATCATTGGTGTCAGTGGGAGGAATAGTGCCCCATCATTGGTGTCAGTGGGAGGAATAGTGCCCCCTCATTGGTGTCAGTGGGAGGAATTGTGCCCCATCATTGGTGTCAGTGGGAGGAATTGTGCCCCATCATTGGTGTCAGTGGGAGGAATAGTGCCCCATCATTGGTGTCAGTGGGAGGAATAGTGCCCCATTATTGGTGTCAGTGGGAGGAATAGTGCCCCATCATTGGTGTCAGTGGGAGGAATAGTGCCCCATCATTGGTGTCAGTGGGAGGAATAGTGCCCCATCATTGGTGTCAGTGGGAGGAATAGTGTCCCATCATTGGTGTCAGTGGGAGGAATAGTGCCCCATCATTGGTGTCAGTGGGAGGAATAGTGCCCCATCATTGGTGTCAGTGGGAGGAACAGTGCCCCATCATTGGTGTCAGTGGGAGGAACAGTGCCCCATCATTGGTGTCAGTGGGAGGAACAGTGCCCCATCATTGGTGTCAGTGGGAGGAACAGTGCCCCATCATTGGTGTCAGTGGGAGGAACAGTGCCCCATCATTGGTGTCAGTGGGAGGAACAGTGCCCCATCATTGGTGTCAGTGGGAGGAACAGTGCCCCATCATTGGTGTCAGTGGGAGGAACAGTGCCCCATCATTGGTGTCAGTGGGAGGAATAGTGCCCCATCATTGATGTCAGTGTGGTGGTGGGGGGAATAGTGCCCCATCATTGGTGTCGGTGGGGGGAATAGTGCCCCATCATTGGTGTCGGTGGGGGGAATAGTGCCCCATCATTGGTGTCGGTGGGAGGAATAGTGCCCCATCATTGGTGTCCCATCATTGGTGTCAGTGGGAGGAATAGTGCCCCATCATTGATGTCAGTGTGGTGGTGGGAGGAATAGTGCCCCATCGTTGGTGTCAGTGGGAGGAATAGTGCCCCATCATTGGTGTCAGTGGGAGGAATAGTGCCCCATCATTGGTGTCAGTGGGAGGAATAGTGCTCCATCATTGGTGTCAGTGGGGGGAATAGTGCCCCATCATTGGTGTCAGTGGGGGGAATAGTGCCCCATCATTGGTGCCCCATCATTGGTGTCAGTGGGAGGAATAGTGCCCCATCATTGGTGTCAGTGGGAGGAATAGTGCCCCATCATTGGTGTCAGTGGGAGGAATAGTGCCCCATCATTGGTGTCAGTGGGAGGAATAGTGCCCCATCATTGGTGTCAGTGGGAGGAATAGTGCCCCATCATTGGTGTCAGTGGGAGGAATAGTGCCCCATCATTGGTGTCAGTGGGAGGAATAGTGCCCCATCATTGGTGTCAGTGGGAGGAATAGTGCCCCATCATTGGTGTCAGTGGGAGGAATAGTGCCCCATCATTGGTGTCAGTGGGAGGAATAGTGCCCCATCATTGGTGTCAGTGGGAGGAATAGTGCCCCATCATTGGTGTCAGTGGGAGGAACAGTGCCCCATCATTGGTGTCAGTGGGAGGAACAGTGCCCCATCATTGGTGTCAGTGGGAGGAACAGTGCCCCATCATTGGTGACAGTGGGAGGAACAGTGCCCCATCATTGGTGACAGTGGGAGGAACAGTGCCCCATCATTGGTGACAGTGGGAGGAACAGTGCCCCATCATTGGTGTCAGTGGGAGGAACAGTGCCCCATCATTGATGTCAGTGTGGTGGTGGGGGGAATAGTGCCCCATCGTTGGGGTCAGGGGAGGGAATAGTGCCCCATCATTGGTGTCAGTGGGAGGAATAGTGCCCCATCATTGGTGTCAGTGGGAGGAATAGTGCCCCATCATTGGTGTCAGTGGGAGGAATAGTGCCCCATCATTGATGTCAGTGTGGTGGTGGGGGGAATAGTGCCCCATCATTGGTGTCGGTGGGGGGAATAGTGCCCCATCATTGGTGTCGGTGGGGGGAATAGTGCCCCATCATTGGTGTCGGTGGGAGGAATAGTGCCCCATCATTGGTGTCCCATCATTGGTGTCAGTGGGAGGAATAGTGCTCCATCATTGGTGTCAGTGGGAGGAATAGTGCCCCATCATTGATGTCAGTGTGGTGGTGGGGGGAATAGTGCCCCATCGTTGGGGTCAGGGGGGGGAATAGTGCCCCATCATTGGTGTCAGTGGGAGGAATAGTGCCCCATCATTGGTGTCAGTGGGAGGAATAGTGCCCCATCATTGGTGTCAGTGGGAGGAATAGTGCCCCATCATTGGTGTCAGTGGGAGGAATAGTGCCCCATTATTGGTGTCAGTGGGAGGAATAGTGCCCCATCATTGATGTCAGTGTGGTGGTGGGAGGAATAGTGCCCCATCGTTGGTGTCAGTGGGAGGAATAGTGCCCCATCATTGGTGTCAGTGGGAGGAATAGTGCCCCATCATTGGTGTCAGTGGGAGGAATAGTGCCCCATCATTGGTGTCAGTGGGAGGAATAGTGCCCCATCATTGGTGTCAGTGGGAGGAATAGTGCCCCATCATTGGTGTCAGTGGGAGGAATAGTGCCCCATCATTGGTGTCAGTGGGAGGAATAGTGCCCCATCATTGGTGTCAGTGGGAGGAATAGTGCCCCATCATTGGTGTCAGTGGGAGGAATAGTGCCCCATCATTGGTGTCAGTGGGAGGAATAGTGCCCCATCATTGATGTCAGTGGGGGGAATAGTGCCCCATCATTGGTGTCGGTGGGGGGAATAGTGCCCCATCATTGGTGTCGGTGGGGGGAATAGTGCCCCATCATTGGTGTCGGTGGGAGGAATAGTGCCCCATCATTGGTGTCCCATCATTGGTGTCAGTGGGAGGAATAGTGCTCCATCATTGGTGTCAGTGGGAGGAATAGTGCCCCATCATTGATGTCAGTGTGGTGGTGGGGGGAATAGTGCCCCATCGTTGGGGTCAGGGGGGGGAATAGTGCCCCATCATTGGTGTCGGTGGGAGGAATAGTGCCCCATCATTGGTGTCGGTGGGAGGAATAGTGCCCCATCATTGGTGTCGGTGGGAGGAATAGTGCCCCATCATTGGTGTCGGTGGGAGGAATAGTGCCCCATCATTGGTGTCGGTGGGAGGAATAGTGCCCCATCATGGGTGTCGGTGGGAGGAATTGTGCCCCATCATGGGTGTCGGTGGGAGGAATTGTGCCCCATCATGGGTGTCGGTGGGAGGAATTGTGCCCCATCATGGGTGTCGGTGGGAGGAATTGTGCCCCATCATTGGTGTCGGTGGGAGGAATTGTGCCCCATCATTGGTGTCGGTGGGAGGAATTGTGCCCCATCATTGGTGTCGGTGGGAGGAATTGTGCCCCATCATTGGTGTCGGTGGGAGGAATTGTGCCCCATCATTGGTGTCGGTGGGAGGAATTGTGCCCCATCATTGGTGTCGGTGGGAGGAATTGTGCCCCATCATTGGTGTCGGTGGGAAGAATTGTGCCCCATCATTGGTGTCGGTGGGAGGAATAGTGCCCCATCATTGGTGTCGGTGGGAGGAATAGTGCCCCATCATTGGTGTCGGTGGGAGGAATAGTGCCCCATCATTGGGGTCGGTGGGAGGAATAGTGCCCCATCATTGGTGTCGGTGGGAGGAACAGTGCCCCATCATTGGTGTCGGTGGGAGGAACAGTGCCCCATCATTGGTGTCGGTGGGAGGAACAGTGCCCCATCATTGGTGTCGGTGGGAGGAACAGTGCCCCATCATTGGTGTCGGTGGGAGGAACAGTGCCCCATCATTGGTGTCGGTGGGAGGAACAGTGCCCCATCATTGGTGTCGGTGGGAGGAACAGTGCCCCATCATTGGTGTCGGTGGGAGGAACAGTGCCCCATCATTGGTGTCGGTGGGAGGAACAGTGCCCCATCATTGGTGTCGGTGGGAGGAACAGTGCCCCATCATTGGTGTCGGTGGGGGGAATAGTGCCCCATCATTGGTGTTGGTGGGGGGAATAGTGCCCCATCATTGGTGTCGGTGGGGGGAATAGTGCCCCATTCTTGGTGTCGGTGGGGGGAATAGTGCCCCATTCTTGGTGTCGGTGGGGGGAATAGTGCCCCATTCTTGGTGTCGGTGGGGGGAGGAATAGTGCCCCATTCTTGGTGTCGGTGGGGGGAGGAATAGTGCCCCATCGTTGGTGTCGGTGGGGGGAGGAATAGTGCCCCATCGTTGGTGTCGGTGGGGGGAGGAATAGTGCCCCATTCTGGTGTCGGTGGGGGAGGAATAGTGCCCCATCATTGGTGTCGGTGGGGGAGGAATAGTGCCCCATTCTTGGTGTCAGTGGGAGGAATAGTGCCCCATTCTTGGTGTCAGTGGGAGGAATAGTGCCCCATTCTTGGTGTCAGTGGGGGGAGGAATAGTGCCCCATCGTTGGTGTCAGTGGGGGGAGGAATTGTGCCCCATCGTTGGTGTCAGTGGGGGGAGGAATAGTGCCCCATCATTGGTGTATGTGTGGGAGAAATAGTGCCCCATCGTTGGTATTAGTGACACAAATGATGGGGCACTATTCCTCCCACTGACACCAATAATACTTACCTTGCTGACCCCTGCTCCAGCCTGGGCTCGCTCTCTCACTTACCTGTCAGCTGTCTTCCTTCTCTGGCAGCTCTCCTCTTCACTTGCTCCGGCAGCTCCCTCGATCTTCTTTGATCTACACGCGCTGCCGCTCGGCTCCTCCTCGCCAAGCTCCACCTCCTCGCCGGTGATTGGCCGCCTGTGTGCCTCTCCTGAGCTAAAGTTCCGGTGGCCAATCAGCGGCGAGGAGGCGGAGCTGTTGAGTGATCCCGGAGGTGTGGCCAGGTGACAGGGGCAGCATATCATCCCGCCCACACATCGCCTGAGACAGAGGAGCGGTGTCTCGATTCCTAAGACCATCGGAAATATGTGTTTTCCGATGGTCTTAGGCGACCCCTGTGAAATGGTCGTTCGACCCCCAAAGGGGTCGCTACCCACAGGTTGAGAACCGCTGATTTAGAAGGTTTACATAGACAATTATGAAATGATTGCTTCTTATACATGTTGTTCCACGCAGACCTTTAATCTCTCTTTAAACTCAGGAGAAAGATGGTCTCCCTTTTGAGGTTCTTGTAATTCCTTTTAGCTTGATGTTTTCTCATATTAAAGGGCCTGTTTTACAGCCTTGAGATATGGTTGCAGAAGGCTGAAATCAAAGCTTCCCAAGGCTTCCTTCTCAGACTCCTCTCAGGATGAACCCGTCTGTTATAGTTCTTTCTTCTCTTATCTGTTGACCTGGCTAAATGAGGTTGCTGAAGGTGCTAGCACCATTGCAGGAGATTTGTCTGATGGTATTGTTGAAGAAAACTCCTTAAACATTTCTTGCATAACTTGCCTTACTAGAGAAACGGACATGATGTTACCTGCCTCTTTTCCCCTAGAAGCTTCAACAAGGCTTGCACACTGGGTTTTACCATGCATTGCAGAATTAGTGCAGGCCAAGCAATGTCCTTTTGTGGGCTGTCCATGGGAAGACATGGAGGAGCGTACCTAGTGTTATGAAGGAAAACACGACCTTCTACAGTTCCAACGGTTTTCTCCACCTGAAGGCTTGTTAATGTTATTCCTGGGATGATGGTGAAAATTGTGGCCAGACATAAAATGGCTAGGAAGAAACCAAGATAGAAATAAATAAATTTACTTTACCTAAGTAGTAAGATCAATTTCCATTGCTCCCTAGTTTTTCTGTTTGAGTTGTTCCCTCAGGGATGATTGCTTTAAAATAAACAGGTACTCATGTATCAGGCCAGTGTGGAACCAGAGTGTGTTCTCCCAACTGCAAAGAATGCCAAGCATTAGTGCCCAGTCACTGCCCATTCACATTCTTGTAAAGACCTCAAACCAAACTCGCACTAGAGATGGAAAGGTATTCCCAGCGTTATGGTAAGCTCCTTTTGCCAGACTGAGAGCAGGTCACACTGGTACCTTTAAGCTGGACTGTCAAATGTCTGCCAATTGGTGGTGCCTGTGTAGAACTTCACTCAAGAAATGGACCAGTGCCCTACTCAAACAGTGCATTTGTGCTACCAAAGGTAGAAACATCTGAGTACTGTCAGTGATACTTTTTTATTTGCACTTACATACAATTTTTCAGGACAAGCTTTCGGGGTGTACCCCCTTCTTCGAGGTTTAAGCAGTACTAATGCACAAACAACATGCACTCCACTGAACTTCTCCTGCTGTAATGCACAGTGCATGTGCCGAACAGAAGTTTTTTTTTCCCTGTTCTGCACCAACCCAAGGATGTTAAACAATAAGGAAAGAAAAAAAGAACTACTGAGAGTAAGTAGATGGCTATCACATGAGCAGGCAGGCAGAAGTATTAGCCTGCACTGTACAGTGCAGACAGAGAGGCCCTGATTTACTATTGTGCCTAGGCGCATTTTCGTGTGCTAACATCTACTTTTTACTAGCGACCGTCTACTTGTACACTGCAAAGAGACTTACTAATGAAAGCGTCAACAAGTAGACGCCAAATCGAATTTACTAACGAGACACAGCCCAGGAGTCAGACTCAAAAAGCAGACTTGCTAAGAGGCATGTCTAACACCATGAAAAATCACTGCAGAGACATGTTCACATTGAAATTTGCTTTGCCTAATATCAGGACTTCACTTTAAACAATATCTGCCATTTCCAAAAAATTTTAAAACGTATAAAAAATATATTTTTTTAAAGCAAGTCGACACAGTGAAGAACTAGACGCTTTTGTAGCGTCTTTGGCCGATATAAATGCGCATGTGCAAAACACATTTTAGACGTCTTCCGTGGGCGCTTTCTTTTTAGATGCTGTTGAATAGTAAATCTCTGTGTGGAGTCCTCTGACAGACTGCACTCAGTCGCGTCTACTGTGTTTAACAAACAGTACTAGGCTTATCTTTATGTATTCTAATTTGATTTCCTTAGTTCTATTGATTCTATTTTTGTTTCTTATCCTTTATAATTATTTCTGTAATAATTTTACTTATTTCGAAGGTCTATTTAATATTTATTTTGACAGCTGAATGTAAAAATAAAGGTCTGCAATAAAAAAGAAAAAAAATTGCATGGGGTCCCCCCTCCCATCCATACCAAGCCATTCGGGTCTGGTATGGATATTAAGGGGTAACTCTACACCGAAATTAAAGAAAAAACAGCGTGGGGTTCTCCCCAAAATCCATACCAGACCCTTATCCGAGCATGCAGCCCGGCAGGTCAGGAAAGGGGGGGGACGAGCGTGTCCCCCCCCCCCCCCCAAACCATACCAGGCCACATGCCCTCAACATGGGGGGGGGTGCTTTAGGGCAGGGGGCTCCCCCCCAAAGCACCTTGTCCCCATGCTGATGGGGACAGGCGCCTCTTCCCCAGATCCCGCCCCCCCCCACATGAATGAGTATGCGGTACACGGTACCGCTACTCAATCACAAAAAAAGCAAAAGTGTAGTGTAAAAAAACACAGCACAGGGTCTTTGACAAGTCCTTTATTAAAACAATGTCCCCCAAAGTAGATCCAATGTCAATCACGGTGTCACTGCGGCAACCCGAAAAAAAGAAAAAAAAAAGTTCCGCTCTCGACGGAGGCTACTAGCCTTTTGTAGTGAGCAAGGGCGACAGCTCTTAAATAGGTAAGGGGCGGGGCCAGCAGGGGACATCATCCGAATGACCCCACCCCATGTGACATCATTGATGTCACATGGGGTGGGATCACATGCTTGATGTCCCCGTCTGGCCCCGCCCCTTACCTATTATTTAAGAGCTGTCAGCGAGACTCGTTGCATAAGGCTGGTAGCCTCCGTCGAGAGCGGAACTTTTTTCTTTTTTTCGGGTCGCCGCCGTGACACCGTGATTGACTTTGGATCTACTTAGGGGGACATTGTTTTATTAAAGGGCTTGTCAAAGACCCTGTACTGTTTTTTTTCACTTTTGCTTTTTTTGTGAATTAGTAGCGGTACTGTAGGGGGGGGCGGGATGAGGGGGCCCCCTTGTTAAAGGGGTCTTCCAGATTCTGACAAGCCCCCCACCCGCAGACCCCCACAACCACCGGCTAGGGTTGTGGAGAAGAGGCCCTTGTCCCCATCAACATGGGGACAAGGTGCTTTGGGGGGAGCCCCCCCTGCCCCAAAGCACCCCCCTATGTTGAGGGCATGTGACCTGGTATGGTTCAGGAGGGGTGGTGCTCGCTTGTTCCCCCCCCCCCCCCTTTCCTGACCTACCGGGCTGCATGCTCGGATTTGGGTCTGGTATGGATTTTAGGGGGGACTCCACGCCATTGTTTTTTAAATTTTGGCGTGGAGTTACCCCTTAATATCCATACCAGACCCGAAGGGCTTGGTATGGATGGGAGGGGGGACCTCACGCAGTTTTTTAAATTATTTATTTAATTTAAGGAAATTATTTTACATTCAGCTGTCAGTGGGGAACCCCGCTGACAGCTGAAACATTAACACGTGGTTATCGCTCCTAAAATCCCGCATGAGTTATTTTATCAACTCATGCGGAGTTTTACTCATCAACTCATGCGGAGTGAAAACCAATGCAGCGTTCATGTTCCAGCTGTCGGCGGAGTTCCCCACTGACAGCTGAATGTAAAAGTATTGCAGGGAATTCTAAAAATGTAAAAAAAAAAAAACGGCGTGGGGTCCCCCCTCCCATCCATACCAAGCCCTTCGGGTCAGGTATGGATATTAAGGGGTAACTCCACACCGAAATAAAAGACAAAACAGCGTGGGGTTCCCCCCAAAATCCATACCACACCCTTATCCGAGCATGCAGCCCAGCAGGTCAGGAAAGGGGGGGGGATGAGCACGCACCCCCCCCCCCTCCTAAACCCAACATGGGGGGGTGCTTTGGGGACTAGGGCCTCTTTCCCACAACCCAGGCTGGTGGTTGTGGGGGTCTGCGGGTGGGGGGCTTATCAGAATCTGGAAGCCCCCTTTAACAAGGGGGCCACCAGATCCCCGCCCCCCACGTGAATGAGTATGTGGTACACGGTCTCGCTACTCATTCACTAAAAAAGCAAAAGTGTAGTGTAAAAAAACACATTACAGGGTCTTTGACAAGTCCTTTATTAAAACAATGTCCCCTGAAGTAGATTCAACGTCAATCACGGTGTCACAGCGGAAACCCGAAAAAAGAAAACGTTTTTTAAATTTTGGTGTGGAGTTATCCCTTAATATCCATACCAGACCCGAAGGGCTTGGTATGGATGGGAGGGGGAACCCCACACAGTTTTTTAAATTTAACTTATGGAAATTATTTAAAATTCAGCTGTCAGTGGGGAACCCCGTTGACAGCTGAAACATTATTGCAGGCCATAGACGGGTCGAAAACCGTCCATTTAAAAAAAAAAAGAAGAAAAATCGGTAGTTCAATAGGCCAATGTTACCACCAACGGTAAAACAAATCGGATGATTTTTGTCCCGTCTACGGCCAGCAAGTTTAATAGCGGAGTAGTACTTCTGTTCCTGCAGAGAGCTCCACTATTATATTTGACAATAAAAAGTATAGCGGTTGCAACGTTGTATCTATTTGTATCCATTTCAGATACAGATGTTTTTATCCGGTTTTATTTTTTTTAACATTTTGGTGTGGAGTTACCCCTTAAGATACATACCAGACCCGAAGGGCTTGGTGTGGATGGGAGGGGGGACCCCATGCCGTTTTATTTACTATGGTGCTGGTTTTTAAATGTAATTCTCCCTTTTTTTTTTTTTCTTCACTATAGCTCAGAAATTCAGCTTTCACTTCCCCCAGCTAAAAGAGAAAGTTTTCTTGGAATTTATATCCCTAAAGGAAACAATGTTTACTTTGAGTTTCTTAAAAGATACAAAGTTTTTGGGAAAGTGACATCTAAGCTTGTGAACTATAGTGAAGAAAAAAAAAGGCTGACATTTGCATTTAAAAATCAGCGCCAACATACACTTTGTATTGCGAAAAAAAAAAAAATTAACAATTGTGTAGACCGAGGCATTATTTTCAATGCATTTTCATTCGTAAACTGAAAATTACGTTAACCGAGGCGTTGGTAAACCGAGGTATGCCTTTATTAGTTTTGCAATCCTTTGTATTGGGATACATAGAACCAACATACATCTGAATTGGCAACATAGCACAACATTTGTGTCACATTGGAAATATCTGGCTAGTTACACTGACCTTGTCCAGGGACTTAGGGTTGATTCACACCACAGAAATACAGGCAGGATAAGTGTTCAACAGCTCTGTGGATTAGTGGTTAGCACTGCTGCCTCACAACGCTAGGGTTGTCTGTTTGAATCACCAACCAACCACGGCAATGAATTTGCATGATCTCTGTGTGACTACCCTAACATTCATGTGCTGGTGGCAGCATCTTTGCTTTCTGTCTAAATGATCCCTAGAATGTGAATTAGAATGAGGCCTTGTCTGTTCAAACACCTTTAAAGCTGCACCTTTATGTGAATGTCAAAAGATGGGATGAGATCAGGGCCTAGACTAATGATTGATTTGATAATGCTGGTTTGCACTCCACCCCCTCTTGTCAAACCAAGAGAAGAGTAAGCGAGAGAGAGAAAAGGATTTAAAAAAAAAAAATTATAAAATAATGGCATGGAGTCCCCCCCCCAAATCCATAACAGACCCTTGTCCGAGCATGCAGATACCGCATGCCTTCAAAGATTTATTTCCTTTGTTGAATTGCCTGCTTGGTTCACACTAGATGCGATTTAAAATTGTGCTTTTTGTTGGCAATTTCACCGTATTTTCTGTAGATTTACCAATGAGTTATTGCGTTTTCAATTGTGTTTTGCATTGCGGTTTCTATTGTAGTCTATATATGAAATCGCTACAAAATGCTGAAAAAGTTAGACAAGAACTACTTTTGAAATTGTGCTGCAGCAAATCGCTTTCGTTAAGATACTCACATCTACATTCATTAGATCGGATATCAGGTACAATTGCAATTCCCAAATCGCACCTGAAATCGTGCACCCTTAATGCGACTTGGCATGCAATTTGCATGCCCTGCGACTTCCAAATCGTATGCCAAATTGCACCCGATGTAACTGGGGGCTAACACCAGTCACATCTAATCCGATTTGGAAATTGGGCAACTTACAGTGAAGCCGCACCGCACGATTTCAAAATCAGATTGGATGTGAATGGAGCCTATAGTGGACAAGAGGGTGCGACTTGGCCTACGATTTGCAAGTTGACTAACATGCAAATTGCATGCCAAATTGCACCGGATGTGATTGGGGGCCACCCCGGTCACATCAAAGCGGATTTTGAAGTGGTGTGACTTACATTACGGTCACATCATGTGACTTACAGTGAAGTCACATGATTTCAAAGTCAGGGGACATGCTGATTTAAAGTGCGATTTGCAACATATGTGACACAGATCTCTCTGCAAATCGCATGAAAAATAGTGTAGTCATTACTTTAGAAATTAAACTATGAATTCTTATACTGTACCGCGCTCCAATATTATCAACCTTTTGTGATTAACCTTTTTTGGTTGTGTGAATTTCTTAATATACCACCTATAATCCAATCATTACTTACTTCTATGGTGCTTAAATATACAATTAACATAAATTAATTTATAAATATGAATTAGAAAATTGTATGTGATTATAACAAATATTAATAAAAAATTAATGAAAAATTGGAATGTCAATTCTATGTGAATAAAATAATAAAAAATTAATAAAACATTAAAAAAAAAAAAAAAAAAAAGGGAAATGTCAATTATTTTCTTTGAATTTGAGATGGTGTTGTTGTTCAATTTAGTTAATGTGATAAGTCTGTGTTGGCAGCTTGAACCTCTCCCTCGTCTCCTCTCTTTGTGCTTTCTTCACTGGCTGCTTTGTTTATTCCTCCATATACGGAAGATGCAGAGAAGGGAAAAGAAACATAGTGTCTTATCCGGGATATAAGTGATTTATTGCTCTTTGATCTCCCACTCACATTGTGTAAATGTAAATAACGCTTTGAATACAATGTAACAAGATCCTGCTTCAGACAGCCTGGCTGATGTGTTTGCTTGCAGTAAATATACTCGCCGTTCCTCTGTGGATGCGTGATAACGTCACCGCCCCTCCCCTACGCGTTACGCTACAGGGACTCGTAGCTTCCTCTGGGGGATGTGGATGGGGAGGAATAACAACACCATCTCAAATTCAAAGAAAATAATTGACATTTCCCTTTTTTTTTTTTTTTGTTTTATTAATTTTTTATTATTTTATTCACATAGAATTGACATTCCAATTTTTCATTAATTTTTTATTAATATTTGTTATAATCACATATAATTTTCTAATTCATATTTATAAATTAATTTATGTTAATTGTATATTTAAGCACCATAGAAGTAAGTAATGATTGGATTATAGGTGGTATATTAAGAAATTCACACAACCAAAAAAGGTTAATCACAAAAGGTTGATAATATTGGAGCGCGGTACAGTATAAGAATTCATAGTTTAATTTCATACACCTAGAGAGGGTGTAATTAGTGCCTGGCGATCCAATATTTAATTAATATTCACTTAAGCACACAATTAACACTAATAATAGAGTAAGTTAACTCCTGGTGGCTCACAAATAACTATTCTACTAAAATTGCATTACTTTAGAAATTGTTGTGGCTCCAACCAAGTTTGAACCACACCAATATGAACGCTCTAATAGCGGTCACATTGAGTGCGACTTGGTATGTGATTTGCATGACTTGCAACTTGCAAATCGTATGCCAAGTTGCACCCTATTGTCTGCTATTAGAGCAGTCACATGGGTGCATTTCTGACACTGATTTCTAAAGTAGTACATGTACTACTTTTACGGCGATTTGCATAAATGTGTCAGATGTCTTGCATATCGCAAATAAATTGGGATCTTCACTGTACGTCGCACAATTTCTAAATCGGCTTTGATGTGACCGGGGTGTAAGGCCTTTTTATGTTTGATTTCCTGAGTGTTTTTCCGATTTATGGGAAATGCTGCATACTAGCAAAAGTGAATTGACATTTTCAGTATTGCATGCGAGATGTGGTCATGTGACTGCCTTAACTCATGCGATAATCTGGAGTGAGTTGTGCCCATAGGGCCAAGAAATATTGCCAATAGGGTTCTCTTTCACATCCCTGTTCAATTTTCTGTTGTATGCTGCACAGGTACACTTCACTGTGGCTTTCTTTCTGACTCTGATTTGTGGGGCCTGTATTCCAAGGGTTAACGCAGGTGGGAAGAGAATTAATCAGGTGCAAACACTTTCTCTGACCAAATGAATGACAGTGGTGGGTGTGGCCTACCTTATATAAAGAGTTGCAGTAGTGGGTGACTTTTTGCCTTGTACAGGTTTATTTTCTGCAAGTCCTTGTCTGTGGTGGTTTTGGGGGGGGGGGGGGGGAAGAGATATTGTAGTTGCCCCAGGCCACACTCGCGCTGTGTTTTGATGTGGGCTGTAAATGTTTTGCATGTTCTTCCTTCTAAGGTGTATTTGTGTGTTCTTGTACAATGATTGTGTGTTTATTATCTTTGCATTGTAATCCTAACACATGTCAATTGCTCTGCTCTTCCAAGTTTGCTTTATTTAGACTGAAATGCAGTTTTCAGACAAACCTGATGAGAAATGTATGTGTGGGGGATTTGGGGAGGTGGGAGGTGTTTTATTTCGGCACGTATGTATTTTTATATTGATATTTTGATCTGCAGCTTGTTTTGTGGATAAGCCTAAGTGATTCATATTAACCGTTTGTTTCCTGCTGTACCCTGTGAAAGCACAGATTGTAAGCTCTTATGAGCAGGACAGTTCTATTTTAGCAACATCAATCCTGTTTTTTTTTTTTTTTTCCTTCACCAAGAAATTTAATGTACTTACTTGTTGTTGCTGTCCAAATAAATGTGGAATGTGTATTTGATCAATAAACATTTGGATTATGTTTTTTTGGGGGGATTATTTCATGTTCTAGTTGAATGTAGCACAGTGGCTAAATGGTTAGCACTTCCACCTGGCAGTACTAGGGTCGTTGGTTCAAATCCCAGCCATGGCAGCTCTGGCCTAGAGTTTGCCTGTTCTCCCTGTGCCTGTTTCCTCCGGGTACTCCGGTTTCCTCCCACACTCTAAAGACATGCTGGAAGGTTAATTGGATCCTGTCAAAATTGGCCCTAGTATATGTATGAATGTAAGTTAGGGCTCTTAGTACACACCTTGAGGGTTAGGGACTGATGTGAATTTACCACATCTATATGTAAAGCGCTGCGTAAATTGACAGCACTATATAAGTATCTGAAATGTACTAGCACCCCTAACACTTATTTTTGCTAGCTATATAATATGCCCAAATCTTCCTTGTTAGAGCGCACATGTGCAAGTATGTCCAAAATAACAAACCAAAAGCCCCCTATTGCACAACAAGACCATGTTCGTGTTCAATGTGCAGCTAGCTATTCTTTTTCTACAATCCTCTTAACAGTAATAAATTGGGCCCCCAATTTATGTTGACTTTGGGCCTTTACTGGCAAATATATTTTCGCCAATCTCATATACACAGTATAGCTGCAAGCATACATTCACCAATGCCAAATCTACAATAGAACTGCAAACATATACAGTCATGGCCGAAATTGTTGGCACCCTTGATATTTTTCCTGAAAATCAAGTATTTCACACAAAAAAGGTATTGCATTAACACATGTTTTGCTATACACATGTTTATTCCCTTTGTATGTATTGGAACAAATATAAAACAGAGGCAGAAAAGCAAATATGACATAATGTCACACAAAACCCCAAAAATGGGCTGGACAAAAGTATTGGCACCCTTAACTTAATATTTGGTTGCACACCCTTTGGAAAACATAACTGAAATCAGTCGCTTCCTATAACCATCAATAAGCTTCTGACACCTCTCACCCGGAATTTTGGACCACTCTTCCTTTGCAAACAGCTCCAGGTCTCTCTTATTGGAAGGACACCTTTTCCCAACAGCAATTTTAAGATCTCTCCACAGGTGTTCAATGGGATTTAGATCTGGGCTCATTGCTGGCCACTTCAGAACTCTCCAGCGCTTCTTTGCCATCCATTTCTGAGTGCTTTTTGACGTATGTTTGGGGTCATTGTCCTGCTGGAAGACCCAGGATCTTGGACGCAAACCCAGCTTTCTGACACTGGGCCCTACAGTGCGACCCAAAATCCTTTGGTAATCCTCAGATTTCATGATGCCTTGCACACAGTCAAGGCACCCAGTGCCAGAGGCAGCAAAACAACCCCAAAACATCATTGAACCTCCACCATATTTTACCGTAGGTACTGTGTTTTGTTCTTTGTAGGCCTCATTCCGTTTTCGGTAAACAGTAGAATGATGTGCTTTACCGAAAAGCTCTATCTTGGTCTCATCTGTCCACAAGACGTTTTCCCAGAAGGCTTTTGGCTTACTCAAGTACATTTTGGCAAACTGTAGTCTTGCTTTTTTATGTCTCTGTGTCAGCAGTGGGGTCCTCCTGGGTCTCCTGCCATAGCGTTTCATTTCATTTAAATGTCGACGGATAGTTCGCGCTGACACTGATGCTCCCTGAGCCTGCAGGACAGCTTGAATGTCTTTGGAACATGTTTGGGGCTGCTTATCCACCATCCGGACTATTCTGCGTTGCAATCTTTCATCAATTTTCCTCATCCGTCCACGACCAGGGAGATTAGCTACAGTGCCATGGGTTGCAAACTTCTTGATAATGTTGCGCACTGTGGACAAAGGCAAATCTAGTTCTCTGGAGATGGACTTGTAACCTTGAGATTGTTGATATTTTGCCACAATTTTGGTTCTCAGGTCCTCAGACAGTTCTCGTCTCCTCTTTCTGTTGTCCATGCTTAGTGTGGCACAGACAGACACACAATGCAAAGGTTAAGTGAACGTCTCTCCTTTTTATCTGCTTTCAGGTGTGATTTCTATATTGCCCACACCTGTTACTTGCCCCAGGTGAGTTTACAGGAGCATCACATGCTTGTAACATTCTTATTTATCCGCAGTTGTGAAAGGGTGCCAATACTTTTGTCCAGCCCATTTTTGGAGGTTTGTGTGACATTATGTCGAATTTGCTTTCTTTCCTCCCTTTTTTTGTTTTGTCCCAATACACACAAAGGGAATAAACATGTGTATAGCAAAACATGTGTTAATGCAATACGTTTCGTGAGAAATACATGATTTCCTGGAGAAATATCAAGGGTGCCAACAATTTCGGCCATGACTGTATTTGCGAATGTCATATACACAATGGAGCCGCATGTAAAATTGCTATGGTGCACAAATAAACACCAAGACGGCTGTTGGAGAAGGTGCTAGAGCACCTGTCATACCGGAAATATGTCATGACGTTTGCGGAAGGACGTTTGCACACACCCGGAAGTGGAAGTGGGGAGTGTGAGTGGTGGGAGTGTACTTAGGAGAGTTTAGTGGTAATTTGCAAGTCTATTTTTTAGTTTTGTGAATTGTTCTTTTGTGGAATTCCAGACCACATCTGGACATGGCGAGATCGCTGTTCTCCACCGAGGAGCTGATCCTCATTTGCTGGGGAAACATTACTAATAATTGTTGTATTTTCAGTTGAAAACATGTCCAATTCCTAGATCCATTGAGGTACATAGCAGAGGTTCAAGGTTCTTCCTAACTATACAGGTGGCACAGACACAAGCATACACCCAGGGCCACTGTTAGATATCATGGGGCCCCGTACAGCATACCTGACAGCCCCCCACCGCCAGAGAAAATATCCAAATGATATTTATGGTAAAAATACACTAAAAACATTATTAATGGGCATAATTCCAACCATATTCCTGTGAAATCTAAATGATAAAACTGTACTGAGTTCATAAATAAAGCTGTGTGTGTAATTGAGGTGTAATTGAGGTTTTGGGGCTCATGGGTGCTGTGGCCTGTAGAGTGGGAATCAGTGGTTTGTTTTTGTCACCATTTGCAGGCAACCTACGTCACACAATGGAAATGCTGCAGGTCATAATTTGACAAGCAGATGGGTGCAGGTGTACAGCGAGCATTCAGGGCCACTTCCCCACGCCTTCACTCCTGTCAGATTAAAACCCTGTGTTCATACAGCTGCTGTGTCCCCATAGTGCAACAGGTGGCTCCAGCCACATGAACAACCCACTCATTCATGCTGTACAGGCCAGAGCACCTGTGTGAATAGGGCATTTTTTATTTATTTTTTTTCCCTCAGCTTATTAATTTCAATGACAAGTTTTTAAACTTTCAATTTTCCTTCTGTTTATATTTCATTACAACTTTTTCTTTCTTCTCTAAGGCTACGTTCACACTAGCTTTGTCAGCAGGCGTCAGACAGGTGTTTGGGAAGCATTTTTTACGCTTCACAAACGCCTATGAAAAAAAAAATCGGCCAATTTTTGCACCGTTAGTGGGTTAATTGGTCGGCCGTTTTTCGGGGTTTTGGCACATTTTTTTTTATCGGTGAAGTTGGAAAATTCGCGGCCGATTTTAACAATCGGCCGATTATCCCGGCAATGATGGGCAACTTGGCCAATCGTTTTACCAATAAAAAAATCTGTGCATGGGCCGTGACCTGCAGGAAGAAGAAAAAGAATTCCAGTCCACTATTATATTTTACATGAAAAGTTTTGCGGTTGCACCAATGTATCTATTTGTATCCGAATAAAAACATCTATATCCGAAATGGATACAAATGGATACATTGTTGCAACCGCAATACTTTTCATGTAAAATATAATAGTGGAGCTCTCTGCAAGGGTCAGAAGTAAAAATGCCAGCTGTAGACGGGACGAAAATCGACCAATTTTTTTTTACCGTTGTAACGTCGGCCAATTGAACGACCGATTTTTCGATGTAAGTTCTGAGTTCTAACCACTAAGCCACTGTAGGAGACAGAGTTTGAGCTGCATGTAGAATTGTTACATTGTTTAAAAATGAGAAAGCAAGCGCTGGTAAAATTATGTAGACTACTAAAATGGTATTACACAAGATAAATATAAATATAGGTATAGATATGAAGGTAGCAGTTAGCACTCAGGGTATTGGCAACAGTCCCAGAATAGAAATATGTTGAAGTAATAGTGCAGTGCTATAAATGCATGTTAACAATCATAAACGCATGTAAAGTCAACAAAGTGCAAATAAGTGCAATAATGATGTCAGCTGGTAAATGGTGCTAAAAAAAAGTTCATATAATCATTCCTGAATGATGTGGGATGTGTATAACCCATGTGCATTAATACTTTTGTTCTGGTGCGTGTACAACTCTCCCAAGGGTGAATTACCTTTCACGAGTCCATGCACTACTGTCCATCACGGATAAACCACACGTGCCATTCTTAGGCACTCCCTGAGTTGGTACTCTCACATGAAGGACATTCCATTATTCAGGAATGATTATATGAACTTTTTATAGCACCATTTACCAGTCGACATCATTATCGCACTTATTTGCACTTTTTTGATTTTACATGCGTTTATGATTGATAACATGCATTTATAGCGCTGCGCTATTACTTTAACATAGAATAATTACATGATTAAAGAGAATGGGAAATTAGAACTAGACATTCCCAATTATTTGAGATATAAGTGTGAAAATTTTGACATTTGAAAATAGAATGTAAGACATTCATTAGGAAATGCATTAGTTGTCTGATCATTTTGGAGAAACAGCAACCCAAAAAAAAATACATAGGTGTACTTTTTACTTTAAATTCTAAGTATTCTCATGTGCAAACAGAAAAACGCCAATGGGACAAAGCCCGCACTTGTGCACCACCTAGCGAACATATCCGGTATTGCACCTAAAAATATGCCAGACGCAATTCCACATTTACTAACAGGAAAGTGTCTACAAAGTAGACGCTTTTCAATGAGTTTGCTAGACGCCTTTCAGAAGACTGACAGGTCTAGAGTGTTTGAATTGAGTCTGCCTGAAAGTTCAGTGTCTGCTGGTAGACTCAATTCTTAGTAAATCAGGGCCAGAGTGTCAGCCTCAAAGTACAAAATAAGCAGTAAGAGGCTGGTTGCATAATAAATGGCAGACAGAAAGTGGCATACTGCATAGAACAAATCAGGCAGTGAGTAGCAAATACTGTACCGGGCAAGAGAGGCAGCAAGCGGCAGCACCTGCACAGGCAGAAAAAGCTAATTCCAAGCTGGAAGATAATCCATGTAAGGCACGAAATGCAACGAGGATTCTCCCGGCAGTCATAGACAGGACTTTAACTTTAGCACCCTAAAAGACCGTATTCAGAGAGTAGTGGTTAACTATTCATACTCTGAATGGTCTAGGGTTATTAGTGGTATACCCCAAGGTTCAGTTTGGGACCCTTCCTTTTTAATGTGTTTAGAAATTATAATGGGTCTGGGATTAACCACTTGCCTACTGGGCACTTATACCCCCTTCATGCCCAGGCCAATTTTTAGCTTTCAGCACTGTTGCACTTTGAATGACAATTGTGCGGTCATGCAACACTGTACCCCTATGAAATTTTTTGTCATTTTTTTTCACACAAATAGAGCTTTCTTTTGGTGGTATTTAATCGCTGCTGGGTGTTTTATTTTTTGCAATATAAACAAAACAAGAGCAAAAAATTTGGAAAAAATGTTTTTGTTTCTAGTATAAAATTTTGAAAACGGGTAATTTTTATCCTTCACTGATGTGTGTTGATGAGGCTGCACTGATAGGCGGCACTGATGATGCTGCACTGATACGCAACAAATGCAGATCATCTGTAACTTTTGCATGCAGATCATCAGCAAAAGCTGCCAGTTTATGTTCTACACTTCCTATCTGAATTCCCCTTATATCTCTATTTTTCCTTATTGTTGATAGAAGAGGCTCTAATGACAAAACATATAATAAGGGGGACAAAGGGCATCCCTGCCTTGTTCCATTTGACATCCCGATGGGCTCTGTTTTTTCCCCATTTACTATTACCACTGCAGAGGGTTTGCTGTACAGTTTTCCAATCCATTCCCTCATTCTACCTCCGATTCCCAGGTCTTCTAAGGTGTCCATCATGAAGCTCCAGTCTACTCTATCAAAGGCCTTTTCTGCGTCAATTGAAAGGGCCACCACCGGTACCTCCCCTTTTTTACTTCTCTGTATCAGCATCAGGGATCTTAGCCCATTGTCCCTGCCCTCTCTTCCTGGGACAAAGCCCACCTGGTCTCGATGTATCCATTCAGACATAAACTCCTTCAACCTATTCGCTAGGACCTTTGCATATATCTTAGTGTCTAAATTCAACAGTGAGATAGGCCTATAACTCGAACATTGCGAGGCGTCTTTCCCTTCTTTATGTAACAGTACCACATGAGCCTGTAAAGATTCTCCCCTCATGTCCATCTCTCCTCCCAGGGCGTTCATATATTTTTCCAATTTGGGGTTTAATATTTCACTAAATTTTTTATAATACCCTGCTGTATAACCATCTGGTCCTGGACTCTTCCCCATCTCCATGCTTTTTACTACTACCTTTATCTCTTCTTGTGTAATCTCTGCTTCAAGGGAATTTAGTTGGTGATCAGAGCACTGATCCTCAGTGCCCTGATGATCGGTGCCAATCAGTCCTCTGACAATTGCTGGTTATTGGCAGTACTTTCCTCACGCTGTGACAAAAGTTAGGTCAATGGCAGGAGTATCCTAGATATGAACTCTTCCTCCAAAGATCACCACTCTCTTTAATCCCTCCTCCACTCAGCACACATGGTGAAAAAAATATGAAACACAATAGTGCTTTATCCTTTTTAAAACCTCTACTTTATTAAAAACACTAATTTTATTGTGTTGCTTTTTGAATAATTAATTTTTCTCCTTGATTGTAATTAATTTAATGATGTATTTTCTGTATGAGATCATTCACTGTAAGTCAGAAGGGTATAATGAAGATTTGTTCTTTTTTATGTACTATCAGTTTAGCTTTTATTTGTATATGTACAGCCTTCCTTGATTTACACTAATTATGGTTGTGCAGTGTGCAATTTCAGCCAGATGATTGGTGATATATAATCATGTTAAATACACTTTTGCATTAGAGGGTAGCATTGGCGTTTACATCTTTGGCAATTACAGTATAGTGGTATATATCTACATTGTGATTGTTAGGCTTGGTCCAAGAAAGCTGCTTTATAATTGAGCCAGACATTAGGGACCCAAAGTCCTGCAAAGATTCTTGGTGTAGTTAGCAAGGATGGTTTAATGCAGGGTTTGTGTGCTGCCCACATGAAGCTGTTGACAATGCTTTGAATTTTGGATAGATCCAATTGTAGCATGGGAATTTGGAGAGTCCTAAATAAGTAAAAACAATGTGTTTAAAAGAAACATTTTTGATGGTGATATGCACTGCCCACGAGGTATTAAGTGAGGACATGGAAGTACATAATGATTAGAGTTTCTGCAAGAAAGTAAGGTTAGTACTAAGTAAAATTTTAGAGGAAAAGGTGAGTTGGATGCCCAAGTACGTTATGGATGAGTTCGGAGCCCATGAAAAGGGGGAGATTGTAGTGATGTTATCTTTAAAGAAGGTTGTAGAGAAATCCCCAGAATGGAGGGCTTAGAATGGTTTTATTTGTATAATGAGGCTTCTCCAAATTGTTCTAACAAATGGCATAGGGGAGGTAGTGAATGCAGAGGGTTGGTAATCAAGATAATGATATTGTCAGAATAGAGGCCAATTTTGTGTAAAATCTGAGCAACAGTTATTCCGTTTATGAGGGGGTTAGAGCAGATGGCTTGAGCAAGAGGATGCCAGATGTCCATACTTTACCACTGGGTTTAGAATAAAGGCCCATGATAACTTGAAGGAAATTTCCTGCTATGGCAAATTTATTTAGAACTGCTTCTAGATATTTCCAATGAACTCTATCAAACGCCTTCTCTGCGTCTAAAGAGATCAGCAGAGAGGGCATTTGATGATGCTCAGCCCATGAAATAAGATCAATAAAGCGCTGCATTCCATCAGCTGCTTGGCATTAGGGAATAAAACCTACCTGGTCAGGATGAATGAGATGAGGCATGTGTTGTGCAAGACCGGTGGCTAACAATTTGGCATACAGCTTAAGGTCCATATTTATTAGAGACGGAGCGGTAATTAGCTGGGTCTTGAGGAGATTTTCCTGGTTTGGGGATAGTGGTGACAACAGCTTCCATAGATTCAGCAGGAATCTCTCCTGTTATCAGAAACCTATTAAAGGAGTTGCATAAATATGGAATAAGCTGCTTTTGATATGTCTTGTAGTACTCATTACAAAAACCATCTGGACCCAGGACCTTGTGAGATGGAAGGAATTTAATCGCCACTCTGAGCTCCTGAGTAGTGAAGGGCATTGATAGGGCCTCTACTTGGGTAGAAGTTAGAGGGAGGTTGAAGTAGAGATAGAAATTTCAGGATGGTTGTCTAAGAGGGTTTGGGTTCAGTAGGAGACAGGCAAAGATTGTACAGTTTCAAGTAGAAGGCACCAAAACAGTTGGCCATGTCCTTCGGATTAGTAAGTCTATGCCTTTGGGGATCAATGAGGAAGGGGATTTTTGATTGTGCTGCTCTGCGTTTATATTGTTGCGCTAAAAATTTTCCTGGCTTATTTCCCTGGGCATACCAGTTAAGTCTGAGTCTCCTAAGACAGAAATCGAAACCATTTTGCAAATAGGATTCTAACTCTCCTCTGAGTTTACGTAGTTTGGAGATGTCTACAGACTGAGATTCTGCTTTGTGATGGGTCTCTAGTATCTGAATGCAATCTAAAAAAGTTTTCCTGGGCCCCTCTTTTTAGGAAGATTCCTCTGATAACAGACTTATGGGCTTTCCAAATAGTTGCGAGATTATCAATAGAGCCAACATTAGAAGTGAAAAAGGCAGTTATCTTGGATTGGACCTGCTCCTGAGTCTCCAAAGAGTTTAGAAGGGAGGTATTGATACGCCACAGAGTTTGGTTTTGGAAGGGGGGTAAAGTGTAATTGATACAGCTTCATGATCAGACAATGTTATTACTCCTATGGAAGAAGTGGAAACTTGTAACAATCTCTTGGAGAGCAGGAACAGGTCAATCCTCGAATATGTTTTCTGGGAATGCGAGTAGAAACCGTAATCCCTTTCATTACCATTTTGGCATCTCCAAGGATCATAGAGGTGTTCTAAGGAAGGGAGGGAGGATAAGGCTATGGATCTTTTTCTTTTGAGACTAGAGGAGTCTAAGGAGGGGTCTATAACTTCATTAAAGTCTCCACATATGACAATTTGGTCTTTAGGGTAATTCTGTAACTTTTGCATGCAGATCATCTGTAACTTTTGCATGCAGATCATCAGCAAAAGCTGCCAGTTTATGTTCTACACTTCCTATCTGAATTCCCCTTATATCTCTATTTTTCCTTATTGTTGATAGAAGAGGCTCTAATGACAAAACATATAATAAGGGGGACAAAGGGCATCCCTGCCTTGTTCCATTTGACATCCCGATGGGCTCTGTTTTTTCCCCATTTACTATTACCACTGCAGAGGGTTTGCTGTACAGTTTTCCAATCCATTCCCTCATTCTACCTCCGATTCCCAGGTCTTCTAAGGTGTCCATCATGAAGCCCCAGTCTACTCTATCAAAGGCCTTTTCTGCGTCAATTGAAAGGGCCACCACCGGTACCTCCCCTTTTTTACTTCTCTGTATCAGCATCAGGGATCTTAGCCCATTGTCCCTGCCCTCTCTTCCTGGGACAAAGCCCACCTGGTCTCGATGTATCCATTCAGACATAAACTCCTTCAACCTATTCGCTAGGACCTTTGCATATATCTTAGTGTCTAAATTCAACAGTGAGATAGGCCTATAACTCGAACATTGCGAGGCATCTTTCCCTTCTTTATGTAACAGTACCACATGAGCCTGTAAAGATTCTCCCCTCATGTCCATCTCTCCTCCCAGGGCGTTCATATATTTTTCCAATTTGGGGTTTAATATTTCACTAAATTTTTTACAATACCCTGCTGTATAACCATCTGGTCCTGGACTCTTCCCCATCTCCATGCTTTTTACTACTACCTTTATCTCTTCTTGTGTAATCTTTGCTTCAAGGGAATTTAGTTGGTCCTCTTTTATTTTCGGTAATCCCGCATTTTTTAGATAAATCTTCCTTTTTTCCCTTTTTCCCTTTTCCATAATATTTACTTCATCGTATGGGGTGATGTTATATAACTTCCTGTAATACTCCACAAACATCTTTGCGATCTCTTTATTTGAGTGGACCAATTCTCCCTTAGGGTTTTTTATTTTATCTATATAATTCCTATTTTTTTTTTTCCTTAAGTTTCTCATTAAATATTTTCCCGGCCTATCTCCCCATTTATAGTTTTCACTTAACACTTTGTTATACACTCTCCTTCTCTCCTCTTCCATCAGAGTTTCCAATTCCTCTCTCTTTTTTATTATCTTCTGCTTAATTTCTTTTAGCATTCTATTTTTGTGTATCTGTTCTAGCTCTGATATATCCTTTAGGAACCCACTAATTTTTTCTCTTCTTTCTCTTTTCTTTCTTGCCCCAATTGCAATCAGAATTCCTCTTATATATGCCTTGTGAGCCTCCCATACTGTTGCCTTAGACACATCCTCAGTCTCATTCTCTCTAAAGAATCTCACAATTTCCTTTCCAATCCTCTGTACAATATCCTTGTCCTTAAGAAGTGCTTCATTCAGCCTCCAACCTACCCCTTCTGTTCTCCTCTTTCCCCATCCCATCCTCAGTACAACAGGGGCATGATCCGAAAGAGTCATTACTCCTATATCTGCTTTAACCATTGAGTCTATGAAGTGATGTTCTATCAGTACATAATCCAACCTTGAGTACATCTGATGTGCATTTGAGAAGAATGTGTAGTCTTTATCTTTCATGTGCAAGATTCTCCATGCATCTACCAATTGGCATTCATGGATCACCTTCTTTAATAGTCTCAAAGATCTACTCCCCTCTGCACATTAGAAGTTGTATCATTTTGTGGATCCATACAAAAATTTAAATCTCCCGCCACAATTATACACCCCTCTTTAAAATCCATCAACTTTTTTAACACACCCTTCAAGTACTCCTCTGGTTTTTTATTTGGACAATATATATTAGCTACTGTACACTCCACCTCTTGTATTTTACCCTTCAAAAACAAATATCTCCCCTCTGGGTCCACTTTCCTGTCCTTCAGTTCAAATCTAATATTTTTTCTGAACCCTATTGCCACCCCTTTAGCTCTCTTAATCGGGGTATCTGCATAATACCATATTGGGTAATCTCTGGATTTCAGCTTCACCTTAGATTCTATCTCAAAATGTGTCTCCTGCAAAAAAACCACCGAAACTGCTTGATGATGTATTTCCTTAAATAACCTAAATCTCTTCCCAGGACAATTTAACCCCTTTACATTATAAGTGATGACTTGTAAATCTTCCATCCTTTTTATATCCTTCTTTTTCTCTTTTTAACTAGAGACCTCATAGCTATCCTTCTCTTTACCTTTGCTTTGAATACCTCTCTCTATCCTACAGAGTATTATCTTTATCATCCATTTCCCTCCCTCCCTCACCTCTCCCCCTCCCCCACCCTCCCAAGCCCCCCCCCCGGCCTTTTATGCCTTTGGATCATAATCTACTTTTGATCCCTCTATAGGGGTTCAACTCTGCCCATGGCCGTTTACCTCCCCCCCCTCCTCCCCAAAATCCCCCTATCTATTGATTCTCTATTTCCTCTTTTAACCAGCTGCCACTTTCCTGATCCACAAATGTCCAGCTCTCCCTCCTCCACTTCCCAACCAGGTATCACTTGTCTCTGCAGTCGAAATTTATCACAAAATTTTTCCATATCCTCCGGGAATCTTAAGATAGCTGTAGTTCCATCCCTCCACCCAATTAAACTTAAGTCGCGGCCCCATCTGTATTTCACATTTTGTTTTTTCATCTCTTCTAGTAGGGGTTTCAGTGATCTCTTCCTTCTCAAAGTCTCTGCTGTCAGATCTGCAAAAATTTGGATATTTTTCCCTCCATATGTAATATTTGTTCTTCCTTTAATCTTTTTCCATAGCTCTTCTCTGTCTCCATAGTTATGGAATTTAACAATTATATCCCTTGGTTTTTCTACCCCTTTTCCTTGATGGTACTTCCCAATCCTATATACTTCATCCAGTTTGAACATCTCCTCATCCGATTTATCCATTATAAAGTTCAAAATTTTACCAGATAGCTCTTTCAGATCTTCCCCCTGTGTTAGTTCCGGAACTCCTCTTACTCTGATATTACTTCTCCTTTCTCTATTTTCTTGTTCTTCCATCCTATAGAGCAATCTCTTATATTCTTTTCTATCTTCAGTTATCCATTTCTCTAATTTTGGGATGGTCTGAGCTTGAGCTTGTACCTTCTCCTCCATTTCCTCCACCCTAATTAACAATTGTCCCAGATCATCCCGAATCATCCCCATCTCTTGCTTTATTGAATTTTCCAAACCTTTAAACATCTCCGCCATTTCTTTTTTATTGGGTATTTGCATATCTCTTTCCAACTCTCTCGGTTCAATACCTTCCATTTGATTATTATATACTGGGCCCAGGGATAGTCTCGGGCTATTATTCATACTTATTTCCAAATCACTTTTTTCACTTATTCCCTGGGTTCTTTCTGGGGTAACATTTCCTTGTGACACATACTTCTTAATCGTGCTAGTTTGGGTGTTCTTAGACCCGCCCCCTTTGATATTTTTGCCTTTCATCTTCAGCTCTTCCAGGCCCTTCCCCGGGGACCACTTTTCTTTACTTCCACTTAGCTACTATATGTATATAGTGTCTTATTACAGACTCAAGGAAATCCAATGCTTATGTCCCATATATGTGAGAAAAAAGTAAAAAAAGAATAAAAAAGAAACAAAGAATCCAGCAAATATATCCAATGCATACGGAGAGTTATGAATAAGAAGTTCAAGGAGACCTACTAGGAGGTCCCAGTTAATCGCTCACCCTCCACGTTGGAGTATACTGACCTCTCCTATCTTCTCTTGGTGGAATTCTTATGATAGTTTCTTTAAACCATATTCTCCTGGATTATAGATGGTAATATAGTTGGAGATGGGTTGGATGCGTTGGTAAGGTGATGTTGGTATGAGAGCAATATGGGAGTAATATGAGAGTAATATGGAGGTAGTATGGGGATGGTAGTATAGGTATGGAGGTAATATGGAGGCATATAGCAATGCTGGTATATGGGTGAAGATAATATGGAGGCAATATGAAGACGTTGATTATGAGCATAGGTAGAATGCCAACGCTATTGTAGACACTGTGGAGACGATGGTATGGGTCTGGACATAGTTATGGAGCCAGAGTGGGGTTTATGTTCTAAATGTAGGCAGGATGTCGGCATTTCCTCCTTCCTTCAATCGCCCGACTGACATGGACGCCGGGACGCCTACCTTTTCCCCCACTCCCAGAGCTCCTTCGCGGAAGCCCACGTGTCTGCTCAGCTGTGCCGCCGTCTCCTAGGCAACCCTGCGCTTCGTCCAGACCTGTCACATCAGTCACCTGGGGATCAGGAGAGACGTCTCCCCACAAACTCGCCGACACCGGCTCCTCTCCAGCCGCACAGCCCTGCGCCCACTCTCCGCTGCAGCCGGTCACGGTAGGTGAGACATCTCAGGCTAGAGGGGACATCTCAGGGCGGATACACGGGGGGGAGGCTGCGAAGAGTGCTTAAACCTCACTCACCCGCGCCGCCATGCTCAGGCTCCACCCCTCCCCCTGGACCAAGTAGGGAGCGTTTAAATGGCCTGTTAAGGCCTTTTGGCATTTAGTGAAGTGATTTTGAGTGACATATTGGAGGGGTAGGGAGGAGATGCCACGATGGTGTAAGAAAGCTTAGATGGTTATAAGTAACAAAAAACTGAGTTAGGAGTTATAAGTACTGAATATCAGTGCAGCTTGTGTAGAGGAGAAAGGTATGTCAGAAGCTGTACATGAAGCTATAGAGTTGGTATACCCAATGCTATTTAGCAAATAACAGACCAAGTATACAAATTCGTAACTGGAGGAAAAAAAAAAAGTTACAGTTGGAGAAAAACTGTGCGCTTAGCACTCAACAATGGAGCGTGTGGGTAAAATCAACAAGACACCCGCTCCTCCACAGAGTGCGAATAAAGCTGTGTACCATCCAGCAGTTAGCTCCAATTTAGAACTGAGGGAAATGTTGAGACATGAAGGTGGATTTTGCTTGTCCCAGCGGTTGATCATTTTTGAAGACGGATTGGGTTTAGGCATCGGTGGGGAGGGCGAGAGATTAAGCCCCAATTATGTACCTGCGAACTCTTCTACGATTAAGATATACATGCCCGTACAAGGAAAAAAAAAAGCCTAGAGTCACAAATGCAAGAGGAACATGATGACAGGCCCGTTATCTTGGTGGAGATCAAGCTAGATTGTCATTTGGCAAAGGGGACGAGAACCAAGATAAAAGTTCAAGTATGGAAAATATGGGAGAACAAAAGTGTAGAACAAGAAGGGTCCATAGAACATCCTCTCTTAAAAAATGACCTAGTAGAAATGTTTGCAAAATTGGAGACAGTTCTGAAAAAGGAGAATGAGACTCTTAGTGATCTGGGCCATATCTTTACGCGTATGGAAGAAATAGAGAGAAAAACAGAAGAGCATGCTAAACAAATTAAGAACTTGGAAGGGCAAGTAGAGGAGAGGTGGAGAGAACAGAGAATTACTACTGAAATTGGAGGATCAAGAGAATCGCAACAGAAGGAACAATTTAAGGATTAGAGGTCTACCTGAGGAAATAGGACAGGAAGAGGATTTAATGGGGAAAATTAAAAAGATCTATAACCCAATAATAGGAAAATCAGAGAAGGATCATTTAAAAGTGGACAGAGTGTATAGGGTCAGATGGCCAAAGGGTATCCCAGCAGAAAGTCCCAGAGATGTGATTGTTGGGTTTAATGACTTAGGAGACAGAGAACGGATATGGAAAAGGCTGCGGGAGATCAATGAAATAAAATATGAAGAAACAGTCATACAAATCTTTGCTGATATTGCCCCAGAGACACTAGCAAGAAAGAGATCCTTAAAACCACTATTTTCTCATATGAGAGAGAAAAACGTTTGATATAATTGGGGCTGCCAAGCCTGCTTAAATCGGGTGGAAAGATGGAAGATTGGCGAGGCCGAGATACCCAGAAGAATATAATGACTTTTGTGATAAATTAAGTTACAGAGAGTGAATATTGTGGGATGGTCAGATGGGGCTAGGGAAAAGGAAGGACTGGGTCCAGGAGGGTGGAAACCGATACCTGGGAGGAAGAATTAGGAAGATGCAGTGCAGGGGGGGCAAGGGGAGAGAACAGAGGGGGTGGGTTTTTATAATTCATACCCCCCTTCCTTCTTCTTTTTTTTTTTTTTTCCCTCTCTCCCTTTGGGCCTCACTGGGCTGCATCTAGTGTCACCCACTTGCCTTTGCGTACTGAATGGGAGGAGGGGGGGATCAGAGCGGATGAAGCAGGTTGGTATCTCGGGAGACACAGCATTTGGCTGCCTACATACCAGGAATGTCATCTATCCAGGTAAAGGAGAGGCGGTCATGTGTCGTTTCACCCTAAAATAGGAATCATTAGTAGGGATTTCCCGAGTAAGATTCCAAGGCCAAATGTAGGCCAGGGGGGGAGGAGGGAAAGGGGAGGGACGGATGGGTGGGAGGGAACGGGATGGGGAAGAAGGTACACATTATAAATATCTGTATCTCTTGCTGTGTGAAGGAAAGTTAATAGGTCAAAATAATTATGGGAGAAAAGAGTGGGATTAAGTTTGACTTGTACATGAAAGGACTAAACTCCCCCCAAAAAAGACATAAGATAGGGCAGCACAGTGGCTTAGTGGTTAGCACGTCTGCCTTGCAGTAAATGGGTCATGGGTTCAATTGCCGACCATGGCGCCTCCTGCATGTTCTTCTTGTCCTTGCGTGGGTTTCCTCTGGGTGCTCCGGTTTCCTCCTACACTCCAAAGACATGCTGGTAGGTTAATTGGATCTTGTCTAAATTGGCCCTAATATGTGTATGTATGAATGTGAGTTTAGGGACCTTAGATTGTACACCCCTTGAGGGTTAGGGACTGATGTGAATATTCAATATATATATATATATATATAATGTGTGCAAAGCGCTGCGTAAACTGACAGCACTATATAAGTACCTGAAATAAATAAATAAATACTCAGGGAAGTCTAGGAATAGATGTAATATTTTTCAAGAAACCCATTTAACCCGAAATACAAATGTGAAGTTATATTCGAAGTCTCACTAAACGTGGTATTATGCTTATTCATCTGTTAAAGGGGCAAAGGGAGTATCAATTTGGGTTTTCAAAAAAAAAATTTTCCCTGGAGGACAGAAAATTGAGTACTGTCCGTGATACTTTTTTTATTTGCACTAACATACAACAGAATGGAAGACCCAGAGGGTCGGTATCTGTTCATCAGGGGAAAGTTACAAGGAAGGGAATATACATTAGCTAATATCTATTGCCCAAATAAAAATCCAGCTAAGTACATGGAGGAGGTGTTAAGGAAACTTGCCGAATTTAAAAAGGGGTTTATGGTAGTGGCGAGAGATTTTAATGTGTGTTTGGATCCTCAGTGGGATGCGTCAACATGCACAAGGAGAGAAGATGATAGGAATGTGAAATCATTGAAGAAGTTGTATAAATATCAATTGGTAGATGTTTGGAGAGTAAATGTCAGTATCCATCGCGGCGCACGGCTCTGTACAGGCGCGGTGTGCCGATTCGCACTAGCGTGTGGGCACTAGGTCCTGGGCGACCGTGACGGCGGCGGCACTCACGCATGCACACTCGGGATCGTGGGCGCGCACTTGTCACCAATGACAGTGCAGGGCGCGCTATTTAAATCCGCTCTGTACTGACACTGGTTGCCGTATGGTCTAATCTGCCTGCTCCTGCTTCTGTGTACCTGTTATTTGATTGCTGCCAACCGTGCTTGATCCTGACCTTGCTGACTTCTCCTGCCCTGATCCCTGGCCTGTATGATTTCCCTTTTGGATATCCTCATTGCATCTGACCTGTTACTGACCCGGCGAGTGACCCAACTATTCTGTGCCTGCTGCCTTGTACCGCACTGCCGTTATCGACCTGTCTGACCACGCTTCTGCTCAGCCATCCATCCATCTGTCCGCACGGACCCATCCGCCTCTTCACGTCAGGCTCTTCTCCAGAATATACCTCTGGGGGATCCCTCTACCACGGGTGGGTGTACTCAGGGGCCGCGACCTGGTCTGTCTGTTCAAAGTCCATCCCCATCATCAGGGGCTCTGGTGAACAAGTAGACTGGGACTTAGACTCCGCGCTCTGGGGAATCCTATCCTGTGGGTTGCTAGAGGTACCACCAGGTGGTGCATTACAGTAAAACATCTGAGAAAGAGACTATACCTTTTCTCATGTGCATGGTTAATACTCAAGATTGGATTATATAATGACTGCGCATAGACAGCTGGAGACAATGATAGGATCCAACATAGTGGTAATGTCTATCTCTGATCATTCCCCCATCACAATGAAGTTACAAGTAGGCAGAGGCGAAGATAAAATACTCTCTTGGAGGTAAATAAAATGCTTTTTCAAGACCCTGAAGTAGAGAAAAGGTTAAAGCAGGAAATTGAACAATTTTTTGAGTTAAACGAGACCAATGAAATATCAGTGGCAACAGTCTGGGAGACGCATAAAGCCTATACTGAATATTGATTTCTATAGAAATAGAAAAGAAAAGAGAGGAAAAAAAATAAAGTTGGTGATAGAAGAGCTTCATAAACTTGAACAAATACATAAAAGAAAGAACAAAATAGATATTTAGCAGAAGATAATATTGAAAAGAAAGGAGTTAAAAGATCTGAAGGAGCAAGAAACAAGGAGGATATTTAATGAGGTTTCAAAAGAAAGATACAAATGGGGGAAACATCTGAGAAGACTTAAGAATAAGAAATCTAGAAATTTTATAGAAAAAGTAAGAGACGGGAAGGGAGAAATGGTGTACAATACATCTGATATTGCTAGGAGGTTTTATAAATATTATAGTGAACTTTACGAAGTGAGGGGTGGCAACCAAAGGGAAAACAAAGAGAAGAAGAAAAAAAATCAGGCAAATATTTAAATGAAGTAGAATCACCACGATTAACACAAGAAAAATTAGAGACTCTTGAGAGTCCTATTACCCCGGAGGAAATTAATGTAGCCATAAAAAACACAACTGCCGGTAAAAGTCCAGGACCAGATGGGTACACATTGGCATATTATAAAAAGTTCAAGGACCTTCTTGTCCCCAAAATCTGTAAATATATGAATGCGATTGGAGAAGGGTTGGAAATGACGGAAGAGTCACTGCAGGGCCCATATTACGCTAATTTTAAAGGAGGGGAAGGATTGCTCACAATGTGCAAGCTATAGGCCCATATCTTTGTTAAATACAGACACTAAACTTTATGCAAAGGTCTTGGCAACAAGACTGAAGGATTTGATGCCTGAATGGGTGCACTTGGATCAGGTGGACTTTATACCTGGAAGAGAAGGGAGGGATAACAGCCTGAGATCCCTGATTTTGGTACAAAGGGCTAAAAGAGAAAAAATACCGGCAATGCTCTTGTCGATTGATGCTGAAAAGGCTTTCGATAGGGATAATTGGGGATTTATGTTCAATGAGTTGGAAACACTGGAAATGGGGCCCAAAATGCTGAACTGGATAAAAGGATTCTATAAAATTCCATAAGCGGCGGTCAAAGTAAATGTAGCTCTTTCACAGTATTTTAGAATGTATAATGGTACTAGACAGGGATGCCCCCTGTCCCCTTTACTGTTTGTTCTGTCCCTGGAATCATTTTTGAAGAGGGTAAGGAAATGTATTGATATAAAGGGGATACAACTAGGATCAATAGAGCATAAAGTAGCCGCCTATGCAGATGACATGATATTTTATATTAATAATCTCAGATTAACGCTGCCCAATCTAATGAAAGCATTAAAACAGTATGGGGAGATGTCAAACATGAAAATAAACCCTGTAAAATCAGAAATTTTAAATATTAACCTTTCAATGCTAGAGGAGGCGGGCTTACACACACAACAAAATAAAAGACCCAATTATGTAGCTGTTTAATTCCATCTTTGGGGGTCTGGATAACAACTTGTTGGTTCTGGTAGGTCACTAATAGCTTTACAGGGACCCCCATTTGTAAGTGATTTTATGTTCCACCAGGATTGAAATGACTGGTGATAAATCCTTACGGGCTTGCAATGTGGCTGCAGAGAGATCGTTGTAAAGTGCTAATTTTGGAGTAGGGATCAGGCAGGGATCTGATAGATCTTGTAGCCCGCATGATTTTCTCCTTAATGTGGAAAAAATGGCCCTGTCTATCAGCATGTCTTGAGGCATGAGCGAGGGCAGGAGTTTGCAAAATAGTTGGTGGAGGAATGGTACTAACTCAACCGGAGTTATGGATTCAGTTACTCCCACTTATTTTAATGTTTCGTCTAGAGTGGTCCTCTAGGTCTGCAACTTTTAGGTGCAGTTGTCTAATAGTTTCATCTTGGATATCTACAACCGCATTGTGGGCTATGGTGACTGAAGATAAGTGCTGCTCAATATGCTCAGTCCATTCCTCTAGGAACTCAATTTTGTAATGTAGAAGAGAAAGAGGAGCATAGTTCCTTTTGTAGGTCAGCCTGCATGGAGAGTAACATGGCCTTTAAAGAATGTTCTGAGGCAGGGTTGTCTGAGGTTGGAAATGATGCCAGTGTTTGTACAGGGAGACTGTCAGCCGTGGGACTACAAGTCGCAGTACCATGCTGCTTCTTCATAGAGGGAAGTTTATCAGGAGACTGTGCTGGGGAGTTAGCAACCATCTTACCTGTAAGGGACCGCCCGGCGGTACCTCTAGCAATCCACCGGTGAGGCGCTTCCAGAGTGCGGAATCTAAGTCCCAGAGCACTTGTTCACCAGGGCCCCTGATGGTGGGGATGGACTTGGAGCGCTCTGAGACCAGGTCTGGACTACTGGGCACACCCATCACTGGTAGAGGTATCCGCCGAGGGCTCCCGCAGAGGAAGAGCCTGATGTGAGGAGGTCGGGAGGTACTGACGGAATGGATGAATGGATGGCTGCGCAAGTGCAAAGTCAGGCAGGCCGGGTCGGTAACTATGGGGGTGGTGCGGTACAAAGCAGCAGGTAGAGAATAGTCGGGTCACACACCAGGTCAGCAACAGCAGGTCAGTTCCAATAGGGGGCATCCAGGAGACAGGTCAGGCAAAGAAAGGGTCTGGGCAGGAGAATACAGCAGGGTCAGGTACAATCCGGGTCAGCAACTTACAAGAACAGGTTCGCAGATACAGGATACAGAATAAGACCAAAAGGCACTGAATGACAGCTCAGAGCCATTTAAATATCCCGCCCTGTGCTGTCATTGGTGCCAGGCGCGCGCCCACGGCCTCTACTGCACATGCGCAAGCTTGATTGCCGCGGTTGGCCCGGCCCTAGTGCCCGTGTCCCTGCACAGGGCGGTGCACTGCGCCTGTGCTGAGACCAGCGCCGTGGCGATCCCCGACATTGCCCCCCCCCTACGGGCAACCTCCAGATGCCCACCCGATCTCTCCACCACGGGTGATCACAAAGAAACTCCTGGTTCAAGTCTAGGCGCATGAACATTGTGGGCTGGTTCCCAGGAATTATCCTCAGGGCCATAGCCCTTCCATTTAATTAGGAATTGGGTCTGGCCCCCCCTCCTTCGGCACTTCAGGATCGTTTCCACCTCAAATTCTTCTTGTCCTTCAACCGTTATGGCCTCCGGAGGTCTGGATTCTCGTTCTGGGAAGGTATCTGGGATCACTGGTTTAAGTAAGGACATGTGGAAAACTGGATGAATTTTTGAATTGAATGTTTCAGGAAGGATAAGTTCATATGCCACCTCGTTGGTCATTCGCTTAACACAAAAAGGCCCCACAAATTTAGGTCCCAATTTCTTCGAGGGACATAGCATTCTCAAGTTGGTTGTTGCCAACCATACCTTTATCCCCAGGTTGCAGCACCAGGTCCCCCCTTCGTTTCTTGTTAAACGCATTCTTGTTGTCCTCCTGGGCCCGAGCGATGGCTTCCTGTAATACCTTGTTGTTTGAGGAGAAGAAGGTTACTGCGTCTTGTGTCGCCGGAACTGGGCATTCAGAGACCAAATCAGGGAGAAAGACAGGGTGAAATCCGTAGTTGGAAAAGAACGGAGATTGCCCTGTTGCTGAATGGCTTGCGTTGTAATATGCAAATTCCGCCAATGGTAAAAGTGGTAACCAATTATCCTGAAGGAAGGACGTGTAGCAACGCAAGTATTGTTCCAGGGTCTGGTTGGTCCTCTCGGTCTGTCCGTTGGTCTGAGGGTGGAAAGCAGAGGAGAGGGATAACTTGATATCCAGAGCCTTGCACAGGGCCCTCCAAAATCTAGATGTGAATTGGACCCCTCGATCAGAGACAATGTCCTCTGGGACTCCATGTAGTCTTACAATTTCTTGAATAAATATTTGCGCCGTCTCGGATGCTGACGGAATCTTCCTCAATGGTACGAAGTGAGCCATCTTCGTTAATCGATCAGCGATCACAAAGATCGCGCTGTGTTCTTGGGACGGTGGGAGCTCGACTATAAAGTCCATCGCGATCCTTTGCCAAGGTTGTTCGGGAATCGGCAAAGGCCACAGCAGTCCCCAAGCCTTGTTCCTCGATGGCTTGTTTTTCTGGCAGATGGTACAGGATCTTACATAGAGCTTGCAATCCTTGGCCATGCTCGGCTACCAAAAAGAGCGTTGGAGAAGCTCCAGGATCTTGGCTGGGCCAAAGTGTCCTGCCATCGGGTGGTCATGGCAATGTCCCAAGACAAGGGTTCGGACCTGTTCAGAAACCATGATTAACCCTTCCTTCCATAGGAGTCCCCCCTTGCTCTAGAGGGACGCCCCAACTGGGGTTGACGCGGCCGTGGATGCCTCCAATAGCTTGGACCGAAGGTCCGTCTGGAGCGCCAAGAAATTTCCTGAAGACAGAATAGTATCAGGTACTGGTTCTTCTTTGGAGTCCTCAAACATGCGTGATAGTGCATCAGGTTTCGTATTTTTAGATCCGGGCCTGTACGTGATGTGAAAAGTGAACCTGGAGAAGAACAGTGCCCATCTCGCCTGTCGTGGGCGTAAACGTTTGGCGGTCCTCAGGTACTCAAGATTCTTGTGATCTGTGAAGATCAAGATGGGGTGTGAGGCACCTTCAAGCAGGTACCTCCATTCTTCGAGTGCTGTTTTGATGGCTAACAACTCCCGATCGCCGATATCGTAATTCTTCTCGGCTGGGGTAAGTTTCCTCGAACGCTACGGGATGGAGTAATTCTTTGGTGCCCTTTCGCTGGGACAGGATTGACCCCACCGCATTCTCCGATGCGTCTACTTCCAAGATGTAGGGCAGGGCAGCGTCCGGATGACCCAGAATGGTTGCCGAGGTAAAGAGCTTCTTCAAGGCCTCAAAGGCTTCCTGAGCCTCCGGCGTCCATCTGAACCAGGTTCCAAGTCTGGTTAGCTGAGTTATGGGGGAGACCAGACCCGAGAAGTTTTTAATGAAGTTCCGATAAAAATTAGCAAACCCGATAAACCGCTGGACTCCCTTTTTGTCCGTGGGTACAGGCCACTCCAAAATCGCAGAGGCCTTCTGAGGGTCCATCGCGACCCCCGCGGTGGAGATAATCAGACCCAGGAACGTAATGCTAGATTGCTCAGAGCAACACTTATCTGCCTTGGTGTATAACCCATGCTGACGCAACCGCCCCAACACCTTTCCCACATGTATCCTGTGATCCCTCAGGGAGGATGAGAAGATCAGTATATTGTCCAGGTAAACGATAACAAAAATGTCCAGGTAATCCCTAAAAATATCATTTACAAAATGTTGAAATGTGGCTGGTGCATTGCACAGCCCAAATGGCATGACCAGGTATTCGAAATGCCCGAACCGGGTACGGAACGCCGTCTTCCACTCGTCCCCCTCCCTTATGCGAACCAGGTTGTAGGCCCCCCTTAGATCAAGTTTAGTAAATATGACCGCAGCCTTCAGGCTCTGAAATAACTCTGGTACCAACGGTAATGGGTAACGATTTTTAATCGTGACCCTGTTCAGCTCCCGGTAGTCGATACACGGTCTCAGAGACTTGTCTTTTTTTTCCACGAAGAAGATCCCCGCCCCTGCTGGTGAAGTGGAGGGACGGATGAACCCCTTCTGGAGACTGTCCTCTATATATTCCTTCAGGGCCCCCAATTCAAGTTCAGATAGGGGAAAAATTCGCCCAAAAGGAATCTCTGAGCCGGGTAGCAGGTCAATGGGACCTACTACCCGTTTACTGAATACATCCAGGAATTCATGGTATGCTGCGGGAATAACCTGTTTCAGATCAGAGTCCCCTTCGGAGCATAGGAGGACCCGGGGGCCTGCCGGGCCCGAAGTGCGACAGTGTTCCTGACAGTATGGGGAAGGGAACAAGATTGACCCGGTCTCCCAGTCAATTTGGGGGTTACGGGCCCGTAACCATGGGAGCTCCAAAATGACTGGGAAAAGAGGTGATGCTATGGCATCCAGGCGGAGGAATTCCTGGTGATGGTTGGCAATGGTAGTGGCGATGGGGGGAGTTTCCTGATTAACCACTCCTGATTTTATCTGGGAGCCATCGGCCAAAAATATGTTAAAGCCCTTCTTTCTGGGTTGGAGGGGAATTTTCTGCTGGCGAGCAAAGTCTAAATCCAGGAAACAACTGCATGCCCCCGAATCAATTATGGCTGTCACTTCCACGGTCCTTTCTGGAAGCTGAAAGGAGATGGGCAAAACTAAGTATTGGGAAGGACTGACCTTGCCAATAGACAAAGAAGAAAAAGAGGTACACTTACTCATTTTCTGAGGGCAGGATCGTACCATATGACCAACTTCCCCACAGTAGAGGCAGAGGTTCTGAGAGCGTCTCCGCTGGCGTTCTTCTGGCGATTTGGGCCAAGCCAGGCCTAGTTGCATGGGTTCTTGAACATCTCCTGGAAGTGGATTCTGGACACTTGGTCTGGGTGGTTGGTTGGGGCCTTGGAATGGACCCCAGATGTTTCCGCGACCCTGGCCGGACCTCTCAAACCTGCGTTCCCGCAGTCTTCGGTCAATCTTTATTGTCAGGGCAATTAGGTCCTCTAATGACTCGGGAACCTCCACCTGGGCCAGCTCATCCTTTAGGGGTTCTGACAGCCCCATGCGGAACTGGTGCAGCAAAGAAAACTCGTTCCAGCAGGTGTCTCCCATCCAACGCCTAAATTCCGAGGCGTATTCATCTGCCGCCCGACGGCCCTGTCGGAGCGTATATAAGGTCGCTTTGGCAGAGGCTGCCCGCTGCGGGTCATCATACAGGATGGCCATTGCTTCAAAGAAATCATTGACCGTTCCCAGGTGAGGGTCATTGTTTCCCCTTAGCCGATGGGCCCAATCTTGGGGTTCCCCCTGCAGTAGTGAGATTATAAATCCTACCTTCACAGATTTACTCAGAAAGGTACGGGGTTGAAGTTCAAAAAATAGGAGGCAGGACTCACGGAATGACCTGAAGCGTGTGCGGTCCCCGTGGAAACACTCCGGTAAGGGTACTCGGGGTTCCGCCATAGGCAGCGGGTGGAGGCCCCTGACGCTGGCTCAAGAGTGGCCGGGGGTGCGGAGACCGGGGCCTGTGGGGCTGGGTCAGATATGGAGCAGGTCTGGAAACGGTTCTCCAGCTGCATACATTTGTCCTGCAAGGCTGCTACGGCCCGCGTCAAGTTAGATAGATGCGTGCAAATTTCCTCCAGCGGGGAGGGCCCTCCTCTAGGCTCAGTCATGGCCTTTTGGTACTGTAAGGGACCGCCCGGCGGTACCTCTAGCATTCTACTGACCGGTAAGGTGCTTCCAGAGTGCGGAATCTAAGTCCCAGAGCACTTGTTCCCCAGGGCCCCTGATGGTGGGGATGGACTTGGAGCGCTCTGAGACCAGGTCGCAACTACTGGGCACACCCACCACTGGTAGAGGTATCCGCCGAGGGCTCCCGCAGAGGAAGAGCCTGATGTGAGGAGGTCGGGAGGTACTGACGGGATGGATGGATGGCTGAGCAAGTGCAAAGTCAGGCAGGCCGGGTCGGTAACTATGGGGGCGATGCGGTACAAAGCAGCGGGCAGAGAATAGTCAGGTCACACGCCAGGTCGGCAACAGCAGGAGAGAGGTCAGGCAAAGCAAGGGTCTGGGCAGGAGAATACAGCAGGGTCAGGTACAATCCGGGTCAGCAACTTACAAGAACAGGTTCGCAGATACAGGATACAGAATAAAACCAAAAGGCACTGAATGACAGCTCAGGGCCATTTAAATATCCTGCCCTGCGCTGTCATTGGTGCCAGGCGCGCGCCTGCGGCCTCTACTGCGCATGCGCGAGCTCGATTGCCGCGGTCGGCCCTAGTGCCCGTGTCCCTGCACAGGGCGGTGCACTGCACCTGCGTCGAGATCAACGCCGCGGCGATCCCCGACATTACCTCTTTGAGCAGGGGAGGTAGGTTACTGTATAGCAGTGTTTGCTGATTCCTCCATCTCTAGAAACGAGTCTCCTTCAGTCCCAAGCTATGTGGGCAGTAGCTCCTGCTCTCCTTGCACCATGCCGGTGCTGTGCGGGCTGCATGAAAAATTCAAGGAGTCTGCGTGATCCTTGGTGTTGGGAACAGTTGTGGGTCATAATCCGCGGGACCAGGGAGGGGATCCTCTGTAGTGGTGAAAGTTTTGCTTGTCTAGGATGCTGAATGGTGCTTAGTTGTGCTGTGGAGCTCTGCCATCTTCTCCCGCAGACAAGCCACGCCCCTCATGTTTCATTTTTATGTTCTGTATCTAAACCCCTATTCAATCAGCGCAACACACCCTAAAATAATAGGACAGTGCTCTAAATAATTGATGCTAACACTGTTAGAGACTTCACAATACCTGTACCAAAATTAATAACTATAAAGTGTAGCGCAACAAACTAATATCTCATATAAAAATAAAAAAAACAAAGTCCCATGAAAAAGTATCTGTGCAATGTGTAGTAAGTATAAATCTTCTCCTCTTCAGTGCCAACCGTGCCACCGTTAGGTGAAAAACCTGCTCACCTCAATTTATGACCTCATCAATAGGTCATTATGTGCTCAACATATGGACAGACTTGTTTACACCCTCTGTGGTCTTCCTCCAGCTCCTCTCCCGGCACTGCCATAGTATACACTCCTCCAGCTGATGCTCTCATATAATATGTAATATGGAAAATACAAAAATGTAACCATATTGCTCTCTATTTATAAAACAATTTATTAGCGCCCAGATTAAATGCACTTACAAAATGTAAGAAACAAGCCAACATATAATGTAGAATTTCGTTACGTGGCTCACCACCCCGCTCTCCCGCATGGACATCAGTTGAAAACATCTAGGGCTCAGCTCAGAAGTGATGTCATCGGCCATCTTGGATCACTTCCTGGACACCAGAAGTGATGTCATCGACCATCTTGGATCACTTCCTGGACACCAGAAGCGATGTCATCGGCCATCTTGGATCACCTCCGAACCCGGAAGTTATGTCATCTACCATCTTGGGACACCTGCGACCAGGAAGTGGATAAAACCTGATCCCTCAAAGCTGGGGACACACTAAAAAATGAAAAGAATTACATGGTTGTACATGTGATGTAATCTCTTAATTTTATAGGTTTTTTCCTGTAGCTGTGGCTAAAAAAAATGTTCTTTTGTTATGCACACTAGTCTTACAAGCTTTACACCTACCACATGCATGAAAACCTTTTCTTTTTTAATATTGTACATTTTTATTAAAGGCCAAAGCCCATTTTTTCAGAACAAAGTTACAGCAACACTTTAGGTGTAAACGTTGCAATAAAAGAAAACCACAATCAATATAAAAGAAAACACAGACAAAAGAAATGTGAACATAATTAGACAGCTTGAAAAACTTTACAATGCAAAAGCACAAAATGACATAAACATCCACATCGTTGGGTTACATTATTTGTCAGAGGCTTGGTAAGTAAAGAGGTGTCTGAGCTATATAAGGGGGGGGGGGGGGGAAAGAAGTCTACCAAAGGGAGAATGATCCCATGGTTCCCAAATAGATCAAAAATTACCTGAGTAGTCACCCACTAGAGCTGTAAGATATTCCATTTCTCTGATTTCAGAGATGGCTCTTAAGAGATAATTTAGTGTGGGGATATCGACTAATTTCCAGAGTCATGGTATCGCCCGTCTAGCAACCGTCAGAATATTTATTCCCAACCTTAGACTGCTTAGAGATACCCCTAAAGGGTAGCCCCAAAAGATAGTGTAATGGGTCTAGGGGAAGGGTAACATTGAGTACTTGCTCCTAGACCATTTTAACCATAGCCCAATAACCCGCAATCTGCACACAAAACCAAAAGATGTAGATGTGAGCCAAGGTGTCTACTCCTCCCATGCACCTCCAGCACCTGTTAGACAGATTTGGGTTGATCGCATGAAGCCCTACAGGGGTCTTGCACCAATGCATCAATATTTTATATACATTTTCTTTATACACAACACGAGAGATCTTAGTAAACAGATTCCCAAATCATCTGCCAACAATTCAAAGATATTGGGCATTGAAGTTCCTCCTCCCATCTATTCATATAACGTAATAAGATGTTGGGAGGGACCTGCTAACAGCCATCCTCTCGAAATGGGGGCGGTCTAGTGTTAGAGAAGAATTCAAGGAATGGAAAAAATGACGGAACTGTAAACAGGTATATCTGGCTGATACAGGTATTGTGGATTTCCACTCCCTAATCTCCTCAAATGACCGAATCCTACATGAAACCGGATTGATAAAATGACGGAGTTGAAATATCCCATTAATTGCCCAAGAGGAATATCCCAGATAGTCTGTGGGTATGACAGACTATCTGGGAGCTCCGGATTATACAAAACGTTCAACAATGGAGAGCACACGGACAATAACTGCTGAGATCATACAGGACGACCAAATTTTGAGAGTGAATTTCATAGAGTCAAGCAAAAAGTGGGGGAGGGGACAGGGGTAATACATAATGTAAAGGGCGTAACAATGAAAATGTGTGGATCGGATAAATACAGTTGTGGCCAAAATTATTCAACCCCCAATGCTGTAAAGGGGTTTAGGGACTATAGTGTACATTTGGAATTGTATTCAGAATCAAATCCTACAAGGACGTTGTAACTACCCAAATGCAACTAAAATGACATCAATTGTTTATGTAATACAGTAGTAAATGGTTCTTATGTGGTTTCTTCATTGCCACAATTATTCAACCCCTTAAAGACTACCACTCTGAAGAACAGAGGTTCATACAGGTGCTTTCCATCAGGTATTGAAAACACCTGTGGATGTCACCGAGCAGCAATCAAGCATAATAAGCACCAATTAGGCAGCTTTAAAATGACTGTGATACTCAGCTCCTTCTAGACATTTACTGGTGTGGTTACAAACATGGTGAAGGCAAGAGAATGGTCCAGGAAGACAAGAGAAGAGGTGATTTCTCTTCACAGGAAGGGCAATGGCTATAAGAAGATTGCAAAGATGTTAAACATACCAAGAGACACCTTAGGAAGCATCATTCGCAAATTCAAGGCAAAGGGCACTGTTGAAACGCTACCTGGTCGTGGCAGAAAGAAGATGCTGACTTCGACTGCTGTGCGCTACCTGAAGCGTAGAGTGGAGAGAAGTCCCCGTGTGACTGCTGAGGAACTGAGAAAAGATTTGTCAGATGTGGGTACAGAAGTTTCAGCCCAGACAATAAGACGCACACTGCGTAATGAAGGCCTCCGTGCCAGAACTCCCAGGCGTACCCCCTTGCTGTCTCCAAAGAATAAGAAGAGTCGACTGCAGTATGCCAAAAGCCATGTGGACAAACCACAAAAGTTGTGGGATAGTGTTCTGTGGACTGATGAAACAAAATTAGAACTGTTTGGGCCCATGGATCAACGCTATGTTTGGAGGAGGAAGAACAAGGCCTATGATGAAAAGAACACCTTGCCTACTGTGAAGCATGGTGGAGGGTCAATCATGCTTTGGGGCTGTTTTGCTTCTGCAGGTACAGGGAAGCTTCAGCGTGTGCAAGGTACCATGAATTCTCTTCAGTACCAGGAGATATTGGATGGAAACGTGATGCAGTCCGTCACACACCTGAGGCTTGGGAGACGTTGGACCTTTCAACAGGACAATGATCCCAAGCATACCTCCAAGTCCACTAGAGCATGGTTGCAGAGGAAAGGCTGGAACATTTTGGAGTGGCCATCGCAGTCACCAGACTTAAATCCGATTGAGAACCTCTGGTGGGACTTAAAGAAAGCAGTTGCAGTGCGCAAGCCTAAGAATGTGACTGAACTGGAGGCCTTTGCCCATGAAGAATGGGCGAAGATACCCGTAGATCGCTGCAAGACACTTGTGTCAAGCTATGCTTCACGTTTAAAAGCTGTTATAACTGTAAAAGGATGCTGTACTAAGTACTAAGATTGAATGTCACTTGGGGGTTGAATAAAACTGATAATGCTGTGAGCACAGAAAAGACATTTGTGGTTATTTCATTATAACTGTTATGTTATATTTGTCTGACCTACAAGTGCCTCTTTAATGTAAATGTAAGCAAGATGACTGAATGATCAAAAGCAATGTCAAACTGGCCAAAACACTCAATTTCAGTGGGGGTTGAATAATTTTGGCCACAACTGTATATCCTAATTCAATCTCTGCCCATCTGTTCTGGGGTTTTTGGGTGAACCATGATTGCGTTTGTCTCAAGTGAGTGGCTAAATATTATTTGATAATATCTGGTACCCCTAAGCCTCCGTTATTTTTCAATGTCAGAAGAACTGTTCTCACTATTTTAGGCTTTCTGGCATGCCAAATAAATCTAAGAAATGCTTTCTATAGAGTTTGCAGTTGAGCTTGTGGTATTGCCACTGGGAGAGCCTCAAAAAGGTAAAGTAACTTTGGCAAAATTAATATCTTTAACACATTTAGCTTGCCCAGGAAAGATATAGGCATCCCACTGACTTAGGAGAGCGTAGATTTCCCGAAAAACAGTAGGGGACATGCACCAGTGGTAGGAGTGGTGCGTTCCAAGCGGCCATTTTGACTATTGTTTGGATTTGTATCCTGTCATCCCTTGCTGAACCAGGCTGTGAGATCTCTGCAATGAGGTGTGGAAGCAGTAGAATTTATGTGAGCCTATGGAGGCAATAAAATGATGATTTTTATTATTTGATAAATGTGAGTGGCCTGGTAATTTTTTTTAACATTACATCAGTTATTAGCAGTATTACACTATTATACATTTCTCTCCCTTGCACTGCTGTGGAGTTTGGTGAGAGGATAAGGCAGGAGCGAGTGGAAGAAATTCCCCAAGTTCTGCATGGTGGAAGGGAGTCCTGAAGGCTTAGAGGGGGCTTGGGATCCCTATACATCCTAGAGCAGTGGTTCTCAACCTTTCTAATGCCGCGACCCCTTAATACAGTTCCTCATGTTGTGGTGACCCCCAACCATAAAATTATTTTCATTGCTACTTCATAACTGTAATTTTGCAGTGGGAGGAGTAGTGCCATGTCATTGGTGTCAGTGGAAGGAGTAGTGCCCCATCACTGATGTCAGTGGGATGAATAGTGCCCCATTGTTGGTATCAGTGGGAGGAATAGTGCCCCATCGTTGGTATCAGTGGGAGGAATAGTGCCCCATCACTGGTGTCAGTGGGATGAATAGTGCCCCATCACTGGTGTCAGTGGGAGGAATAGTGCCCCATCACTGATGTCAGTGGGATGCATAGTGCCCCATCGTTGGTATCAGTGGGAGGAATAGTGCCCCATCACTGGTGTCAGTGGGAGGAATAGTGCCCCATCGTTGGTGTCAGTGGGAGGAATAGTGCCCCATCGTTGGTGTCAGTGGGAGGAATAGTGCCCCATCGTTGGTATCAGTGGGAGGAATAGTGCCCCATCGTTGGTATCAGTGGGAGGAATAGTGCCCCATCGTTGGTGTCAGTGGGAGGAATAGTGCCCCATCGTTGGTGTCAGTGGGAGGAGTAGTGCCCCATCATTGGTGTCAGTGGGGGGAGTAGTGCCCCATCATTGGTGTCAGTGGGGGGAGTAGTGCTCCATCACTGGTGTCAGTGGGGGGAGTAGTGCCCCATCACTGGTGTCAGTGGGAGGAGTAGTGCTCCATCATTGGTGTCAGTTGGAGGAATAGTGCCCCATCATTGGTGTCAGTGGGAGGAGTAGTGCCCCATCATTGGTGTCAGTGGGGGGAGTAGTGCCCCATCATTGGTGTCAGTGGGGGGAGTAGTGCCCCATCATTGGTGTCAGTGGGGGGAGTAGTGCCCCATCGGTGTCAGTAGGGGGAGTAGTGCCCCATCATTGGTGTCGGTGGGGGGAGTAGTGCCCCATCATTGGTGTCGGTGGGGGGAGTAGTGCTCCATCACTGGTGTCAGTGGGGGGAGTAGTGCCCCATCACTGGTGTCAGTGGGAGGAGTAGTGCCCCATCATTGGTGTCAGTGGGGGGAGTAGTGCCCCATCATTGGTGTCAGTGGGGGGAGTAGTGCCCCATCATTGGTGTCAGTGGGGGGAGTAGTGCCCCATCATTGGTGTCAGTGGGAGGAATAGTGCCCCATCACTGGTGTCAGTGGGGGGAGTAGTGCCCCATCACTGGTGTCAGTGGGGGGAGTAGTGCCCCATCACTGGTGTCAGTGGGAGGAATAGTGCCACATCATTGGTGTCAGTGGGAGGAATAGTGCCCCATCATTGGTGTCAGTGGGAGGAATAGTGCCCCATCATTGATGTCAGTGTGGTGGAGGGGAGAATAGTGCCCCATCGTTGGGGTCAGGGGGGGGGGGGGAATAGTGTCCCATCGTTGGTGTCAGTGGGGGGAGGAATAGTGCCCCATCATTGGTGTCAGTGTGGTGGAGGGGAGAATAGTGCCCCATCATTGGGGTCAGTGGGGGAGGAATAGTGCCCCATCGAGGACTTTTTCTTATATATTTTTTATTGATTTGGTCATTAATATGTTTTGAGGGCACCTTTTTTATTGATTTTTTTTTTCACTCTAAGGGGTTTAAATTATTGATTGAGGAAGTGTGTTGATTTTGCGCTGTTTTGTTTTATTCATTATATGAGATTAGTTTGTTGCACTAAAATGTATTGGTTTTTATTAATCTTTTTTGTTTGTCCTTTATGTATACTTTTTGAAACACCTGGATTATGATCTGTGAGATTGCTCTATTGTACCTACTGCTCAGCTAAGATACGGTGTTCCACTGTTTGAGGAATTATCTTAGTAGCGGGTTGTGTGTGACTCCCTGAATGAGTCGCAGTATAGTGAAAAAGGCACAGCAAGAAAGCAGGATGTTGGTGAAACACAAGCCTGTTTATTTTGTTTTTTTTTGTTTTTTACAAAGTCTGTGTTTACAAAGTGCAGGTATCAAAATTGCAAAATTAAAATAAAAACAAAAAATAAACCCTTGCCACACTGGACGTCTTACTACAAACATAGGAACCTAACTACCTGTCTTGGAACAGCCTACAGCTGTCCAAGCACTTGATTTTCAGACAGAATAAATCCTTAGTCACACAGAGTTAATCTCACCATACAAGCAAATGGCTGATCCCCAGTCTGTCCTGCACAGAAATCTGGATCCTGGATAGAGAATCCAACCTTAAGCAGCCTGGGAGTTCTATAGAGCTCATAGTACTCAACCTGCTTCAGCTGATCTTGTTAACTCCTCAGTGAGCCAAAAAGGCTCACCACACAGCAGAAAAAGGAAACATTCCGTACTTTGCTTGAACCTGTGACACATATATCTTCCATTCTGGACACATCCCTTAGTTTTTGCTGAGTTCCTGTCACATACCCCCCCTCTTGTTTCAGCCCCAGGGTTGGAACACAGGTTGCCAGGCATGCGAGCACTTAAGACAAGGCAGTGTTTCACTGTAAAACTAAATTCTTGAAGGGCCAGGAACCACCTCTTCACCCTCCTATAAACATAACGGAATGTCCTTCCCCATTGAAAACCTGGGACAGAATAGCTCCCAATCCAATGTCTGATGCATCTGTCTGGACCACAAAGTCCCTTGAAAAGTCATGGGAGTACAACACTGGCTGACTATACAAGGCCTGTTTTATTGACACAAAAGCTGCTACTGCTTAAGAGATCTGCTTTATTATGACAGACTCCTACCCTTTTGTCAAATTAGTCAGGGGAGCAGCCTGTGAGGCAAAATGGGGATTAAAGGGCCGCTAATAGCCAGCGATTCCCAAAACAGCTTGAACTTGCTTCTTGGTGGGGTGTGGAGAACTTTGAATAGCCTCAACTTTGTTTACATGGGGCTATATTAGACCTCTCCCAATGGTATATACAAGATACTTGGTCTCCTTTAGCCCAATGGTAAATTTTTTTGGATTGCCTGTAAACCTGGCTTTCCAGATATAATCTAACACAGCCTGAACCTTTTGTACATGTGGGTCCCAATTCCCACTATGGATGACCACATCATCCAGGTATGCAGCAGCATAGGCTCAATGGGGTTGAAGGGTCTTATCCATCACCTGTTGAAACGTGGCTGGAGCATTCTGCAACCCAAAAGGCATCCTCTGATACTGGAAAGACCCATCTGGATCTACAAATGCATTTTTTCCATGGCCAATTCCGAGAGAGGAATCTGCCAGTACCCTTTGGTCAGGTCCATCATCACCGTATACCGGGCTGTCCCTAGGCAATCAATCCATTTGTCTATGCGTGGCATGGAATAGGTATCAACCTAGTGACTTTATTCAATTGATGAAAGACATTGCAAAATTATCAACTTCCATCTGGTTTGGGCACTGACATAACAGGACTAGACCATTCACTATTTGACTCCTCTATAACCCCCAGTTCAAGCATGTTTTTTTTACTTGGCGCATTGCCTCTCGCCTCGCTTCTGGAATTCAGAAGTCTTTCAACTTGGCCCTTTCCCCTGGTTGGGTATTAATGTTATTAGATTAGATTACATTCAACTTTATTGTCATTGTGTGCAAAGTACATGTACGGAGCCAATGCAATGCAGTTAGCATTCAGCCAGAAGTGCATAAATGGCCCATTTACAATAAATAACAATATAACAAAAATTGGGGTATGGAATATACAGTAATACCGTAATCGGTGAAATGAGTAGTGCATGAATGGATGAAATACTCAGTAATGCAATGGTGAATAAAATATACAGTAATGCAATATTGTCTAATGATTAGCTATTCAATGCTTTAACAACCACACGAAAAAAAATATTTTTCAGTCTATTTGTATGGGCTCTGAGACACCTGTATCGCTTGCCCGATGGAAGGAGTATGAACAGTCCATGGTTAGGGTGAGAGGCATCATTAATGATGCTCCTCGCCCTTTGTACACAGCGTTTTTTGTAAATGTAATCCAAGGTGGAAAACTGAACACCAATAATTTGTTGGGCGGTTTTCACCACCCTCTGAAGGGTTTTGCGGTCTAAAGCAGTTTAGCTGCTGTACCACACTAAGATGCAACTTGTGAGGATGCTCTCAATAGTACAACAATAAAAATTGTCCAATATCCTGTAGCACAGATGGGATTTTTTAAGTTTCCCCAGAAAATAAAGACGCTGTTGTGGCTTCCTGATCAGGAAAGAAGAATTCAAGGACCAGGTGAGATCATCAGAAATGTGGATTCCAAGAAACTTAGCTTGTTAACACGCTCAACAGCTCCATTGATGTTAATGGGAGCGTGGGTGTGATTACCAGCTCCTCTGAAATCCACAATAATCTCCTTTGTCTTTTTGGTGTTAAATTCCAAATTATTGTCCTCACACCAAGTGACTAGGTGTTGGATCTCCCCCCTGCAAGCCGTCTCATCCTTACCTCTGATCAGGCCTACCACCCTGGTGTCCTCAGCAAACTTAACAATGCTGTTTGATGTATAGACATGTAAGCAGTCATAGGTGAAAAGGGAGTATAGAAGAGGAGACAATACACATCCTTGAGGAACCCCAGTGCTGATGTTAAGACTGGAAGAGGTGAAGGCGTTCAGTCGTACAGACCGTGGTCTGTTTGTAAGGAAGTCCAGGATCCAATTACAAAGAAGCATGCTGATGCCAAGCTGTTTCAGCTTCAAGATTAGCTTTGAAGGATGAACTGTATTAAAAGCTGAGCTGAAATCAACAAACAGCCTTACTTGAGTGTCGGGATTGTCCAGGTGAGTCAGAGCAGAATGAAGTACTGTAGAAATGGCGTCCTCAGTTGACTTATTCGGCTGATAAGCAAATAATGTTATGCTAAATCCCAGACACCAACCCTGGCAATTTTGCGAATTTTTCTTTATTGCGGAGAACAAAGTCAATAGCTTCCTGCTGCTGAGTTTTGGACAGAGTTTCCGCTGTCCCAACTTCAGGGATTACCAAGTTAGGTGGAGCGGGAAGTGGGATAGTCTGTGACCAAGGATTCCCTATCCTTCCATGGTTTTAGCAAATTCACATAATATACCTGTTCAGGTTTCCGTCTTTCTGGTTGGTTTTATAATTCACATCACCCATTTTTTCCAACACTTCATAGAGACCCTGTCATTTGGCTATTAATTTACTTTCAACCGTGGGGACCAGCACCAGGTGAAAAAGTACGGACCTGGGCCCTACGATTGTAAATCCTCTGCTGAGCCAACTAGGCTTGAGCCAAATATTCCTTCACAATAGGCATCACTTGCACAATTATACTTTACATTTGTGCCACATGTTCAATCACACTTCTATGCAGGGAGCTTTCACTCTCCCATGTTTTGCTGGCCAGTAGCCCCCGTGGGTGCCTCCCGTACAGTAGCTCAAAAGGGGAGAAGTCTGTGGATGAGTGTGGAATCTCTCTGAGAGCAAACATTAAATAAGTAGACAATCCCAATTCTTTCTGTCTTTACCAATCCCCTTCCTTAACATTTGTGATGCACTTAAGTACGTAATTGTGTCACCTTCAGAAGTTTGCAAAGCTCTTTAGTTACCTTGGACGTCAACTGGGTGCCCTGGTTAGTTGGTGGTACTTTAAGAATGCCCACAAGGCTGAAAACCTGAAATAACTCTTTTGCAAAGGTGTTTCGGAGAGGAATTACTTCTGTGTAAGGGGTGGCATAGTCCCACTATCACCAAGATGTGTTGGTGCCCTCCTAGAAAACTTCAGTAAGGGGCCAACAAAATCCATGGCAATCCTCTCAAAAAGGGATCTCAATGATGAGCAGGGGAACCAAAACTACCGAAATGTGGCATTGGTGCAGAAATCTGACACACCGAACAGGAAAAACAGTACACTCAAACATTTCCACTTCCTTAGTGATCCCAGGCCAATAGAACTTCTGCATGATTATTTCTCAGGTCTTTTTAGCTCCGAAATGTCCCCTAAGAATGTGCCCATGTGCCAGTTCTAAGACCAATTTGTGATAAGGTTTGGGCACCACCAGTTACTCCATGGTTTCCTCTGCCTCAGTGACACCCGATATAATAGGTCCCTTTCCATGATGAAGTATGGGGGATCGATCCTCTTGATGGGGTAAACTAATTCCCCATCTATTTTCACCTGTGCCCTTAGTAATGTGGGGTCCTTCAATTGTTCAGTAGCAAAATTTTCTCTGTGTACTTCTAGATCACCAAACACTACAGGTTGCTTTTCCATTTCTGGGGTGGCAGGCTCCTCCCTAGGCCCTGTTGTTTCCCCTGCTAATATTGACAAGGGAAACTCAGGAGAAACCTCACAGTTAGAATATTCCCTAGGAGAACATTCAGGCTTGTAAAAACATTTTTTTTAAATAGTTTTTTACAAAATATAATATAAAACATACAAGGTATAACCTGAGTTGTGAAGGCCTCGAGTAAGAGTCATAACATCCTTCACAATAAGTAAAACTAAGTACAAGGTACCACAGGTAAAGATATAGAATGAAACCTAGAAATAATGTAGCACTAAAAGAACTCTTAATAGGGTATGCAATTGCAGTGTTAAATGGCACAATTCAGCAGAAACTGTACTAACAAGTTACCTGCAGGAGTGGAAGCAGTAGGTCAAAAAAAATTTCCATGACTTCAGTAGTACTGACCAACCTTACAATGGTAAGGGAAAATAAGGTTAAATTAAGAGTCCACCCTATTGGGCAGGTAGACAGTAAGGTAGAGACACATAAGTTTTATCAAGGGATTGAGAAGTCTCTATGATTTTCAGTTTACCCAGAGAATTGGAGAGCTCTGCCTTTAGATACCAGTCCATGTATTTCAAGGCTTGCATGTGTGCAGATAGCTCCATTGGAGAGAAGGAATATTCTATGAAACAACGCCATCTGGCAAAGAAGCCCCATGTAGACTTGTAATTCATCTAAATCGTATCCAATTTTTCCAGGAGAAATAGTCTTACCAATGCCTTCATTACATTAGACAAAAGAGGTGGTGTGGGCTGGATCCAGGTTGCAAGGATAACCCTACAGGCTACTAACAGGCATAAGTGGGCCCACAGAGGAAGTCTTGAGTTAGAAGAAGACAGTGAATGAGTTGGCAGGTCCTTCGTAGCCAAAAAGACAAATCAGAGGGTCCTTAGGCAGCCTAGTCTTGTAGACATTTGCAATATATGTCAGGACATTTTCCCAGTGGGTAGAGACATGCAGACATTCCCACAATCAGTGGAATAAGTTAGGTCTTCTTGAGATCTTATCATCCCCTTGGGTGCAGAAAGGATAGTGCGCCCTATGCACAATTTTAAATTGAGTCTTACGCCACTGTTCACAGATGATACCACAGGTTCTTTGATAACCAGTTAGAAGCCATTCAGGGGCTCGATCATTAACAAGGATAGGGGTCCATGCTTTGAAAGGAGTGAGATGGTTTTTGGATGCCTGGTCTAGCTGGCATTTTTTGCTGGCTGATCACTAAAAAGAGTGGAAAATTTGAAAAGTTTTACTTTTGACTGCTTGTAATTGCTGGTGCTTTTAGTTGTTTTATTTTCTTCTTTGGGTCTTGCTAGAAGCTTTTACTTTTTTAAATTCCGTTTTCTGTCACTTTTTAAATAGCACTTTTTTTTTCCCTTTCCTTGTCTTCCTTCAGTCTGCTAATTAAGGGGAGGGGTTAATTGGTCACAGGTGATACAGGTCCTATATAACTTGCTGTAGAGCACACATTTGTGTCTGGCATTTTTTGCTGGCTGATCACTAAAAAGAGTAGGAAATTTGAAAGTTTTACTTTTGACTGTTAGTGATTGCTGGTGCTTGTAGTTGTTTTATTTTCTTCTTTGGGTCTTGTAAAAGCTTTTACTTTTTTAAATCCCTTTTTCTGTCAATTGTTAAATAGCATTTTTTCTTTCTTTCTTTCCTTGTCTTCCTTCAGTCTGCTAATTAAGGGGAGGGGTTCATTGGTCACAGGTGATACAGGTTCTATATAACTTGCTATAGAGCTCACAAGCTCACTCTGAGCTTGCCTGTATTTTGCTTGCCGGATCTTTGACCAAGTGGACCTTTGATAAGTGGAGTTAAAAAACTGGAGTGGAAAACAGGAGATCATAACAGGAGTCTACTAACCTGTAAGTGACAACTGATATTTCCTGTTAATATTGTAACTGGGATATGAGTGCTAGCAGGGTTGAAGGTTTTGTGCAGTGCACAGTGTGCCACATGTATGCAGAAATGGAGCAACAGCTCCAGGATGGATACCGCTGCAACAGATGTGAGTGGCTTGCCCTTCTGGAACCTCGCGTTAGAGATCTGGAGGAGCAGGTTGCAACACTGGGTAGAACTGACAACCTTGAAAGGGGTCTTCTGCTCTCTGAGCAGGTAGCTAATGTGATTGATGTGGAGGGCGGAGGGGCTAATCAGGATTATCAGGTAGGAAGATGGGTTACTGTAACGAGAGGGAGTGGTAGGAGCTCACAGAAAAGGAAGGCTGACCCTGGGTTTGAGCACCCAAACAGATTTGCCAAGTTGGGTGAAGATGTGGGGGTGGCAAGCTCAGGGGTGGCAGCCCTGGATGTCACTGCTATCCCTAACAGCCGGGAGGGCAGACCATCTGGGAGGGGAGGTGAGGGTAGTGCAGGAAGGCCTAGACAGCTGGTGGTAGTAGGGGATTCTATGATCAGAAGGACTGATAGAATAATTTGTCGCCAGAATCACCTCAGCTGAAAGGTTTGCTATCTCCCTGGTGCCAGGGTTTGGCATGTGGTGGACCGGGTTGTTAAATTACTGGGAGGGGCTGGGCATGACCCAGCTGTCTTGGTTCATGTTGGAACCAATGGCAGAATACATGGAAGGTGGAGACTCCTTAAGAATCAATTTATAGAACTAGGCTGCAAGTTGAAGGGAAGGACCTCCAAGGTGATATTCTGTGAAATATTACCTGTGCCATGCGCAACTCAGGAAAGACGGGGAGATTAGAGAACTCAATGCATGGCTGAAGACGTGGTGTAAGAGGGAAGGATTTGGGTTTCTAGAGCACTGGGCTGACTTTTCATTGGGGGTGCAACCTATATGCTAGAGATGGTCTGCACCTAAATGGAAGGGGGTCTGGTGTGCTGGGGGAGAGGTTTATGGGAAGGCTGGAGGAGTATTTAAACTAGGATTGAGGGGGGAGGGAGAATTAGATTATAACGGGGTAGACAGATCAGACAGGGGTCAGTACTTATTGGTGGGTGGAATGGGGAAAGATGGGGGGGAAGGCTATGGCATATGATAAGAAGGTTCACGTTACAAACAACCAGTGGAATTGGTACCATTTGTATGAAAATAAAAAATATGCAAAATACGTGTAAACAAGGTGTCAATCAATTAAAGTGTTTGTTCACCAATGCCAGAAGTCTGCCAAGCAAAATAGGTGAGTTGGAAGCTTTGTTGCATGAAGAGAACTATGATTTAATTGGTATTGCTGAATCTTGGCTTCATTCTTTGCATGACGTGTCCATTAATATTCCTGGCTATGTTCTCTTTCAGAGAGACAGAGAAAATAGGAAAGGTGGTGATGTCTGTCTCTGTGAGAAGTGATCTCAACAGCGAGTGTGAAAGAGGACCTAGTTGATGGAGAGAGGCTGAAGTATTATGGGTGGAACTGCACATGGGGGTGCGTACTACGAAGGTAATCACTGGAATTTGTTATAGTCCTCCCAGTGTTAATGAGGAGGTGAAAACTGAGCTCCTTGCATAGATCGAAAGGGCTGGGACAGTGATAATAATGGGGGATTTTAACTACCCAGAAATTGACTGGGGTAATGGTACTACAGGAACAGTTAAAGGGCAAACATTTATAAACCTACTACTGGAGAATTTTATGGTGCAGTTCATAGAGGCCCCTACTAGGAATGATGCTCTGCTGGACCTGGTAATCTCAAACCATGCAGAGCTTATTACAAATGCCCATATAAAAGAACATCTGGGTAGCAGTGACCATAACATGATTTTATTTATTAACTGTAAACAGCAAGCGCATATGGGAAAAATAAATGCTCAATTTTAAGAGAGCTAATTTTCCAAGGCTGAGAGCTGCTCTCCAAGACATAGACTGGGAGGTAATGTTGGCATCAATGAACACAATACAGAAATGGACGTTCTTCAAAATGACAGTATGTGAACACACTCCAAAATATATTCCCATGGGCAACACATTTAAAAGGCTAAAAATCAAGCCTGTGTGGCTTACGGCCAAAGTTAAAAAGGCTATAGATAATAAGAAGAGAGCTTTTATTCAATATAAAAATGAAGGAACACTATCACCGTTTAAACATTACAAAGAATATAGCAGAGTATGCAAAAAGGAAATGGAGGAGCTCAGCTATGAAGAAAGATTAGAGGAACTGAATTTATTCTCTTTTGAGAAGAGGAGATTAAGGGGGGATATGATCAACATATAAATGATGTATAAATACATCAGTGGTTCATATAGTGAACTCTGTGTAGAGCTATTCACCCTGAGGTCATCAGAGAACAAGGGGACACTTTTTACATCTGGAGGAAAAGAAATCTTTCCACTGGGTGAATGCCTCATGTATGATCGGGGGAGGGGGGGGGCATAGGGTTCCCCTGTATGAGTAAAATTCTAGAAATAGTTGAGGGCAAGCTCAGGAGTCACTGGACCTCCCTCCAGTATCTCGAAGATATTCGATTTGATGGTAGTAGGCAATAGCTTAGGGGTAGAGAGAAGGATGGCATGGAGGTTGAACGGAGAGACCAGGGTTGCTCTCAAGTACATAATTAGAGTAGTGGGACTTCCCTGATAACCAATCAATGCCCTGTCTGAGCAAACAGGCAAGATTATAAAATCTTAGGTTGGGCAAAACTGTACCACCTTTGCTCTTGGAAGGCTATAAGTGGTTTCTTTCGTTGCCATAAAAGGACTGCAGAGCCAAGTGAATTCTCTGAATTTCAGAGTGTTTCAGCAGTATGGCTAACCTATGTATGATTTAAATATAAAACGAGCGCTGGATATAAATGCAAAGAGCAGCTAGCATGAAAGGCAAAACCACTAAACCTTCTGGGAAACATAAATTCAGCATGCAGCGCTAAAAAAAAAACAGTATTAAAATCCATATGGGAAAAAAAACAAAATATCTCAGTGTGATATTGATAATGTATCACAAATGTATATAGTGAAGTGACAGTCAATCATCAATATTCAGTTGACATCCGTGATATTGGTGGTATGGTGAACAAGTGTAGAATGCACTAACCAGATGGCGCATAATAAAGCGTATTTGAGTGATTAAACCAACTCCTGGTCATCCGCATCTAAGCATCTGGAACACTGGGTCATCTGGTGGGCATCAGCAGGATCTACAGCGCACCATCAGGGTTTCCAGGTAACAGGAGTGCAATCAAATGAACACCAGGGGGAGCCAACACTTGCAGATGTCATCAATGGTCTCCTTAGAAAGGAAGGCTCATAACAAAATGAGCCCAAGCACAAAGATTTCCATAGTGCAAAACTGCTTTAATCAGATTAGGATATAACAAATATAAAAAAATATACACTCACACTTTGTGTAGAACAGCATTAAGAAAGAAAAGCACGTGGTATGTCACTGAGGGCAGCTTCCTATTCATGAGGTGTCATACACCTGTGACAAATAATCCTTATCTAATACTACTACCCCATCACCTTTATCCGCTGGGCGGATAACAAGGTCTTTCTCCTTTTATATTCAAATATTTTTATTAGGAAGATTTTGAAACATACAAAACAACTGAAAACAATGATGAAAAGGGGTTCACAATAAGTACAATCAAAGTATGTATAGAAAAGGATGGAGTGACGGTACCCCGCCATTTGGCCGAGGTACATTGCAGGATTTAGCTTTAGCTACATGAGAGGTATGCTACATTTTGTGAACCAGTTGAAACTTTAGTAGGTATATTTAAGGGGGGATTAGAAAGGAAAGGAGGGGGGGAGGGGGGAGGTAAAGGCACCTAAGTTGTCAGTCATGTAGTGTAGGGGGATATTATAGAATCATTTTATTGAGCAATTGGGATTATGTAACCATCGAGTCCAGTGGGTCTCAAATTTGTGATTCGAGAAAATATGGAGGGCTGTTCTTCTCTCCATCTCGCATAAGAAGTTGAGGTCGGTCAGCAGTCGGGACAAAGAGGGGGTGTTAATAGAACGCCAGAGCCTAGTGATGTTGAGCTTTGCAGCTGACAAAATGTCTATGGTAATAATGCGTGAAGATAGTGGAATTTTGTCTATGCCAATATATAGGAGCGCTAGAGCAGGGTTTGGGGATATTGGGGTCTTCACGATCGAGGAGATTAATTGGAAAACTTGATTCCAGTAAGAAGTAAGGGATTTGCACGCCCACAGCAAGTGGAGAAGGGAACCTGTTTCACCGCAATGTCTCCAGCAAGTTTGGGGATGTTGAGGGTAAAATAAGGACAGCTTAACAGGCGTTAAGTACCATTGATGGAGTATTTTCAAGTATGTTTCCCAGTGTGAGCTGCACTTTGAGACTTTGAAAGTAGTGGTGAAAGTTCTCTCCCAGGTGCAGAGAGATATTGGTTGGCGAATTATTTTTTCCCAGTTTGCTAGGGACGATGTATATGTGGTGAACTGTGAATCAACCAGAATTGTATAAAAAGTTGATATACCTTTTTTTTTGGGTAAGTTTATTTTTGAAAGAAATTGTGTGCAGTTGCTGGGATTTTTATGTTAAATGGTATATTCGTCTTGTAGAGAGTATGGGTTAAGCGTATATAGGTGAAATATTCAGTGGCCGGGATTCGATATTTTTCCTGAATAGTCTGAAAGGAGTGTAATTTATTGTTAGTGTATAGGTCTTGTATATGGAGTATTCCATGGTTTATCCATAGGTTTAGGTTTAAATGAGGAGAGAGGAAGTGTAGGGACGAAAAGCGGAGTAAGAATTTGGAGGTTGTCTTTGCGTAATTGGGTATGAGTAGTAAAGTCATCCCAAGCTGCTAAGGAAGCTCGTATGCAAGGATGGTTGTGTGGGTTTGTAGGGTGTACTCCGCAGGGTATAAATAGTAAGTCTGACAAGGTGTTTGGTAGGCATAGGGAGTTTTCCATAAGAGTCCAGGTTTTGCTTATTGTGGGCTGCCTCCAGAAGAAGAGTTGTTCCAGTAGAGCGGCAAGGTAATATGATTTCACATGTGGGAGACCCGCTCCGCCTCTGGAGGGAGGACAGATTAGAAGAGTTGTGACGCATCTAGGCTTTTTCAAATTCCATAGGAACTTGTTCAGTATTGCCTGAAGTTTTGTAAAAAAGATATGGGGGACTGGGATAGGGAGTGTTCTAAAGATGTAGAGTATCTTGGGTAATATACACATTTTGACTGTCGCCATTCTGCCTAACGTCGAGAGGGTAGTGGTGCGTAGTCCTTTAATCTCTTGTGGGATAGATTCAAGTAATGGTTTAAAGTTAGTGCTATATAGTTGGTTAGTCTTTGGAGTGAGATTAATTCCTAGGTACGGAATGCTAAATTTTTCCCAAGTAAAGGGGAAGTGTTTAGAAATTAGATTTTGGGTAATCTCAGGTGTGTGTAGATTCAGTATGGAAGATTTCGGCTCATTAAGTTTGTAGTAAGATACGGATGCGTAGTTTTGGATGTGCGTTCGTATCGTGTTGAGGGAGTTGTATGGGTTGGTGACCATTAGGATAATGTCATCTGCAAATAGACTGATTTTGTGTTCGGATTTTAGGAATTTAATTCCTGTGAATTTAGGGTCGTTTCTAAGGTTGGTTGCTAGTGGTTCAATAAGAAGGGCAAAAATTATAGGGGATAATGGGCAGCCTTGTCTAGTTCCGTTAGAAATGTGGAAGGGTTGAGATAGTGTGCCGTTGGTTAGAACTCTGGCTGAAGGTCTAGAGTAAAGGGACAAAATGGCTGATAACATCCAATCAGATATTCCAAATTTTTGGAGGGTATGTGTCATAAATTGCCAATGGATTCGGTCAAACGCTTTTTCTGCATCAAGCGATAGTAGGAGCGAGGATTGGGTATTTAGTTCAAGGTGGTGTATCAGGGATAAAATTTGTCTAGTGGCGTCGGGGGGCCTGTCTACCAGGAATAAATCCTACTTGGTCTGGGTGAATTAAAGTCGGTAGGTAAGGGAGTAGTCTTAGGGCGATTATCTTAGCGTATATCTTTATATCTGTGTTGAGAAGTGAGATTGGTCTATAATTTTGTACCAGTTGAGGGTCTTTACCAGGTTTCGGGATGGTAGTGATTATTGACTGTAGCATGTCTTGGGGGAATTCTCCACATGTAGCGGCATGGTTGAATAGGAGAGATAGGTGCGGAGTGAGGTTGGGGGCAAGTGTTTTGTAATATTCATTGGTGAAGCCATCGTTCCCTGGTGATTTATTCAGAGGAAGGGTGCGTATGATTTTCTCTATCTCAGGAGGAGCGATCGGTACAGAGATAGATGTAAGTTGAGACGGAGTTATGCGTGGGAGATTAGTGCTATGTAGAAACTGTTCGATTGATTGTGTTGTTGGTTGGATTGTATTTGTGTCATCTTTTAGGTTATATAGTGTCTGGTAGTAAGCCGCAAAAGCATTAGCAATGTCTTGTGGGTTTGTCAGGGTGTCGTGTAGAGTAGGATGTCGGATTGTGGATATCTTGGTTTTAAGTCGTTTTTGTTTAATAGTCTTGCTAAGGAGTGAATTTGCTTTATTGCCGAGTGCATAAAATTTGGCTTTTGTTTTTTGCAGATTAGCGTCGTATGCGTGTAGAAAAATGGTTCGTAATTTATTTCTATCAGAATTTAGGGTCGCTGTTGTGGCTGGATTTGGGTGCTGTTTATTGAGTTTTTCATTTAAGCGGATGGAGGTCATGAGTTGGTCAATCTGTCGGGAACGTTGTCTCCTAATGCGGGAGTTTAATTGGATGAGGATACCTCTCATGTAGGCCTTGTAAGCCGGCCAGAGTGTGGTAATGGATATATCAGGGGTGGAATTGGTATCAAAAAAAAATTTGTGACCTTCTTGGATATGCTTCAGGTTTTCCGGTGTTGTTAGAAGTGAGGAATTAAGTCCCCAGATAGGTGGTAGCGCTGCATTTTGATCATCATCCAATGATATTTGGATTGGAGCATGGTCGGACCAGGTTATGGTCCCTATTTTGGATGACGTCACCTGTTGCAGTGTCCATTTGTCCGTTATAAACATGTCTATTCTTGAGTATGAAAGATGTGGAGGGGAGTAATAAGTATAGTCCCGTTCAGAACCATGTTGACATCTCCAGATGTCATAGAGGTCGTTGTCATGAAGAAATTGGTTAAAAGTAGGTTTTGTGTATTTGGAAGTGGAGGATGAGTCTATGACCGAATTTCCCATAATGTTGAAATCGCCACCAACGATGAGTTTCCCTTGTTTATGTAGGGAGATGGTTTTGAAAAGTTTACGGTAGAAACGTAACTGTTTGCAGTTCGGTCCATACACATTCACTAGTGTGTGGGTCTTGTCGTTTATTTGGCATACTAATATGTGGAAGCGTCCTTGTGGATCCGCTGTCTGTGATAGGATACGGAATGGAAGAGTCATTAATGGCCGTGATCACTCCATTCTTCTTTTTGGCGCTGGTCGCCATGAATATTTGAGAGAAGCGATGAAGGTATAGTTTGGGTGACTTTTTGGTAGCAAAGAGTGTTTCCTGTATGAAAAGTATGTCCGCTCGTGACTTCCGTGCTTCTTTGGATAGTAATGATCGTTTATATGGTGAGTTTAGGCCTCGGACGTTTAAAGACGTAAGATTAATCATTGGTATTTATAATTCCAAGATTTTCCGTAAACTGGAGTGTTATTTGGGAGAATCGGAAGATTGTGTATTTTTCAAGAGGATGAGTGCTCGAGTGGAGATGATGAATCTGTGACTCAATCGGAGCGTTGAGGGGAGTATTCCAAGGTGTGTCACAGTAGATAACACTTGGGTATTGAGTGGATGCTACCTCAAAACTGGGGGGTTCAGGAGGGCTTGACCGCTAGGGTGGCGGTCAGGCCAATTGTAGAAACTTTGAGCGAAGTTTAAGGGTTTTAGTCCAAACGCCAGACAAATCGAATGAAAGAATGGCTCCTGGGAGAGCGTGAGTATGTTTAGTAAAAGAAGGAAATATGTCCTGTAGGGGCTATGTTGCCTCCATGGAACTATGCGTGGGTTCTTGTGATTCCGCAGGGATGATATTCCAGGTTTTTAGTAAATCCAGGCCTGCCTCCAATGTTTTAATGGTGAAGATCCTACCATTTTGCCGCACTGTTAATTTGGTGGGGAACCCCAATTGGTAGGCTATGCCGTGGTTTCTGAGGGCCTTGGTGATTGATAGCATACGTTTCCTGTTAAGGAGGGTAGCCTTAGATAGATCCGCATATAAGCGGAGATTTGTGTGTGATGGCGGGAGCGGTGGTGGGTTTCGGGCCGCCCACAAAATTCTGTCTTTTACGTCGTAGAAATGAATGCGTGCCAAGACATCTCTAGGGATAGATGTTGGTAAAAAGGAGGGTTTAGGTAGGCGATGCGCACGGTCAATTGCAAGCTCTAGGTCAGATATTGATGGAAGAAGGATTTTAATGTATTGCTGTATGTATGGGAGTAAGTCATCGTTTGCGACAGATTCGGGAATTCCTCTGAACTTAATGTTGTTGCGGCGTGATCTGTCTTCCAAATCTGTGTGAGCATCAATTAAGTTGTTGTGCGCCGTAATGATGTCTCCCATGCTGTTTTCAATGTGGCTTATTCTGTGTTCCTGTTGTTGTACTATATTTGATAGTTGGTTAAGTGACGTGAAGATATCATTGTGTAGAGATTGGCGCAAAGACGTGAGCATGCTTCTCATACATATCTCTGTCAGAGGTATATCCGACGCAGGGAATGCGTCTATGTCAGGCATGGCTGGGTGGGATAGGTGTGATGGAGGTTCTGAGGCCTGGAATAGTGTGCTGGGGTCCTGCTCTAGCCGTGGCCTGGACTTAGTTGGGCTGCGTGATGTAGGGGACAGTGGGGGTGACAACTCACCAGGGTCCCCGGGGTAGAGCGGGTGCTGCAGCCTGGAATCCCTTTGCTGGGACCTGTAGTCCTCCTGTTGGGCGCTGCTACTGTCTCCCTGCTCGCCATCTTGGATTCCCGGCCCGACGGCCAGGAAGAATTGAGTTAGTTTTCCGGGCTGATCCGCCGGTTTTTTTCTCCTCGGCATATCTGCGGAGGGTCGGGCACCTTATGTAGTCGGTGCGGTGTCACTCTGGTGTCCCAGGGCTGGTTTGTGCCGCTGTGTGGCTGGTGGGTGGACGGCGCTGTCTTACTGCACGTCCACCTTCATAGCTGGCCGCGCATGCGCCCCCCTTCGTCTTTCTCCTTTTAATAGGTTGACCATTAATCTGTCCACTACCTTAGGACCTTGAGGATCCCAGTTTTTCACCCTCAGTTTATCTAAATCTCTCAACACCATGTTTCTGAAGATGTTGATATGGGAGTGAATCGGGGGGGTGGGGGGGGGTTAAAGAGTGAGGCATTTTTCAGATGTGATGTTTTTATGCTTATCTGACCTTGATTGGTAATTTCTCAGGAGGGCAGATTGCTGAGAAAATATCTTTTTAAAGCTAACCTTCGTGAAAATTTGTGTATGTCAATAAATGTATGAAATTTATTGAGATTGGCAGTTGGAGCATATTTTAAGCCCTTATTTAAGAGGATAAGCTCTTCGTCAGTCAAAGTTTTGTTGCTTAAACTAAAGATTCCCTCCTTATTCAGGTCCTTCACTTTTTGTCCATTGCACCTCTTTCTTCCTCTGGTCTTAAACTTCGTTTGTGCACTGGGCCTCTCCCTAAAAAATGATCCCGGTGTTGGTCAGAACAGAGTTGGAGTCTAGCTTGATAATCCCCATAGGGCCGCCCAGTATGATAATTATTAGGATTGGGGTATGGGAACTTGTTATATTGAGGGTATGTATTATTGGGTAGTGGACCCCTCCTTCTTGAAATGGCTGGGTTAGAGTACCTGTTCCTAGAGGGAGTTAGGTTATAGGGATGATTAGCATGGTATTGTGGATGATCCCGCCAGTATTCATCTGGGTTTCTATCAAAATCTCCCTGATGACTCCCCATATTGCCCCTAGAGGATTGCTTTGGTCTAAACTGAGGTTTTCCTGAATTTTAGTTGTTAGGTCTATGGTTGTAGTTATTCTGATGCGACCTATTATTAAAGGATGCAGTCTCATGTCTCTGTATCCAATAGTGGGGCTGTAGGTGTTCTCCAAAGGTGCAAATCTATTTCTCGTGGGTACATTGGGACTAGATTTGTATGTATCATCAGGGGGTTGGTGGTGATCAAAACTAGGGGTGTTAGGAGGTCTGGCAGAGTTCCTCCTCTGAGCATTCACTCTATATCAAGGATTAGCATATTGTTAGAGAAATCGTATCTAATAGTTTCGCATTTATATACCTCTTTCTCTTTATAATCGTTTAAATCCCTCATATATTTTTTTCTTCTTTTTGGTTCTCTGGTCTTTCCATTTTCTCTAAAAGGAGTTTCAATTTATCAGATTCCGCTTTGTACTACTCATTATCCATATAAGGTATAATTTTCTTTTTTAGTCTTATTTATTTCAGCAGCTACAGGTGAAACTCGAAAAATTAGAATATCGTGCAAAAATTCATTTATTTCAGTAATGCAACTTAAAAGGTGAAACTAATATATGAGATACTCATTACATGCAAAGCAAGATAGTTCAAGCTGTAATTTGTCATAATTGTGATGATTATGGCTGCAGTCAATATAACAAGTCCCAATACCCAAATCCTAATAATGATCATACCGGGCGGCCCTATGGGGATTATCAAGCTAGACCCCAAGTCCGTTCTGACCAACACCGGGATCATTTTTTACGGAGAGGCCCAGTGCACAAACGAAGTTTAAGACCAGAGGAAGAAGAGGAAAGAGGTGCAATGGACAAAAAGCGAAGGACCTGAATAAGGAGGGAATCTTTAATGTAAGCAATAAAACTTTGACGAAGAGCTTATCCTCTTAAATAAGGGCTTAAAATATGCTCCAACTGCCAATTACAATAAATTTAATACATTTATTGACATACACAAATTTTCACAAAGGTTAGCTTTAAAAAGATATTTTCTCAGCAATCCGCCCTCCTGAAAAATTACCAATCAAGGTCAGATGAGCATAAAAACATCACATCTGAAAAATGCCTCACTCTTTAACCCCCCCCCCCCGACTCACTCCCATATCAACATCTTCAGAAACATGGTGTTGAGAGATTTAGATAAACTGAGGGTGAAAAACTGGGATCCTCAAGGTCCTAAGGTAGTGGACAGATTAATGGTCAACCTATTAAAGGAGAAAGACCTTGTTATCCGCCCAGCGGATAAAGGTGGTGGGGTAGAAGTATTAGATAAGGATTATTTGTCACAGGTGTATGATATACTGAATGACAAGGACACATATGCTGAACTACATAATAGTCCTCTTATCCCCTACAAAAAGACACTTAAGGGTATTTTAAAAAGGGGCTTTGACGCAGGTATCTTAAATAAAAAGGAGAAAGAATACCTTTGCCCCACAGCCCCTAAATTACCGGTCCTTTTATTGTTTACCAAAAGTGCATAAAAACCCAGTTAACCCACCAGGCAGGCCTATAGTGAGTGGTATAGGCTCTCACCTCACGAATAGGAAGCTGCCCTCAGTGACCTACAACGTGGTTTTCTTTCTTAATACTGTTATTCTACACAAAGTGTGAGTGTATATTTTTTTATATTTGTTATATCCTAATCTGATTAAAGCAGTTTTGCGCTATGGAAATCTTTGTGCTTGGGCTCATTTTGTTATGAGCCTTCCTTTCTAAGGAGACCATTGATGACATCTGCAAGTGTTGGCTCCCCCTGGTGTTCATTTGATTGCACTCCTGTTACCTGGAAACCCTGATGGTGCGCTGTAGATCCTGCTGATGCCCACCAGATGACCCGGTGTTCCAGATGCTTAGATGCGGATGACCAGGAGTTGGTTTAATCACTCAAATACACTTTATTATGCGCTATCTGGTTAGTGCATTCTACACTTGTTCACCATACCACCAATATCACGGATGTCAACTGAATATTGATGATTGACTGTCACTTTACTATATGCACTTGTATAAATCCCAGTGTGCCATTTATTACTATACTTGTTAAGAGGTTTATTACGTTTTTTGGGTTATTTCACCCACCATAGAGATTACGATACATTTGTGATACATTATCAATATCGCACTGAGATTGTTTGTTTTTTTCCCATATGGATTTTAATACTGTTTTTTTTTTTTAGCGCTGCATGCTGAATTTATAAGTATGGTTAACCTGTAAACCTGAGCAGGTACAGTACGTAGCAAAAATCCCTTGATTTTGAGAATATCTGAGAGGGTCAGATGAGAATAATAAGACATTATTTGCAAATAGAGCAGATCAATAGGTCTGATTACCAATCATGACACCGCTTATCCCTGCTTTTGAATTAAGTCTGGAGAGAGGTTCCATGGCCATATTAAAGAGAAGAGGAGACTAGGGACACCATTGTTGTGTACCCTTAGTGAGGGGAATTATGTCTGAAATGAAATCCGACGTGTGTAGATGGGCAGATGGAGAGGAGTACATTTGGTGGAGCTTGTGAAGTATGGGGCCTGAAAAGCCAAATGCCTTCATTACTATAAATAGCCACGAGAAGCTAATGTTGTCAAAAGCTTTCTCGGTATCTAAAGATATAATAGCAATATCCTGCTAAGGGTGGGATTTGGCGTATTCGCCATGAGTACCTTGCAGATATGGAAAGTCACGGAACTCCCAGACTGCTCCCTGTTCTTTTACACCCAGCTCAGTTTTGCTAACCGAGAAGCAATAATTTTAGAAAAAATTTTCGCATCAACATTAATTAACTAGTTGCCGACCGCAGATAGCCGAATGATGGCTGCACTGCGGCCGGCCAGTTCTGAGTGGACGTCATATGACGTCCTCCCAGAACGCGCTCTCCTGCGCGCCCCAGGGGGCGCGCACCCGGCGATCTCCGTGATCGCTGTGATGTGGTAAAAGGCCAATAACAGCGGCCTTTTACCACGTGATCAATGACACGCTGATCAGAGGGAAATGCAAGTGCCGGTTCTCGGCTGCACTTTCCTCACGCTGTCAGATCGTGAGGAAAGTACTGCCGAGAACTGGCAGTTGTCAGAGCGGGGATCGGCACCGATCATCAGGGCACTGATGATCAGTGCCCTGATGATCGGTGCCCAGCAGTGCCACCCACAAGTTCCGCCCACCTGTGCCCAGCAGTGCGTCCACTAGCTCCGCCCACCTGTGCCCAGCAGATCACCCACCTGTGCCCAGCAGTGCACCCACCTGTGCCACTCTGCAGTGTCACACACCTGTGCCCTGAAGTGCCACCTACCTGTGCCCACCAGTGCCGCCCACCAGTGCCACCCACCAGTGCCACCCACCAGTGCCGCCCACCAGTGCTGCCAGTCAGTGCCACCAGTCAGTGCCCAGCAGTGATGCCAGTCAGTGCCGTCTATCAGTACCCATCATCAGTGTCACCTATCAGTGCCGCCTATCAGTGCTGCATATTAGTGCCGCCTATCCGTGACACCTCATTAGTGCTGCCTATCAGTGCCCATCAGTGCCGCCTATCAGTGCCCATCAGTGCTGCCTCATCAACGCACATCAGTGAAGGAGAAAAATTACCTGTTTGAAAAATTTTATAATCGAAACAAAAACTTTTTTTTTTTCAAATTTTTTGCAATTTTTGTATTTATAGCGCAAAAAGTAAAGCGCCCAGTGGCGATTAAATACCACCAAAAGAAAGCTCTATTTGTGAGAAAAAAATGATCAAAATTTCATATGGGTACAATGTTGCATGACCGCGCAATTGTCAATCAAAGTGCGGCAGCGCTGAAAGCTGAAAATTGGCCTGGTAAATAAGGGGGTATAAGTGCCTGGTAGGCAAGTGGTTAAGGAGATTGGGCTATGGGAGCCTGGGTGTAGGGGTTCTTTTCCTTTTTTTTACCTATAAACTTGATATGAGCTGAGTTCCCATAGGAAGATATGGGCCACCAGTCCACATTTTCTGATAGACATGAGCGAGGGTGTGAGGGATAAATGTACACGTTAGAGAATTCAGCAGTATAGCTGTCAGGACTGGGAGCTTTGGCCGTAGGGAGTAATGTAATAGTCAATTGAATATCGTCCAATGACGAGCGTTTAGGGTCTCCAGTTGGATGTCTGAGAATTGGAGAAGATGGACTTTAGTTAAGTCAGCAGCAGTCTATTTATCAATGGGGTTGTCAGAATACAGAGAGGTGTAATAGGCTATCAACAGAGCATTGACCTCTGACAGCATAGCAGCGAGAGACCCTGCAAGGGTTTGTAAGGCAGGGATAAGTAGGTCGGCGAGGTCCCAAGCATAGCTTTGCCAATAATTTGCCCGCTTTGTTGTTGTACCTATGAAATTTAACAGTGGAGTAAGACATATTAGCTGCTCCGCCCAGTAATCACAATTCCTCTTGGCAGCCTGCCACGCCTTTCTATTGGCTGGGAAATGGTCCTGCGACAAGGACAACTCGCAAGGAGTCACTAGCTTGTTGATACTGGAGTGTAGAGTGTTTTTTTTAAACTGAGACATATACGCAATAATTCTACCTCTTTGCCTGCTTCCCAGAAAAGGTTTGGATCAGTCAGATGGGCACAATTGGTGGAGGTGTATTCCGCCCACGCAATGAATAACGTGTGCTTAAAATCCTCATTGTGAGCCAGGTATGATGGAAAATGCCAGGAGGGGGGTGGTCTGGTATTATAAGTCCCGAGAGCTCCACTGACATAGGGCCGTGGTCCGAAATAACCATATCCCCTATGTCTGCACCATGGGCCAAAGGGATTAGTGCTGGTGAGCAAAAAAAAGTAATCGATGCAAGAGAGAGAATCATGTGGAGAGGAGAAGAACCTGTACTCACGATTCGTTGGATGAGCAAGGAGCTAAACATTGATGTATTGCAACGAGGAAATGGAGCGAGCTAACATGAGTTGAAATCACCGCTGAGCAGGTGGTAAGTTTCAGGGATTTGATGCGTCCATGAGACTTAAGTCCTGAAAAAAATTTGTACATGGTGAATTAACAGCATAAATATTAAAGATAGCAATATCACGAGAGGCAATCATTAAATGTAGAGTCAGTCTGCTGCTTTCAGAGTCCGTCTCTACTGACCTGATAGTATGTAAGTTTTTATGTAGCAGAATGACAACACCTGCCTTACAGCCAACAGCCGGGGAGCTGTATACTGCACCAACCCACAGCTTACCTAAGCGAAGTATATCGTCTGCAGCCAGATCAGTCTCTTGAAGGAGTGCAACATCTGCCCGCAGATGCTTCAAAGGTCTTAATATTTGCATATGTTTATTGGAGGAACGCAACCCCTTGAAATTCCATTATACAACTTTCAGGTTATTCCCTCGGCCTTGAGGAGCTGCGATAGCCATGATAATTAGTTAGAGAATATATCCACATACATTCACATAGACTATAAAAGTCTGTTTATCTTTTTTCCCAATCTAGAACAAATAGAAATATAACAACTCAATTATTCTATTAGGATCCAACACATTCATACATATGTTAGTAATGTTAATAAGCAGATACAGTATTACATATTAGGTTATGAAAGGCTTTTAACACTTACCCGAAAAGACGGTATGTTACCTGCATAAATCTCAGCCTTGGTTTGCTGCCTCTGCTGAGGCTTCTTCGTGATGATCTCAATTCGCTGTTGGTACTTCTGTTCCTGCTGTGCCAGAAATTCCCTATGGTGGGTCTCTGCCTGTTCCAGAGCTTGCTGCTGCGTTGCCAAGCTGTGTTGGTGGGCCTCCTGTTGGACTGTAAGGCTCTTTTGCTGGGTTGCAAGGCTGTTATTGGGCCTTTTGTTAGGCTGTAAAGCTCTGTTGTTGGGCTGCAAGGCTCTGTTGTAAACAGTAGTGGGTTGTGTGTGACTCCCTAGAGAAGATGCAGCACTGTGAAAAAGGCACAGCAAGATCTTGGTGAAACACTTGTGTGGTTTATTTACAAAGTTTGTGCTTACAAAGTGCAAGTATCAAAATGGCAAAATAAATAAAAAAATAAGCCCTTGATACGTTGGGTGTCTAACTACAAACACAAGAACCTAGCTGCCTGTTCTGGAACCGCCTACTGCTATCCAGGCACTTGACATTCACACAGAATAAATCAGAGCTCTTAGTCACACTGACTTAATCTCACCATACAACGGAATGGCTGCTCCCCAGTCTGTCCTGCACAGAAATCTGGATCCAGAATGAAGCATCCTCCCTAAGCAGCCTGGGAGTTTTATAGAACTCATCCTGCTTTAGCTGAGCTTGTTAACTCCTCAGTGAGCCAAATAAGCTCACCACACAGCACAAAAACAATGTTTGTTGCTTGAACCTGTGACAAATATATCATCCCTCTTGGACACAATCCATAGTTTTTCCTGGCTTCCTGTCACAACTGCTACACATAATGCAATCACCGTTTTGTTATACTCTCAAAGTAATGTGCAGTGTTGTTATCACAGTACCAGAAGTGACCTATGCTGGTCTCCAGCAAGTTCCCTCACCAAGATCCTATCAATTCCATGAACACTTGAGAAATTTGTCTGTAATCGCTCACTGCACTCAAGGGTTGGCATTTAAAGTGATTTTAAAGTCAATTTAAAAAGTAGGGTTTAATTGCCTGTTCTGTGCAATGAGCCGGTACCTTACCTCTTTTTTTTTTTTTTTGACAGTCCACCACCGGTGCTGTCCTCTTTCTTCCTGTGAATTCCTCCATAGCACCTGCGCAGGCATGCTACTGACTTGGGCTGTGCATGTTCATAGATGCACACAGCACAGCTCAACCACACCCCCCGCTCCCTCACAGGATTTGACTGACAGCAACAGGAGTCTATGTAAGAGAGGAGAATAGGATAGCTGGTTGGGACAGTGGTGAATCGTGAGAGATGTTAGGTAAATTTTTGGGGTGGGGAGCTAGTGAAATGTTTTTTACAGGTAGGTAAAAATAATTTTGTCTTTAGAACAACTTTAGGAAAGAGGTTATTACAGCTGGACATGTATATATTATATTGGGAGGTCTTACCTGTTTGGTTGCATAATTCTTTTGCATACCTGTTTAGTTACAGGTGCAGGGAATTGCTCCTTGGTTGCTAATCCTCCACCTTTGGGTCAGACACCTTAAGTTAAATTTCTGCTCCTTGGTTGCCAAGCCTCCACCCCTGGGTCAGACACATTAAGTTGTATTTCTGTCTCCCATTCATCTCCTCACGCCTGGAACAGGATGCTGATTAAAGGATTACATTTTGGTTGTAAAAAACAATTGTCTGCCAACAACCATACTCTATTGTGACCTGGCCATGTAGACACTATGAGCAGACAGGGAGGAAGACTGATTTCCGTAGAGAGTGCCCAATTGTTCTTCACTGTTGTGTATGCCTTCTTACTCATTATACTGTTCTTCATTATACTCTTTTAACGCGGTAACAGTTATCATGCTGAAAATTGTCACTGGATGGAAGGATGGGAGAAGGGTGACCTCATTGTTCTCTGTAGCCCCCCAGGAGACATGGCTCTCTGTTACTGTCCCTTCAAGGTCCACTTGCTGGTCTTACTACATCCAGAATTTGATATAGCAGGTATGGTTTGATGTCTTACACCACTTTAGGCACAGTACATTTACTCATAGATCCTTCTTGAACAATACTCACACCCCAAGTAGAATTTTAAGGGGTACTTAACAGACCTTCAAGTTTAATTCCAGGCTGTACTATGCTACCTACAGCTTAGGCATTGAGACACCCAGCTCATGCATCTCCAGCTTAATTCTGCACACAACCTTCCCTTACCTCCCCAGTAGGTATCTGTCCATGAGCCTTCTGCTCAGTTAAAGATGTTTAATTTACCCTTAAATTTTTAATCTTAGCATAATTTCTTTACTTCCTTTCTAACCTCTTTAACACTCTACATCTTTTGCCTATCTCACATCTCATTCCAGTGCATCCCTCCCCTCACACCTTGTCCTTTTAGTATCTCCACCTTCTCCTGCTTCCCTGCTAATTAGCATCTACATTTCACTACTACTCCCAGGTGGGCACCTTAATCAATATGCCCTGATTGTTTTTGAAAGATGGGGTTAATCAAATTTGGCTCATTGAACACTACAATGCTGAACCTACCTGAGAAAAGCACCAGATTCTTGTCAAACCTGCAGGATTCTTGTCTCGCAGCCCATACAGGATTTATATAGCGCCAACAGTTTGCACAGCACTTTACAACATGAGGGCAGACAGTACAGTTACAATACAATTCAATACAGGAGGAATCTGAGGGCCCTGCTCATTAGAGCTTACAATCTAAGAGGGGGGGGATTAAGTTATATAAAAGGTAATAGCTGTGGAAGATGAGCTCATAGAGAAAATAAATAGGAGAGAAGTAGCACCAATGTAAGTGCAGCAATAAAAACAAATAATTTATTTCCTCAAAATTGGCAACTATCACGTACCTGGTGATGGAGGCCAATGGAGAGAGGGCTTCTCTTGCGGCTAAGTTCCAGACTCCCCTGAGATCGGGACAGCGGGAGTCAGGCCCAAAGTGGCACAGGTCGCATGTATGAGTGCTGGTTGGTGGTCCACCCAGAAGCACAGCTGATGTACAGAGATAGGTCTGCAGACAGGTGGCACCTGTGCGAGGTATGCAAGCCCTTCCAGGATTTAGAAATTTACTGGATAGCCAGTTCAAGCCAAGGTCAGGTACCAGGTGGGATTCAGGGCAGACGTAGTCAGATGGGATAGCCGAGGTCATACACAGAGGAGCGAGAGAGAGTATCCTTTAGCCAAGCCGAGGTCAGATCAGGGGTTAAGTAGAGTAGACAGGTCCAAGAGCAAGCCGAGTCAGTATCAGGAAGTCACAGGCCACAGGAAACAGGAACAAGGCACGGGGAGCTAGAGATTATTCAGCAACTTGAGGAAGTGATGAGCCTCCTTATAAAGGCCATCTGGCACCAAACTGAGGCTTGTGTGCTTCTGTGGCCATGCAGGGTACTGGCAGAAATGCCAGATCTTCCAGACCTTCTGCCGTGGACAGGACCCTGACAGCAACTCACAATAGTAGTATTCAAATGAGCACTTGTCAAACTAGTGTGCAACTCCTCTCCGGTCCCGCTGTAGGCAGGTCTCCAATGCTATCACGTACCTGGTGAAGACTGGAAAATTATGGAGGCCTCTCTTGCACCTCCTGCCCAACACTCCTGAAGGTGGAGACAGAGAGTGTAAGGGCAAAGAGTGGCACAAGTGCCGGAGTAGTTGGCTGGTGGTGTCCACTCTGTAGGTGGGTAGAGCTGGTAGTTGCAGTCCTCGGAATGAAGATCAGGAGCAACTTGACACCAGAGCATAAGATGAAGCAGAACCAGGAGCGAGGCAGCATACAGCAGTCAGCAGTGACTGGGCAGCGAGGAACCAAATTGGCAGGCAGAGCAAGTCCAGGAGGCAGGCCAAGGTCAGTAACAGTTGGGCAATGCAGTACCGAAAGAGTAGGCAAAGGCTAGTCCAGTGAACAGACCGAGGTCAGAGTAATCAAGTGAACAGAGTTTAAGCAGGAGCTGAAGTGAAGTCCAAAGGCAAGCCGGGTCATACACAGGTAAGCAGGTACAGCAGGTCAGGTCACAGGAACAAGCTGAAGACCATTCAGCAACTGCTCATAATGACAGATCAGTTTAAACAGGCCATTGGGCGCCAAGTGTGCATGCTAATTGGAATGTGCGTTAGCCCGTTTGCATGTGTGTGCATGATGAACTGGAACAGCACATCTTCTGCTTCTTCGCTCATAAATATGCTCATATTCGTATGCATTGCTCACATGCTCATAAGTCTTTACTGGTTCTCTGGTGCTAGAAATTCGGTTTCTCTCACATTGCCCCCTCCTAATGGGCAGCCTAAGGATGCCCATCTGGGACATCTTTTCAGGGTGGGCTTGGAAAAACTTTTTCACCAGTCTTGGGGCATGAACAATACTTTCTGGCTCCCATGAGTTCTCCTCAGGACTATAGCCTTTCCACTTGATTAAATACTGAATAAGGCCTCTCCTCCTCCTACAATCGACAGTGGCCTCAATTTCATACTCCTCTTCATTGTCAATCATGATCGGTTCTGGATGATTCAGTTTACAGCCAGGAAAGGGATCTGGTACAGCAGGCTTTAGCAGAGATACATGAAAAACTGGATGAATCCTATACTTCTCTGGTAAAAAAAGTTCATAAGCTGTTGGATTTATTCCCTTTTTTTACAGCTAATGGACCAATGTACTTGGGGCAAATTTCTTAGAAGGGCAAGCCAATTTCAAGTTAGTGGTTGATAGCCAAACTCTGTCCCCTGGTTTGAAGTCCAGCTCACCCCTTCTCTGTTTATCGAAGAATTGTTTATAGTCCTGTTGGGCCTTGGTAATAGCTCCCTGCAGAACTTTATTGTTGGTATGCAGAAATTTCAGTCATTCCTGGACAGCCGGAACAGGTGAAGCAAAGACTATATCAGGTAGGAAGTTCAATCCAAAGTTCAAGTAATTGTAGGCAAATTATGCTAGAGGAATGAGTGGAGTCCAGTTATCCTGCGTGAAAGAACAAAAACACTGAAGATATTGCTCTAGAGTCTGGTTTGTTCATTCTGTCTGACCATTCATTTGGGAGTGATATGCTGAAGATAACCGTGTCTCAATTTTAAGTGCTTTACAGAGTCCTTTCCAGAATTTGGACATGAACTGAACCCCTCGGTCAGAGGTTTTACTCTGAGGAACTCCGTGCAACCTTACTATTTCTTTAACAAATGCTTGTGCCATCTCTAAAGCAAATGGTGTTCCAATCATTGGTACAAAATGCGCCATCTTGGATAGCATATCAATTATCACAAAAATAGTGGTAAAGTTTTCAGATGGTGGTAGCTGTACAACAAAGTCCATGTTAATCATCTCCCAGGGCTTACCAGGAATAGGCAAAGGCCTTAACAGACCCCAAGCTTTAGTCTTGTCTCCTTTGCTTCAAATGCAGACCTCACAAGCCCTTACACAACCCCGACAAGCAGACCTCATGCTAGGCCACCAAAATGACCGTTGTAAAAGTTCCAAAAGTCTTGCGAATCCCAAAATGTCCTGCGAGGGGGCGGTCATGGCACAGGTTTAAGATTGACTGGTGCAAGCCTGGAGGTACACAAATGTTTTTCCTTATGGAAGAACAATCCATCCCGTTCTTGCAATTGCGAGTCACTTGGACCTTTTGCCCTTGATGCTTGTTTGAGCTGTGACACCAACTCTCCTTGCAGCAACAGAAAACTTTGTGCAGGTAGGATGGTATTGGGCTAGGTAGCTTCCTTTTCTTCTGGAAACGTGTGACAGAGCATCAGGTTTCCCATTCTTAAAACTCGGTCTGTAGGTTATATGAAATGAGAATCTCGAGAAGAACAAGGCCCACCTGGGGTTTCAAAGGCTTAGCTGTATGGAGATACTCCAAGATTTTGTGGTCCCTGAAGATCAAGATTGGGTGACTTGCCCCCTCAAGCAGATAACTCCATCCCTCCAGAGCGGACTTGATAGCAAGTAGCTCACGGTCTCCCACATCATAATTTTTCTCTGAAGAACCATATTTACATCTATTCTGAGGGATGGTTTGGCTAGGGTATCCCCTTGCTTATAGTTTTCCACTACTGCTTTCATGGAATATAATTAATATTTTCATTATCTTCTGGATTTATTTCTCCCTCCCCCTTCTCCGGGGTTTTGTCACATTCTGTGTACTACTTGACGTCTCACCCTGCTTGTGTTCATAGCAGTGTATAGGACGTCTAGTCATAAGTATAAGGTCCACTGCAAAATGTCGTCTCGTTGAGCGCGCATGCGCATTTCCCCGTTCTTCGAGAAGATGGCGGCAATCCGCACGCGCTTGCACGGACGCGGCTATTTAAACACTGACGTCTGTCACACGGCTGTTGGCCTCCCCTCTGATGAAGTGCCGTAGCACGAAAGGCCTCAGGAGGAGTCGACAGCACATGTGACGTCATACACCGCCGAGACCACGAGGATGTCTGGCGGCCATTTTACTCTAGGGTCAGTACACTATCCATGTATTTTGCCATACAATTGTACTCGTACCCAAATTGTTGCTATATTTTCCTGGAATAAAACGTTATCTACTACACTATGGGCACTCCCTCTTTGTTCTAACCCTCCATATCAAGGGTTTCAGATCTACAGCAGTACCTGCATCCAGAGGACATATCCATCCATCCAGGCTGTTCATCCGGCATTAAGGGAGACCTCTGAGCCCTGCTGCATTTCTCTTCACCCAAGCTGGATGATCTGTATCCTAGAGGGGGTCCTGCTATCCATCCGGTGCCATCCACTTCAACTGATATATTATTCACATGCGCATTCTTTATGCGCGGTCAGTGAGTGCGCATTTCTGCTATTTTTTTCACCAGTGATACGTATTACAGCAGAGGAAGTGTTTTCTAGTGCCGCACACTAGATGAATTATATGAATCTTTCATTGTTTATTTTATTTGATCGATAGCGCTGGACTGTTATTTTATTTAGTGTTATTTTATTTCGCTCTCTATAGTCAACACAAGGTCTCAGGGTGTGATCCTTCTTTTCAACAAAAAATGTCAGCCCCAATGGGTGATGTGGATGGACGAATGAACCACCTTTCCAGGTTTTATTCAATGTATAGGTGCAATGCCTCAAGCTCTAATTCTGATAAGGGGAAAATTCTCCTAAATGGAATCTCAGCCCCAGGTAACCGTTCAATTGGGCAATCGTATGTTCGATGAGGTGGTAAGGTCCCACCTTCTTATCAAAAACATCTAAAACGTTATGCTAAGCGAATGAAACATGTTCTGAAACTGAGATCTCTGGCTGCAGTTCCATTAGAGGGTTTGGGAAAAACAGTGTTGCGGGCAGTAGGTGGTAGGACATGACACAGTTCCAGATTCCCAGTTTATTTGAGGATTTTGTGCCTGCAACCATGAAATACTTAGGATGATGGGAAACAAAGGTGACGGAATCATTTTCTAGGTTTAGGTATTCCGAATGACCCCTAGAGGTTACTGCCAGTATTGGACAAGTTTCTTGTGTGACTGGACCTGACTTGGGGTTTGAGCCATCTGCCAGATGAATCTGCAGATTCTGCGACTTAGCTTGCAGCGGAATGTGGTGTTTGTTAGCAAAGGTATAGTCCATAAAACCGCTGCATGCCACGAAGTCAACAATTGCTTGGGTCTGGATGCTCCTCCCAGGTAGCTGTAACGAGAGATCCAACAGGAGATGAGTGTAAATGCTCTTTGCAGGATTACTGGAGATGGCAGATGCAGGGGCAAACTTCCCCAGCTTTACTGGACAGTCACACAAATAGTGATCAGCACTACCACAGTAGAGGTATAAGTTTTTCTGCCGTCATTGGAGTCTTTCCTTGGATGACAAAGGTTAATAGGTAAGACCCAATTGAATAGATTCCACCATGAAGGAGGATATTGGTGGAGCTGGAGCCGAGTGCACAGGAGCTGCTGGTGTCCAGGTAAGTTGAGTATTGCCAGACCTCTCTGCCCTACTCTCTCGGATTCTGCGATCAAGCTGAATAGCAAGCTGGATCAGGTCTGGGAATGTTGCTGGTGGATCCAGTCTGGTAAGTTCGTCTTTGAGAGCCTCTGAAAGTCCCAAACTGAACTTTTATCGCAAGGCTGCATCATTCCAGGCTGTGTCAGAACTCCATTTGCAAAACTTAATCACATAATCCTCCACGGGCTGAAATCCTTGCCAGAGTATATGCAGGATAATTTCTGCTGTAGAGGCTCATTGGGAGTCATCATAAATCTGAGCCATGGCCTCAAAGAAGGAAGAGACTGACTCAAGGACTGGGCTGGTCTGTTCCTGAAGATGATGGGCCCATGACTGTGGGCCCATGACCTCATGCAATAGAGAAATGACAAAGCTCACGTTAGTAAATTCATGGGAAAAAGTTATTGGTTGTAACTCAAAACACAGCTGGCAAGGCCCACAATTTGTGACGATTTCCTGAGAAGCATTCCGGGGTAGGCACTCGAGGCTCTGGAGGAGAATTACTACTGTAGGTGCAGGAGTTGAAGCTGGAGATGTAGTGAGCAGAGAGCGCATACAGCCTTCCAGCTGGAAATAACCCTCCTGGAGTTCTGTCACCTCTTGCATTAGGGTTGAGATTTGCTGGCATAGAGTCTCAAGCAGAGAGGTACCTCCTCCAGTCTCAGTCATGGCTGAATGGTACTATCACGTACCTGGTGAAGACTGGAATGTTATGGAGGACTCTCTTGCACCTCTTGCCCAACACTTCTGAAGGTGGAGACAGAGTGTGAGGGTAAAGAGTGTCACGAGTGCCGGAGTAGTTTGCTGGTGATGTCCACTCTGTAGGAGGGTAGAACTGGTAGTCACAGTCCTCAGAATGGCATGCAGGAACAGCTTGACACCAGAGCAGAAGATGAAGCAGGACCAGGAGCTAGGTAGCATACAGCAGTCAGCAGTGATCGGCAGCAAGTAACCGAATCGGCAGGAAGAGCAAGTCCAGGAGGCAGCCCAAGGTCAGTAACAGCCAGGTAACGCAGTACCATAACAGTAGGTAAAGGCAAGTCCAGTAAACAGATCGAGGTCAGAGTAATCAAGTGAACAGAGTTTAAGCAGGAGCTGAAGTGAAGTCCAAAGGCAAGCTGGGTCATACACAGGTAAGCAGGTACAGCTGATCAGATCACAGGAACAAGCTGAAGACCATTCAGCAACTGCTCATAATGACAGACCAGTTTAAATAAGCCATTGGGTGCCAAGTGTGCATGCTAATTGGAATGCATGTGAGCCTGTTTGCAAGTGCGCATGCGTGCACAAATGTGTGCGTGATGAACTGGAACAGCACATCTTTTTGCTGCTTTGCTCATAAATATGTGCACATGAGCTATATTACGAATATGAGCATAAGTCTTTACTGGTTCTCTGGTGCTAGAAATTCAGTTTCTCTTACAAATGCACTGTCCTTGGATGTGCTGGTGGTTCCCAGTACTTCCTGGTCGGTGTTGATCCACAGGGCAAGCTGGACTGATGTCAGCTCCAGGTACAGCAGCAGTAGACATGGAATGCGTTCAGACAGGCCATGTTGGATTATCCCTTAACCACCTTTGAACTTTAAGGACTTTACTTGTGTGGTTAATATACTAGCCATCACATAATACATCTGGTCTTTTTCTTCTCAGTGCACCAAATATCTCTCTTGTTCTTGTAGAAAATAAAGGTACAGTTGTTAAGTGGGGGCAGAATTAGACTTCTTTGAAGAGAAGGGTTTTCAGGGATTGTCTGAAAGCAATAGTCAGAGATAGTCGGACAGATTGGAGTAGGGATTTCTATTGGATGGTAGAGGCTCAGGAAAGTTTCTGGATGTGAGCACTGGAGGAGGTGACGAGGGAGCTAGAGAGCAGGAGGTCTTGGGTGGAACGAAGAGAACAATTAGGTTAGTATTTTGAGACTAGGTTCATAATGGAGCTGGGGGCCAATTTGTGGATGGCACTGTAAGTTGTTGTTAGTATTTTGAATTTAATTTTTTGGGTGAGCGGAAGCCAGTGGAGGGATTGACAGAGACGAGTAGCAGACACTGAACGATTGGTAAAGTGGATGAGCTTGACAGCAGCATTAATGATGGATTGAAGGGGAGATAGCCTATGTAAAGGTAATCTAGTGAGCAGGGAGTTGCAGTAGTTGAGAGATGACCAGGGAGTGAATTAGAAACTTAGTGTTGTCATTGGTTAGGAAGGGGCATATTTTGGAGATGTTGTGTAGGATGAGGTGGCAAGCTTTGGACAGAGATTGGATGTGGGGCTAAAAGGATAGTTCAGACTCCAGGATTACACCTAGAAGCTTGGCATGAGGGGGCAGGTTGATAGTTATGCCATTGATCTTGACAGAGAAATCAGGGGAAGAGGCATGTGGGGGAGGAAATATGAGCTCAGTTTTAGATAGATTAAGTTTGTGGAAGTGAGATGACATCCAGGCTGATAGGTCTGTTAGTAAATTAGTGATGCATGAGGAGACTGAAGGTGTGAGCTGAGGGGTAAAGATAAATTTGGGTGTGGTCAGCGTAGAAACGGTATTGGAAGCCATTGGAGGCTATCAAATGACCCAGGAAGATCAAGTGTAGATCAAAAATAGGAAAGGTCCAAGAACAGAGCCTTGGGAGACCCCGCCAGAGAAAGGAAGAGGAGGAAATAGAATTGTAAGTAACACTAGAGGGTGTGGTCTGATGATGGCGGCATAAAGATGCTCACCTCTGAGCTCTGCACAGGCTGGGACAGATAACTAGCCAGACCAGCCACACTGCCCGGTCTTTTTCACATGCCAGGGGACTGGAGAATACAGCCTACCAACTAGGACACTCGTAAAGGTGACCTAACACATTGTTTCCTCCACCAACACCCTGCACCGGCTCCCAGGGCCTCCACCGAGATGGTGCTGCCACACCCCAGCTCCACAGGCCTGGCCTGGCCCTAGGAAAGCCACGCAACATGCGGGACATCGCGCTGATGAGTCCACAGCCCTGGACCCTGATCCTATTTCCCTGATACCGTTCCAAGTGCTTCCACAAGAGGTCTCCCTGTCCAACCCCAGCCTAACTGGTGCATCTGAGGGCCACATAGAGGGTGTCAGGAAACGCCTGCCCATAGTGCAGGTGAAGTTCCGCGGCGCACAAATATGCGCATGTGCAGAGTCCTTACAAGCCAAACAGATGTGCAGGCACTTGGACATAGGCGCGCACTCGTGCACATTTCGCTCCTGTCTGATTGATCCTCCATTGCTGACCTGGCCTGTGACCCGACTACTCTTCCTCCTGCTGCTTTTAGCCTGATCTGTCTGACCAATACCAAACCCGACTCGTCTGACCCTTCATCCTCAGCACACTGCTCTCGGGTATCCACCCATCCAGCACGGCTGCATTAGAACCCTGCTCCCTACCTACAACTCATCGGCTTACCAGCTATTACTGGACTGATCACAGGCACTCATACCCCACCGTGCCCCTGCAACCGCTGTCTCCCCATCAGCGGTCCTTGAGCCAGAGTTGTACGGGAGGCCTGCCTCTTCACGTCAGGCTCACTATCCAGGTATGTGACCGTACCATATGGCCATGTCTGAGCCTGCAAGAGGACCTTCGCCTCTGGATGAAATATGTCAACACCTGGCAGCACTGACCCAAGCATTCAAGACTCTGCAGGAAGGATGTGCACCTGGAGGAACGCATGCAAACCCTGGCTACACCTGCTCCTGTGTCTGCGGCTCCCACTGTCCCAGCCACAGCCGGGGCTCCCACAGAATCTCTCGCTAATGCTGTTGGCATGATGCCACCTCCTGAACCTCGTGTACCCACTCCTGAGCGGTTCACTGGAGACCGAAAGAAGTTTAGAGTGTTCCGCAACACGTCAGCTTTACTTTCTCCACAGAAACTGTTAAAGTGGGGTTCATTATTTCTTTGCTTCAAGGTGAACCGCAAGCTTGGGCCCATCGTCTGCTAGAAAGCGATCACGCACACCTGAATACTATGTCCACTTTCTTTGACTCAATGGCCCAGCTGTATGATGATCCACAATGGACCACCACAGCAGAACCAGCCTTACATTCACTCCAACAGGGTCACCGAGCGGCCGAGGACTACATCACGGACTTTAGACGTTGGAGTGCAGACAGTAATTAGAATGCTTCTGCCCTGCGTCATCCGTTCCACTTGGGTCTTGCTGAGGGCCTCAAAGACTAACTTGCCCGAATTGGCATACCAAATTCTCTGGAGGACTTAAACACCCTATCCATTCAGATTGTCCGTCGCCTACGTGAACGCAGGTTAGAGAGGTCCACCCTAGCCTACATCCTGATTCTGATTCCCCCAGTTGTACTCCGCCTAGTATGTATGATGCGTGCATATTCTTAACCCCCAAGTGCATAACCTTACATTTATCAACATTAAACCTCATTTGCTACATAGTTGCCTAATTAAACAGTCCTAGGCTTTGGCAGGTATTTCCCGTCCAGACAGTCCTTAAAGCGCAACAACTTCACAGTAGCTCTCAATCATGTCTGTCACTCTATACCTTACTATCCCACACCTTGTCTCTGGACCTTCCTGCCTTTTAAGGGTCTCTTCCTGCACGTAGGTTAGCTGCCCGTTTCTCCTTAAAAGGACAACAACCAAAATAAAGGAAAAACATAGCATGCATCCAGGGCTCATCCTTGGAACCCTGTACAACATACTACTTTCCACCAAACCTGTTCTAGGCTAGAATTTTTTCTTATTCAACACAAAGATCTCTGAGATAGATATCATCTCTTTATCTATACATCTGATGATGGAGATTGACCCTATCCCCCCAAGACCCTAAATGAGGAGACTCAATGAGTCTCTAGACTTAGGCATTACAAATAAACTTGGCAAGGATATTGCAAAGTACTTCTTGTTAAACACTGATTCATTGGCAAATCCTTTGACTGTATGAGAAGCCAACAAATGTTTACAGCAAGGCACTCCGATTAATATTAGTTCCAGGCTCAAAAATGTGTCCAATAACTTGAAATGGCTCATAAAGAGGAAACCTGGACCCAAAATTATTCTCCAGAGTCCAAGCCCATAGATTGCTGCCACACCTGACTATGACTAAGTCATACGGACCAGGTGGATTTTGTATCGCTGCGTGAAGTTAGAGGCAACACCATTTTGTCCACTTTATCATCTTTGAGGTGATTTGTCCATCAAGGCAACCTAACTGCCACTGGCTTTCTACTATTTATTACCTATTGGTGGTGTGGGTGCAGACTTTATCCCACCTGTTCTTCAAAAATGGGAATCTGAGATGAAATCCAACTGACAACTCAACAACAAGAGAAAATATTGTATTTCGCACATAAATCCTCCAAAGCTAACCCATTTCAGGTGATGGGGTGTAAGATCCTAACCAGATTGTATAAAGTACCTGCTTTCCAAAAAATGAGCTATCAAATTCCAGTTGTATGCTTGAGATGTGGAACAAAGCTACATGTTTTTGGCATTGTCCAAAAATTCAGTCTTTTTGGGGTGACTTGACTGCCATGATTAAACAACTTACATTGGTAGATTTGTGTCAAAATCCTGCAGCCTACCTTCACCTGACACAGAGACCCACCTTGAAATATAAAGTGGTTGATTTACTAAAGGCAAATAGTATGTGCACTCCAAGTGCAGTTGTCATAGATCTGAGAGGAGTCTCTGAAATGAGGGGAAGCTATGCTGATTTCTATCATCCAATCATGTGCAAGCAAAAATGCTGTTTTTTTATTTTCCTTGCATGTGATTGGGTATTCTTTGCAAAGTGAAGCTTTACCTCATTTACTAAGCTCTGGAGCAACTGCACTTGCGGTGCACTTGAAGTGCACAGTATATTTGCCTTTAGTGAATCAACCCCAAGGCCTCCCTCACTCTCCATCTCTTAAATGCAGCACATTTTTGTGGAAACAAACACACCTACCCACTAAGTTCCTACGTTTCTCTCTCAGCAAAAGACCTTACTTCAACTGTACACAATTCGGAGGAGAAATTTAGGTCAGCATGGAGACCCTGACAACACCTACTTACGGGTAATATCTCTGAGAGCTAACTCCAAAAGAATTAGCCCCATGGCAGACCACAGTGAATTTGACCCTCCCCCACCTTTCTATGTAGAGGCTAACCCTGGTTTACTGATGATACTTTCTTCTCCACCCTTTCTTTTTCCCTCCACCTCTGTAACTGTTGGTGATAGCTCATCCCTATTACATGCAGATAAGTCATAGGTTCAACAATAGTCTATTTTATGGGTAAATATATTCTTATCAAAAGGCAACTGGGAATATTAAGTAGGTAAACAGCAAGGTACATTCAGATTGGGGTCAAAATACAAATGCCTTTTCATATCCACATGCAACGTTCGGAACAGAGAGAGAGAAATATATGGCATCACTGAAACAGTGAACTGTAAAAGGTATATTACATCCAGATAATAAGTGCAACATATCAATACAATTTTGAAGAACAGACAGGCAACGTAAATAGGGCAACATGTCCAATACACTAAAACAGAAATAAAAAAAAGATCAAATGAAAAGATTACAAAAAGAATAAAACCGAAAGGAAGCAAAACAAAGGAGATAGAAAGAGAAGTAAGAAAGAAATCAAAAGTTTCCAGGGGACCTGGGTATACAAGAAAACAAAGCTCCATGAGAGGGGTGGCTATGATGGAGAAAGTAGGAAAATAGGAAAAAAAACACAGAAGTAGGTGTAGCAGAATCCATCACTAGGACTGCCAAGTGTCAATTGTCCAACTGCAGGGAGTCAAGATTGCTAAGAAACAGAGATGAAGGCCTTCAAAACATCTGAGGAAGCGAAATGCATCCATACATAACAAAGTATTTTGAATTTGTCAGAGGTGTCATTTTCAAAGGCTGTCAATAAATGTAGATATCCACTGTGAAAGGAGCGACATGCTGGGGAACTTCCAATAAGAAGGTATTACCTTTCTAGCAACTGAGAAAAAATGTCTCAACAAACTAAGTTTCTGAGATCTCACAGACCCCAGTAAGATACAACTTACTTTTACTGCTTTATCCAAACTAAAAGAAAAGTTAACTGTGTGTATGCGCACCTTGGAGAAATGATGTTTCAAAGGCAAAGGGTGGACACACCAAACATTGCTCTGATTTTGTTTTTTTCTGTTTATGCACTCCGCATGTGAAAAATAAAAAATAATAATTTCATTATTTTTACAGCATTTGTTTTTCAAAAGTGCCTAAAACCTCTGTTCAGTGCTAGAAATGGGCTATAACGTGTTTATAACACAATTTACAACAAACTGAACTATTTTATATACTTGTATGTCTACTGTATTTACTGTATATTATATTTTAAAAAGAAAACACACTTCCTTTAAAGAAAAGTAAAAAATAATTTACTGTGGGAAAACATCACAACCATTCCAATGTGTAGGCTGGCCAAACAAACATTTTTCTTCAGCTTAGCATTTTTCTTTGGCAAATTTACCAGTAGACTATTTTTCACACCACAATGCTTAAAATGCCTGGAATTAAAGAGTAGAGAAAAGGCAAATGTGGCAAATACATTTGGAAAATCTATACATTAAACTGTTTAACATTTAAAAACTGAACTGAATATTCCTGCTTTAATTATGTCCCATGTCTCTGATTGGTTTTTATCATGCTGCTTGTGTGTGTGTGTTAAGTGTGATGTGCAGAAAAACAGTATTGACACTTCTATTCAACTTCTTTTCTATAGGACTTACTGATGAGTCACCTCAAAAAGGCAATAATCCACTATTCTCGCCTGGAAGGTGCAAATGCAGCAAAGATTTACACACCTGAAGGAGCCTTGCAGAGGTTAGTTTTTGACTGTTATAGTACATGCCTTGTAAATTGCAACAAATTTGAAATGGAACTATGGACAAAATAAAAAGTTACATACAATATATCATGTAGTCTGTAAATAACATTAACTTAGCAGTTTTTGTTTTCCTAAGTTCCCCTTAAATATAGTGTTATCACCTGTTGATTGTGGTAGTAGATCATTTTTATATAATTTTTAAACTTCCTTTAATTGGCCAAGCTGTTGTGCAAAGGTGTCGAAGGGGTTCGGACAAATGCTGCCAGGGACGAACAGTGGTCTGCTTTTTTTACATATGATTTAAACCATGTTTTTCAGACAAATGCTGCCAGGGAGTAACAATGGTCTGCTTTTTTACATATGGTTTAGACTGAATATATTTTTATTAGAGATTTTCTGTTCTTGATACAAAAGTCCAAAAAAAAACAAGGAAGGAACAAATGACATGTAAAATAAGACACAGGTGCAGCCAGTACGTTAATGAAGTCAAGGTGTCACTAGCATATGTGGATAGACATACAGTGGGGCAAAAAAGTATTTAGTCAGCCACCAATTGTGCAAGTTCTCCCACTTAAAAAGATGAGAGAGGCCTGTAATTGGTATCATAGGTAGACCTCAACTATGAGAGACAAAATGAGAAAAAAAAAATCCAAACAATCACATTGGCTGATTTGGAAAGAATTTATTTGCAAATTATGGTGAAAAATAAGTATTTGGTCAATATCAAAAGTTCATCTCAATACTTTGTTATATATCCTTTGTTGGCAATGACAGAGGTCAAATGTTTCCTGTAAGTCTTCACAAGTTTGGCACACACTGTTGCTGGTATGTTGGCCCATTCCTCCATGCAGATCTCTTTTAGAGCAGTGATGTTTTGGGGCTGTCACTGGGCAACACGGGCTTTCAACTCCCTCCAAAAGGTTTTCTATGGGGTTGAGATCTGGAGACTGGCTAGGCCACTCCAGGACCTTGAAATGCTTCTTACGAAGCCACTCCTTCGTTGCCCGGGCAGTATGTTTGGGATCATTGTCATGTTGGAAGACCCAGCCACGTTTCATCTTCAATGCCCTTGCTGATGGAAGGAGGTTTGCACTCAAAATCTCATGATACATGGCCCCATTCATTCTGTCCTATACATGGATCAGTCGTCCTGGTCCCTTTGCGGAGAAACAGCCCCAAAGCATGATGTTGCCACCCCCATGCTTCACAGTAGGTATGGTGTTCTTTGGATGCAACTCAGCATTCTCTCTCCTCCAAACACGACGAGTTGTGTTTCTACCAAATAGTTCTATTTTGGTTTCATCTGACCATATGACATTCTCCCAATCCTCTTCTGGATCATCCAAATGCTCTCTAGCAAACTTCAGATGGGCCCGGACATGTACTGGCTTAAGCAGGGGGACACGTCTGGCACTGCAGGATCTGATTCCCTGGCGGCGTAGTGTGTTACTAATGGTAGCCTTTGTTACGTTGGTCCCAGCTCTCTGCAGGTCATTCACTAGTTCCCCCCGTGTGGTCCTGGGATTTTTGCTCACCGTTCTTGTGATCATTTTGAACCCACAGGGTGAGATCTTGCGTGGAGCCCCAGATCGAGGGAGATTATCAGTGGTCTTGTATGTCTTCCATTTTCTAATTATTACTCCCACAGTTGATTTGTTCACACCAAGCTGCTTGCCTATTGCAGATTCAGTCTTCCCAGCCTGGTGCAGGTCTACAGTTTTGTTTCTGGTGTCCTTCGACAGCTCTTTGGTCTTCACCATAGTGGAGTTTGGAGTGTGACTGTTTGAGGTTGTGGACAGGTGCCTTTTATACTGCTAACAAGTTCAAACAGGTGCCATTGATACAGGTAATGAGTGCAGGACAGAGGAGCCTCCTAAAGAAGAAGGTACAGGTCTGTGAGAGCGAGAAATCTTGCTTGTTTGTAGGTGACCAAATACGTATTTTCCACCATAATTTGAAAATTATTTCCAAATCAGCCAATGTGATTGTCTGGATTTGTTTTCTCATTTTGTCTCTCATAGTTGAGGCCTACCTATGATGCCAATTACAGGCCACTCTCATCTTTTTAAGTGGGAGAACTTGCACAATTGGCGGCTGACTAAATACTTTTTTGCCCCACTGTATACAACATGGAAAGACATACACAATAATGTGATGGGCAAGTCCATCCAACATCAAGACAAGAAAAAAGGATGTATAAAACACAACATCTACAGACAATTAGTCCCAATAACTCCTAAATAAACCAGAGCGAGAGAAGGAAAAGAGAAGTAATGATATAGGGAAGAAAAGAGAAAAAGAGTACAGCTACGTACAGAGACTCCCAGAAGAATAGGAGAGAGAGAAATAGTATGGGCAAGGAAGAGTACAAAGACGCACATGGACAGAGGGAAGATGGCATGAGATCCACTAGTTCAATTCCTTGACCTCATAGATAGAGGAGCCAACACCATAGGAGTTATTAAAGCAGATTTTGCAGGTGGAATATTGAGTCCAGACAGACCATAGGAAATTGAATTTCGGCTGCAAATCCATTTCAGAGGCCTGCATATCCTCCATTAACACAATATCATTTAAAATATCTACCCAGAGAGATATGGAAGAACTAGTGGTAGTCTTCCAAAATCTGGAAATAAGTTGGCATGCCGAAGAAAGGAAAAACCTTAAAAGATTAGTTTTTTGTGATTTCATAGAGCCAGGTAATATAGATAACACAATTTTGGGAGATGGAGTGATGGAGTCATCATAAATGTCAGAGTATATTTGAAAAATCTTAGACCAGAGCGAACTAATAATATCACAGTCCTACCACACATGTAAATACATTCCTCTCTCCCTGAGACAGTGCCAGCAGACATCTGAAGCAGAAAATACGATGTATGGAAACAGGATCCTGGTACCATCTAGAGAGCAATTTATATTTTTTTTTCCTGTATATAGTTTGATACAGGAGATTTATGGGTGAAAATAAACGCCTTCTGCCATTCACCAGGGGAAATCTCCACACCCAATTCCTCTACCCATACCCTAGAGTAAGTAGGTAGAGAAGTATGTGTGTGGGCCAGTATCAATTTATATACTCTAGAGAGGACATGGACAGGAAATTCGGCAAGAAGGTACATACTTTCAAAAGTCATCAGAGGCCTATTGTCAGGGCTCTGGGTATGACCAGAGGTATGTGAACTAACGCAGGCTTCAGATATGTTATAAACAATATAATTTATTAATACTAACAATACAAAACGCAGTGCAATACTAAAAGATAAACACAGTGCAAACAAACCAAACCACCCACAGATAACAATACATACAATGCAAGCGTAGTCAAGCAGGTCGGGTCAATAACAATCGGGCAGGTAGGAACAGGAGGAGCAGGCAGAGAGTAGTCAGGTCACGAGCCGGGTACAGCAACTAACGGGCAGGTAGGTACAGGGGGTCAGGCAGAGAATGGTCGGGGTCACAAGCCAAGGATCAAACAGGAGAAGTCAGCAGAGGTCAGGATCAAGCAGGGTCGGCAACAAGTCAGTCAGGCAGGAACAGGAATACAGGTAACAAGATACAGGGGCCCATGGAAAAACACACACCAAGGCACAGACTGCAGGTCTGGCCATCCCTTAAATACACCTGCAATCAGCCTCAGGTGTTTTGGCTGACTGCAGGGTTGAGTCTCTGATTGCTGAGAGCACCCGCTGGCCAGCCCTGGTACTGCAGCCCACAAGGCAGGTGAGTCCCACCATTATTGGCAAGTCCATTCCTGACAGTACCCCTCCATCAAGGAGCGGCCTCAGGACGCTCCAAACAGTCCTAGCTTGGCAAAATGTTCCACCGCCCGGGTCTGGTAACTGGCGGGATATCAAAGACTGGCACATCGTGTGGACTCCAGGCAGCGGCACATCGGGCTGGACTCCGGGCAGCGGCACATCGGGCTGGACTCGGGCAGCGGCACATCGGGCTGGACTCCAGGCAGAGGCACATCGCCCCCAGGAGGAGCGCAGGCACCGGGCCCCCAGGAGGAGCGGCAGGCACCGGGCCCCCAGGCGGAGCGGCAGGCGCCGGGCCCCTGGGCGGAGCGCCGGGCCCCCCCGGGCGGGGCGCTGGGCCCCCAGGCGGAGCGGCGGGCACCGGGTCGTCCGACACGACAGCGGGCATCAGGTCACCAGGCATCAGGTCATTTGGCTCGCCAGCGGGCACCGCGTCAGCTGGCAAGGCAGTGGGCACCGAGTCACCAGGCACAACAGTGGGTTCCGAGTCAACTGGCATGACCGCGGGCACTGGGTCAGACATTGGATCGTCTGGCTCGACAGCGGGCATCGGGTCCCCAGGTACCGGATCGTCTGGCTCGACAGCAGGCACCGGGTCATCTGGCGCTGGATCGTCTGGCTCGACAGCGGACATCGGGTCACCAGGCATGACAGCGGGCACTGGGTCATCAGGCATTGGATTGTCTGGCTCGACAGCGGGCATCGGGTCACCAGGTATGACAGTGGGCACTGGGTCATCAGGCGTGATAGGATCATCAGGCTGGATCAGTTCATCAGGCTGGGTACAGACATCAGGCTGGGTAGAGACATCAGGCTAAAGTGCGGGTGCCGAGGCACCAGGCTGAACCACGGAAGGCAGGTTCTCAGACGGCAGGCTCACCGGTTTGGATACTGGCAGGATGGTATTGGTTGGAAAGAATTTTCGCTTTTTTCTGGTTTTAACTACTGGAGCACTGCAAGTAAACGCAGGTCTGCAAACGAATGGAGCAGCTGAGGACAGAGAAGAGCTGGAAGATGGAACAGATGGGGGAGCAGTTGCTACAGAGGACTTCTTTACAGGGTTAAAGAAAGGATAGGTGCAGCGAGTGGGAGCAGGGGACTGGTATGTGGTAGTTAGCAGAGTATACTGGGCCGTCACTGGGGGTGCTGTCGGGGATGCAGGAAGAGTGCCTTGAGCAGAGGAATGACGTTGCAAGCTGACTGAGGCTGGGTGCAACAAGTCTGACCATGTCTGCAGTATGGGTTGAACAAAGCTGAGCTTACACAAAGCCTGTCTGGTCAAAGACTGCACTGCGTTTATACAACCCCTTAATACCTGTGGTGAACATGCAGCATAATGCTCCAAGAAGCAATCCACATCATCCTCTAATAACCATACCAGGGACTCTACCTGGTCTGCACTAAATGGTGGCAAAAAGTCATTCCTGCTTTCAGGGGTACCAGATGAAGCCAACTCTGCACAAACCTGAATCAAAGGTTGCACCTCAGAGAACTCTGTGCCCTGATCTACTAGAACATGAGCGATCCGTATACATTCTAGCAGTTGATCCCGGGTATACTCCCTCAGTGTCTGATAAGCATATTCTCTGTCATCAAAAACCAGCAGCGACAAATACACAACCTCATCAAGATCCATCCTTCCCAGCAACAAGCCAAGATGGCTTCCCTGTGCAGCCACTAATGGTCAGGATTGGCCTTGATGTAATGTCAGGGCTCCGGGTATGACCAGAGGTATGTGAACTGACGCAGGGAAACGCAGGCTTCAGATATGTTATAAACAATATAATTTATTAATACTAACAATACAAAACGCAGTGCAATACTAAAACATAAACACAGTGCAAACAAACCAAACCACCCACAGATAACAATACATACAATGCAAGCGTAGTCAAGCAGGCTGGGTCAATAACAATCGGGCAGGTAGGAACAGGAGGAGCAGGCAGAGATTAGTCAGGTCATGAGCCGGGTACAGCAACTAACGGGCAGGTAGGTACAGGGGGTCAGGCAGAGAATGGTCGGGGTCACAAGCCAAGGATCAAACAGGAGAAGTCAGCAGAGGTCAGGATCAAGCAGGGTCGGCAACAAGTCAGTCAGGCAGGAACAGGAATACAGGTAACAAGATACAGGGGCCCATGGAAAAACACACACCAAGGCACAGACTGCAGGTCTGGCCATCCCTTAAATACACCTGCAATCAGCCTCAGGTGTTTTGGCTGACTGCAGGGTTGAGTCTCTGATTGCTGAGAGCACCCGCTGGCCAGCCCTGGTACTGCAGCCCACAAGGCAGGTGAGTCCCACCATTATTGGCAAGTCCATTCCTGACACCTATGTACGTTTCCAGATGAATGAAGGAATTTGCAGTACGTGGATAGCTGGATCTTCGTTAACCAGTTGAAAGAAGATGGTAGGTGGGTAGAGGTATGCACAAAGAAGCCTGTAGAAGGATTAACAAAAGAGCAAGCAAATGGCCAAGAGGATATGTCATAGGAGCCGTATATGGAGGTATTTGTGCTATTAGGAAGCTTGGGGTTGTCAAAAAGGGGAGAAAGTGAACTCAGATCCGAGGACAGCGCTCAACTACCACATCGGAGGTACCAAACCCCAAGCACGGCTTCTGTCATGAGGAAGAGCATAGGGAATTTGCGATAAGAGCTGGAGTAACCCCAGGGTAGTGCTCGCAGATCCACTGGAGAAAGGTCTTCGATGATTACAGAAGCCTTGGTAAACGGGCAGGGAACCATTCTAATAGATGGGCCAGGAGTGCAGAGGCGTTATAAATTTAAAAATCTGGAAGACCGGCACCCCCTTTAGACTTGGGATGGCATAAAAGCTTATGTTTCAATCTGGAGTGGTGCCGGTGCCAGATAAATTGAATGGTGAGGGTGTGAAGGGCACTATAAAAATGCAGAATGTAATAGAATTGCAATGGTTTGAAATAGGTATAACAACTTAGGCAGAATGTTCATCTTCAAAATGTTCATGCGTCCAAACCAAGGCACAGGAAGATCTCTCTAAGTCTCCAGTGACCGGCATATTTTATTAAGGAGTGGACTAAAATTAAGATTATAGAAGTCTTGTAAATGGGCAGGAATCGCTGTACCCAAATATGTTATTGCCTTGGATTGCCATTTAAAGTGGGAATTCCGATTTAAGCATGGAAAGAGTATGTGAGATCAGAGAAAGATTCAAGGCCTCTATCTTAGTAAGATTCAATTCAAAATTACTAAAGCCACCTAACCGTTGAATTTCAGTTAGTATGGAGGGGATACTAATATGAGGTTGAGTAACGAATAATAAAAGGTCATCCGCATATAAGGAGAGCTTACAGTGCGGGGAAAGGGTATGAATACCCTGAATAGAGTTATTATTGCGTATTGCTTGGGCTAAATGCTCAATCACTATCACAAATAGTGGGGAAAGGGGGCAGCCCTGTCGTGTGCCATTAGAAATGTTAAACTGTTCAGATTGTATGCCATTAACTGACACAGTGGCTGAGGGTGTGGAATATAGGGACATAATACGGCGTAACATTTTTGGACCCACCCCAATTTGTACCAAAGCCTGTCAAAGAAAAGACCAGTTGACTGTGTCAAAAGCCTTTCCTGCATCACAAGAGAGAAGGCAGGTCGGGACCTGAGTTTTCTGTACCATAGAAATAAGGTGAATAGTTTTCGTAGTGTTGTCCCTGGCCTTCCGCCCGGGGACAAATCCAACCTGGTCTTTATGAATTATGTCAGGCAACAAAGGAAAAGGTGAGTCGCTAAGACCTTGGCAAAAAGTTTTAAGTCTATATTTAACCGCAAAATTGGCGTTATAGTTACTACAAAGGGACAGATTCTTCCCTGTTTCGGGATCACCACTATCTGAGCTTGAAGAAGTTGAGAGGAAAATGGGTGAAATAAATCTATGGCTTCAAATGCGGCAAATAAGAGGGGATATAACTGTGTGCGGCAAAAGCCCCATAGAAACTGGGGGTAAATCTGTCCGGACCCAGACTTTTCCCAATCTTAAGGCCCTGTATTGCACCCAAGATCTCCGCGACCTTAAAAGGAGCCTCGAGATCCTGGGTGTCAGTTGGAGAGAGAGTGGGTAACGCAGTTTCCTGAATGTAAGAAGATAGCTTGATATGATCCGGGGAGGCGGATACAGACTGTCATGGTGGTGGAAGATTGTAGAGTCCCGAATAATAATGCTGAAATTCAGAAGCAATCTCAGAGTTAGTATACAGTTTATGATTAGAAGAAGATAAGAGATGGGAGATTACATGTCTCAGTTGTCTAGGATGAATAACTCGAGATAAATGTCTACCACATTTATTCGCTTGGGTATAATGAAGATAACGTATTTTATCGTGGGCCACTAAGGAGTTAGACAGGGCCACTAGGGTATCAAGATTCAGGGTATGTTCATGGGTAGATTCTAAATCAGAGATTAATGTTAATAACTGGCGGATGTCAGACAAACGTTCTCATTTAAGTCTAGAACCATGCTGAATAAAGATGCCCCACAGGACACATTTGAGTGCCTCCCACTTAGTCTTGGGATGCATCTGGTCGGAAATGTGATCTTTAACAAAGTCAACAATGGCCTGGGAGATAGTGCCAAATCCTTTAAAAGATTATCATTTAGTCTCCAGGAAAATCTGAGTGGCATGGGCAGATGGCCAATAGCGAAATGTATACGGGCATGATCCGACCAGATCCTGAGGCCTATAGAGGAGGAAATATCGAAATCCAAGAGTGAATGCAAGACAAAAAGGTAATCTATCCTACTATAGGAGGCATGCGCTGCTGAGTAAAATGAGTAATCCTTCTCTGACGGATGTAAAGTGCGCCAGACATCTACTAAGGAAAGTTTGGAGAGCACAGTGCGAATCTTAGTTAAAACAGTGGGAGATGACAAAGACTTACCCGTAGAAGAATCTAATCTCGGGACCATGGGAACATTGAAATCCCCCCTACAATAAAGTTATGTGTAACAAGTGACTCCAGATGCTGCATCACTGAAGAGAGGAAAGATAGCTGCTCCTGGTTAGGGGAGTAAATGTTAACAAGTATGAAAATAGATTGCTGATATCTTAATTTCAAAATTATATACCGACCTTTAGGGTCCAGAAATGACTCCAACACTTCAGGGGTAAAAGAATAATGGAATGCAATAGACACACCTTTGGATTTAGCCAAGGGGTTAGTGCTGTGAAACCATGTAGTATAGAATTTATTTTGTATGGAGGGCACCTTGTCAGACCGGAAGTGAGTCTCTTGTAAAATTAAAATTTCGGAGTGGCTTTTATGAAAATGATAAAGGATTTGTCGCCTTTTTTCAGACTTATTAAAACCTCTGCAATTGAGAGAAGAAACTCTCAAAGACGATCGGGATGCCATAATCACATAATAGGGACAGGGCAGTGATGGGAATAGAATGCTCATGCCAGTACCCAGGAAGAAAGGAGAAAGAAGGGAGAGACGAAAAACAGGAGAAAAAAGGGAGCCAAAGAGGGGAAAGAGAAGGCGAAGGGATGTCGGCTCTAGTTGAATTTGTGATCCACTGGTTCCAGTTAGTGAAAAATCATCAATGACAATAATACAATAAAAAGAGAAGGGACCATTGATTAAAGTTGCGTATAATAACATGTAAGCCAACATAAATTAGTAACATGAGAAAAATTTGCCTATTAAAAGCCATAAAAAATTAGCAACAATATGTTAGGCCAAAAGGCCTGGAGGATGTGAAGCTAGACAAAAAAACAATTAGCAGAGCCAGTATGACTGCTGTAAACCCTACAGTGTGAGTCATGGGCAACACAGTTCGGGGATAAAAATGTCATTTAAAAGTAGCATCCCAAAGCACCTGCCTCAAGATGAGTGGGAGGATAGGGTCCAAACCCATAGTCCCCAGACACCAGATGCCTTGGATGCCACCATCAGTATATAATAACTTTAAGCTGTATCCAACATCTTACAACTGATAAAAACAGAAATAGTAACCGACAATAAGCAAATAGATAATGAAACAAGCAAACAATAATATAATGAGTGATCAGCAAGTAGAGGGTAGGCCGAAGCCAAAGGTGGTGTAAACACCAGAGAAGAAACCCGATCTGTGCACTAAAAAGGCTTGCTGCGTTCAACCAGTAGGTGATTTAGAGGCATTGGATCGAGGGCGTTTCTTCTTGGAATGGGTCTGCCACCCAGTTGATAAAGGCAGGCCAGACGTAGCACTTTTTATAGGCCAATCCAGAATAGCGATTTGAGGAAGTTCAAAAGTTCCCAGAAAATTAGCCAAGTCACCCATTGAGCGGAAAATTGCAGATTTGCCTTCATGGGATGCAGAAAGCTGGAAGGGGAATCCCCAGTGGTATTTGATCTTTGGCCTGTAGGGCTCCCGTTAGCAGCTTCATAGCTTTTCGCATATCCAGGGTGAGCTTGGACAGATCTAGCAAAAGCATAACTGGATTGCCATTAAACAAAATGGTGTCCTGTGTCCGAGCCACTCGCATGATGTCCGCCTTAAGTTTAAAGAAATAGTTTAAAGAAATGTCGGGTACCGACATATGACATCGCTGGGGTAGTCCGGGTTGGTATGACAAGGGCCCAGAGCCCTATGAACATGATCTAACTCAAGGGGAGCATCCTTGGGTTTTTGTAATAAGTCATTGAATATTGCTATGACCGCAGGGGCTAAATCTGTAGAGTCCACTGTTTCCGGGAGACCGCAAATGCGTATATTATTCCTGCGATTCCTATTCTCTTGATCATCTAGATGATAGAATAATTGCTGCATTTGGACAGTATGTTCCTGGAGAATAAGATCATGTTCATGTGTTTTAGTTATAGCGCTTTCGACAGTGTGTTCCAAATCTTCCATGCGCCCTCATAAATTCCAGCGTAGTTCAGCAATTTCCTGCTTATAGGAATGCTCTAGGCGATTCACATAGGCCTCAAAGTCTGTGTAGGTAGGGAGAGTCCTTATGTAAGCTTCCATGTCCCATCCCTCTTTGGATGCTTGTGATGCTGGGGAAGAACTTCTCGATCTGACCGATCCACGGTCAGAAATCTGGGGATCTGGTGCGGTGTCTGTCTCTCACCTGTGAAAAGCCTCGCAGGACCAGCGCCATCTTGGATCCCAGGGAGCTGCCACCCTCCGTACAGGAACGGGTGAAAAAACGTCCGACTTCCCCTCCTTTGAGAGAGCCGCCAAGCCAACGACCCTCACTGCAGCTTCTCCTTCCCATAGAAGGTGGTGTGGGTAAGTATGTGTGCTGGGAGACTCAAAAATCCCGAAGCTGAGCGGGAGCCGAGGATTTCAGCGTCTTACCGCTCCATGTGCCTGTCCATGCCCCCTTTACATATGGTGGTTTTTTTTTGTTTTTTTTAATAAATATTTATTAATTTTTCACTTCATATACAAGTCATTTCAACATTTCTATTAAAATATTTATCAAAAACATATTTAATTTATTCCTATATATGACCTTCTTTTCTTTGGCTTTATAAAGGTTCTTATTTGAGGCTGATAGTTTTATTTCTAGATATTTTAATTCTTTATCTCTCCAAAGGAAAGGGAATTCCTCTTGTAGTTTTTCTTTTTCGCTATTTTTGAGATTTATGTTTAAGATTTCGGTCTTTGTTAGGTTAATTTTCAGGTTCGACAGGTCTCCGTACTCCCTTAGTGCTTTCATTAAATTTGGTAGTGATGTTCTAGGGTTTCCAACATAAAACATCAGATCGTCCGCATAAGCCACTACCTTATGTTCTCTATCTCCTATCTTTATTCCTTTTATATCTATGTTCTTCCTAATCCTAGACAGTAAGGGCTCCAGTGATAGCACATATAGCAATGGAGACAATAAACATCCCTGTCTTGTACCGTTTGACATCTTAAAATACTCTGATCTTCCTCCATTTACCATTATGGTAGCGGTAGGCCCTCTGTATAACTCTCCAATCCAGCCTCTCATTCTATCTCCCATTCCTAACGTTTCCAAAGTGTCCATCATAAAACCCCAGCTCGCTCTGTCAAATGCCTTCTCAGCATCTATTGACATCAGTATCATTGGGGTTTTCCCTTTTTTGCCCTCCTGTATAAGCAACAATGATCTCAAAGCATTATCTCTACCCTCTCTACCCGAGACAAACCCCACCTGGTCTCCATGTATCCACTCCGGCATCAGCTCTTTCAGTCTATTTGCCAGAACCTTTGCATATATTTTAGTGTCTACATTCAGCAGTGCTATTGGACGATAACTCGCACATTGCGAGGGGTCTTTATCCTCCTTCTGTATCAATACTATATTCGCCTGTAAAGACTCTCCCCTCATCTCCATCCCATTCCCCAAAGCATTCATATAGATCTTCATTTTGGGTATTAAAAGCGCTTTATATTTTTTATAATATTTGGCCGTATATCCATCCGGACCCGGGCTTTTCCCTCCCGCCATGCTTTCTAATGCTATTTTTATTTCCTCTGAAGTTATTTCTGCCTCTAAAGAGTTCAGTTGTGTTTCTCTAATTTTCGGTAGGCCTGCCTCCTCTAGGTATATCTTTCTTTCCCCTCTATTTACTGTTTCCATTTTCTTAACGTATCCTGGGGTATAATATTATACAGCTCATTATAATACTCTTTAAATGTTCTAGCAATATCCTTGGTTGAATGTACAAATTCCCCCTTGGGATTTCTTATTTTCTCAATATAATTTCTATTTTTCTTCTTTCTTAAAGTTCTCATTAAATACTTTCCCAGCCTGTCTCCCCATCTATATCTTTCACTTGTTATTTTATTAAAGATTCTTCTTTTTTCCTCCTCCATTACATTCTCTAATTCTTCTTTCTTCTTTATTAACATCTGCATTATCTCCTTAGATCTTTCCCTTTTATGCACTTGTTCAAGATCATATATTTCATTTAATAATCTATTTATCTTTTCTCTCCTTTCTTTTTTCTTTTTTGCTCCCATTGCAATGAGTAGACCTCTGATATAAACTTTATGTGCTTCCCACACCGTTGCTACCGAGACATCCTCTGTTTCATTCTCTTCAAAAAACCATTCAATTTCCCTCTCAATTCTTTGACCAATCTCTTCCTCTATGAGAAGATGTCTACCAGCTGACACTCATGCATCAATTTCTTTTAACCACTTCCAGACCGGACACTTTTATCCCCTTCCTGACCAGGGCAATTTTCAGCTTTTAGCACTATCACACTTTGAATGACAATTGCGTGGTCATGCAACACTGTACCCAAATGAATTTTTTATCATTTTTTTGAGATAGATAAAGCTTTATTTTGGTGGTATTTATTCACCACTGGGATTTGTATTTTTTTTGCTATGTAAATGAAATGTCCAAAAATTTTGAAAAAAAGTGTTTTTTTTAATAAAATTTTGCAAATAAATAATATTTCATCATAAATCTTAGCCAAAATGTATTCAGTCATCTTTTTAGTAAAAAAAAAAAAAATCCAAATTAGTTTATAAGCAAAAATTATAATTTTTAAACATTTTTTTTTTTACATTTTTATTTTATTTTTTTATATTATTTTTTATTTTTTATTTTTTTTTTTACATACTGTCACCCTAGCAGTACAGTGTCACCATGGTGACACTGTACTACTTGTGAGGGGTGATGAAGATTTTTTTTTTTTTTTTTTTACACTGGTTGCTTTTACACCCATATAGGATGTAGAAGCAATCATTTCTCTTTCTCTCTGTGTGCATTCTTGCACTCATTAAGAACTGAGTGAGCTGTGATTGGTCACAGCTTGTCACATGGTACAAGGCTTTTGTGAATAGCCTTGTACCATGTGACCTCTGTGATCATTCACAGATTTCACACATAGTAAGCAATGATGTCAGAAGTGACATCTTGCTTACTACTTTGCATGTGATCACTGATTGGCCAATCAGTGATCACATGATCGGGACCTCGTACAGAGGTCCCGTCCGACGATCGGTGTTTCACTGTGTCCGGAGGACACAGCGGGCACCGGATCGCGGTGCTGCGTGCTCCCAGGGAGCGCGCACAAGCAGGGTGCGGGGAGGCCGTTTATAGACGGCCACCCGACCCTGCAGTGCCACCGTCCGGCCGTTTATATACAACGGCCGGTCGGGAAGTGGTTAACATTCTCAAGGATTTGCTTTCCTCCCTCCTCACAGAGGAAGTGGTGTCCATCCGCGGGTCCATACAGATGTTTAGGTCACCCACTACTATCATACACCCACTTTTAAAATCCATCACTCTCTTCAACACTTCTCTCATAAACCTCTCCGGCTTCTTATTTGGGCTGTATATATTTGCTATTGTACACTCAATTCCCTGTAATTTACCTCTCAAAAATAAAAACCTTCCCTCCAGATCCGTTAATCTCTCCTCCAGCTCGAACCTTATATTCTTTGTGAATCCTATAGCAACTCCTTTTGCTCTTTTAGTTGGTGAATCCGCATAGAACCATGTTGGAAAATATCTAGTCCTCAGTCTAACCTTCGACTCTATCTCTAAATGTGTTTCCTGCAAGAATACCACTGAGGATTTTCTATGTTGGAGTTCTTTAAATAACCTGAATCTCTTTCCTGGACAGCTTAACCCTTTTACATTGTAGGTTATATATTGGATTTCTTCCATCTTCCTCTTTTCCTACCGTCTCCTTCTTCCTCCTTTCCTTCCTCTTTCTTATTCCTATGGAGCGTTTTTATCCCTCTCCCCTTTTCCCTCCCCCCCCTCTCTCTATACACCCCTCAATCCACTTCCTCTCCCTCCCCTCCCTCCTCCTCCCTCCCCCCTCTCCCCCCCCTCCTCCCCCCTCTTTTTAGGCCTTCACTTTGCCTAACCGTCATTTGTGGAGGTAGCATCCACCTTTGACTTAATCCTTAGGGCTTCACTCCTCCCATGGATGGCCTCCCCTCCGTCCGGATCCCCCCCTTGACCTCCTCTCTACTTGTACTTTCTAAAGAAGGAAAAGAAAGGAGTCAGGCTGGAGGCACAAGGGAGAAAAAAGGCGACGGAATGGGAGCAAGGAGAGAGAGGAAAAAAAAAACTTCTCTCCTCTTCACTCACCCTCCCCCCCCCTCCCCCCCTCCCCTCTTTTTGATCTATTTCCCCCAGATTCTTCTTCCCAACCGTTTATTTCAATTTTCTGCATTTCAAGTCTATCACAAACATTTCTCAAGTCCTCTGGGAACCTCAAATGGGCTGTTATTCCATTTTTCCATCCTATTAAACTCTCCGGAACTCCCCATCTATATTGCACCTTCTGTTTTTTCATCTGCTCCAGCAAAGGCCTCAGAGCTCTCCTCCTCCGGAGAGTCTCTAGTGACAAGTCCGCATATATTTGAATATCCATTTATCCATACTTTATAACTGATTTTCCCTTAGTTTTCCTCCAGAGTCTTTCCCTTTGCTGTAATTCATAAAATTTTACAAGTATGTCTCTCGGCCTGTCCTTCTCATAATTCCCCTGGAGTTTCCCATTTCTAGAGATTCTTTCTATATTAGTCCTTTCCATTTCAGAGTTTTCCATTATATAGTTCAGTATTTTGCAGAACATCTCTTCCAATATTTCTCCTTTTAAACTTTCCGGTACCCCTCTTATCCTTATGTTTCTCCTTCTTTCTCTATTCTCTTGTATTTCCGCCTTGTACTGCAATTTTTCCTGAGTTTTTTCCATATTAATTATCTTCTCTAATTCGGAAATAATCTGGGTCTGATTTTCAACTTTCTACTCCGTTTCTTCCACTCTTAACAACAACTGCCCCAGGTCATTCCGAATATTTACCATTTCTTGCTTTATTGTTCTCTCCAGATCTTTAAACATTTCTGTCATCTCTTTTTTTATTTGGGATTTGTAGGTCTTTTCCTATCTCTGATATTTGCTGATTACTGATATCCAATTCCAGTGATTGTTTAGGACTATTTTGCATACTTAAATCAGACTCTCTATCATTTCTGCTCTGGGGCCTTTCTGGGGTCACATTTCCCTGGGATGTATACTTTTTAATTGTCCCCGTTTGGGTCCCCTTAGGCCTGGTTCCTTTTGTACTTTTATTTTTCATTTCTTCTGTAACTTTTATTTTCTTCTCATAGACTTATACTTTACAAAAACAAGGAAATTAATAAGGTGTAGAGGTAGAATTCCCAGCTCTGTCTTCCCACCTTTCTGTACACCTTTGGCTGCACCTTGCGCTCTTCTCCTTATTTTTATTGTTATTCTCTGGGGGTCCCCCCCTTTTCTCTCTCTCCCAGCTCTATACAGTTTTTTTTTTTTTTATATATATATATTTGGGGCCACCGCCAGACTCACTCACCCTTCCTGCGCTTCTCGTGAGACAGCTTCAGGCTCCACTCTCCAGCTCCCTCGATAGGTCAGCTCTCTTTCTCTCAGGGGGACCCTCCAGGACTTTCCTCCACACTCTTCTGCTTTGTTGGGCAGGCTCACCATCGATCCCCTGCCAGGGCTCCAGGGATAGCAGGTCGTCCGACAAAACGGGGATCTCTCCTGCTCTCTGTCAGCCTCCGGCCGGGCGGCCGGCTTCCTTGCCTCCCAGGGATGCACCGCGGCCGGTCACGTGTCCCAGCCGCGGCTCCCTGTTTCCCGGCAACCAGGCACGGCGCCCAGGCTCAGCGTCCCCGCCTTTCTCCGCTGGTCTCCGCTCCCGACTCCCCTTACCGCGGGCAGCCACTCAGCTACAGGAGCCAGTAAGTCCCCCGGTCAAGGAAGGTCTCTGCCTTCTAGGGCTCCATCTCCATGGGGGGAATTTTAAGGTCCAAGGGGGGGTAGGTCGGAGGAGCCTCGTGCGGGAGCTCCTACCACGAGCTCTCCGCCGCCGCCATAGTCAGGCTCCGCCCCCCAAAGTCCCTTTTACATATGGTTTAAACCATAGGGGTTTTTTTCAAAAATTATAAAAATCAAAATTCATTGCTGTAACTTCTTAAAACATAATAGCTAGAGTTGGGCTATAATTTTTTAGCTGCTTCTTGAATTAAGAATAAATATAAATGCAATTACCGTATTTTTCGCTCCATAAGACGCATCTGACCATAAGACGCACCTAGGTTTTAGAGGCAGAAAACAGGGGGAAAAAATTCTGAACTAATGGACTGCAGACATAGTACAGGAGATGACCAGAGACTGCGGACACAGTACAGGAGATGACCAGAGACTGCGGACACAGTACAGGAGATGACCAGAGACTGCGGACACAGTTCAGGGGATGACCAGAGACTGCGGCCACAGTACAGGAGATGACCAGAGACTGCAGACACAGTACAGGAGATGACCAGAGACTGCGGACACAGTACAGGAGATGACCAGAGACTGCGGACACAGTGCAGGAGATGACCAGAGACTGCGGACAGATGTTGATCACTAGTACAGATGTGGATTTGACACTGGTACTATGTGACAGATATTGATCACTGGTACGCTATGACAGATGTGGATTTGACACTGGTAGGTCGTGACAGATGTTAATCACTGGTACAGAAGTGGATGACCACTGGTATACCGTAAGATGTGGATCACTGGTACAGATGTGAATTTTACATTGGTACACCGTGACAGATGTGAATTTTACACTGGTGCAGATGTGAATTTTACACTGGTACAGATGTGGATCACTGGTACAGATGGATTTTACACTGGTACAGATGTGGATCACTGGTACACATCTGGAGTTTACACTGGTATGCCGTGACAGATGTGGATCACTGGTACAGATGTGCATTGTACACTGGTACTGTGTGACAGATACACATGTTGATCACTAATTCAGATGTGGATGACCACTGGTACACTGAGACAGATGTGGATCACTGGTACACATGTGGAATTTACACTGGTATGTCATAACAGATGTGGATCACTGGTACAGATGTGAATTTTACACTGGTACACCGTGACAAATGTGGATCACTGGCACTGATGTTAATTTTACACTAGTACACCATGACATATGTGGATCACTGGTACAGATATGGATGACCACTGGTACACTGCGATAGATGTGGATCACTGGAACAAATGTGGATTTTACACTGGTATGCCATGACAGATGTGGATCACTGGTACAGATGTGGCTTTTACACTGGTATTGTGTGACAGATGTGGATCACTGGAGCACTGACAGCTGTGTGGGGGACACTATGATCAGTATGTTTTAACCTACTGCTTAACACAGATCGGCTCTGCTTCTCCTCACTAGCAGGCTGTGTGTGAGGAGAGGCAGACATGATCAACAGACTGGCAGCTTTGTTGACATTTCATGATGGCTGTGATTGGACACAATATGATATAAGTGCAGTGCAGCGCTACAGAACATAAACAAAATGAAAACAATATACATGAAAAGCACAAATATAACACATCAATGTGCAACAGGAAAAAAACATACACTTGCATAGAGCTGAGCCCTTGTGAAGAGAATCCTCAATTGGGGGATCAATAAGTGCAATCAGTGTGTGTATCCCTTGCCGGGAATAAATAGCATGCAACTAGGTGTATTAAAGGATAAAATATGCGGAAACACTATGGGCAGCCAGATAATAAATGTCCATAAAATGGAAAAAACACTCCTCATGCAGGTGTGAGCAAATTCGTGCCAATCCTCAGTGTCTGGGGTGCCCCCTCACCTTCCTGCCCAGGCCCCTCAGGACCAATGAGCCTATCAAGCAACACAGTATTCCTCCAGGACGATGAAGGGTCTCCTTAGCAGTAGTGGCTGGACTCCCTTCTCCTCTTATGGGTAGGCATCCAATGATAGCCCTGAAGTCAGCGGGTGGTTAATGAACCTAACCTTGCCCTGCCAGAAGACAGGACATGATGAAAGTGTTTTGTTAAGAAAAGGAACAAAAAGGAGGAGACTTTAATTCTTACATGTACTGGCAGGAAGATTAGTAATCTTATGCCTTACTGGGGACATGTATGGAGTACCACCTGTCCAACAATATCACCTATCATTCCATGCCTACCCATTAGAGGAGAAGGGAGTCCCACCACTACTGCTGAGGAGACCCTTTATCATCCTGGAGGAATACTGTGTTGCTTGATAGGCTCATTGATCCTGAGGGGCCTGGGCAGGAAGGTGAGGGGGCACCCCAGACACTGAGGATTGGCACGAATTTGCTCACACCTGCATGAGGAGTGTTTTTTACATTTTATGGAAATTTATTATCTGGCTGCCCATGGTTTTTTCGCATATTTTATCCTTTAATACACCTAGTTGCATGCTATTTATTCCCGGAAAGGGATACACACACTGATTGCACTAATTGATCCCTCAATTGGGGATCCTCTTCACAAGGGCTCAGCTCTATGCAAGTGTGTGTTTTTTTTTTTTTTTTCCTGTTGCACATTGATGTTTAATATTTGTGCTTTTCATGTATATTGTTTTCATTTTGCTTGTGTTCTGTAGCGCTGCACTGCACTTATATCACATTGCATCCCTATTGGTGCCTAGGTTGTGGCATTTTAGTGCTAGCTACTTATTAGCTTGTTACGCATAATAGTGCAGGAGGATTTTTACATTTTTTTCTGTGATTGGACATCAGGTGATCATAAGGGTCAATCAGAGATCCTGTCAGGGCTCCCGGGTATGACCAGAGGTGTGTGACTGATGCAGGGAAACGCAGACTTCAGATATGTTATAAACGATGTAATTTATTAACACTAACAATACAAACATAAACGCAGTGCAATACTAAAACATAACACAGTGCAAACAAACCAAACCAACCACCCACAGATAACAGTACATACAATGCAAGCGTCGTCAGGCAGGCTGGGTCAATATCAATCGGGCAGGTAGGTACAGGGGGAGCAAGCAGAGAATGGACAGGGTCACAAGCCAGGTTCAGCAGGTAGCGGGCAGCGTGGTACAGAGGGTCAGGCAGAGGAGAATGGTCAGACAAGCCAGGGATCAGAGCAGGGTCAGCAGAGAATCAGACAGGAACAGGAACAGGAAACAGGGCCCAGGAGAAACACAACACCAAGGCAGAGTCTGCAGGTCTGAATGTCCCTTAAATACACCAGTATAATTAGTTCCAGGTGTTTGACTGGCTGCAAGGTTGAGTCTCTGATTGCTGGGAGCACCCGCTGGCCAGCCCTGGTACTGCAGCTCATAAGGCAGGCGAGTCCCACTATTGCTGGCCAGTCCATTCCTGACAGTACCCCCCCCCCTCAAGGAGCGGCCTCAGGACGCTCCAAACAGTCCTAGCTGGGCAAAATGTTCCACCGCCCGGGTCTGGTAACTGGCGGGATATCAAAGACTGGCACACCGGGCAGGACTCCGGGCAGCGGCACACCGGGCAGAGGCACATCGGGCTGGACTCCGGGCAGAGGCACATCGGGCTGGACTCCGGGCAGAGGCACATCGGGCTGGACTCCGGGCAGAGGCACATCGGGCTGGACTCCGGGCAGAGGCACATCGGGCTGGACTCCGGGCAGAGGCACATCGGATTACCAGGCGGAGCAGCAGGCAGCGGGCCACCGGGCGGAGCAGCAGGCAGCGGGCCCCCAGGCGGAGCAGCAGGCATCGGGCCCCCCGGCGGGGCGACAGGCATCGGGCCCCCAAGCGGAGCGGCGGGCGCCGGGCCCCCAGGAGGGGCGACAGGCATCGGGCCCCCAGGCGGGGCGGCGGGCGCCGGACCCCCAGGAGGGGCGACAGGCATCGGGCCCCCAGGCGGAGCGGCGGGCACCGAGTCACCAGGCACGACAGTGGGCTCCGAGTCAACTGGCAAGACTGCGGGCACTGAGTCGTCTGGCCAGACTGCGGGCACGGAGTCGTCTGGCGGAACAGCGGGCACCGAGTCGTCTGGCCAGACTGCGGGCACCGAGTCGTCTGGCCAGACTGCGGGCACCGAGTCGTCTGGCAAGACTGCGGGCACCGAGTCGTCTGGCAAGACTGCGGGCACCGAGTCGTCTGGCCAGACAGCGGGCACCGAGTCGTCTGGCCAGACAGCGGGCACCGAGTCGTCTGGCCAGACAGCGGGCACCGAGTCGTCTGGCGGAACAGCGGGCACCGAGTCGTCTGGCGGAACAGCGGGCACCGAGACGTCTGGCGGAACAGCGGGCACCGAGACGTCTGGCGGAACAGCGGGCACCGAGTCGTCTGGCGGAACAGCGGGCACCGAATCACCAGGCACGACAGTGGACTCTGACTCAATTGGCACGACAGCGGGCACCGGGTCATCAGGTATGACAGCGGGCACTGGGTCACCAGGCATCAGGTCATTTGGCTTGCCAGCGGGCACCGCGTCATCTGGCAAGGCAGTGGGCACCGGGTCACCAGGCATTGGATCGTCTGGCTCGACAGCGGGCATCGGGTCACCAGGTATGACAGCGGGCACTGGGTCACCAGGCATCAGGTCATTTAGCTCGCCAGCGGGCACCGCGTCATCTGGCAAGGCAGTGGGCACCGAGTCACTAGGCACGACAGCGGGCTCTGAGTCAACTGGCATGACAGCGGGCACCGGGTCATCAGGTACCGGATTGTCTGGCTCGACAGCGGGCATCGGGTCACCAGGCCTAATAGGATCGTCAGGCTGGATCAGTTCATCATGCTGGGTAAAGGCATCAGGCTGAGTAGAGGCTTCAGGCTGAGTAGAGGCTTCAGGCTGAGTAGAGGCTTCAGGCTGAACCACGGAAGGCAGGTTCACCGGTTTGGATACTGGCAGGATGGTATTGGTTGGAAAGAATTTTCGCTTTTTTCTGGTTTTAACTACTGGAGTACTGCAAGTAAACGCAGGTCTGCAAACGAATGGAGCAGCTGGAGACAGAGAAAAACTGGAGGATGGAACAGGAGAGGGAGCAGTTGCTACAGAGGGCTTTTTTACAGGGTTAAAGGCAGGATAGGTGCAGCGAGTGGGAACAGGGTACTGACATGCGGTAGATAGCCAAGTATACTGGGCTGTAACTGGAGGAGCTGTTGGGAATACAGGAGTAGAGCTTTGAGGAAATAGATTAGAAGCAGGACTGGGTCTTTGTAAGCTGACTGAGGCTGGGTGCAACAAATCTGTCCATGTCTGCAGTATGGGTTGAACAAAGCTGAGCTTACACAAAGCCTGTCTGATCAAAGACTGCACTGCGTTTATACAATCTCTTAGTACCTGTGGTGAACATGTGGAATAACGCTCCAGAAAGTAACCCACATCATCCTCTAATAACCACACCAGGGACTCTACCTAGTCTGCACTAAATGGTGGCAAAAATTCATCCCTGCATTCAAGGGTACTAGATGAAACCAACTCAGCACAAACCTCAATCAATGGCTGCACCTCAGAGAATTCTGTGCCCTGATCTACTAGAACATGAGCGAGCTGTATACATTCTAGCAGTTCATCCCGGGGATACTCCTTCAGAGTTTGATAAGCATACTCCCTGTCATCAAACACTAGCAGATATAAATACGCAACCTCATCCAGATCCATCCTTCCCATCAACAAACCAAGATGGCTTCCCTGTGCAGCCACTTCTGGTCAGGATTGGCCTTGGTGTAATGTCAGGGCTCCCGGGTGTGACCAGAGGTGTGTGACTGATGCAGGGAAACGCAGACTTCAGATATGTTATAAACGATGTAATTTATTAACACTAACAATACAAACATAAACGCAGTGCAATACTAAAACATAACACAGTGCAAACAAACCAAACCAACCACCCACAGATGACAGTACATACAATGCAAGCGTCGTCAGGCAGGCTGGGTCAATATCAATTGGGCAGGTAGGTACAGGGGGAGCAAGCGGAGGATGGTCAGGGTCACAAGCCAGGTTCAGCAGGTAGCGGGCAGCGTGGTACAGAGGGTCAGGCAGAGGAGAATGGTCAGACAAGCCAGGGATCAGGAGCAGGAGAATGGTCAGACAAGCCAGGGATCAGAGCAGGGTCAGCAGAGAATCAGACAGGAACAGGAAACAGGGCCCAGGAGAAACACAACACCAAGGCAGAGTCTGCAGGTCTGAATGTCCCTTAAATACACCAGTATAATTAGTTCCAGGTGTTTGACTGGCTGCAAGGTTGAGTCTCTGATTGCTGGGAGCACCCGCTGGCCAGCCCTGGTACTGCAGCTCATAAGGCAGGCGAGTCCCACTATTGCTGGCCAGTCCATTCCTGACAGATCCCTTCTGCCGTGCTGCATTGCGCTGTGTTTAGAGCACACAGGCACACCGAGAGCATGCAGGCCATGTTCTGAGGGACATTCGGGAACGTCCACTCAGAACGACAAAGATCCTACCTGACCATTTATGTGCAGTAGCCAGGTGGGAAGCGGTAAAAAAAAAAAGTCTTGGGGTCCCCCCAAAATCCATAACAGACCCTTATTCGAGCATGCAGGCCAGGAAAGGGGGGGGTGAGCAAACACACCCCTTGAACCATACCAGGCCACATGCCCGCAACATGGGGGGGAATGTCTCCTAAAGCACCTTGCCCCTATGTTGATGAGGACAAGGGCCTCTTCCTCATAACCTTTGCTCAGGGGTTGTGGCAGTGCAGGGGGTGACTAATTGGAATCTGGAAGCCCCCTTTAATAAGGGGGCCCCCAGATCCCGGTACATAGTATCCCTACTCCTTCACCAAAAAAGTGAGTAAAAACACAGCAGTTTTGACAATTCCTTTATTAAAAAACACCCAAAATAAATGTCCCCTGAAGGAGACCCAATGTTAATCACGATGAAAAAACAAAGAGCTCTGCACCCGAAGAAGGCACTTGCTGCCTGACAGTTCTTAACTAAGGGGTGGGCTCAGCTGATGACATCACCTGGTGACCCCACCCCCTTGTGGCATACTTTTTTTTTAGAATGACAGCTGATGAGTCATCCGTATGTAAGGACGTGGCTGCGGGCTTGCCAGCCCGCTGCTTAGTAGCCAGCTATTCTTCAAATAGATTTCGGATCGGTCGATCAATTGTCAACCGATTTGAAATTTAATAATTTCAAAAATTTGTTAGAAAATTAATAAATGAAACAGAATGAAAATAAAGAAATTCCGAAAACAAATAAGGAAACAAAATTAGTAACATAACGAATATACCCGAAGCTAAACTATACGAAATTTTCCGTACTGCACATATCTATTAACTACTGTATGACAGGTAACAAGAATATTATCAATATATTATGTTATTATAGAGCTAACTGAGGGGCCAGAGAAACAAATAGTCTAATAACCTCTGATAATTTGGAGAATTTTCCACAAGAAACTGTTGAGGCTTTTACAGTACCATAAGAAACAATTGAGTACTGTCTGTGATACTTTTTTTATTTGCACTAACAAACAATTTTTAAGGACAAGCTTTCTGGGTCCAGTTCTTCAGGTCAAAGCAGTACTGATCAGAAAGGTATAGCAGAATGTTAGAAGAGATGTAGGGGATGGAGAGGAAGAAAAAAAAAATAGAACAGAGATAAGACACAGCAAAAGCAAAGTCTAGTGGTGGGGGGGGGGGAGACAACACTCAGAGGCAGTTATGCTTGAGGTCATAAAACTGTTGGATAATGATTGAGGAATCCCATGTCCAAATTCAGGCCGTCATCTCTTGTGTCAAATAGAATTATCATTCTTAGCTCAAAAGTTTTTCTTTCCTGAATGGATTTGAAATTTCCTTTAAGAACTAAAATAAACAAACAACCGTGAATATTTATGCTCCTAATCAAGACCAGAGCCCCTTTCTCTCTGCAGTTCTTTACGAGTTGTCCGCCTTTGGTGGCCCATGTTTCATTGTAGAAGGTGATTTTAATATGGCCCTGTCTCTTGCTGCAGACACCTCCTCCAGCAGATCTTCTGTCTCCTTTTTGGTATTATCTCAAATCAAGACTCATTTACATGATTGGTAGACGTGTGGCAGGTCCTGCTCCCTTCGGAACAGGATTATAGCTACTATTTGGCAGCTCATGAGTCCTATAGTCGTTTTGATTATTTTTTTGTTTCACAATCCTTACTCGATTCCCCTATGTTGGCTTCCCTTGGTCATTTCTTATGGTCTGACCATGCTCCTATTCACCTCACTATATACAAGCTCCCCACGCCTTTACGTCACTCTTCCTGGCGTTTGAATGATACTTTGCTTAAATATTCCGTATGTGTCACGGAGGTCACGAGGGCTATATAAAACTTTGTTCTGGATCATGCTTTGGATGCCACTGGCCCCCATACCCAATGGGAGGCCCATTAATGTGTCCTCCAGGGAGTGTTCATCCAGCATGGCACCCGATTGAAAAGGGCTCGGATGGCGGAGATTCATCGGTTGCTTTTGCTTATCACAGCCTTAGAGTCCTCCCACAAGTGTACACTGAATCCGGGGCTCGTGGTGGACCTCTCTAAAGCCTGTGGTGACTTACTCCAATTATTAGACTCCTCCTCCCTTATTGCCCAAGATAAAGCCCGCAACACCCATTATTCTCTAGCTAACAAACGTGGTCAGAATCTGGCGTGGGTACTCCACCCTTGCCCGTCTCATCGCCCAATTCAATATATACAAGCACCTGACACCAAAATCTTTCACAATGGGAATTTCAACCGCGTTTCGAACGCTATTACTCTCAACTCAATAATTTGTTCCCCCGCGTCTCCAACTGTCTTCATGGATTCTTCGTTACCAGTTCTTGATGTGCAGGACTCTTGACGAGGTGCCCTTTCCTGTTCCGGAGGTTCTTGCAGCAATTAAGGTCCTTTAAATCTGGCAAGTGCCCGGGCCCTGATGGGTTTACCCCAAGATTCTACAAAACATTTGCCCCTCTGCTGGCCCCGCTTTTGACTCGGGCCTTTAATGCTATTGATGACTCTCATTCACCCTCCCATTTCTTTCCGCTAATATTTCGGTTATTCTTAAACCAGGAAAAGATCCTTCTCTTTGCAGCAGTTATCGGCCGATTTCTCTGCTTAACTTGGATGTTAAACTTTTTGCAAAAATTATGGTGAACCACCTTTCTCCATTTCTTCCGGCCCTGATACATCATGATAAGGTTGGAATCGTTCCCAGTCGAGAAGCTAGGGACAACACTATTAAAACAATCAAGCTTATCTTCTACATTAAACACTGTCTAAAGGCCTGCCTTCTCTCGTTTGATGCTGAGAAGGCGTTTGATCGTGTTGATTGGTATTTCCTGCGCCTTACCCTAGAGCAAATAGGTCTGGGTCCACGGTTTTTTATTAAAATTATGTTCCTGTACTCTCACCCCATGTCTTCTGTTCTTGTGAATGGTACGGCCTCTTCGTCCTTTTCTATCTTGAATGGTACCAGATAGGGTTGCACTCTTTCTCCTTTACTTTTTGTCTTGGTTATGGAGCACCTTGTGCTGGCTATTTGGGCTAATGGTTCTATATTAGGCATTCATACTCCTTCCTCACATCATAAACTGTCCCTTTATGCAGATGACCTCCTAATTTATATAATAGCCTCTCATCTCTCTCCCCAGCCTGCTTCAGGAGTTCCATAGATTCGGTTTGTTTAGTAACTTTAAACTCCACACTTCCAAAACAGAGATATTGAATATTTTGTTTCAATGGCGTCCACAGGTTTTGATTTCTTCTGCTCTTACCGCTCTCTACTTGCGTAATTATCTGCCCCAGCATACGTGCCTTCGCAAAGACTTGGCCTCGTGGGAGCTTCCGCTCTGTCCTGGTTTGGACGCATTAATACCCTTAAGATGGACACCCTTCCTAAACTTTCCAGACTATCTCGGTCTCTGTGCCCAAGAGTTTCTTCCTCTCCTTGTGTTCTCTATACAAACTGCTCACCTATCCGAAGCTTAGGGGTGGAGTGGGTTTACCTGATTTTGAGTTGTATTATCGGGCCGCCCTGTTGGCACGTATGCTTGACTGGTTCCCCAGACCTTTTTCATAAAGCCTCCTGCATGGTAGAACAGGACCTATCTCAAACCGACCTTCGGCTCTCCTCTGGGGCTATGGCCGTGACCTTCAATGTCTACCTGGCCTGTCTCCTTTGACTTTGGCAGCTCTACGCTTGTGGTATAAACGCGGTCTTCTTACCCTTCTATCCTCTGACCCTTCCCCTTTATCTCCCCTATTTGATAATCCTTCCTTTCCCCAAGGGATGTGATCTTCTGTCCTGGGTCCCTTTGCCCGTAACTCTTGGCTGGTGGCCCAAGACTTTATTCACCCTCAGACAGATCTCTCGCTCCTCCCGGGCAGCCCTAGGGATTGGTTGACTGCTTTATATTTGTCTACGTTTTTGTAAACATTTACATTCCACTTATCAAAGTTATCGCCCGCTTACTGAGTTTGAGCAATTGTGCTCCCTTTCGGAACCTCTGAGACATGTTCTGGCTTCCCTTTTACAAAGTTTTGGATGCCACAATTAATTCTGAACTTCCCCCCTTCACTGGAGCGTGGACTCGAGACATTGGCAGAGATATATCTGCTGAGGAATGATTTACGTCGTTTCACTTCACACATATATCCTCTATTTCTTGCTACTCTCAACAAAATAATTTTAATCTCCTCTCTCGCTGGTATAGAGACCGCTATTCCCTTCACAGGATTTTTCCATCTGCATCCAATCTTTGTTGGTGTTGTAATGTGGCTGTGGGCACACAGTTTCATATTTGGTGGGATTGTGATAAAGTTCGACCCTTTTTGGTACCAAGTTTTTGAAGTCTATAATAAAATCTATGGTGAGTCCTTGACCTCCTCGCCGGAGATTGCTCTTTTCTCCATTTTACCAGGCTCGATGGTGGCACAGAAGTTTATTACATTTCTTCTTGTCTGCGGCTCATCAATTGATACCTCTTTTTTGGAAAATAGACACCCCCCACACACACACACACACACACACACACCGCTGTGGGTTTCTGTGATTAATGATATCATGCAAATGGAAGAGATGTTGGCATTTGCCAATAATACCTTTGAAAAACATAAATTATTATGGTCAGTCTGGCTCCATTTTTCCTCCTCCTCGACCCTTTGTGACTTGTGTGCTCCTGCTGTACCTTCTTGGATTGCCCACCTGGGGGGCCCCTTTGGAATTGTTCCACTTTGGCTTCGCCCCCTTGTCTGTCCAGGCTCCCGACCCTTCCTCCTTTCTTTTCTTATTTCCTGTGCTCCTTCCTTCCTTTCTTTCTCCCTCCCTTTCCCCTTTTTCTTTGTATATTTTATTTGGTGGACTCCGCCCGGACATATGTTGCTGCTCTTCATGCCCTTTTTTGGGATATATTCTCAAGATACAGTCAGGTCCATAAATATTGGGACATCGACACAATTTTAACATTTTTGGCTCTATACACCACCAAAATGGATTTGAAATAAAACAAACAAGATGTGCTTCAACTGCAGACTGTCAGCTTTAATTTGAGGGTATTTACATCCAAATCAGGTGAACGGTGTAGGAATTACAACATTTTGCATTTGTGCCTCCCACTTGTTAAGGGACCAAAAGTAATGGGACAGAATAATCATAAATCAAACTTTCACTTTTTAATACTTGGTTGCAAATCCTTTGCAGTGAATTACAGACTGGAGTCTGGAATGCATAGACATCACCAGACGCTGGGTTTCATCCCTGGTGATGCTCTGCCAGGCCTCTACTGCAACTGTCTTCAGTTCCTGCTTGTTCTTGGGGCATTTTCCCTTCAGTTTTGTCTTCAGCAAGTGAAATGCATGCTCAATCGGATTCAGCTGAAGTGACTGACTTGGCCGTTGCATAACATTCCACTTCTTTCCCTTAAACTCTTTGGTTGCTTTTGCAGTATGCTTTGGGTCATTGTCTATCTGCACTGTGAAGCGGCGTCCAATGAGATCTGAAGCATTTGGCTGAATATGAGCAGATAATATTGCCCAAAACACTTCAGAATTCATCCTGCTGCTTTTGTCAGCAGTCACATAATCCATAAATACAAGAGAACCAGTTCCATTGGCAGCCATACATGCCAAAGCCATGACAAAACCACCACCATGCTTCACTGATGAGGTGGTATACTTAGGATCATGATCAGTTCCTTTCCTTCTCTATACTCTTCTCTTCCCATCACTCTGGTACAAGTTGATCTTGGTCTCATCTGTCCATAGGATGTTATACCAGAACTGTGAAGGCTTTTTTAGATGTAGTTTGGCAAACTCTAATCTGGCCTTCCTGTTTTTGAGGCTCACCAATGGTTTACATCTTGTGGTGAACCCTCTGTATTCACTCTGGTGAAGTCTTCTCTTGATTGTTGACTTTGACACACATACACCTACCTCCTGGAGAGTGTTCTTGATCTGGCCAACTGTTGTGAAGGGTGTTTTCTTCACCAGGGAAAGAATTCTTTGGTCATCCACCACAGTTGTTTTCCGTGGTCTTCCGGGTCTTTTGGTGTTGCTGAGCTTACCGGTGCGTTCCTTCTTTTTAAGAATGTTCCAAACAGTTCTTTTGGCCATGCCTAATGTTTTTGCTATCTCTCTGATGGGTTTGTTTTGTTTTTTCAGCCTAATGATGGCTTGCTTCACTGATAGTGACAGCTCTTTGGATCTCATCTTGAGAGTTGATAGCAACAGATTCCAAATGCAAATAGCACACTTGAAATGAACTCTGGACCTTTTATCTGCTCATTGTAATTGGGATAATGAGGGAATAACACACATCTGGCCATGGAACAGCTGAGAAGCCAATTGTCCCATTACTTTTGGTCCCTTAACAAGTGGGAGGCACATATGCAAACTGTTGTAATCCCTACACTGTTCACCTGATTTGGATGTAAATACCCTCAAATTAAAGCTGACAGTCTGCAGTTAAAGCACATCTTGTTTGTTTCATTTCAAATCCATTGTGGTGGTGTATAGAGCCAAAAATGTTAGAATTGTGTCAATGTCCCAATATTTATGGACCTGACTGTATATGTCTTAGGTGTTTTCATGTTGTTTATCAAGGTTTTCCTAATTTGACTGGTGAAGTTCACTGATTTATATTATCTCTTTGGCTCATCTTCTGTTTGAGCCTGTTGATTGTTCATATGTGTATGTAATCACTGGTTCCCTTTTTTCTTTTCTGTATACTGTTATAAAACTTTAATAAAGACAAATTTGCCTTTTAAGTGAGACACTCCTTCAGGATCAGGACACGCAAGAGAGAATAAAAAGACATAGAGCAGTATTTTGAAATGAGACTGGAGGAGTCTCAGTGGCCACGGTCTTGGAAGCCCATAAGGAAAATATGAGGGTAATATTGATAGCGATTGGGGTAAGAAAAAAAAAAGGAACGACAAAAGAAAATCAATACGCTATTAGGGGAATTATATGAGTTGGAACAGTCTCATAAAAAGAGAATAACAGTAGACATACAGCAGCAAACAAAGAGAGAGGAATTAGACAATTTAATGGAGGAAGAAGTGAGAAACTTTAAATATGGTGGCGATATATTAGTGAGATATAAGAGATATATCAGTGGGGGAATAAACCGGGTAAATACCTAATGAGAGTACAAACAAAGAAGAAATCTAGGAATTATATCAAGAAAATTAAGGACAACGATGCAGATCCGGCATATTCGACCACTGATATCGCTAAGGTATTCAAAAAGTACTATAGTGAAATATATGACATAAATCGGAAACGGTTAAAAAGGGGGGAAGAGGAAAGAACAAGACAGAGGCAAAGGTCTTTAAAAGAGGCATATTTACCGATCTTAGGAGAAGACTGATTAAAACATTTAGAAAATCTGATAATGCAGGAGGAAATCCAAAGGGCATTAAAGAAGACATGCTGGGAAAAGCCTGGGACCGGATGGTTATACACTGAGATATTACAAAAAATTTCAAGAACAACTAATCCCCAAACTGAGGGTATATATGAATACATTAGGAGAAGGGACTGAGACGAAGGAGGAGTCATTGTAAGCATATATTGCGCTCAAATTAAAAGGGGAAAGATGGGACTCAATGTGCTAGTTATCGGTTTATCTCACTGTTAAATACAGATACTAAACTGTTTGCAAATGTACTAGCAACTAGATTGACAAAACTAATGCCAGAGTGGATTCATTTGGACCAAGTGGGATTTGTCCCCTGGAGGGAGGGAAGAGACAATGGGTTAAGGTCATTATTCCTTATACAGAAACATGTAAGAGAGAAAAAACCCCTGTACTGGTCTTGTCAGTTGATGCAGACAAGGCTTTTGATATGGTAGATTGGTGCTTTATATTAGACATGTTGGAAACCCTGGGAATTGGGCCCAAGATGAGAGAGTGGATAGGACCACTGTTCTATCCGGGTTCTTTATTAATGTGTAATCTGCAAGTATTTTATGTAATTTAAATGTGAAAGGCTATATTCATTTAATAATGTTCTTTGTACAAGTTATCAATAAACCTTAAAGCAAACATTTATTATTTCTCTTACATTTCTTGATGGACATATCTTTTCTCATTCTTGACCATAGGGTTATAGTGGCACCTACAGGGCTAGGCAAAAAAAGAACACAGCACCACCTGTGGCCAGTCCTAGCAAAAATACGGTATGCGGTATAAACCCCTCTCTGCTATAGGCAAGCCAGTTTATTTCTGCCTTGTGGCAGACCTCTGCTGGGACCTGTGTTTGTTTAACCTTTATATTTTTCCTTTTTGTGTTTTTGTTTTCTTTCTCAAAACGTCTTCCAGGACAGTCCTTAAGACATAGAGTTCCTCTCTCCGGGACAGGAAACATGTAAACCCAGAACCTTAAGAGGTGGTCCTCCAGACCTCCCTCTTCAGTATTCGTGTTTCCTCCGGAGGATTAGGCTGAACTTCTAAGAACCTGTAAAAGGAGCCCTAGGCTTAAGGGCTGTGCTGGTGTCTCCTAAAGGTTTGGTACCTCCTCCTGAATGGCACAATCCCTTCATTAGGGAATTGGAGTGGGGCTGTGCTCTTGCTGCCTTCAGTGGTCAGGGGAGAAAAAACTGATGATAGGTGTTTGGCAGCGACCGCCGACGGATTCTGACCAGGTCAGCATCCTCCATTGGATGGAAAGTTGGGGTTGGTTGCCACTTTTGATTGGGGCAGAGAGGCTACGCACCAAGCTAGTTTCCCGGAAGTTGCACAAGCAAGCTTCTGAACGGAGTGACATCATCTGGGGGTGCCGGGGACTTGTGGTTCTGGTCTCAGTGGCAGCGCATGGCAGCAAGTTCCTCGGACGGTCCAGTACTGTGTGGCTAAGACCCAGCAGAGGCTGTGGACATCACTCCACAGGAACAATATGGAAGGCACTGGGCCCCCCCAGAAGGTGGACTCTTGTTCCTTGGGCACCAGCTCTTTTCAGGTAGGCTAGTCTCTGAGGACTATTGTTTGATTCTCAGGTGACAGTGCGGCACATTTCTTGTTTTTTTCCCCTAGAACCGTGGTGTACTGGACTAACAGGAGCTTGAGCTTAGTTGAATCTTCGTTGTGTTTTGGTTTCTTCAGGTTAAAACCCAAGACTAGACCCAGAATCAGGCTCCCAGGAGGAAGTATGCAGCTTGCATGCCCAAATTAGGCTCTACTTGGGAGAAGCCCTTATGCCACAGTTGTGTGGATAGCCTAAACAAGGATGAGTTCTATTAAGGACAAGATGGCAACTACCTTTCAGACATTTAAATCCTTGCTGGATAGAATGCAGACGCTTCTGGTTTCCCTGACTCAGTCTTCAGGGACAACTCCATTGTTGAAGTCATTTAGCCAGGGGTAGGAAGACACAGAAGAAGATCACAGATCCCAGGCTTCCTCCCAGGCAGGGTCAGGTTCAGAGAAGGCAGCTCCTTCAGGGGTTCTAGGTACAAATTGACCCTGGATGATGTAGATGACCTCCTTAAAGCTATCTATGAAAACCTTGAGATTGAGGAGGAGGATGTACATTTGTCTAAGCACAACCTCATGTACCAGGGGTTGCATGCTAAGAAGGCTAGAGTTTTTCCAGTTCACAGTTCTTTGGTTGATACTATCAAGCTTGAACAGGAGAACCCTGAAAGAAAACCCATTTTCTCAGGTAGTCTTAAGAGAAGGTTTCCTCTTGAGGTGGATGTGTCTTAAACGTGGAACAAGGTCCCAAAGCTGGACATTCTGGCCCTGATTTACGAACAATGTCCGCTAGGTGGCGCACAACTGCGGGCTTTGTCCCGTTGGTGTTTTTCTGTTTGTATATGAGAATACTTATAATTGAAAATAAAAAGTACACCTATATTATTATTATTATTTTTTTTTTGGGTTGCTGTTTCTCCAAAATGATCAGATAACTAATGCATTTCCTAATGAATGTCATACATTTCAAATGTCAAACATTTTCACACTTATCTCAAATAATTGGCAATGTCTAGTTCTAATTTCCCAATATGATATATCTTCATTCTCTTCAATCATGTAACTATTCTATGTTAAAATAATAGTGCAGCACTTTAAATGCATGTTATCAATCATAAACGCATGAAAAATCAAAAAAGTAAAAATAAGTGCAATAATGATGTAAACTGGTAAATGGTGCTAAAAAAAGTGCATATAATCATTCCTGAATAATGGAATGTCCTTCGTGTGAGAGTACCAACTCAGAGAGTGCCTATGAATGGCACGTGTGGTTTATCCGTGACGAACAGTAGTGCATGAACTCGTGAAAGGTAATCCACCCTTGGGACAGGTGTACACTCACCAAAACAAAAGTATTAATGCGCATGGGTTATACACATCACACATCTGGGGGTGCAGCGGTATGCTGGAAGCTATGGGTTAGTCATCCAGCTCCATCCATCCATCAGGGTGGGTGCCAAAATGGTCCTGGGGAGGAATTCGCTCAGCCACAGGAGCCAGAAAGGTGCTTAATAGTGTAGTACTTTATTATAATGGACACGAGTAACAATTTAAAATATCCACGTGGAGTAATAAAAATAATAGCAATGTCATAGCAGTGCATTGCAGGTGCTGCCAAAAAAGTCGAACAGGCTGCATTGTTTATGCATAGAACTGTACTGGAACGCACTATATGTCCCTAATTAAATTTAAGAAAAAGAGAGGGAAAAAAATTAACTGGAATGCATAAAAAAATGCACTGGAACACACCAAAAACGCATCCAAAATGCTCTGGAACAAGCTAAACATGCATAAAAAAATGCATGCAAAAACGCATCTGGAACACATCTAGACTGTGTTTCTATAGTGTGAACTGGCCCTTAGGACTTGTTCACACCATATGTGGTGCAGAAACGCATGCAAGAGCACATTTTTTTCCAGCACAGCAAAGAAATGCAATGCCCTCTGCAGATGTGCGAAGGTACCATGATGAAAACTGAATTGCGCCTCCACATGTCTACTAAACACAGACGCATTCACAGCCACCAAAACGCATGGCACCACACTACTGTGCGGTTAGGTGCAACACACTTTTAAAATAATATGCCTGCAGTATTTTTGCATGTTCCCACACGTTAGGCAGCCCATTGAAATTAATGAGCTGCGGCAAAATAAGTCAAAAATGCTCCATTCACACAGGTCCTCTGGCCTGTACAGCATGAATGAGTGGGTTGTTCATGTGGCTGGAGCCACCTGTTACACTATGGTTGACACAGCAGCTGTATGAACACAGGTTTTAATCTGACAGGTGTGAAGGCATGGGCAAGTGGCTCTGAATGCTCATTGTCTGTGTTCAGGGCTGTACACCTGCACCCATATGCTTGTCAAATTATGACCTGCAGCATTTCCATTGTGTAACATAGGTTGCCTCCAAACGGCGTCAGCCACAAAAACAAACCACTGATTCCCACTGTACAGGCCACAGCACCCATGTGAATGAGCCCCAATACCTCAATTACACACACAGCTTTATTTATGAGCTCAGTACAATTTTATCATTTAGATTTCACAGGAATTTGGTTTGGATTGTGTCCATTAATAATATTTTTAGTGTATTTTTACCATAAATATAATTTGGATATTTTCTCTGGCGGTGGGAGGCTGTCAGGCATGCTGTACAGGGCCCCGTGATATCTAACAGTGGCCCTGGGTGTATGCTTGTCTGTGCCACCTGTATAGTTAGAACAATAACTTCTATGGAATACCTTGAACCTCTGCTATGTACCTCAATGTATCTAGGAATGAGGCATGTTTTCAACTGAAAATACAACAATTAGTAATGTTTCCCCGGAAAATGAGGATCAGCTCCTTAGTGGAGAACAGCAATCTTGCCATGTCCAGATGTGGTCCGGAATTCCACAAAAGAACACAAAATAGCTAAAAAATAGACTTGCAAATTACCACTAAACTCTTCTAACTACACTCCCATCCACTAACACTCCTCACTACCACTTCCGGGTGTGTGCAAACGTCATGACGTATTCCTGGTATGACAGCTGCTCTAGCAACTCCAACAGCTGTCTTGGCGTTTATTTGTGCACCATAGCAATTTTCCATGCGGCTCCATTGTATATATGACATTGGTGAATATATAGTTGTAGCGCTACTGTGTATATGACATTGGTGAATATATGTTTGCAGCTCTACTGTGTATATGACAATTGGTGAATGTATGTTTGCAGCTCTATTGTGTATATGATGACATTGGTGAATATATATTTGCCGGTAAAGGCCCAAAGTCAACATAAATTGGGGGCCTAATTTATTACTGTTAAGAGGATTGTAGAAAAAGAATAGCTAGCTGCAGATTGAACACAACCTATTCATTGGTACATAACATGGTCTTGTGGTGCAATAGGGGGCTTTTGGTTTGTTAGTTTGGACATACTTGCATATGAACATGAAATAATCCCCCCAAAAAATACATAGTCCAAATGTTTATTGATCAAATACACATTCCACATTTATTTGGACAGCAACAAGTAGGTACATTCAATTTCTTGGTGAAAAAAAATTAAAAAAAGCAGGATTGATGTTGCTAAAATAGAACGGTCCTGCTCATAAGAGCTTACAATCTAAAATATACTTCTAATGAACTGTGCTTTCACAGGTTACAGCAGGAAACAGACAGTTAATATGAATCACGTAGTAGGGTTATCTATCCACAAAACAGGCTGCAGAACAAAATATCAATATAAAAATACATACGTGCCAAAATAAAACACCTACCACCTCCCCAAATCCCCCAGACATACATTTCTCATCAGGTTTGTCTGAAAACTGCATTTCAGTCTAAATAAAGCAAACTATAGCCAAGTGCAGATTTGGAAGAGCAAAGCCATTGACATGTGTTATGATTACAGTGCAAAGATAATAAACACACAATCATTGTACAATAACACACAAACACACCTTAGAAGGAAAAAAATACAAAACATTTACAGCCCACATCAAAACACAGCGTGAGTGTGGCCTGGAGCAATTCACCGCAATATCTGTTCCTCCCCAAACCAGACTTGCAGAACATAACCTGGCCTCTTCCAAGGCAAAATCACCCACTACTGCAACTCTTTATATAACATAGGCCACTCCCACCACTGTCATTCATTTGGTCTGAGAAAGTGTTTGCACCTGATTAATTCTCTTCCCACTTGCGTTAACCCTTGATATACAGGCCCCACAAATCAGAGTCAGAAAGAAAGCCACAGTGAAGTGTACCTGTGCAGCATATAACAGAACATTGAACAGGGATGTGAAAGGGAACCCCATGGCAATATTTATTGGCACTATGGGCACAATTCACTCCAGATTATCGCATGAGTTAAGGCAGTCACATGACCACATCTCGCATGCAATACTGAAAATGTCAATTCACTTTTGCTAGTATGCGGGATTTCCCATAAATCAGAGAAACACTCAGGAAATCAAACATAAAAAGGCCTTACGCCCCGGTCACATCAAAGCCGATTTAGAAATTGTGCGACATACAGTGAAGATGCCGATTTTTCCTTGCAATTTACAAGACATCTGACACAGATATGTATGCAAATCACCACAAAAGTAGTACATGTACTACTTTAGAAATCAGTGTCGGAAACGCACCCATGTGACCGCTCTAATAGCAGACAATAGCATTATTGGCATACGATTTGAAAGTCACATGTTATGCAAATCACATGCCAAGTTGCACTCAAAGTGACCGCTATTAGAGCGTTCATATTGGTGTGGTTCAAACTTGGTCGGAGCCGCAACAATTTCTAAAGTAATGAATACACTACTTTTCATGCGATTTTCAGAGAGATCTGTGTCAGATGTCTTGCAAATCACATTTTAAATCAGCATGTCCGCCGACTTTGAAATCATGTGACTTCACTGTAAGTCACATGATGTGACCATAGTGTAAATCGCACCACTTCAAAATCCGCTTTGATGTGACCGGGGTGGCCTCCAGTCACATCGGGTGCAATTTGGCATGCGATTTGCAAATCGTAGGCCAAGTCGCACCCTATTGTCTACTATAGGCTCCATTCACATTCAGTCTGATTTTGAAATCGTGCGACTTCCACTGTAAGTTGCCCAATTTCCAAATCTGATTAGATGTGACTGTGATGTTAGCCCCTGGTCACATCATGTGCAATTTGGCATGCAATTTGCAAGTCACAGGGCATGCAAATCACATGCCAAGTCACATCCAGGGTGCACGATTTCAGGTGCAATTTGGGAATTTAAATTGTACCTGATATCGGATCTAATGAATGTGGATGTGAGTGTATTAACATAAGCGATTTGCTGCTGCACAATTTCAAAAGTAGTTCTTGTCTAACTTTTTTTCTTCATTTTGTAGTGATTTCACATATAGATTACAATAGAAATCGTAATGCAAAACACAATTGAAAATGCAATAACTCATTGGTAAATCTACAGAAAACACGGTGAAATTGCTATCAAAAAGCACAATTTTAAATCGCATCTAGTGTGTACCAAGCAGGCAATTCAACAAAGGAAATAAATCTTTGAAGGCATGCGGTATCTGCATGCTCGGATAAGGGTCTGTTATGGATTTGGGGGGGGACTCCACGGCATTATTTTATTTTATTTTTATTTTTTTAAATCCTTTCTCTCTCTCTCTCTCTCTCTCTCTCTCTCTCTCTCTCGCTCTTCTCTCTCTCTCGCTCTTCTCTCTCTCTCAGCTCTTGGCTTGACAAACCTTTCCCAAAAGGGGGTGGAGTGCAAACCAGCATTATCAAATCAATCATTAGTCCAGGCCCTTATCTCATCCCATCATTTGACATTCACATAAGGTGCAGCTTTAAAGGTGTTTGAACAGACAAGGCCTCATTCTAATTCACATTCTAGGGATCATTTAGACAGAAAGCAAAGATGCTGCCACCACCACATCTATGTTAGGGTAGTCACTAGAAATGAGCGAATCGAACCAGGCGAAGTGGAATTCGTTTCGAATTTCAGGAAAAATTCGATTCGCGGCGAATCCGAATATTAGCATACTTCGGGTGCGCGAATCGGATTTTTCCCGATCAGCCGGCAAAAGTGTCCCTGCAAAGAGCTCCGCTATTTCTGACAGTTCTCTGACAGTTCCTTCACATGTACAGCGGTTGAAACATTGTATCTATTTGTTTCCATTTAGGATACAGATGTTTTTATTCGGAAATAGATACAATGTTTCAACCGCTGTAAATGTGAAGGAACTGTCAGAGAACTGTCAGAAATAGCGGAGCTCTCTGCAGATACACTTTTTGCTGTACTGGAATACTTCTTCTTTTCATTCTTCTTCTCATTCTTCTTTTCATTCTTCTTTTCATTCTTCTTCTCATTCTTCTTTTAATTCTTCTTCTCATTCTTTTCATTCTTCTTCTTCTTTTCATTCTTCTTCTTCTTCTCATCCTTCTCCTTCTTCTCATCCTTCTTCTTCTTCTCATCCTTCTTCTTCTTCTCATCCTTCTCCTTCTTCTCATCCTTCTTCTTCTTCTCATCCTTCTCCTTCTTCTCATCCTTCTCCTTCTTCTCATCCTTCTCCTTCTTCTCATCCTTCTCCTTCTTCTCATCCTTCTTCTCATCCTTCTCCTTCTTCTCATCCTACTTCTCATCCTTCTCCTTCTTCTCATCCTTCTCCTTCTTCTCATCCTTTTCCTTCTTCTCATCCTTCTCCTTCTCCTTCTTCTCATCCTTCTCCTTCTTCTCATCCTTCTCCTTCTCCTTCTTCTCATCCTTCTCCTTCTTCTCATCCTTCTCCTTCTCCTTCTTCTCATCCTTCTCCTTCTTCTCATCCTTCTCCTTCTCCTTCTCCTTCCTCATCTCCAAGGGCATTTAAATTAAAGGTACAGTGTTCTGCACTAATATAAAGGCTCTCTGAAGCCTAGAAACCCTTTTTATAAGGAGAAGAAGAATGAGAAGAAGAATGAGAAGAATGAAAAGAAGAATGAGAAGAAGAAGAATAATGAAAAGAAGAATGAAAAGAAGAAGAAGAATCTTTTCATTCTCATTCTTTTCATTCTTCTTTTCATTCTTCTTCTTCTTCTTTTCATTCTTCTTTTCATTCTTCTTCTTTTCATTCTTCTTCTTCTTCTTTTCATTCTTCTTCTTCTTCTTTTCATTCTTCTTTTCATTCTTCTTTTCATTCTTCTTCTTCTTCTGAGGATGAAGAAGAAGAAGAAGAAGAAGTAGGATGAAAATAAGAAGAATTCCAAGCCGGCAAAAAGTGTATCTGCAGAGCTCCTCTATTTCTGACAGTTCTCTGACATTCACATTTACAGCGGTTGAAACATTGTATCTATTTGTTTCCATAAATGGAAACAAATAGATACAATGTTTCAACCGCTGTATGGAGTGAATGTCAGAGAACTGTCAGAAATAGCGGAGCTCTGCAGATACACTTAGTGGAGCTCTGCAGATACACTTTTTGCCGGCTTGGAATTCTTCTTATTTTCATCCTACTTCTTCTTCTTCTTCATCCTCATCCTCAGAAGAAGAAGAAGAGAATGAGGATGAAGAAGAAGAAGAAGAAGTAGGATGAAAATAAGAAGAATTCCAAGCCGGCAAAAAGTGTATCTGCAGAGCTCCGCTAAGTGTATCTGCAGAGCTCCGCTAAGAAATAGCGGAGCTCTGCAGATACACTTTTTGCCGGCTTGGAATTCTCCTTCTTCTCATCCTTCTTCTTCTTCTCATCCTTCTGCTTCTTCTCATCCTTCTCCTTCTTCTCATCCTTCTGCTTCTTCTCATCCTTCTCCTTCTTCTCATCCTTCTTCTTCTTCTTCTCATCCTTCTTCTTCTTCTCATCCTTCTTCTTCTTCTCATCCTTCTTCTTCTTCTCATCCTTCTTCTTCTTCTCATCCTTCTTCTTCTTCTCATCCTTCTCCTTCTTCTCATCCTTCTCCTTCTTCTCATCCTTCTCCTTCTTCTCATCCTTCTCCTTCTTCTCATCCTTCTCCTTCTTCTCATCCTTCTCCTTCTTCTCATCCTTCTCCTTCTTCTCATCCTTCTCCTTCTTCTCATCCTTCTCCTTCTTCTCATCCTTCTCCTTCTTCTCATCCTTCTCCTTCTTCTCATCCTTCTTCTTCTTCTCATCCTTCTCCTTCTTCTCATCCTTCTTCTTCTTCTCATCCTTCTCCTTCTTCTCATCCTTCTCCTTCTTCTCATCCTTCTTCTCATCCTTCTTCTCATCCTTCTTCTCATCCTTCTTCTCATCCTTCTTCTCATCCTTCTTCTCATCCTTCTCCTTCTTCTCATCCTTCTCCTTCTTCTCATCCTTCTCCTTCTTCTCATCCTTCTCCTTCTCCTTCTTCTCATCCTTCTCCTTCTCCTTCTTCTCATCCTTCTCCTTCTCCTTCTTCTCATCCTTCTCCTTCTCCTTCTTCTCATCCTTCTCCTTCTTCTCATCCTTCTCCTTCTTCTCATCCTTCTCCTTCTTCTCATCCTTCTCCTTCTTCTCATCCTTCTCCTTCTTCTCATCCTTCTCCTTCTTCTCATCCTTCTCCTTCTTCTCATCCTTCTCCTTCTTCTCATCCTTTTCCTTCTCCTTTTTCTCATCCTTTTCCTTCTCCTTTTTCTCATCCTTCTTCTTCTCATCCTTCTCCTTCTTCTCATCCTTCTCCTTTTCCTTCTTCTCATCCTTCTTCTCATCCTTCTCCTTCTTCTCATCCTTCTCCTTCTCCTTCTTCTCCTCCTTCTCCTTCTCCTTCTCCTTCCTCATCTCCAATGGCATTTAAATTAAAGGTGCAGTGTTCTGCACTAATATAAAGGCTCTCTGAAGCCTAGAAACCCTTTTTATAAGTTGAATTCGTAGCGAATAAATTCGCATCGAATCGAATTTCTTCCTCAAATTCGGCGAATCAGCCGAATCAAATTTTTGAATAATTCGCTCATCTCTAGTAGTCACCCAGGGAGATTGGTCAAATTCATTGCTGTGGTTGGGATTCAAACCAACAACCCTAGTGTTGTGAGGCAGCAGTGCTAACCACTAATCCACGGAGCTGTTGAACACTGTGTGAATCAACCCCAAGTCCCTGGGCAAGGTCAGTGTAACTAGTGAGATATTGCAAATGTGACACAAATGTTGTACTATGTTGCCAATTCAGATGTATGTTGGTTCTATGTATCCCAATACAAAGGATTTTACACTAATACAGGCGTACTTCGGTTTCCCAACGCCTCGGTTAATGTAATTTTCAGTTTATGAATGAAAATCCATTGAAAATAATGCCTCGGTTTACACAGTTGTTAATAATTTTTTTCACAGTACAAAGTGTAGGTTGGTGCTGATTTTTAAATGCAAATGCCAGCCTTTTTTTTTTTGTTCACTATAGTTCACAAGCTTAGATATCACTTTCCCAGAAGTTACAGAAAACTTTATTTTTTAATAAACTTAAAGTAAACATTGTTTCCTTTAGGGATATAAGCTAAAGAAAACTTTCTCTTTTAGCTGGGGGAAGTGACAGCTGAATTTCTGAGCTATAGTGATGAAAAAAAAAAGGGAGAATTACATTTAAAAACCAGCAACATAATAAATAAAAATAGGCGTGGGGTCATCCCTACCATCCACACCAAGCCCTTTGGGTCTGGTATGTATCTTAAGGGGTAACTCCATGCCAAAATGTAAAAAAAAAAAAATGGCGTGGGGTCCCCCCCAAAGTCCATACTAGACCCTTATCCGAGCATGCAGGTCAGAAAAGGGGGGGGCGAGCGAGTGCCCCTCCGAACCATACCAGGCCACATGCCCTCAACATGAGGGTTGCTTTGTTCTTTGGGGCAGGAGGGACTCCCCCCCCATACCCCCCCCCAAAGCACCTTGTCCCCATGTTGATGTGGACAAGGGCCTCTTCCCCACAACCCTGGCCGGTAGTTGTGATGGTCTGCTGGCGGGGGCTTATCAGAATCTGGAAGACCCCTTTATCAAGGGGACCCCCAGATCCCGGCCTCCCCCATGTGAATGAGTATGGGGCAGGGGCGGACTGACAACTCATGGGGCCCCCTGGCAATAAGGGATCATGGGGCCCCTGTGTCCTTGCCCAAACTCAAAACCTATGAAAAAGGTACCAGGGACATCTCATGGGGCCTATATATTATAGATAGTTATTAAGAGGTTGTTAATTAAGTTATCGTGTCACCCAATATTTGGTTTCCATTCAGTAGCCAAAAAAGGCATTCAAAAAAAGGGGGTTTGTGAAAAGAGATTCACAGAAAAGCGGCTACATTATGAACAGACCGTGACACTCAGAAAATTTTCCAAAAATTATGCTTTATTACACAGATATAAATATGACATATGGGCGTTCGCCCTGGTTTACCATCACCTCAGTATGAGACAATAACACACAGACCTAAAACCATATAAAATGACATCAAGACCGGTCTAAATGTATGTGCAACAGAAAAAGTGACTGCAAGAGTCTAATATCTCTGTAGTACAAACACATAGGTAAACACTTCCCTGAAGAGGTGTATCCAAAAATTATACCATAGGTATACCATAATATTAAATAATGAATTTACACCAATATCATAATGGTGAATCCCGAACAGGGAATCCAAAAATTATACTATGGATATACGTATATCACATGTATGAAATGCGGTAAGCACAATAAGCGCAAAGAGGGGAACAGTAAGCCTCAGGCCTGTTTGGAAAAAGACATAAATGTCACATATATGATGCAATACATTCCTGTGCCGGCACACGTGGTTGGGGCCCGTTCATCTGTTATGTGAACAGCTGTATCATAAAGCTCTTGAATGGAAATAAGCCCCATTTATTCCCATGATGGGAGAAACGGTGCAGACTGCAGCACTCTGCTTGAAATGGTGTCTTCACCACTGTATGTGGACTACACACCACCCTTTGTAGGAAAAACAAAACATATCCCAAGGAATCTTCTGCCTGTTGAGCTATATGCGGTATGTCCTGTATCCTATACAAAGCACCATAATGTCCCCATCCTGTAGTGAAACAAATAATGTGGGAAGTCACTGACAGAGCTTGCACTCAATAAGATATGTAGGTCATATTGATCACAGAGGACCGTATATCTAATGTCCTGTAACAATCCACTCACCACCTGTGCCGTGGATAAAGGAAATGAAAGGAAAGTCCTTCATGGATATTGCCAAACACGGCCACAGAGGCCCAGGAACCACCGCTGACATCCGCCGATATACCGCGGGTTCCAGCCCCCTCTCAGCGCCTGTACTGCTCACGCTTGCCTCATGGCATGTGAAGATGGCTTCCTCCTTATGGGTCAGCGTGCGTTCCACCTAGTGCGCATGACCGGAAGTGACGTATCTGACGTATGACGTCAACGCGTTTCGCCGATGGGCGTATCTCACTCAGCTTCGTCAGGAAGGACTCAGCTTCGTTTGGTCCTGACGAAGCTGAGTGAGATACGCCCATCGGCGAAACGCGTTGACGTCATACGTCAGATACGTCACTTCCGGTCATGCGCACTAGGTGGAACGCACGCTGACCCATAAGGAGGAAGCCATCTTCACATGCCATGAGGCAAGCGTGAGCAGTACAGGCGCTGAGAGGGGGCTGGAACCCGCGGTATATCGGCGGATGTCAGCGGTGGTTCCTGGGCCTCTGTGGCCGTGTTTGGCAATATCCATGAAGGACTTTCCTTTCATTTCCTTTATCCACGGCACAGGTGGTGAGTGGATTGTTACAGGACATTAGATATACGGTCCTCTGTGATCAATATGACCTACATATCTTATTGAGTGCAAGCTCTGTCAGTGACTTCCCACATTATTTGTTTCACTACAGGATGGGGACATTATGGTGCTTTGTATAGGATACAGGACATACCGCATATAGCTCAACAGGCAGAAGATTCCTTGGGATATGTTTTGTTTTTCCTACAAAGGGTGGTGTGTAGTCCACATACAGTGGTGAAGACACCATTTCAAGCAGAGTGCTGCAGTCTGCACCGTTTCTCCCATCATGGGAATAAATGGGGCTTATTTCCATTCAAGAGCTTTATGATACAGCTGTTCACATAACAGATGAACGGGCCCCAACCACGTGTGCCGGCACAGGAATGTATTGCATCATATATGTGACATTTATGTCTTTTTCCAAACAGGCCTGAGGCTTACTGTTCCCCTCTTTGCGCTTATTGTGCTTACCGCATTTCATACATGTGATATACGTATATCCATAGTATAATTTTTGGATTCCCTGTTCGGGATTCACCATTATGATATTGGTGTAAATTCATTATTTAATATTATGGTATACCTATGGTATAATTTTTGGATACACCTCTTCAGGGAAGTGTTTACCTATGTGTTTGTACTACAGAGATATTAGACTCTTGCAGTCACTTTTTCTGTTGCACATACATTTAGACCGGTCTTGATGTCATTTTATATGGTTTTAGGTCTGTGTGTTATTGTCTCATACTGAGGTGATGGTAAACCAGGGCGAACGCCCATATGTCATATTTATATCTGTGTAATAAAGCATAATTTTTGGAAAATTTTCTGAGTGTCACGTAGCCGCTTTTCTGTGAATCTCTTTTCACAAACCCCCTTTTTTTGAACATCTCATGGGGCCCCCTACTGACCCCAGGCCCTAGGGCAGTGCCCGAGTTTCCAAATGGTCAGTCCGCCCCTGGTATGGGGTACATGGGTACTAATTCACAAAAAAACTAAAAGTGTAGTGTAATAAAACACAGGACACGATCTTTGACAAGTCCTTTAATAAAAGAAAAATCTCAAAGAATGTCCCCTGTAGCAGATCCAACGTCAATCATGAAGCCCGCCGTTCACGTGGGGGGGGGGTGGGATCTGGGGGCCATCTTGTTAAAGGTGGCTTCCAGATTCTGATAAACCCCTAGCCCGCACACCCCCACAACCACCGGTCAGGGTTGTGGGGAAGAGGCCTTTGTCCCCATCAACATGGGGACAAGGTGCTTGGGGGGGAGCTCCCCTGCCCCAAACATGGTTCAGGAGGGGAGGGGGTTGCTCGTCCCCCCCCCTTTCCTGACTTGCCAGGCTGCATGCTTGGATAAGGGTATGGTATGGATTTTGGGGGGGACCCCACGCCATTTTTTTTTTTACATTTTGGCATGGAGTTACCCCTTAAGATACATACCAGACCCAAAGGGCTTGGTATGGATGGGAGGGGGGACCCCACGCCGTTTTTTAAATTATTATATTTTTAATTCCCTGCAATGCTTTTACATTCAGCTGACAGCTGAAACATGAATGCTGCATTGGTTTTCACTGCTAAAATGCCGCATGACTTGATAAAATTAATCATGCGGGATTTTAGTAGTGTTAATGTTTCAGCTGTCAGCAGGGTTCCCCACTGACAGCTGAATGTTAAATAATTTCCGTAAATTAAATAAATAATAAAAAAAGGCATGGAGTCCCCCCTCCCATCCATACCAAGGGGGCCCCCAGATCCCAGCCCCCCCTACATGAATGAGTATGGGGTACATGGTACTGCTACTAATTCACAAAAAAACCCAAAGTGTAGTGTAAAAAAACAATGGACACGGTCTTTGACAAGTCCTTTTAATAAAAGAATGTCCCCCAAAGTAGATCCAACGAAAAAAAAAAAAAAAAAAACCTTCAGCTTCCGACGGTGGCTTCCCAGCCTTCTGCAGTGAGGTTCAGTGACAGCACTTAAATATGTAATGGGCGGGGCCAGCCGGGGACATCACGCATGTGACCCACCCCATGTAACATCAATGATGTCACATGGGGCAGAGTCACTCTGATGTCCCCGGCTGGCCCCGCCCCTCCCTGGCTGGGAAGCCACCATCGGACGCGGAACGTTTTTTGTTTTTGTTTTTTTTCTCTTTTGGTATAGTTCAGGAGGAGAGGCGTTCGCTCGTCCCCCCCCTTTCCTGACCTGCAGGGCTGCATGCTCGGATAAGGGTCTGGTATGGATTTTGGGGGGGACCCCACGTCGTTTTGTTTTTAATTTTGGCATGGAGTTACCCCTTAATATCCATACCAGAACCGAAGGGCTTGGTATGGATGAGAGGAGGGACCCCACACCGTTTTTATTTATTTATTTTTTTTTTTATTGCAGATGTTTATTTTTAGATTCAGCTGTCAAAATATATATTATCTAGACCTTCGAAATAAGTAAAATCATTACAGAAATAATTATAAAGTATAAGAAACAAAAACAGAATCAATAGAACTAAGGAAATCAAATTAGAATACATAAAGATATGCCTGGCTACAAATAGTGCTGTATGTTAAACACAGTAAACGCAATCGAGTGCTGTCTGTCAGTGGACTCCACACAGAGATTTACTATTGAACTGTGTCTAAAAAGAAAGCGCCCACGGCAGACGGCTAAAAGGATCCCATGGATAAGAGGGGGGCATAAGACCTTGGGACTCCATCAGCTTAAAGCCAGCTCTGTCAGCCTGTGTGGCCAGAAATCTTGAGTGCTGGCTTACTTAGTTGCAGACACATCTCTGGCCGGGCACTTCTTGGCAAAAGATACTGAAATCCTTTCCTTTACTGTTCAAAGTGGTAGGTTTTTTCACAGATGGTTCTGCTGAATCTGTCAATCTGCAAGAAGAGCATTGTGGTTAAAAACCTGGTCTGGAGATTCAGCGTCCAAGCTGCGCCTCTGTGCCTTACCCTTTCAGGGGACAACCTTTGTGGTCCAGGCCTCCAGAAGACCTTGGAACACATGGCAGATAAGAAAAAGGGGTTTCCTGAGAGTAAAAAGTCTTACCCTATGAAATTTTCTGTGGCGACAAACAGCAGGGTCAGCAGGACAGAGATATCCACCCTAAGAAACATTGGAAAGGGTACAAAAACAAGAGTAAAGGAGGAATCTTATTCAATCCTCCTCAGGCCACCACCAAATCCCAATGACTCGAGGAAGACTCGCAACCTTTCTCAGTGGGCTTCAATTTCCTAAAACCTTTATATCCTAGATTTAGTAGAGAAGAGATACAGGTTGGAGTTTGACACCAGTCCCCCCTCCAAATATTTGGCAACCAGCCTTACCAGGGATTGGGAGAAGGCGCAGGCTCTATGTTGCCTAATTGGGGACCTAGCGGATCAACTAGTCCTTACTTGGGTTTCCCAGAACAAGCAGGCGATGGGATTTTATTCCCATGTATTCGTGCTGAAAAAGCCATTAGGCAAATTTCGCCTGATCTTAAACTTGCGCCCACTGAATCGGTCACTGTGGTACAAGCACTTCAGGATAAAATCAATCTTCTCTTTAAGAAGCAAGAGATCTCTATGGTGGTGGCTAGTTCATCACAATTTTTGCAGAGTTCTGGAATGGATCACGCCAGATCCAGTGATCATCACGACCGATGCCAGCAGGTTTGGATGGGAAGCCCATCTAGGCATCAGGGTGGCCCAGGGTTCCAGGTCTTTAAGGGAAGCTCAGAGGCCCTTAAACCAGAGAGAACTGCTGGCAGTCCAGTGAGCTTTGAATGCTTTTCAGACGAATTTAAGAGGTTGTCACATGCAGATTTGTTCAAACAGTGTGACTACAGTGGCGTTTATCAATAAACAAGGGGGTACAAGAAGTCCACCTCTCCGGTCAGTTGCAGGCAATATCCTTTCTTGGGCCGAATAGAGTCTGTCTTCAGTATCTGCCATTTATTTGAAGGGAACGCAAAATTCCCTAGCAGATTTTTTCAGTTGTCTTCAGGTGAGACATGACAAATGGTCTCTCAACCAGGAAGTGTTTGTGACCATCACTCAGAAATGGGGCATGCGGAGGCGGATCTCTTTGCGTTCAAAGACAACAGGAAGGTCAGTCAGTTCTTCTCCTTAAATCTGCGATATCGGGTCTTGGGATTAGATGTCCTCACGAATGTGTGGGAGTTCAATCTCTGCTATGCGTTTTCTCTCATGAGACTAATCCCAGCAGTTCTTCAAAAGTTTCTGTCAGAAAGGACCAACCTCATTATGGTGGTCCTGTTGTGGTTAAAAAGGCCATGGTTCTCACTACTGAGGGGTCTTTCGTCAGTTCCACTATTCCTTCTACCAGAGAGAGAATCTGTTCTCGCAGGGACCTTGAAGTTGGCAGCATGATTGCTGAAGAGCAACTCCTGAGAGCACAGGGGTTTTCTGAGAGGGCGGTGAAAATGTTAGTGAATTTCTGCAAGCCGGGCCTATTTACACTAAAACTCTTGTTTATCTTATCAGGGCCAGAGTCCTTTGGATATCCTGGTAGTCTTGGATTTTTTCCAGGATGGAGCAGATCAGGGTCTCTTAGTTAGCACTTTGAAAGTGCAGGCCCCAGCGTTTAGTGTTTTCTTTCAGGTCTTTCTTCAGCAAGATCCTTTTTGTAGCATATTTTTTCAGGGCTCTCTCCACGTCTAAGCTGGTGGCAGTCTAGACCTGTCCAGCTTGGGATCTGTCTTTAGTCATTAGTCCCTTTCAACCTCTGGAAAAGTCTTTAACTGCTTTAGGACCGCCCACAGTACTTTTACTGCTACAGGGCGACCCCTGTGTGCAGGATCACGTATATATACGTATATATTTTCTAGTAAGTCTCACACATGTAGTATCCCCATACTCAGTAGAAGTAGCAGAATGTATTTTGGGGTGTAATTCCACATATATCCTTGGCTTGTGTGAGAAATATATAATTTAAATGACCACTTCGTGAAAAAAAAGTCTTCCATGGACTCAATATGCTTCTAAGCAGATAGTTTAGGGTGTCTACTTTCCGAAAAGGGGTCATTTGGGGGTGTTTGTACTCTCCTGGTATTTTAGCACCTCAAGAAATGTGATGGGCAGTCAGAAAGTAAGTTGTGTAAATTCGTTTAGAATATATAGTTTGTAGATGCTATAACTTTCACACAAAGCAATCAGTATACACTTTTTGGGATTCTTTTAACCAAAAACATGTAGCAGAATACATTTTGGCCTACATTTATGACGAAATTTGAGTTTGTGTTTTTTTTATATTTTTTTATGACAGAAATGAGAAGATATTTTTTTAAAAAAAGAAAAAAAAACTATTTTCTGGCCCGTGGGGATGCTTAGGACTCCGTCCTGTTGCTGGGGGTTACTAGGAGCGGATTTTGGCACCTTATTCCCTTTGTGGCACAGTGTTCCATGTGTCACATTGCCCCACCAGAATTCCCAGACAGATGGGTACTAAAACCTGATTTAAAAGTCCATCTAGTTCAACCAATAAAAAAGGAAAAAAAATTATACAATTTTATACCCACAGAGGAAGGCAAAAAAAACCCTTCCTGATCTCCCAAGAGGCAATCAGATGTTTCCTGGATCAACTTTACCTTTAAATGCTGCTCTTACTGTGAAAAAGCTTTTCCATATTTGAAAATTAAATCTATTTTCCACCAGGCGTAAAGAGTGCCCCCTTGTCCTCTGTGATGACCTTAAAGTGAATAACTCTACACCATGTTCACTATAAGGACCACTTATGTATTTATACATGTTGATCATATTCCTCCTTAATCTCCTCTTCTCAAGAGAGAATAAATTCAGTTCCTCCAATCTTCTGATCTCCTCCATGTCTCTTATCAATTTGGTTGCCTTTCTCTGCACTGTCTCCAGTTCCCTGATATTATTCTTGTGAATTTGTGCCCAAACCTGAACTATTGCAGATGAGGTCCGCGAATGCTTTGGTGGCTCTGTTGATGGGGGCTTCCTTCTCCCTTCCCGGGTTAATATGCGGATTGGAGATTGTGGGGACTTACAGTGCAGGCCTTGGCTTCTGCACCTGAGTGTGGCATCAGTTGCTTCGCTGCTGTGAGTGGTGGAGTGCTCCGGACCCCGCTTTACTCAGCCTGTGCCTTGTACTTTGCCTCCCACAAGTTCCTGCACCACAAGGCCGTGCTGCTCATAATTGAAGCTGGGGCTTTGCAGTCTATGGGGGCAAGCTATTATACCTGCTATTTTTCTTGTGGACATTTGTCCTTTTTCTGATGTCACTTCTGCCCATGCTTTTACCCTGAGCTGAAGCCCGGCACCTTTGCCTAATGGGTGGAACAGTAATGGGTGGGGCTTAGTTGGATGGTCGCCCAACTGGCTGTTGCACTGCCATTTTTGAGTTGAACTAAAGCAGGAGAACTTAAGCAGCAGGAAGACACAACAACAGCAAGAAACTCTACTGCACGCTGGACAGACTGCAAGCATACACAGTCGGAAACCTCTCTTACATAACTGAGTCCCCCTCCGTGTACCTTTATATAATACGCCCCCTCTTCTCCTTATCATATTACTATCCTCTGTTCCCAAATCTCATTTCTTTAACCCTCTGCTCCACCCCAAAACTTGTACATCTCCCCCTCATTGCTATCATCTCCCTACTACTGCTCTCATCACCTCCCCAAAATATCTCATTCACTCCTTCTCATTTTCCTCTCCTCCGTTCCCAAAATCCATTCACTATATCCCTCTGCTCCTCCCAAACATTTGTATATTGTGTCCTCACTACTTCCTTTGCCCCTCTACGGCACCCACCACCTCCTCCTATTACTCCACTCTCCCATTGACCCGAACACCTCCACTAGTAGTTTCTCACGCTCCTGCACATCCCGCTCCCATGCCACCTTTCTCAACCACCTTCTCCTCCTAACCGCGGGGGACATCTCCCCGAATCCTGGCCCTCCACCACCTCCCTCACCCGCACAACACCCTCCCGCCTCCACGTCCTGCCGCAACCCCCGTAGCTTAGTATCTGTCCCCTTGCTCCCTAAAATCTCCCCCCCCTCCCCGTTTTCATGTGCACTCCTGAATGCCCGATCGGTGTGCAACAAGCTTACCTTCATCCACGACCTCTTTGTTTCCCGCTCCCTCAACCTCCTGGCGATCACAGAAACCTGGATCCAGCCCACTGACTCTACCTCCCCTGCTGCACTCTCCTACGGAGGTCTCACCTGGACCCATTCACCCAGGCCTAACGGTCGTAAAGGTGGTGGGGTTGGTCTGCTCCTGTCACCGCAGAGCACCTTTCGAGTCCTCCCAAACCCCCCCCTCCCTATCCATCTCCTCCTTCGAGGCCCACTGCGTCCAACTATTCTCCCCAACCCCCCTCAAGATTGCTGTGATATACCGGCCTCCTGGATCCATATCCCGCTTCCTGGATGACTTTTCCTCCTGGCTACACTTCTTCCTCTCCTCTGAGCTACCCACCATCATCCTTGGGGATTTCAACATCCCTGTCAACCTCAACAACCCAGACACATCCCATCTCCTCCACTTAACCTCCTCCTTTGCACTTGCACAGTGCATACAATCCACCACCCACTCCAACGGTAATATCCTTGATCTCGTCTTCTCCAACCGCTGCGCTCCCCACAACCTCACTGACACCCCCTTCCCTCTCTCTGGCCACAACCTGATTACTTTCTCTATCTCCTCGTCCTCCAACGCCTACCCCTCCAAATGTCACACTACTACCAGCCGTAACCTCCGCAACCTTAACCCTGCCCCCTCCACTCTGCAGCTGATCAGCTCCACGACAGCATCCTCCCCCTGTCTTGCCCCGACTTGGCTATGACTGCCTACAACAACGTGCTGTCAACAGCCCTTGACTCACTAGCGCCTTTAACCACACTCAACATCAGACCCCGACCGCTCCAGCCCTGGCAGACTGATCACACCAAAACCCTCAAACGACACAGTCGTGCCCTGGAGCGACTATGGTGCAAAACCAAATCCCAACAAGCCTTCACCCGCTACAAATCTGCCTTCCACACCTACACCTCCTCCCTCCACGCAGCCAAACAAGCCTACTTCCTGACCCTCATCAAGGCCCTCTCCTCCAATCCTCGCCGACTCTTCTCCACCTTCAACTCTCTACTCTCGCCACCCCCACCTCCACCCAGCACCTCACTCACTGCCCTTGAGATTGCCAATCACTTCAAAAACAAGATTGACACAATTCACAAGCACATCGCCGCAACTCACACACCCTCTCAACCCGTCCCCTCTCACACAGCTACCCCTTCATCCCCCCTCTCCCATGGCCCCACCACTGCTCTGACCTACACTTCCACCCCACCCTACATTCCTCATACTGAAGCCCCCCCAACACTCTGCACCTTTGACCTTACTACCATTGAGGAAGTCTCCAAGATCCTCTCTGATGCCCCCCTCACCACCTGCCCCCTCGACCCTATCCCCTCATAACTCCTACGACCTCCCTCCCCCTCCATCCTATGCTCCCTCACCCACATCTTCAATCTCTCCCTCTCCTCCGGCACTTCCCCTCCCCTCTGAAACATGCACGCATCACCCCCATACTTAAAAAGCCCTCCCTGGACCCCAATGATCTGAACAACCTCAGACCCATCTCCCTGCTCCCATTTATATCTAAACTCCTCGAGCGCCTAGTCTACACCCGCCTAAGCTCTCACCTCAACGACAACAACCTCCTCGATCCCCTACAGTCCGGCTTCCGTCCCCTACACTCTACCGAAACTGCCTTACTCAAACTCTCCAATGACCTGCTAACCGCCAAAGCTAATGACCACTATTCAGTGCTCCTACTCCTTGACCTCTCTGCGGCCTTCGACACAGTCGACCACCCCCTCCTCCTCAAAAAACTACACTCCCCAGGCCTCAGAGATTCTGCTCTCTCCTGGCTCTCATCCTACCAGTCACAACGCTCTTTCAGCGTTACCTATGTTGGGGTTCCTCAAGACTCTGTCCTTGGGCCCCTTCTCTTCTCCATCTACACCTCCTCCCTTGGCCAACTCATACACTCTCACGGCTTCAACTACCACCTCTATGCCGACGACACACAAATCTATCTCTCAACCCCCCACCTCACTCCATCGGTCTCCGTCCGAATCACACACCTACTGAGCGACATATCAGACTGGATGTCTCTCCACTTCCTTAAACTGAACCTCTCCAAAACCGAGTTTCTTGTCTTCCCCCCAGCCCGGACACCACCCCCCATTGACACCACCCCATTGACACCACCCCCCATTGACTTCATCCAACAACGCCACCATCAAACCCGCCCCGCAGGCCAGAGTACTTGGTGTCATTCTGGACTCCAACCTATCCTTCCAGCCCCAAGTCCAATCTTTAACAAACTCGTGCAGACTCCACCTCCGCAACATTGCCAAAATACGCACGTTCCTAACCTCAGAAACCACTAAACAGCTCATCCACTCCCTCATCATATCACAACTCGACTACTGCAACTCCCTCCTCACTGGCCTGCCTCGCCGCTGGCTATCCCCGCTTCAGTCGATCCTGAATACGGCTGCCAGACTCATTCACCTTTCCAACCACTCCATCTCCGCCAATCCCTCCACTGGCTTCCGATTGCGCAACGGATCAAATTCAAAATCCTAACACTGACGTACAAAGCTGTCCACCATACTGCCCCGTACTACATCACTGACCTAATATCCAAGTACCGCCCAGCACGCACACTCCGATCCTCACAAGACTTCCTTCTCTCTAGTTCCCTGGTCTCCTCCCATGCCTGCCTCCAGGACTGCTCCAGGGTGTCACCCATCCTCTCAAACTCCCTGCCCCAACCCATCAGATTATCACCTACTCCCCTCTCCTTTAGGCGCAGCCTGAAAACCCATCTCTTCAGGGAAGCCTACCCCACCCCCTGCTAACCTGCCGACTTCCTCCACTCTTCCTACCACTCCATCCCCCACAGCTATCTCCTCCTGTGCCACCATCCCCTCCCTCCTTGATTGTAAGCTCGAAAGAGCAGGGCCCTCGATCCCCTCATGTTTTGCATTGTATTGGTATTGTTCTGTCACATGTTCTGTCCCCCTTTGTAATGTACAGCGCTGAGCGAACCATTGGCGCTTTATAAATACTGTATAATAATAATAAAATAATAATTTTTGCCTACCTGCTGCACATGCTCTAACTTCCTTGCTGAGGGGGTAGATATGTGTTTGTATGGCTCCTTACTCTGGCAGACAGTGCTGAGGTGAGCAGTCCACAGGATGCCATCCCTACAAAGGTGGACCCTGACACAGCTGGTGCTGCGGTCCTCCAGAATAGGTTGAACTGCAGGTGCATAGCAGTCTATCTCATGCTATACCTTTCATAGGTCAAAAGCGTTTTTTTCAGTTACCCCTATGATGAGGCCCCTAATTAGAATTTTAAAAAAGCCAAGGTTTTCCTCCTGAGGGACAAGCTCCAGAAACTTTGAGTCTTATGGTTTCCACCTCTGGGGCAGTCCCGTATGTGCAGTTCCAGACAGGATTCTGCAGAGAGAAACCATAGACACTTGGAAGGCATCTCCTGCTTCCCCGGGACAGTCAGGTTCATCTGGGTCTGTCTGCCAATGCCTCTCTCCTTTGATGACTTCGGTCCCCTGCCCTTCAGGCCAGGAAGTCTTCCCCATATTGGAGGGCGGTTGCAATGGACAGAGCCCATTAGGGTATCAAGGGGTCTTGGGGTCAAGGACGGTTCAAGCTTGTTGGTAGCTGAAGGAGGCTTGGACGCCCATTAGGGTCCTGGAGCTCAAAGTGATTTGGGTGTGTTTGGATCAATGGATGGACCTTCCCTGAGGGCACCAAGTCAGATACGAATCCGAAAACGCTATTGTGGTGGCCTTTGTCCACCACCAGGGTGGCACGAGGAGTGTGGCAGCAGTGCTGGAGGCCTCACACATTCTTCGGAGTGCAGAGCTCCTTATTCCGGTTTTCTCCACTGTGTAAAACAACATAATAAAAACACATTTACATATATACAGAATAAAAAAAAATTATTTATATATATATATATATATATATACTTTTTTTTTTTTTTTTTTTAAACAAAAATCGCTTACATCAGCATAGAAAACCATAAACTGCCCTTTTTCTGGAAAAAAAACAAAACAGAACCAAATATAGTTTAATATTATTATTATCTTTATAATGTATCTCAGCAAACCCGACCTTTACCTAAACACCCCCTAAGACCAAGAAGCAATGAAAAACATTTATCTCATGCATGCAGCCTTTTTCAAAAATCTGATCGTACAAAAATTTAGGGGACGGGACAGGACAGAAAGAAAAGCCACGCCCCCAGAGACTGACAGACAGCAGCTTTCTCCAATGTGTACTTTCCAGGTGTGGTGAACTGCCAGGCAGACTACCTCTGTCATCAGATGCTGGATCAGGGGGGAGTGATTCCCACATCAAGATTTGTTCTGACATATCTTTCTACACTGGGACACCCTGGACGTGGATCGCCTGGCGTTCTGCCTCTGTAGCACGGTGCCAAGGTTTTCGGTGAAAGCAGGGGACCCCCTGGTGGATAAAATGGCTGCACTGGTGGCGCTGTGGGGTCAGTATTGTCTCATTTATGTTTCCCTCTCTCAGACTTCTTCCTCATCTGCTGCACAGGATAGAGGTCGAAGGGTTTCCAGTCATTCTGGTTGCTCTGGACTGGTCTCAACGACCCCTTTTTTAATGCCGCAATGGTGCGGCTGGTTGTGGATGCTTCCTGGTGGATGCTCCTTCTGGAAGATGTTTTGTTGCAGTACTAGTCTTCCACCCTACCTTGAAGTTTTTTAAAGCATGGCCATTGACAGCCTGGTTCTGAGAGACAAAGTGTTGTCAGGTTTGGTGATCCCTACAATGTTGAAGGCATGCAAGTCTCGACCTTGGGAAGATTAATCTTTGCATCTGGAAGGCTTATGTTGCTTGGAGAAAGGCTCTGGGTCTCTATCCACGCCTATTCTCAGCATCTCAGCTTCTGATCTTTGTTCAATCAGCATTGACAAGCAACTTGCCTTGAGTACTATTAAGGGCCAGGTTTCTTCCCTGACTATCTTCTTTCAATGTACTCATTGAGAGGCCAGGTTTCTGCTCTGGCAATTTTCTTTCACTGTATTCCTTTCACCCAAGGGGTTCATCATGTGGCACCCCCAATGCATACATGAACTTGGTTCTTTCAGACCTCCAGCAGCCACCAGTTGCAAGTATCCGAGTTATTTCCCTGTTTACTCCTGCTCACCAAGTCACCCTTCTGGTCGCCACCGTTTCCGCACGGTAAGTGTTGCGCTGGCAACCTTGTGTTTAAGGCCTTATACAGAAATTAGGTGGTTTTCCACCCACGTTCCCCTTCCTTTTGCAGGAGCTGTACGATGTCCACCTGCATGAAGACACTGTCTTACCTTCTCTGTGTCAACAGCCTTCGTACTCTGAGGTTGCAATGCACTCTGTAAAATTTTCTGAGACACATATAATACTTCTTCAGTGTCTATAGGCGATTTTTGCGAATAATTAAAGAGCCGGTGAAATAAGAAATAAGGCGTGTCACCATAATTTTCATGGCTGATTGTCCTTCATGTGCTCTTGTCTTGTTCAATGTAGTTGAGTCTGACCAAGTGACGAGTTCTTGTCTTAGAGAATGCACCTGTTCCAGCTTCTCAGCTTTGCTTGGGCTTGTCTGTGTGGATGGACAGACGCGTGTGTGTGCGTCCCCCCCCGCATGTTTAAATGATATTATAAATTAAGAATGTATCTTTACAACATCTCAATAATATTGTATAACCAGAAATCTACATATGTAACAATATTACCAACTTATAAAACAAACTAAATACACACAGATACTATTAGAAGATATTATGTCATACTTATTCTATTTTGGTTTACTCCATGACATTCTACACTAGAGTCCTTTAACCAGCTATGCCCTTCTAGAGTCCTTTAACCAGCTGGTTAGTTCAGCTAACTCCTGTCTCAGCTTTTAACTGAAGAAATTAACACTATCACTGGTTCAAGACCATTCACACAATATTAATTATGATTAATCATAAAAAACAAATATTTTGCAAGCTTGCCATCAATATAATATTAGTGCCGAATTATGAATTTGATATAAAGGTTTATTAAGTCCCCCTTATGATTATTCCAAATGAATTTATTAACCAATGCACACTTTATCCTTGGCCCACACACACAGCCTTGTACCAAATGACCGTATGTATTTTTCATAACTGGACCAACCAAAAATAACTTTCCTTCTAAACTCTGTTCACCTTTCTTTAGTTTCTCTTTCTATAAAAATACTTAATCATAATATTGATTTTAAATATGATATATGATGCTAATAATAGTAATACAGTAATAATAATAATAAATGATATACCGTATTTTCCGGCATATAAGACGACTGGGCGTATAAGACGACCCCCTACTTTTCCTGTTAAAATATAGGGTTTGGGCTATACTCGCCGTATAAGACTACCCCTCTTCCAACGCACATCAAATAAAAATTAAAAAACATCAGGTTTGATTTCAATATGGTATGGTATTCCAATGATGGGGCACGATTCCTCGCTCTGACACCAATGATGGGGCACTATTCCTCCCCCTGATACCAATGATGGGGCACTATTCCTCCCCCTGATACCAATGATGGGGCACTATTCCTCCCACTAACACCAATGATGAGGCACTATTCCTCCCATTGACACCAATGGTGCCCCATCATTAGTGTCAGTGTGTGAGGAATAGTGTCCCATCATTGGTATCAGGGGGAGGAATAGTGCCCCATCATTGGTGTCAGTGGGAGGAATAGTGCCCCATCATTGGTGTCAGAGCGAGGAATTGTGCCCCATCATTGGTGTCAGAGAGAAGAATCATGCCCCATCATTGGTGTCAGTGGGAGGAATAGCGCCCCATCATTGGTGTCAGTGGGAGGTATCGTGCCCCATCATTGGTGTCAGTGGGAGGAATCGTGCCCCATCATTGGTGTCAGTAGGAGGAATCGTGCCCCATCATTGGTGTCAGAACAACGAATCGTGCCCCATCATTGGTGTCAGTGGGGGGAATAGCACCCCATCATTGGTGTCCGTGGGAGGAATCGTGCCCCATCATTGGTGTCAGTGGGAGGAATAGTGTCCCAACATTGGTGTCAGTGGGAGGAATAGTACCCCGTCAGTGGGGAGAGGAATAGTGCCCCATCGTTGGTGTCAGTGGGGGGAGGAATAGTGCCCCATTGTTGGTGTCAGTGGGAGGAATAGTGCCCCATCATTGGTGTCAGTGGGAGGAATAATGCCCCATCATTAGTATCAGTGACACCAATGATGGGGCACTATTCCTCCCACTGACACCAATGACACTTGCTGACTCCTGTTGCCACCATTTAGTGCCGACCAGGTAGAGTCCCTGGTGTGGTTATTAGAGGATGATGTGGGTTACTTTCTGGAGCGTTATTCCACATGTTCACCACAGATACTAAGAGATTGTATAAACGCAGTGCAGTCATTGACCAGACAGGCTTTGTGTAAGCTCAGCTTTGTTCAACCCATACTGCAGACATGGACAGACTTGTTGCACCCAGCCTCAGTCAGCTTACAAAAACCCAGTCCTGCTTCTAATCTATCTCCTCAAAACTCTATTCCTGCATTCCCAACAGCTCCTCCTGCCCTGCTATCTACCGCATGTCAGTACCCTGTTCCCACTCGCTGCACCTATCCTGCCTTTAACCCTGTAAAAAAGCCCTCTGTAGCAACTGCTCCCTCTCCTGTTCCATCCTCCAGTTCTTCTCTGTCTCCAGCTGCTCCATTCGTTTGCAGACCTGCGTTTACTTGCAGTGCTCCAGTAGTTAAAACCAGAAAAAAGCGAAAATTCTTTCCAACCAATACCATCCTGCCAGTATCCAAACCGGTGAGCCTGCCGTCTGAGAACCTGCCTTCCGTGGTTCAGCCTGGTGCCTGTACCCAGCCTGGTGCCTCCACTCAGCCTGATGCCTCCACTCAGCCTGGTGCCTCCACTCAGCCTGGTGCCTCCACTCAGCCTGGTGCCTCTACTCAGCCTGGTGCCTCTACTCAGCCTGGTGCCTCTACTCAGCCTGATGAACTGATCCAGCCTGATGATCCTATTAGGCCAGTTGACTCGATACCCGCTGTTGATCCAGACGATCCAGTACCTGATCCAGTGCCCGCTGTCGTGCCAATTGACTCAGAGCCCGCTGTCATACCTGGTGACTCGGTGCCCACTGCCTTGCCAGATGACGAGGTGCCTGCTGGCGAGCCAAATGACCTGATGCCTGGTGACCCAGTGCCCGCTGTCATACCTGGTGACCCGATGCCCGCTGTCGAGCCAGACGATCCAATGCCTGGTGACCCGGTGCCCACTGCCTTGCCAGATGACGCGGTGCCCGCTGGCAAGCCAAATGACCTGATGCCTGGTGACCCAGTGCCTGCTGTCATACCTGGTGACCCGATGCCCGCTGTCGAGCCAGACGATCCAATGCCTGGTGACCCGGTGCCCACTGCCTTGCCAGATGACGCGGTGCCCGCTGGCAAGCCAAATGACCTGATGCCTGGTGACCCAGTGCCTGCTGTCATACCTGGTGACCCGATGCCCGCTGTCGAGCCAGACAATCCGGTACCTGATGACCCGGTGCCCGCTGTCATACCTGGTGACCCGATACCCGCGGTCGAGCCAGACAATCCGGTACCTGATGACCCGGTGCCCGCTGTCGTGCCAATTGACTCAGAGCCCGCTGTCGTACCTGGTGACTCGGTGCCCATTGCCTTGCCAGATGACGCGGTGCCCGCTGGCGAGCCAAATGACCTGATGCCTGGTGACCCAGTGCCCGCTGTCATACCTGGTGACCCGATGCCCACTGTCGAGCCAGACAATCCGGTACCTGATGACCCGGTGCCCGCTGTTTTGCCAATTGACTCAGAGCCCACTGTCGTGCCTGTTGACTCGGAGCCCACTGCCTTGCCAGATGACGCAGTGCCCGCTGTCGAGCCAAATGACCTGATGCCTGGTGACCCGATGCCCGCTGTCCAGCCAGACGATCCAATGTCTGACCCAGTGCCAGCGGTCATGCCAGTTGACTCGGAGCCCACTGTCGTGCCTGGTAACTCGGTGCCTGCCGCTCCGCCTGGGGGCCCGAGACCTGCCGCTCCGCCTGGGGGTCCGGCGCCTGCCGCTCCGCCTGGGGGTCCGGCGCCCGCCGCTCCGCCTGGGGGTCCGGCGCCCGCCGCTCCGCCTGGGGGCCTGAGACCTGTCGCTCCGCCTGAGGGCCCGAGACCTGTCGCTCCGCCTGGGGGTCCGGCGCCCGCCGCTCTGCCTGAGGGCCCGAGACCTGTCGCTCCGCCTGGGGGTCCGGCGCCCGCCGCTCCGCCTGAGGGCCCGAGACCTGTCGCTCCGCCTGGGGGTCCGGCGCCCGCCGCTCCGCCTGAGGGCCCGAGACCTGTCGCTCCGCCTGGGGGTCCGGCGCCCGCCGCTCCGCCTGAGGGCCCGAGACCTGTCGCTCCGCCTGGGGGTCCGGCGCCCGCCGCTCCGCCTGAGGGCCCGAGACCTGTCGCTCCGCCTGGGGTCCGGCGCCCGCCGCTCCGCCTGAGGGCCCGAGACCTGTCGCTCCGCCTGGGGGTCCGGCGCCCGCCGCTCCGCCTGAGGGCCCGAGACCTGTCGCTCCGCCTGGGGGTCCGGTGCCTGTCGCCCCGCCCGGGGGCCCGGTGCCTGTCGCCCCGCCCGGGGGCCCGGTGCCTGTCGCCCCGCCCGGGGGCCCAGTGCCTGTCGCCCCGCCCGGGGGCCCGGTGCCTGCTGCCCCTCCCGGGGGCCCGGTGCCTGCTGCCCCTCCCGGGGGCCCGCTGCCTGCTGCTCCGCCTGGTAATCCGATGTGCCTCTGCCCGGAGTCCGGCCCGATGTGCCTCGGCCCGATGTGCCTCTGCCCGGTGTGCCTCTGCCCGATGTGCCTCTGCCCGGAGTCCAGCCCGATGTGCCTCTGCCCGGAGTCCTGCCCGATGTGCCTCTGCCCGGTGTGCCGCTGCCTGGAGTCCTGCCCGGTGTGCCAGTCTTTGATATCCCGCCAGTTACCAGACCCGGGCGGTGGAACATTTTGCCCAGCTAGGACTGTTTGGAGCGTCCTGAGGCCGCTCCTTGAGGGGGGGGTACTGTCAGGAATGGACTGGCCAGCAATAGTGGGACTCAGCTGCCTTATGAGCTGCAGTACCAGGGCTGGCCAGCGGGTGCTCCCAGCAATCAGAGACTCAACCTTGCAGCCAGTCAAACACCTGGAACTAATTATACTGGTGTATTTAAGAGACATTCAGACCTGCAGACTCTGCCTTGGTGTTGTGTTTCTCTTGGGCCCTGTATCCTGTTCCTGCTCCCTGTTCCCTGTTCCTGTCTGATTCTCTGCTGAACCTGCTCTGATCCCTGGCTTGTCTGACCATTCTCCTCTGCCTGACCCTCTGTACCACGCTGCCCGCTACCTGCTGAACCTGGCTTGTGACTCCGACCATTCTCCACCTGCTATACCTGCCCCTGTACCTACCTGCCCGATTGATATTGACCCGGCCTGCCTAACGACGCTTGCATTGTATGTACTGTTATCTGTGGGTGGTTGGTTTGGTTTGTTTGCACTGTGTTATGTTTTAGTATTGCACTGCGTATATGTTTGTATTGTTAGTGTTAATAAATTACATTGTTTATAACATATCTGAAGCCTACGTTTCCCTGCGTCAGTCACACACCTCTGGTCACACCCGGGAGCCCTGACAATGGTACTGCTGCAGCCAGCATATGTGGTTGCAGCAGCACCTCTGCACTGCACACTTACCGGCTTCTCCCTCACTCGATTTTCGCGGGTCCGCTCGGCTCCGCCTCCTCGCCCGTGATTGGTCGCCTGTGTGCCTTTCCTGAGCTACAGTTCTGGCGGCCAATCACCAGTGAGGAGGCGGAGCCGAGCGGCAGGAGTGAGGGAGTGGCCGTAGTGACTGAAGGAGCAACGCGTCCTGGACTGGATCGTCGTGGGAGCCAGGTAAGAAACAGCAGCTCTCTGCCCACCCCTGTACTTAGTGTCCCTTCCATAGGAAGGGGGGGACGGCAGCGGCACCGCACCGCCCCCCTAAAAAGTGCCGCCCTGACGTATACCGGCGTATAAGATGACCCCTGACTTTCGAGAAGATTTCCAAGGGTCAAAAAGTCATCTTATACACCGGAAAATACGGTAATAATATATTTCTATATTTGTATAATATTTTAGCAAAAGATATTCTATTAACTGGAATAATTCTGTGAAGTTTTAACCAAAAAATATTCAGTATATGAATATGTAAAAATAATAATATATTTATCCTAATATGGATGTTAGTTTCAGAATAAGAGGATCATCAAAATGTATATGTGACCTATAACAATGTTTTCAATAATAAATTATTTTATCACTAGATAGTTTTCCTCTGATGAATCCTTTCTTCATGCAATGTATATAACATATCTTCTTCTTTAGGTTCTGTAAAATTTGAAAACTTTTGCTGAACGTGATAAAGTAGTCATAAGTATGAAGTATTAAACTCTTGTTCAATCTTCTTCCTATGAAGATCTCTTCTTTTATTTCCGAATTCCTTGATGTTGGCTCAGTAGGAGATTGCTACGCTTCATTACTTCATTACATTCAGTACTACATACTCGTTCAACACCTTTCTCAATTCTTGTGATGAAAATGTGAGGTAGAGATTTTTCTGATACAGCTGTACAAACATGTGTTGGTGTATTTTCCTGAAAATGTCTTCCTGTTACATCTATCTCAATATGTTTGGCTAACAATGCTCTATACCATTGGGGATACCTTTTGCAACATTCTCTGAATGTATCTTCCACAAGAATTTCTCTTGGTGAACAGTCAGGAGTCTGTAATATGATCCTGTTGGACTTCACTATGCTCTCTGATGCTTTGATTGCATAATAAACACTTAGCAGTTGCTGTACATCTATGTAAACGTTTTTTCCAATAGTGAAAAACTCTGGAGAAGTAACTAATTATTCTCTCATTACCTTTTAATTGAGACAAAGTTACTGAAATTGCATTATCATGAGTTAAAACATGAGTTTTCAAAACAAAAGGAGCTTTAGAACAGACCTTTTATAGTATCTAATGCTGGCGCATTCTGCAAATCTTTTTTCAACACTTTTAAAGCATTTTTCTCATTTGGACCCCATTGGTCAACTATATTATCTTTACTCCTCAAAAGATTATATAATGGTTTAACTTCCTCAGCGAAACTGTGTATAAACTCTCTGCAATTTATTTATTTTTTTCAAAAATTGCTGCAATGTTTTGAGTTGTTGGAACTAGAATGGCAGTGATAGTTCTGACTGTTTCTTGCAATAATTGTCTCTTTCCTTGACTAATCTGCATGTGAAGGTATTCCACCTGACTTTTCATCAGCTGAACTCTTTCCGTGTTTAATTTTAGGCCTGCAACCTGTAACAACATAAATACTTCAGACAAAAGAGTAATATGTTCGTCAACATTCTGCGTACTTAGCATAATTTTATCTACATGCTGAAAAATGCATTCTGGCCTTGAAAATTTTGATAGTATTTTCGCTATAGACTCATGGACTACACCATCACTGATATTTAAACCAGCTATTAATCGAGTGAATGCATAAGTCTCTTTCAGGAACTTGAAATCTAGCTTATACTGACAACTTTTAGCTAAGGGGATGGATAAATGACTGTTAGCAATTTCTAGAACTGAAAACACTTCGGACTCTGCATTCAAATGTAACGTGATATTAGAATGATCAGGAACAACTGCTTTGTTATTTGTGATTATGTTTATTCAGTGTCCTGAAGTCAACTGACAAAGAATATGAATTGTCAGCATTTTTGATAGGCCAAATACAGTTATTTACCACTGATTGTGCGTTCTTTAAAATGCCAAGTTGTACAAACTCTTGAATAATGACAGAAAGTGGTCCTATTGATTTTAGTGGTAACTCATACTGTTTAAGAGGTATTGGATCTTTTCCCTCAATATTCAATTCTGTGTTTTTCAAAGTTCCTATGTCATTTGTAAATTTTGTCCACAAACTTGGAAAACGCTGTACCACGTCCTTGAAAGCACAATTACATCCGTATTAGGACATTTTTGTGTTTTAGACAAATTAGTAATGGAACCAACATCACTATATACAGAAGGATCAATTAACATTGATTTGGGCCTAGATGGATTCCTCCAAATAACTTTGGTCATAATATCAATAATCCACTTCTGCTTATTGATTACATCAATGCCAAGAATATTCTCTGTACCGTGACAATACCAAATGTCAATGTTAGTTTTCACTAGCCCAGGTACTTCAAATGTTACATTAGACACCTGTCTAGCAGTGGAATGACCTGTATTAAAACCTTTTCTATTACACATAGGTGAGTTAAGTTTCACAGGTATGTTTTCTCTGGTTAGACTAATCTCAGATCCACTGTCAATCAAAAATGTAATCTCTTTACCATTCAGTAAACCTTGTACATATGGTCTTCCATTGTCATCCAATACAATTGGAGCAACATATTCTAATGGTATTGGGGATGAATCTTGACGTGATTCTATTTTTGGAACTGGCAATAAACCATTTGTGTCACTGACAGCCCTTTTTGCCATATTGTCTGAATTGTTGTTGCTAGTCTAATTACGAATCTGTTTAACTGTTGAGGCATAAGGCAATTCAGTCAAACTTTTATCATGACATAATAATGCAGGTTGTACAAAAGCTGCTCTTTTATTTTTTATTTGTGAGTTTAAGTTAAACTTCCAGCACTGCCGTTTCATATGACCTTGTCTATGACAGTAAAAACATGTGGTAGACTCTCCTTGACTCACTTGCCTGCATCTGTCATTGTCATTCTTACTGGGACCTGTAGTTCCGGACATAACTGCTGCCTGACTATTTTTGTCACATTGAATCACAGCTACCTCGTAAGTGAGATTGCTCTTTTTCATCTGTCTCCTAATTTTATCAATGAAACTTACTATGTCATTCAGATTTTGTTTTTCCTCTGCTATGGCAACTGTTACTGGGTCAAGATACTTGAATTTCTTTACAAAAGCTTTAATCATAGCTGAGTCATTTTCTACTCCAAATATAATTTTATATGCTTTGGAAAATGTATTTTTAAACTCAAAAGGGTCTTCTTCTGCAGTAGTCTGTAGTAGATGATTTCTTATTTGAAAGTTTGTGACATTCTGCATGAATCCCAAAGGTTGTTGAAGAACACATCTTTCTTTGAATCATAAGCAGGGATGTCTTTTTTAAAACTTTTATTAATTGGTTATGTATTTGCAACTTAAGTTTTGCAGTTTTACATAACAATTCTTTGTTTAATTTGTGTTTCGTCATCAGAGTTAATATCCGAACTTTCGGAAATATCGGAAGGTTGTGGCTCTGACCTTGAATCACTCTGTCATCTGTGCTTATCATGGCAACCTGTTTATTCTGCAGTCTTAATAAAAGATTTGTTTTGGAATTAATTTGTTCCTCAAGATTTTCTATAGAATTACAAAAAATTTCAGTTTGGGCAATTAAGAGCATCTTGGGACAAATTTTCATGCATTTCTGTATTCTGTACAGTGCTACATTCTGTCTGCTTTAATGTACAAGCATTTTTAACAGATAAATCAACTTTCAAAATCATTTTGTTGAATATTCTTACCAAATTTAAAATATTAGATAACTTTTTACGCTGTCTGCTTACAGTAAATTTAGATTTTTCTATCTGAATATTGGCCTGTAAACATTTATTGTACATGTACTGCCATAAACGACCATCATCAGGATATAGAGAAACATCTTTAAACTCTAGCTTGCTTTCTCTAGCTAATTCATCAATAAATGCCATAATCACCGTAATCAGAGGATTTTCTCGTTGACCCAGCTCAGTCACTGGATCTCTCGTCCACGTCTTTTCAATCGCCTTGTCTTACAGGTTCTTTTACCATGTTTTTCCCAGACTTGATCACAGAACTGTGCTTTCTCCCCCTTATCAAGGAAATGGAAAACCTTAGAAAAACAGTGGCGGAGACTGGCTCACCATTAATGTAGAATTTTTTGAGACACCTATAATACTTCTTTAGTGTCTATAGGCGACTTTGCGAATAATTAAAAGAGCCGGTGAAATAAAAAATAAAGTGTGATTTTATTTTATCACACAATGGCTTAAAATAACAATGTACAGCGGATCATGAACAATTCCATGTAGATAAAACAGAAGAGTCAAGACTGAAGTTATAAAGATGTGTCACCATTATTTTTAAGGCTGATTGTCCTTCATGTGCTCTTGTCTTGTTCAGTGTAGTTGAGTCTGACCAAGTGATGAGTTCTTGTCTTAGAGAATGCACCTGTTCCAGCTTCTCAGCTTTGCTTGGGCTTGTCTGTGTGAATGGACAGGTGTGTGTGTGTGTGTGTGTGTGTGTGTGTGTGTGTGTGTGTGTGTGTGTGTGTGTGTGTGTGTGTGTGTGTGTGTGTGTGTGTGTGTGTGTGTGTGTGTGTGTGTGTGTGTGTGTGCCCCCCCCGCATCTCCTAGGATGCCTTTTTATGATACTTGTAAGCCTCATAATTTGTGATTTTAGAACCTTGTATGGCAAACAATACTGCGTAGCAGAGCAATTTCATTGAAGGGAGATGACACTACATATATGGTCTTTTGATTGACAGGCCCATATGTAGTAAACATAAATTGACCATGTTACATCAGCCTGCTCATGTTTAAATGATAATATAAATTAAGAATGTATCTTTACAACATCTCAATACTGTTGTATAACCAGAAATCTACGTATGTAACAATATTACCAACTTATAAAACAAACTAAATACACACAGATACTATTAGAATATATTATGTCATACTTATTCTATTTTGGTTTACTCAATGACATTCTACACTAGAGTCCTTTAACCAGCTATGCCCTTCTAGAGTCCTTTAACCAGCTGGTTAGTTCAGCTAACTCCTGTCTCAGCTTATAACTGAAGAAATTAACACTATCACTGGTTCAAGGCCATTTACACATTTTAATATTAATTATGATTAATCATAAAAACCAAATATTTTGAAAGCTTGCCATCAATATAAGTGCTGAATTATGAATTTGATATAAATGTTTATCACACTCCTTCAATGTGGTCCAGGCAGTGTGTGCACACTCATCTGCGATTGCTTCATTTTGGAGATTTGATTCCTTTTTTGTGATCACAGAATGCCCACGGACAAGCCTGGCTGCCTCATCTGAATACAGGTCTGTTAGCACTTCTACATTCCCACATCCCAGCTCCACCCAGTGCTCAGACTCACAGGCTGCTGGTGCCTCTAAGTAACACAGATCACAAGAGATGGCATCCAACAAAGGTTATCCTGTATTGAAAAAACATGTAGGACAGCTGTAAAACAGCCAACGGGTTTTGACCATCAGGCTTGGTCATCAGGCTTGGCATGACTAAGGTCTGATGGCTAAAACGCATTGTCTGTTTTACAGCTGTTATACATGTTTTTTCAATAAAGATAACCGTTGTTGGATGTCATACTGCGTGCCGACTTCTCCTCTTGTGACCTGGCTGCGTCATATGCCACTCTTTTCTGATGGAGTTTAATGTCAGACATATGCTGTTTACGATCAGGACTCCCCCCCCCCCCCCTTCCCCATCACAGAACACTCCATTGGGTCAATTAGTACCTCTTGGTTGTTCCTACAGTACATAAGGCATCTGTGTCTCAGGTTTGCAAGGCAGCTCCCTGGTTGTCTGTACACACTTTTATCAAATTTGATGATGTTGATGTGTTTGCATTTTCAGATGTTGGTGTTTTGGCTGCAAGGTTTTTCAGGTTGCTGTTCCTTGTTACCCCTTGTGGGTTTGTATGGGTGGTTGACATGTTTGTCTGGTTGCCACTGTTTGTTTTCCCACCCCTCAATGAGGCACTGCTTTGGGACGTCCCTATGGTCAAGAATGAGAAGAGCTGGGTCCGTCAATGAACATAAGAGAAAACAGGATTTTTTTGTTGCTTACCATAAAATCCCTTTCTCTTAATTCATTGAAAGACAGAGCACCCACCCTCCTATTGGTTCTTTTACTTTTGTTGTAGTGCTTTGTGACTAACTGGCTTGCCTATAGCAATAAAGGGTTTATATCAGCTAGGACTACCCGTAGGCAGTGCTGTTTCTTTTCTGCCTAATGTCCTACTCCTGTAGGTGGCACTATAACCATATGGTCAAGAAGAAGAGCTTTGTCTGTCAGTGGACTCAGAGAAAAGGATTTTACGGTGAGTAACAAAAAATCCTGTTATTACAGCTTACCAATTCTTAGTTGTGATGGCTGAATTTGTTTCTTCTTATTTTGGCTTGCTTTCTTCTATATCCATCTGGTGATATAGCTAGCAACTGTTTTTCAGAAGTTCAAGATCTCCAGCAGAATGTATCAGCTTACATGGATGTGACCATCCATTTCCCACTGGCAGGGGTGATTAAAATGATCAGCTTTTATTCATGTAAAACCTTTATCCCAAAAGGAAAAAAATAGTTTGCTGTAACTGATTATAAAGTGTTAGCTGGAGTTTGGCTTCAATGTATTTGTATTCAAATCTGCCAATACATTTAACACTCCCATCCCCCCCAGACTGACAATGCTGCTGTCTCCTGGCTCATTTCTCCAAAGTGGTTTCTCATTAATACAGGAGGTGTGTTATTGGCTGAATCACCAGGTGAAAACAGAGGGGAAAAAAGCTAAAGGAAAGCAATGCAGCCACCACATCTAACGATTGGTGACCTGCAATATAATACATTTTTGGTTTGGAGTTTTAATACTGCTTTAATTCCTTTGTTATACTAGGATTTAACTGAGACATGGGTATAAATGTTTCGAACACAGTAAGAGGTACTGGGATAGGGCTTAGATTGTTCTTGGGATACAGAATAAAAAGTTCTCCAAGTAATAACAGATATTTGTATCGATGGTGATAGGGGTTGCCAAGGGTCAGCCATTAAACAGTTATACAGATAATTTGTAGATAGTATGGTTTGTTTGATTACTGACCATAATACCTCTGAAGATGGTTTAAATCAACATTTAAGCTGGTCAAGATGTACCGCTGTATAATAATCTTTAACATCTATGTAGCCCATTCCACAAGATTTTCTATGCTTAATCAGCTGTGAATAAGCACTTTGCTCCTTTTTTACTGTTCCAAATACTTTTTTTTTTAATTAATAATTTAGGGATTTGAGGTGGTTAGAGTTGAGAGGAATTGCCAATCTATCGACCAAGTCAAGTCATGTTTAGTCAGATTTAGAATTTTTTTACATGCTTTATAAGTGATTTATAATTCATGTCAGCCAACAATACAATGTTAGGTGTCAAGGTGATAGGGACCCCACTGGCATTCTAAGTGTAAGAAAATAAGTTATGTTACTGACATTTGGTGTATTGATCAATGTCTAAATCTTATATCAATGATTTGCAAAAGTTCACCTTGCAACAGGTTAATGTACTGAAAAATGTTGATACTTGATGTGCATCATGCAAAGATGTTGATCAGCTCATCAGTAACAGGACAACATTGTCTGCCAAAAGGTTTATCTTATGTGATCTGTGCTGAAAGACAGTTTATAACAGGAGGTATCCAAAGCCAACAATGACGTTCTTTTTTTTTATATTTTCTCAGGTTGTTGGAAGGCAATCCATCACTGAATTCTGCCACAGCCAAAGTGCTTCTACAACGAGGAACTAGGCCTGTGTCTGAAGGTAAATGCTTCTACTCATTCTATACACTAAATGCAGTGTTTACGGATTTAAAGAAATTTTGTTATACACACAATCACATTATAAATGCTAATTAGAGATGAGCGAATCGAACATGACGAAGTAGAATTCGTTCCAAAGATTTGGAAAAATTCGATTCGCGACGAATCCGAAGATTAGCAAACTTCGGATGCACGAATCGAATTTTCCCAAAAATGGCGGCGACATGTGTGGCGACAGGAGAAAATGGACAGAGAAGATGGGGCGGGGATCTCTGGGAAGGCGCGCAGACAAGGCGCGCTGACCCATAATGCATTCATGAGTCATGAATCATGACATGTGATCGCATTAGCCAATCAGCAGCCAGCCAGCACTGTGTAATGGTGGAGCTATAAATCGCGGCCATCTTAGAATTCTCCATTAGCCTCCGGTCATTCAAGAGAGACAGACCTGTCTGTATTAAGGGACAGAGTTAGGGCCACAGAGACTTTAGGGCCACAGAATCGTTACTCAGGGACACAGAATTGTTACTCAGGGACACAGAATTGTTACTCAGGGACACAGAATTGTTACTCAGGGACACAGAATCGTTACTCGGACACAGAATTGTTACTCAGGGACACAGAATCGTTACTCAGGGCCACAGCTATCAAAGAATCGAAAATTTAAAGTGACATACACCCTTTTTTTTTTTGGTGGCTGTCGTGCACAGTTGGTGCTGCAGTTTGCCGATTGTGCAAAATAAACTGACTTTCTGCTTCACAACCACTATTGTACGTTCAAAGAGTTAAATCCATTTACACGCCGGCTGGCGGTAATATTTTTTGGGTGATTAGTGCATTCCAGTGACATAAACGTACAGTTTCCAGCCAACGGCAAGCTGCAATTGACCGATTGTGCTAAATAAACTGACTTTCTGCTTCACAACCACTATTGTACGTTCAAAGAGTTAGATCCATTTACACGCCGGTTGGCGGTAATATTTTTTGGATGATTAGTGCATTCCAGTGACATAAACGTACAGTTTCCAGCCAGCGGCAAGCTGCAATTGACCGATTGTGCTAAATAAACTGACTTTCTGCTTCACAACCACTATTGTACGTTCAAAGAGTTAAATCCATTTACACGCCGGCTGGCGGTAATATTTTTTGGGTGATTAGTGCATTCCAGTGACATAAACGTACAGTTTCCAGCCAACGGCAAGCTGCAATTGACCGATTGTGCTAAATAAACTGACTTTCTGCTTCACAACCACTATTGTACGTTCAAAGAGTTAAATCCATTTACACGCCGGGTGGCGGTAATATTTTTTGGGTGATTAGTGCATTCCAGTGACATAAACGTACAGTTTCCAGCCAACGGCAAGCTGCAATTGACCGATTGTGCTAAATAAACTGACTTTCTGCTTCACAACCACTATTGTACGTTCAAAGAGTTAGATCCATTTACACGCCGGCTGGCGGTAATATTTTTTGGGTGATTAGTGCATTCCAGTGACATAAACGTACAGTTTCCAGCCAACGGCAAGCTGCAATTGACCGATTGTGCTAAATAAACTGACTTTCTGCTTCACAACCACTGTTGTACGTTCAAAGAGTTAGATCCATTTACACGCCGGTTGGCGGTAATATTTTTTGGGTGATTAGTGCATTCCAGTGACATAAACGTACAGTTTCCAGCCAGCGGCAAGCTGCAATTGACCGATTGTGCTAAATAAACTGACTTTCTGCTTCACAACCACTATTGTACGTTCAAAGAGTTAAATCCATTTACACGCCGGGTGGCGGTAATATTTTTTGGGTGATTAGTGCATTCCAGTGACATAAACGTACAGTTTCCAGCCAACGGCAAGCTGCAATTGACCGATTGTGCTAAATAAACTGACTTTCTGCTTCACAACCACTATTGTACGTTCAAAGAGTTAGATCCATTTACACGCCGGCTGGCGGTAATATTTTTTGGGTGATTAGTGCATTCCAGTGACAGAAATGTACAGTTTCCAGCCAACGGCAAGCTGCAATTGACTGATTGTGTACAATAAACTGACTTTCTGCTTCACAACCACCATTGTACGTTCAAAGAGTTAGATCCATTTACACGCCGGGTGGCGGTAATATTTTTTGGGTGATTAGTGCATTCCAGTGACATAAACGTACAGTTTCCAGCCAACGGCAAGCTGCAATTGACCGATTGTGCTAAATAAACTGACTTTCTGCTTCACAACCACTATTGTACGTTCAAAGAGTTAAATCCATTTACACGCCGGCTGGCGGTAATATTTTTTGGGTGATTAGTGCATTCCAGTGACAGAAACGTACAGTTTCCAGCCAACGGCAAGCTGCAATTGACCGATTGTGTACAATAAACTGACTTTCTGCTTCACAACCACCATTGTACGTTCAAAGAGTTAGATCCATTTACACGCCGGGTGGCGGTAATATTTTTTGGGTGATTAGTGCATTCCAGTGACATAAACGTACAGTTTCCAGCCAACGGCAAGCTGCAATTGACCGATTGTGCTAAATAAACTGACTTTCTGCTTCACAACCACTATTGTACGTTCAAAGAGTTAAATCCGGTTTTATTTTTGGGGGTGCTTATTGAATTAAAGAGTATGTCAGACAACACGCAGAGGAGTGGCAGAGGAGGCAATGTTTCAGGAGCGAGCAGACGTGGCAGCAGAGGAAGGGGTCGAGGCAGCACTAGTCGCAGCCAGAGGCCAGTGCTCCCGGTGTCATCCAGCGGTCGTGTCTCCACCGACAACCCTGCCGTCATCGATTGGTTGACTCGGTCGTCTTCCTCTTCCCAGGTCACCTCTGACACCTACAGCCAACGGTCGGTGGGTACGTCAGACACAACCGTTAGTTGGCATGGCCCGGGAGCAAGCCCACTGAAATCACGTGTCCTCGACCTGCCCCTGTCCTTTGGTGTTCCCTCACCAAGCGAAGTATCGCATGCTGTGGGCTCAGCCCCACTGTACAGTGAGGAAGAGCTAACAGAGGGCGGTCAGGAACGGGGGGAGACATCCGCCTCTTCAGCAGCCAGGCGAAGAAGTACTGGCGAGGAGAGTGGCTCGGTAGCCAGTCTAGAGACAGGTCTGTCTCCTGACCCACACGCAGCCGAGGGGGCTAGTAGTGACGCGGAGACCCTAATTGATGATGATGAGGCTGATCGCACTTGGCAGCCTCGTCGTCATCAGGCTATTGCTTCCGCATCATCAGGAGAAGAGGGTGCCAGCTTGCCAGCGAGCAAAACAGTCGGTGGGTTGCCCAGGAGGCAGCAGGGTCGCAGCAGTGTCAGTGGAGCCAAACGGCCACGGAGTAGAGCACCAGCTCCACTGCAGCCTACCACCACGGCCAGTAGTGGTGTCGGTGTGCACGGAGGAAGTAGCAGTCAGCCAATGAGGAGTAGCGGGGGCAAAGTTTCCTACTCGGCGGTGTGGCAATTTTTCGTCACGCCGCCCGAGGAAGTAAACGTAGCCGTATGTCGACTATGTGGCCAGAAAGTCAAGCGTGGGCAGGGGGCCAATGTTGGGACTACAGCGTTGCGTCAGCATATGCAGCGTCGCCATTCGGTGGCCTGGGAAAACCGTGATAAAGATACGGCGGTTCTGCCTGCCCCAGCCCCCGCTCCATCACCCGCTCCGTTACTTGCTCCGTCACCCGACGTCAATCGCCCTCTATCAGCCAGTCAAGGCTCCAACACCTCTGCTGAGGGGAGTTGTCGCTCGTTGGCATCTTCCGCTCGTTCAGATGCTCCTTCTCCTGCTACTCCTCTTCACGGATTCCGTCAGCAGTCTTTCTTGGAATCCGTTTCCAAGAGACAACAGTTTGCGAGCACGCACCCGACGGTGCAGAAGCTGAACGTCCTCCTGTCCAAGTTGCTGGTGCTGCAGTCCCTCCCTTTCCAAGTGGTGGACTCAGCACCTTTCCGAGAAATGATGGCTTGTGCCGAGCCGCGGTGGAGAGTGCCAAGCCGGCATTTCTTCGCCAAAAAGGCAGTGCCAGCCCTGCATTCACATGTAGAAGAGATGGTAGGCCAGTCTTTGAGCATGTCGGTCTCTGCCAAAGTGCACGGCAGCGCCGACGTGTGGAGCTGTAACTACGGTCAGGGACAGTACATGTCATTTACGGCCCACTGGGTGAACGTGGTGCCGGCACAGCCGCACCAGCAACTTGGACAGGTCACGCCGCTTTTGCCTCCACGTTTGCACATCCTTGGTCCAGCAAAGATGTCCGCCTCTACCACCTCTTCTTCCGCCGTGTCCTCAGCCGCCACCCCCGTGCCAAGTCCCATTACCCGACCGGCATATCACATGTGCAGGGCGCAACGGTGTCACGCTGTGCTGCACCTGGTATGCCTTGGCGAACGTAGTCACACAGGGGAGGAACTTCTGAGTGTAATGAACAGAGAAATCGACAGATGGCTGTCTCCGCGCAAACTGAAAATCGGAACCATGTTGACCGACAACGGAAAGAACATGGTGTCTGCTCTGCGTCAAGGAAGGTTGTGCCATGCGCCATGCATGGCTCACGTGTTCAATCTGGTTGTCAAGCGGTTCCTAAAATCCACCATCCCAATGCAAGACATCCTTAAAATGTCACGTAAACTTTGCATGCATTTCAGCCATTCCTACAACGCAAAGCACACCCTCCTTGAGCTGCAGCGGCAGAACGGAATTCCACAGCATCGCCTGATCTGCAACGTTGCAACAAGGTGGAATTCAACCCTACATATGTTAGACCGCCTTTACGAACAGCGAAAGGCCATCACCGATTTCATGATGTTACAAGCGGATAAAGGTACTCCCCTGTGTAACTTAGATGTCAGCCATTGGCAGCTCATGCGTGACACCTGCCGCTTGCTCAGGCCCTTTGAGGAGGCCACGCTATTCGTGAGTCGGCAGGACTATGGGATGAACGACGTCATTCCTCTGTTGCACGTCCTGGAACAAATGCTGTTAACAATGGCTGGTCAGGGTGCGATAGACGTGGCGCACAGATCTCAACGCCACATGACCCCTGTGGGGGCAGGACAGGAAGAAGAGGAGGAGGTAGAGGAGAGGACATTGGTGCTCAGGAATTATTGAGTGAAATGGGTGGTTTTTCCACTCAGCGGACAGGAGTGGAGGAGCAGGAGCATCTGGTAGAGGAGGAGGAGGAGACAGAGGACCCAGACGCACCGTGGCAGTATGCTGTGGAGATGGAGGCAGGGAGTCCCTCGCATTCCTTGGCACAAATGGCCCATAGCATGCTCGGTTGCTTGCGTAGCGACAGCCGAATAATAACCATCAGACAGAGGGATGACTTTTGGCTGTCCACCTTGTTGGACCCTCGCTACCGTTCAAAAATGGTGGCCTTTTTCACACCTGCTGAGAGGGAGGCCAAATCAAAGTACTATAAAAACCACCTATGTAGTCATGCAGTATATAGCCCTATCGGCCACTTTCTGGCATCCAGTTGCTGTAGCCCCCATCACCACACTGTGCCACGGGCCCCTGTACCGCCTTCTCATACTGCTGCCAGATCCATCCTCTGCCATGTGCGTCTTTGTCGTCTGCTCACGCTGCTGGGTTCTAGTTTTAAACCTAGGCCTGTGTATGGCTTCCAAATACTGCTGCCTCCACCGCCACCCTGCGCCATGTGCCTCTGTCGTCTGCTCACGCTGCTGACGGCTTCCGCTTTTTAACCTAGGCCTGTGTATGGCTTCCGAATACTGCTGCCTCCACCGCCACCCTGCGTCATGTGCCTCTGTCGTCTGCTCACGCTGCTGACGGCTTCCGCTTTTTAAACTAGTCCTGTGTATGTCTTCCGAATACTGCTGCCTCCACCGCCACCCTGCGCCATGTGCCACTTTCAGGTCTCCTTACACTGTTGGTGGGTTCCATTTTGTGATAGGGTGCTGTATGGCCTTCCATTGCTGCTGCCTCCACCGCCACCCTGCGCCATGTGCCTCTGTCGTCTGCTCACGCTGCTGACGGCTTCCGCTTTTTAACCGAGGCCTGTGTTTGGCTTCCGAATACTGCTGCATCCACCGCCACCCTGCGCCATGTGTCTCTGTCGTCTGCTCACGCTGCTGACGGCTTCCGCTTTTTAACCGAGGCCTGTGTTTGGCTTCCGAATACTGCTGCATCCACCGCCACCCTGCGCCATGTGCCTCTGTCGTCTGCTCACGCTGCTGACGGCTTCCGCTTTTTAACCGAGGCCTGTGTTTGGCTTCCGAATACTGCTGCATCCACCGCCACCCTGCGCCATGTGTCTCTGTCGTCTGCTCACGCTGCTGACGGCTTCCGCTTTTTAACCGAGGCCTGTGTTTGGCTTCCGAATACTGCTGCATCCACCGCCACCCTGCGCCATGTGCCTCTGTCGTCTGCTCACGCTGCTGACGGCTTCCGCTTTTTAACCGAGGCCTGTGTTTGGCTTCCGAATACTGCTGCATCCACCGCCACCCTGCGCCATGTGCCTCTGTCGTCTGCTCACGCTGCTGACGGCTTCCGCTTTTTAACCGAGGCCTGTGTTTGGCTTCCGAATACTGCTGCATCCACCGCCACCCTGCGCCATGTGTCTCTGTCGTCTGCTCACGCTGCTGGCGGCTTCCGCTTTTTAACCTAGGCCTGTGTATGGCTTCCGAATACTGCTGCCTCCACCGCCACCCTGCGCCATGTGCCTCTGTCGTCTGCTCACGCTGCTGACGGCTTCCGCTTTTTAAACTAGTCCTGTGTATGTCTTCCGAATACTGCTGCCTCCACCGCCACCCTGCGCCATGTGCCACTTTCAGGTCTCCTTACACTGTTGGTGGGTTCCATTTTGTGATAGGGTGCTGTATGGCCTTCCATTGCTGCTGCCTCCACCGCCACCCTGCGCCATGTGCCTCTGTCGTCTGCTCACGCTGCTGACGGCTTCCGCTTTTTAACCGAGGCCTGTGTTTGGCTTCCGAATACTGCTGCATCCACCGCCACCCTGCGCCATGTGTCTCTGTCGTCTGCTCACGCTGCTGACGGCTTCCGCTTTTTAACCTAGGCCTGTGTATGGCTTCCGAATACTGCTGACTCCACCGCCACCCTGCGCCATGTGCCTCTGTCGTCTGCTCACGCTGCTGACGGCTTCCGCTTTTTAAACTAGTCCTGTGTATGTCTTCCGAATACTGCTGCCTCCACCGCCACCCTGCGCCATGTGCCACTTTCAGGTCTCCTTACACTGTTGGTGGGTTCCATTTTGTGATAGGGTGCTGTATGGCCTTCCATTGCTGCTGCCTCCACCGCCACCCTGCGCCATGTGCCTCTGTCGTCTGCTCACGCTGCTGACGGCTTCCGCTTTTTTACCGAGGCCTGTGTTTGGCTTCCGAATACTGCTGCATCCACCGCCACCCTGCGCCATGTGTCTCTGTCGTCTGCTCACGCTGCTGACGGCTTCCGCTTTTTAACCTAGGCCTGTGTATGGCCTTCAATTGAAGCTGCTTCTGCTCCTCCACTCTGCCATTGGACTCTTGATAGTCGTCTCCCCACGCTGCTGCTGGGGGGACTTTTTAACATAGGCCCCTGTATGGCCTTCAATTTTAGCTGCTTACGCTCCGCCACTCTGCCATGGGCCCCTGTACCGCCTCCTCATGCTGCTGCCAGGCCCGTAATCTGCCATGGACCCCCGTACCGACTCCTCATGCTGCTGCCAGGCCCGTAATCTGTCATGGGCCCCTGTACCGCCTCCTCATGCTGCTGCCAGGTCCAGAGTGTGTCATGGGTCCCTGTACGGCCTCCCATTGCTGCTGTCTCCATCGCCACACTCTGCCATGTGCCACTTTCAGGTCTCCTCACACTGCTGGTGGGTTCCATTTTGTCATAGGGTGCTGTATGGCCTCCCATTGCTGCTGCCTCCACCGCCACACTGTGGCTCCACACTCTGGTTTTGGCCCCGTGACTGCCCAAATGAGTGAAGTGTGCAGTGATTCTAAGATCGACGGCACTCATCTGCATGTCATACTGACTGACAGTATTATTTCTCTTCCCCAGCAGACTCCAAGGGCATTTAAATTAAAAGTACAGTGTTCTGCACTAATATAAAGGCTCTCTGAAGCCTAGAAACACCCTTTTTATAAGTTAAATTCGCAGCGAATATATTCGGCACGAAGCAAATTTAATCGGCGAATTCGGCGAATCAGCCGAACCGAATTTTTGAATAATTCGCTCATCTCTAATGCTAATGATCAAAAAGTTGTAGAACCCCACCATTTTTTGTAGTCGGAACCAAAGGCAAAACATTTTCTTTCATTTTGTATAAAGTAAGAGAGGGCCATCTCCATGTCCCATTGTGGAGATTTCCCTTTCGTTTCCTGGCCCATAGCCAAAACGTGAAGTGAAATTAAATACCCGTTTGTCACTACGGTCACCAATGCTAGTTGTCCCCATTGGAAGTTTCCCCTTCCATTGCTGCTGTAGTGACAACTCAAAATTTTGGATTTTCCTTCGCTTTCACTCTCTATGATGATGGTAAACAGGAAAAAAGGGGGGAATGAAAGAGGTAGCGTGAGTTTTTTATATTTTTATATAATATTTGTATTATTCTAAGTTTCATTCAAGCCTTCCTTTTAATGGGATTATTGTAGGTTATCTTCTTAAAAAGTGTACTGCGCCTTGGCGATCTTTGATTTTTTCCATGTTGTTCAAGTAGATCCTCCAAGGTTGCCTAAAGACGTTCTACTGAATGAAAATTAAGTAGAGTGAACTTGCCTTAGCAGGTGTTTTGGTCTTTCAGGCCAGTTTTGGAATGTAAAAGCAATTGAACAGGTGTACCTAATAAAGTGGACAGTGAGTGTATTTGTATATTTAGTTACAGTAGTTGTTAGGTTTCTGAATTTTGGTTGTTCAGTTTTGACTTTCAGGCGTTCTTATGTTTATTGCTGTTGGTTTGTGGTTATTGCTCACTGTAAATAAATCTCACTTTAAAGATATTTATATATTTATATACGGTCTGGTCCCAGTTTCTTTGTGTAGGTACACATATCTGCTCATCCCAGCTACTGATTCCTAACAAAACGTTACTTGACCACCGTGATAAACAACCCCAAATGGTCCAGAGCAGCATCTTGGACAAGGGTTACTTGCTACCTAGATTGAGGCGGTTTATCAGATAAGCTGGTGTTAATAGGTGGACTGTAGCAGTACATAGGGGGTTAAACACTGCCTGCACTTTTCCCCACCTGGGCTGTAGTTTTGAGTCTGCTCTGGGAGTTAGTGAGGTGCATTAAGAGAGGGATTGTTTGCAGATTGCGCTGGAACAGGCTGCAGGTCTAAGCAGGCCCATATTATCTAATAATGAGCAAGGAGGCTAACTCTTGTTTAAAAAAGAAGTCAGCCAAAGATAAAGTAGAGGTCTGGCCTAAAGAACAGAGGGTAACATTGTTGCATCATTATAGAGAGCCTCCCAAAAGGTGTACATTGACCTTAATCCCATAATAATCCCATAAATTATGAAAAGTTCCACTTGGGAAAAAGGGGGGCCCACTGTACTCTGGGTCATACTGCACATATGGAGATGTCTCAGCCGCTGCAGCAGTACCTGTCTCTGCCCCACTGCCTTATTAGAGGATCTCCCTCAGACTATGACACAGATCTCAGTATCCTGCGTAGCCATCCATATATTTCTGGCAGTAAAACTAAGTCTGAGGCCGGAAAAGCGAGCCAGGGAGCGGACCGGCATCTCCCTCTCTCTTCTCGGGATGCCGGCCAGCTTCTCCTCCTCCCAGACCTCCTCCGTGACAGCCCACATGGCCCCGCCGCGTCACTCGGTCTCCCCGGCAACCCGATGCTCCGTCCTGAGTCCCCGCCTGCGAGTTTCAGGAATCCCGGGACTCGCAACTCGCTCCGTTGTTTCCCTGCTCACCGAGCCGACATTCCTTCGCCAGGATCCCCTCGCACAAGTAGGTCTCTTCCACTAGGAGGGCGCTTGGGGTGGTTGGAAGCGGAGTCTGTCGGAGAGCACTTACATCATGCTCTCCTATACCGCCATGCTCAGGCTCCACCCCTCAACAGGTCGGGTGAAGTAATTTTGCAGTGAAGGGAACTCTTAAGGTGTCAGCCTACCAAGACATTTTAGACAATTTTATGCTCCCAACTTTGTGGGAACAGTTTGGGGATGGCCCTTTCCTGTTCCAACAAGACTGCGCACCAGTGCAAACCAAGGTCCGTAAATATTTACATAGTTAGTCCAGCCAAAAAAGACAAAAGTCCATCCAGTTCAACCAAAAAAACCCCAAAAAACGTTATAATTCTACACCCACAGTTGATCCAGAGGAAGGCAAAAAACCCAGCAAAGCATGATCTAATTTGCTCGAGCAGGGGAAAAAAATTACTTCTGATCCCCTGAGAAGCAATTGGATATTCCCTGGATCAGCATTACCTATAAATGTTATATCCAGTTATAGTCTGTGTATCTAGCAAAGAATCCAGGCCTTTTTTAAAAGCAATCCACTGAGCTGGTCAGAAACAATTCTTGAGGGAGTCTATTTTCACTCTTACTGTGAAGAAACCTTTCCATGTTTGTAGATTAAATTTATTTTTCTCCACATGTAAAGGGTGCCCCCTTATCCTCTGTGATGACAGGGTGAATAACTGTACACCAAGTTCACTATATGAACCACTGATGTATTTATACATGTTGATCATATCCCCATTAATCTCCTCTTAAGAGAGACTAAATTCAGTTCCTTGTGCCATTATTAAGCTTGTAATCTACCAGAACTCCCAGATCCTTCTCCACCATTGATTCCCTCAGTGATACTCCCTCTAGTGCATGCATACATATTCTTAACCCCCAAGTGCATAACCTTACATGTATCAACATTAAACCTCATTTGCCACATAGAGGTAGTTGTCCAATTAAGCAGTGCATTGAGGTCGGCTTGTAAGTTGGAGACATCCTGTAAGGACGTTATTCCACTGCACAGCTTGGTGTCATCTGCAAAGACTGAAATGGTATTTTTAATCCCAGACCCTATATCATTTATAAATATATAAAAAGTAAGGGTCCCAACACTGAACCTTGCTGTACACCACTGACAACCCTGGACCATTCAGAGTATGAATCATTAACCACTACTCTCTAAATATGATGTTTTAGCCAGTTTTCTATCTATTTACATATGGATTTTTCCAAGCCTTTAGACTTTACCTTACACATAGCTGTGTGTGGGGAACTGTGTCAAACGTTTTTGCAAAATCCAAGTATACCACATCCACCACCCCTCTGTCCAAGATTTTGTTCACCTCCTCATAAAAACAAACCAGAGTTGTTTGACAACTTCTGTTTTTCATGAATCCATGCTGTCAGTTGTTTAAAATATTTTTTCCAACAAGAACTCATCTATGTGGTCTTTTATTAAACTCTCCAGTATCTTCCCAACTATAGAAGTTAAATTAGCAGGTCTATAATTACTTGGTAAAGATTTTGACCCCTTTTTAAATTTTGGCACCACATTAGCCTTAACACATTAGCCTTACGCCAATCCAGTGGTACTATGTCAGTCAGTTAAAAGTCCCTAAAAATTATAAACAATGGCTTTGAAATGACAGAGCTCAATTCTGTAAGGACACATGGGTGTATGCCATCCAGTCTAGGTGCTTTATTCACCTTTATACTGTCTAAATATTTTTGGATCATATCAATTGTGAGCCAATGTGGATCATCTGGAACTGTGTCCATACCATGCCCATTATGGACAAGAGCTCCCCATGCTCCTTTGTATACATAGAGCTGAAGAAGGTATTTAATAAATGTAGCTTCTTTGTCCCCAGTCACCCACTCTAGATTATTTTGTAAAGAGCCTACATGCTCGGACCAGACCTTTTTACTATTAACCACTTGCCATCCTGAGGATTTACCCCCTTAATACCCCCTTTTTGATATTAGGCGCTATTTCAACTGATAATTGTGTGGTCATACAATGCTGTACCCAAACAAAATTTACGTCGTTTTTTAACACAAATAGTGCTTTCTTTTGGTGGTATTTGATCACCTGTGCGTTTTTGTTGTTTTTTTTTTTTTTACTTTCAGCTATAAAAAATACATGGTAAACTTAGTCACACATTTATGCCAAAATGTTTTCTGCTAGATATTTTTGGTAAAATATCCCATCAAGTGTATATTGATTGCTTTGTGTGAAAGTTATAGCATCTACAAACTATGGCATACATACTGCAATTTACGCCATTTTATTGCTATATAGCGCTGCACTAGTTTAACTGACAATTGCGCGGTCATGCAATACGTTACATAAATTAAATTTATGTCCTTTTTTCACACAAATAGAGATTTCTTTTGGTGGTATTTGATCACCTGTGCGCTTTTTATTTTTGGTGCTTTAAACAAAAACATTTTTGAAAAAAATTCATTTAAAAAAAAAAACATTTCTCATTTCTGTCATAAATAATATCCCAAAAACTCAAATGTTGTCATACATTTAGACCAAAATGTATTCTGCTACATGTTTTTGGTTAAAACAATCCCAATAAGTGTATATTGATTGCTTTGTGTGAAAGTTATAGCATCTATAAACTATGGTATAGATAATGGAATTTACACAGCTTTTACTTTCTGACTGCCCATCACATTTCTTGAGGTGCAAAACTACCAGGACAGTACAAACACCCCCAAATTACCCCTTTTCGGAAAGTAGACACCCTAAGCTATCTGCTGAGAGGCATATTGAGTCCATGCAATATTTAATTTTTTCCCACACGTTTTTGGAAAATGACAAAAACATTTTTTCTTTTTATACACAAAGTGGTCATTCAAATTATATATTTCTCACACAAGCCATGAGTATATGTGAAATTACACCCCAAAATACATTCTGCTACTTCTAACAAGATGCCCTGGAATGCTAGGATAGCACCAATACCCCCCCCCCCCCTCCGAATGACTCCTTTTTGGAAAGTAGACACCCCAAGGAATTTAAAAGGAGGCATGGCGAGTATTTTGCAGATCTAATTTTTTCTCACAAGGTTTTGAAATATAAAAAAAGAAACGAAATAATGTTTTTGTTTTCTTCATTTTCCAAAAATTTGTGGCAACAAACGAGAACTGCAAAATACTCACCATGCTTCTTATTTGGTGCTATCCTGGCATCTCAGGGCCTCCGAAACTGATAGGTAGTCAGAAAGTGAGAAAATAAAGCCCTTTAAAAGTCTGCAGGTGCTCTTTGGATTATGGAGTCCTATACTTGGCTAGACAGCCAGAAAGTATCTCACATGTAGTACCCCCATACACGGGAGAAGTAGAATGTATTTTGGGGAGTAATTCCACATATACCCATGGCATGTGTGAGCAATAAATCATTTAAGTGACCTTTTTTATGTCATTTTCCAAAAACTTGTGGTAAAAAAATAAATTCTTCTATTGACTCAATATGCCTCTCAGCAAATAGTTTGGGGTGTCTACTTTCCAAAAAGAGGTCATTTTGGAGGGTGGGGGCATTTTATGCCCAGCATTAGAAGTTTATGCCACACAGCATTCACTCTTCTAAACACTTGAAGACCAAGCCTTTTCTGACACTTTTTGTTCACATGAAAAAAAAATCTGTATTTTTTGCTAAGAAATTACTTTGATCCCCCAAACATTATATATTTTTTAAAGCAGACATCCTAGTGAATAAAATGGTGGGTGCTGCAATTTTTTATGTCACATAGTACTCACGCAGCGATTTTTGAAACGCAAGTTGTTTGAAATAAGTAAACTTTTTTTTTTTTAGTTTAATGCACAAAAACACAATATATTGGCCCATTATTTGGTAAAATATAAAATATTATGGTATGCTGAGTAAATAGATACCAAACATGACATGCTTTAAAACTGTGCATGCCCCATGTAATGATGACAAACTGCATACATTTTTAATATCCATAGGCAATGCTTTAAAAGCCTTTACAAGCTACCATTTTAGATTTACAGAGGCGGTCTAGTGCTAGAATTACTGCCCTTGATCTGCCATTCGCAGTGATACCTCACATGCATGGTGTAACCGCTGTTTACATACCAGCACAGGGTCAACGCCCGTGCGCAGGGGGGTGAGGGTGCTTTTTTTTTTTTTTTTAAGTTATTTTGACCGTCTTCAGTAAACGGGAACCACACTCCCATCACCTTAGTTGGTCCCTACCCACTTCCGGGTTGTCATAGGAGTGCCTCAACGACACGTCATCACCTTGCCTTTCCAGCCGCTTAGAACCAGTGACGCTTGAGTACGTGGCGTAGATGTTGGCGAAACCCCCAGCACGGACAAGAATTGCAAAGGTGGCGGGTGAAGCAGGAGGGGAGTTGTAACGGAAGAGAGAAGACACTCTGTACCGAGCATTTAATCCCCCAGGACCCCAGGTGACCATCCCAGGGCCCAGAGGAGAGAGATCCATAGCAGACCCCCACCACAGCTTACCTTTAAAGGGGGCCTCTAGAGGTGGCATCCTACTGCCCATACCCATGGAAGAGGTTATCTTTTGGCTTTCTTTTGGTAGTATTTGATCGCCTGTGCGTTTTTTTTTTTTTTTTTGCACTATAAAAAAAAGGCTGACAATTTTGAGAAAAAAACAATATTTTGTACTTTTTGCTATTAAACATGTCCAATAAAAAAATTTAAAAATCAAATTTCGTCATAAATTTAGGCCAAAATATATTCTGCAACAAAATATATTCGTTGCTAAAAGAAATCCCAATACGTGAAAATAATTGGTTTGCGTGAAAGTTATAGCGTTTACAAATGGCGGTATGGATATTGGAATCGGCGACTTATGGTGGCGATCAGCAACTTATAGTGGGACTGCGGCGTTCTGACACTGGGGGGGAACTGACTTGGTCTCACTGACATCCCCAGTGACACCAATACAGTGATCCGTGTTAAAAAAAAAAGTGGGAAGGAAGGGGTTAACATTTGGGGTCAATCAAAGGGTTAACTGAGTATTTTACTAGGGGACGGGTGTGTGTGCTTCACTGTAAAGCACACTGATCGGGATGGCTCTGCTCAGCCATCCCCAGCAGAGTGCCCAAACTGACAGGGAGGAGTGCTGTTGGTAAACAATGCAGCCCTCCTCCCTGTTGGTGATCGCCGGTAATCACTGGGCTCCGGTGGGTAATCACCAGCTGGGATGCGGTGATTGACACCCGGGCGGCGATCGGTGGCGTGGGTACGGCGGTCGCGCATCTCGTGCGTGCCCTCTACCTGGAAATGCAGAATCACGTGTATATATACGTGATTTTGCACAGAGGGCCCACCCTGCAGCAGTAAATGTACTGTGGGCGGGCCTTAAGCGGTTAATATATTTGAAGAATTTTGGGGAGTTGGTCCTGCTATCTTTTGCTATCTGTCTTTTTGTTTGCAATTTTTGCTGCCTTGATTTCCTTTTTACATATTCTGTCATATTCTTTATAATGTTTAAATGATAGCATTCCTTCATTTTTATATTTAATAAAAGCTATTTTCTTATCTATAGCTTTTTTAACTTTGGCCATAAGCCACATAGGTTTGATTTTTAGCCTTTTAACTTGTTGCCGACCGCAGATAGCCGAGTGACGGCTGCACTGCGGCCGGCCAGTTCTGAGTGGACGTCATATGACGTCCCCCCAGAATGCGCTGGGGCGCGCACCCGGCGATCTCCGTGATCGCTGTGTCCTATGGACACAGCTGATCACATGATGTGGTAAAAGGCCAATCACAGCGGCCTTTTACCACCTGATCAGCGGTGTCCAATGACACGCTGATCAGAGGGAAATGCAAGTGCCGGTTCTCGGCTGCACTTTCCTCACGCTGTCAGATCGTGAGGAAAGTACTGCCGAGAACCGGCAGTTGTCACAGCGGGGATCGGCACCGATCATCAGGGCACTGATGATCAGTGCCCTGATGATCGGTGCCCAGCAGTGCCACCCGCAAGTTCCGCCCACCTGTGCCCAGCAGTGCGCCCACTAGCTCCGCCCACCTGTGCCCAGCAGATCACCCACCTGTGCCCAGCAGTGCACCCACCTGTGCCACTCTGCAATGTCACACACCTGTGCCCAGAAGTGCCACCTACCTGTGCCCAGCAGTGCCACTCACCTGTGCCCACCCACCTGTGCCCACCAGTGCCACCCACCTGTGCCCACCCACCAGTGCTGCCCACCAGTGCCACCCACCAGTGCAGCCCAGCAGTGCTGCCAGTCAGTGCCCAGCGGTTGTGCCAGTCAGTGCCGCCAGTCAGTGCCCAGCAGTGATGCCAGTCAGTGCCGTCTATCAGTACCCATCATCAGTGTCACCTATCAGTGCTGCATATTAGTGCCGCCTATCCGTGACACCTCATTAGTGCTGTCTATCAGTGCCGCCTATTCATGCCACCTCAGTGCTGCCTATCAGTGCCCATTAGTGCCGCCTATCAGTGCCCATCAATGCTGCCTCATCAACGCACATCAGTGAAGGAGAAAAATTACCTGTTTGAAAAATTTTATAATAGAAACAAAGAAACTTTTTTTTTATTCAAATTTTTGGCAATTTTTTATTTATAGCGCAAAAAGTAAAGCGCCCAGTGGCGATTAAATACCACCAAAAGAAAGCTCTATTTGTGAGAAAAAAATGATCAAAATTTCATATGGGTACAATGTTGCATGACCGCGCAATTGTCAATCAAAGTGCGGCAGCGCTGAAAGCTGAAAATTGGCCTGGTAAATAAGGGGGTATAAGTGCCTGGTAGGCAAGTGGTTAAACTTGTTGCCCATGGGAATATATTTTGCAGTGTGTTCACATACTGTCTTTCTGAAGAACTCCCATTTCTGTGTTGTGTTCATTGATGCCAATATTCCCTCCCAGTCTTTGGAGAGCAGCTCTCAGCCTTGGAAAATTAGCTCTCTTAAAATTGAGCGTTTTATTTTTCTCGTATATGCTTGCTGTTTACAGCTAACAATAAATGAAATTATGTTATGGTCACTGCTACCCAGATGCTCTTTTACATGGGCATTCGTAATAAGCTCTGCATGGTTTGTGATTACCAGGTCCAGCAGAGCATCATTCCTAGTTGGGGCCTCTATGAACTGTACCATAAAATTGTCCTGTAGTAGGTTTAAAAATGTTTGCCCTTTAACTGTTCTTGCATTACCATTACTCCAGTCAATTTACGGGTAGTTAAAATTCCCCAATATTATCACTGTCCCAGCCCTTGCAGTCTTTTCGATCTGTACAAGGAGCTGAGTCTCCACCTCCTAGTCAACACTGGGTGGCCTATAACAAACTCCAATGATTACCTTTGTAGTAAGCATCACACTCTCCATCAGCTAGGTCCTCTTTCACACTCACTCTGAGATCACTTCTCACATAGAGACAGACACCGCCACCTTTCCTATTTACCCCATCTCTCCAAAAGAGAACATAGTTATGAATATTAATGGCCCAGTCATGTGAAGAATGAAGCCAAGATTCAATAATACCAATGAAATCATAGTTCTGTTCATGCACCAAAGCTTCCATCTCACCTACTTTGCTTGGCAGATTTCTGGCCTTAATGAACAAACACTTTAATTTATTGACACCTTGTGTACACATATTTTTCATAATTTTTATTTTCATACAAATGGTACCAATTCCACTGGTTGTTTGTAACATGGGAACCTTCTTATCTGCCATAACACTCCCCCCATCTTTTCCCATTCCACTCACCAATAGTAAGTATTCAGGCGACTGGCCTGCTTTGAACACTCAAATTTTTTCAAAGTAAAAACATGGATGAGTGAGTTTGGGGTGGAGAACATGACTAGCCTGCACAAAGTCCTAACCTCAACCCGATAGAACACCTTTGGGATGAATTAGAGTGGAGACTGAGAGCCAGGCCAGTCCTTCTCGTCTGACATGCCTGACCTCAAAAATGCACTTCTGAAAGAATGGTCAAACATTCCCATACACACACTCCTAAACCTTGTGGACAGCCTTCCCAGAAGAGTTAAAGCTGTTATTGCTACAAAGGGTGGGCCAACTCAATAATGAACCCTACAGACTAAGACTGGGATGCCATCAAAGTTCATGTGCATGTAAAAGCAGGCGTCCCAATACTTTTGGCAATATAATATATCTCCTGAAGGAAACCATCATAAAGAAAGCTTGCAGTGCTCATAAGGTGCTATTTGGAGGATCCATTGTATAGCTGTATCCTGATCTATCCTGGATCACCCTACAAAAACTTAGTCTCCTTCAGCCATTACAAGAAACTAACATCACCTACTGCTGGGGGTTCCCCTTCAGCCTTACAGCGAAACGCAGTTAAAACCAGCTGTTCTATGTTTTCTGGAGGACACCCCTACAATCTGTGACATCCTGGAGATTCCTGTTCCAAAATTGCCTGAATGAGATCTCATCTCAGCACCTCCTCCACCGCCTGCTGTTTTGCAAAAAGTTTCCCCAAATAAATACACCCAGTTGCCTGATTCTCCCCGCAAAAGCTCTAGACATAAAGTCAGGTGAGCTTGAAGTGTTACTAAACCTACAACAATAAAATCAGTCTGTATATGCAGTAAATCATCCTTGTTATACTCACTGTGATTCCTAAGGGGTTAATCCTCTGAATTGTGTAAAAAGGCTGTTTGATCTTGAATTCTTGTATCCTCCCCTTTTACAGTGCCCTCCTTTTATCTCCTTATAAGACATATCCGTGTGGAGGCACTCTACACATGCTCAGTTTGGTGTGTATTGCTAGATATATATTTTTTTTTTGGGGATCGTGGATGTGATCAGCACAGGGCCAATCAGCTGTCGGGTTCTTCATCCTCATATAGCAGACAGAAGACTTCTCCTACAAGCTTTAACCAGCACTCGGCTGGATACTGATAGAAGTCACAAGACTGCACTAACTGCTGATGAGAAAAGGTATTTTGCAGTTTGTATTTGCTAAAATAATTTAATTTCCATGTTCTGTGGACTGTGGGAGATCAGATAGAGTGAATGCAGGGTCCTGGGTTTAGTAACACTTTAATGTGAATGTATGCTTTATAGCTTATTATTGCATGCAGTGCCCCTAATAGTCCCTGTGTTGGGCTGCCGCCCTGTCTTGAAAATTCGGATATATTTCCTGTGTAAGTTTGTCTTGCATAGGCATTGTGTCTACCTTGTGCAGCATATTATTCTTATTCTGGATCCTGATTCATCTTTTAATTTTTTTGACCTATACCTCCTGAATGCTTAGTGGATTCTTAGCACTGCATTTGCTTTTGGATTGCTTCCTCATTTTGTACTCCCCCTAGTGCTACATGTTTGCGGGCTCGACCCTGAAGGGGTCCATGGGCTCACTGTTCTCCTGTTTACACCCCCCAATTCCTGCTAATTGGTAGTTCCTAATTTGTTTGTTTTTTATGCCCTCTTGCCCTGCCCTTTGTTTTGGTATAGAGGACACTTAGGAACTTAGATGGTATTGGCTGTATATGTACTGTATACTTATGAGCATTATTGCCACTGTGGTATCTCTGCACTTTATTTGTTTGCTTTTCCTGTTAACCTCTTTCTCTTTTCTTTCTGTTTTCTATTTCTCTGGACTGCTGCACTGCCACTTCTGCCATGATACAGGTTAAACGGCATCTGGCATTTAGGGAGTTTAGACATTCTGGAGCATATATTTTTTTTATCCAGGAGACTCATCTGGACAAGAGCTCCTTCGCATTTGCATCCAGATATTTCACAGATTTATCAAGCCTCTAATTTGCGTAAATGAGCGGGTGAGGTCATTCTTATTAAGGCTGTCTCCCCTTTCACATGCTCTGACTCTTACTTGGGTCCACGGGGCCTCTTTATTTTTCTGTGAGGTAGCTGGCAAACTCATCCTGTCACTCTGTGCACTCTCTATGCCCCTAATTTCAATCAATCCAATTTTCTTTCCTGCATTTATACACGCTTATTTCAAGCCTAACACAAATATTTAATTATTGGAGGCAATTTTAATTTACTCTACTCCACTGTCCTCGATTGCCACCTGATGGATGACCGCGCTTTTCAGCCTTGGACTTGGAGAGGCTCCCAAACTTTCTGGCAAATCTCTAGAGCATATGCTCTGTTTGATGCTTGACACGCTCTCCATCCTGTGGACCGACGATACACATAGTATTCTGCCCCACAGCTTACTTATACCTGCATAGATTAGAGATATTTGATCTCACCATAAAAAGAGGCAGAAGTCGTTCTAAGGGTCGATTTTTCCGTTCTCATTGTAGATCAATTGGAGAAACTCCATCTAGTGAAAGTGACTCAGAGAGCCTTGGTAAATCGGTATCTTTTTTAGATCAACGGAATGAGGATCTACCTTTTGGTAGATCAATCCCAGATAGGCAAAGGAATCCAAAAAAGAAAGGAGGAACAGATAAAAGGGAGGCAACAGGAAAACAAGGGCAGAATAAGGAGTCAAAGAAGATGGCAGGTAGTAATCCTTATAATCAAATGGTCATCAATTTAACAGACTTTCCACTTAAACAGGAACATATTTTATTAAATAAAGGGATGTCCTTCTCTCCTATGACCCCCATGGATGAATTTTAGGTCTTTAAAGATGTCAACTTATTTTTAAGGAAAGTGTTCCTTAGATTGGTACATGAAAGACCTGTGATTTGCTTGTGAATCCGACTCAGATACACCCATGGAGGACAAAGAGGCTTTGGAAATGCTGGTTTCCCTAGCAGTGGATGGAGGATTTTGTGATCAGGAAGAAGACAATGAAATTGGCCGCCCAGGTGCAATTAGAAAGGTAGATTTAACATTTAGATCCATGAAAATGTCAAAAATACTCAGTAATAAAAGGATTGCAGCATTTCTTGACCTTGTGAGCAGAGAGAAAGGAAGGCACTTAAAGAACTAAAGGAAGCTAAGGATATTATTATTAATAGAAGTGACAAGGGTGGAAATGTTGTAATACTGAAAGAACAGAACTACGTGAAAGAAGTTAAATGCCAACTAGGTGACCATAGTACATACTGTAAATGAGATACTAATCCTTTTCCCACTTTGGTTAAAAACCGTAACTTTACATTATCTCTAGGAAGAGAAGCTGGCCTTTTAACTAAGATAAGAATATGAATACCTCAGGGTTGAGGAATTAAATTTTTCAACCTTCTATATAATCCCTAAAATTCTTAAAGATCCGTTTAATCCACCAGGGAGACCAATAGTCTTTTCGATTCAGGGCCCCCTAGAAAGAACAGGTAAATATATTGATCTCTTTCTTAAAGATATGGTTCCTAATTTATCCTCCTATGTGAGATATACCAAGGTTGTCCTTGCTAAAATACAGGATTTGGAAATTGAAGAAAATTCCATCCTTGTTGGGGTGGACGTTGAATCACTTTATACGTCCATCCCACATGAATGCAGTCTCAAATTGGCCTGTCACTTCCTGGATATCTTCTATCCAGAAATGGGTGGACGGAATGAGTTCATTATTGATCTATTAGATTTTGCGTTGCATCATAATTTTTTCCAGTTCAATAATAGCTTCTATCAACAGATAAGAGGTACAAGTATAGGAGCACCTTGGGCCCCAGTGTATGCATGTTTACATCTTGGATATTGGGAGGAACAATTTGTATATAGGTTACAAATGTTTCTCACTCAGATTTGGTTGAGATACATTGATGACGTGTTCCTTGTCTGGAGAGGGTCTATTGAGGAGTTGAGTCGGTTCATGGATGAGTTAAATCATAATGTATTGAATATTAAACCTACGTCCATCCATGACAGATGACAGATTTCCTTTTTGGACCTTAATATTAGACTTGAGAAAGGCAGATTAGTTACTAAAACTTTTAGAAACCCTACTGTGGCTAATACATTACTTGAGGTGAGAAGTCATCATCCACGTTCGCGGATTATGGGTATACCTATTGGACAGTTTCTGCGTTGCCGGAGAAACTGTTCAAATATTGATTTTAAAATGGAGGCACAGAATCTCTATAAGAGATTTAGGGACCGTGGATACTCTCACTCTCAGTTTAGGAAGGCAAGAAAACGAGCATATAATGTTGATAGGAAAATTTTGCTGTCCCCAAAAGAGGATGGCAACGTGTCTAAACAGATTGCCCAACCAGTTAGGATGATAACCCAATATGGAGCACAATGGAAGGAAGTTAAACAGGTTTTGGAAAAACATTTGAAGATTCTTACACAGTGTCCCAATTTGGGTAGAATTGTAGGGGATCGTCCACAAATGGTAGCTAAAAGAGCACCAAATCTTGGTGACTTACTTATCCATTCTGATTATCAACCTTTAAAACAATCTACTTGGCTTACCTTATGCAATAAAGGGATGTTTAGCAGTGGGAGATGTCAGATCTGTAAATTCGTAGATCGCACAGATCGATTTTCTGATTCCGATAATAAGGCCCAGTATAAAATCCAAAGCCTCATTAATTGTTCTACATCAAGAGTACTATATATGTTAACCTGCCCAAGTAACAAAATGTATATTGGGATATATAAAAGGCAACTTAAAGTTCGTATAGGAGAACATTTTAGGGATGTTAAATCCAATGAATCAGAAAGTAATTTAGCTCAACACTTCTCAAAGTACCATGGAGGTAAACTAGAGGGTGTTAGGGTTAAAGGAATCTATGCCCTTAACTTTCCACAAAGAGGTGATTTTGATAAGGAGCTTTTAAAATGTGAAAAACATTGGATCTATAAGCTTGATACTCTATATCCTACAGGGTTAAATGTTGAACTTGATCTCCAAGTGTTTCTGCATCAATAGAGAAACAAAAGAAATTGGATTAGACTAAAAAGTACTTCCTTTTCCATCAATAGGGTATTTTCAAGTTTTTCCCTATATATGTATAGCTAAGGCATATAGAACTACTTTGACTTCCACTGTGAATACTGCCAGGTATACATAATTATTGCTATAATGACCATTTTTTATCCATTTACCAATGAAATGCTCTGCTGGGTTTGTATTTGCATATATGGGTGGAGATTGGCCTGATATAAGTAGAATTTCCAACTATGCATTCTATTGGTCTTGACGAAGCTGAATAAGATACGCCCATCGGCAAAACACGTTGATGTCACACGTCAGTGACGTCACTACCAGCCGGCGCATTGGTGCCATACACCTAGTCCTGCAGGGGACACGGAAGCACACGCTCTTGCTGGGCATTTATCAATCTACATGTGTTTCTGGATGGAAGTGGAGCCCGTTTGTCTACAGTCCCGATGCTGGTGGCTGCCTCCAAGCTTGAATCCAATAACAGGAGATATTATGCACTGTTCCTTATTCACTGTGGATGGGGACATTATGCCACACTTCCTAGACAGTGCGCAGCATCCTACCTCCACTATACAGCATGGATATCCATATTGTTTCCACATAAGCCATACATTAAGGCAGGTATTTAGTCCGCATGCTGGCGGTGAAGAATCCCTACACCTTATATTGGCAGGGCCCTGCCATTTCAACTACAGATGACGGATGTCATGTGGAGAAATCACTATTGTCGTCAAGTTTTTTCCAAAGATCCATGTTCACCCAGTGTTACATCTGGACACTGTTTTCAGCCTATTAGTCAAGATTAGAGATGAGCGAATTATTCAAAAATTCGGTTCGGCTGATTCGCCGGATTCGCCGATTAAATTCGCTTCGTGCCGAATATATTCGCTGCGAATTTAACTTATAAAAAGGGTGTTTCTAGGCTTCAGAGAGCCTTTATATTAGTGCAGAACACTGTACCTTTAATTTAAATGCCCTTGGAGTCTGCTGGGGAAGAGAAATAATACTGTCAGTCAGTATGACATGCAGATGAGTGCCGTCGATCTTAGAATCACCGCACACTTCACTCATTTGGGCAGTCACGGGGCCAAATCAGAGTGTGGAGCCACAGTGTGGCGGTGGAGGCAGCAGCAATGGGAGGCCATACAGCACCCTATGACAAAATGGAACCCACCAGCAGTGTGAGGAGACCTGAAAGTGGCACATGGCAGAGTGTGGCGATGGAGACAGCAGCAATGGGAGGCCGTACAGGGACCCATGACACACTCTGGACCTGGCAGCAGCATGAGGAGGCGGTACAGGGGCCCATGACAGATTACGGGCTTGGCAGCAGCATGAGGAGTCGGTACGGGGGCCCATGGCAGATTACGGGCCTGGCAGCAGCATGAGAAGGCGGTACAGGGGCCCATGGCAGAGTGGCGGAGCGTAAGCAGCTAAAATTGAAGGCCATACAGAGGCCTATGTTAAAAAGTCCCCCCAGCAGCAGCGTGGGGAGACGACTATCAAGAGTCCAATGGCAGAGTGGCGGAGCAGAAGCAGCTTCAATTGAAGGCCATACACAGGCCTAGGTTAAAAAGCGGAAGCCGTCAGCAGCGTGAGCAGACGACAGAGGCACATGGCGCAGGGTGGCGGTGGATGCAGCAGTATTCGGAAGCCAAACACAGGCCTCGGTTAAAAAGCGGAAGCCGTCAGCAGCGTGAGCAGACGACAGAGGCACATGGCGCAGGGTGGCGGTGGAGGCAGCAGCAATGGAAGGCCATACAACACCCTATCACAAAATGGAACCCACCAACAGTGTAAGGAGACCTGAAAGTGGCACATGGCGCAGGGTGGCGGTGGAGGCAGCAGTATTCGGAAGCCATACACAGGCCTAGGTTAAAAAGCGGAAGCTGTCAGCAGCGTGAGCAGACGACAGAGACACATGGCGCAGGGTGGCGGTGGATGCAGCAGTATTCGGAAGCCAAACACAGGCCTCGGTTAAAAAGCGGAAGCCGTCAGCAGCATGAGCAGACGACAGAGACACATGGCGCAGGGTGGGAGTGGATGCAGCAGTATTCGGAAGCCAAACACAGGCCTCGGTTAAAAAGCGGAAGACGTCAGCAGCGTGAGCAGACGACAGAGACACATGGCGCAGGGTGGCGGTGGAGGCAGCAGTATTCGAAGCCATACACAGGCCTAGGTTAAAAAGCGGAAGCCGTCAGCAGCGTGAGCAGACGACAGAGACACATGGCGCAGGGTGGCGGTGGATGCAGCAGTATTCGGAAGCCATACACAGGCCTCGGTTAAAAAGCAGAAGCCGTCAGCAGCGTGAGCAGACGACAGAGACACATGGCGCAGGGTGGCGGTGGATGCAGCAGTATTCGGAAGCCAAACACAGGCCTCGGTTAAAAAGCGGAAGCCGTCAGCAGCGTGAGCAGACGACAGAGGCACATGGCGCAGGGTGGCGGTGGAGGCAGCAGCAATGGAAGGCCATACAGCACCCTATCACAAAATGGAACCCACCAACAGTGTAAGGAGACCTGAAAGTGGCACATGGCGCAGGGTGGCGGTGGAGGCAGCAGTATTCGGAAGCCATACACAGGCCTAGGTTAAAAAGCGGAAGCCGTCAGCAGCGTGAGCAGACGACAGAGACACATGGCGCAGGGTGGCGGTGGATGCAGCAGTATTCGGAAGCCAAACACAGGCCTCGGTTAAAAAGCGGAAGCCGTCAGCAGCGTGAGCAGACGACAGAGGCACATGGCGCAGGGTGGCGGTGGAGGCAGCAGTATTCGGAAGCCATACACAGGCCTAGGTTAAAAAGCGGAAGCCGTCAGCAGCGTGAGCAGACGACAGACACATGGCGCAGGGTGGCGGTGGATGCAGCAGTATTCGGAAGCCAAACACAGGCCTCGGTTAAAAAGCGGAAGCCGTCAGCAGCGTGAGCAGACGACAGAGGCACATGGCGCAGGGTGGCGGTGGAGGCAGCAGTATTCGGAAGCCATACACAGGCCTAGGTTAAAAAGCGGAAGCCGTCAGCAGCGTGAGCAGACGACAGAGACACATGGCGCAGGGTGGCGGTGGATGCAGCAGCAATGGAAGGCCATACAGCACCCTATCACAAAATGGAACCCACCAACAGTGTAAGGAGACCTGAAAGTGGCACATGGCGCAGGGTGGCGGTGGAGGCAGCAGTATTCGGAAGCCATACACAGGCCTAGGTTAAAAAGCGGAAGCCGTCAGCAGCGTGAGCAGACGACAGAGACACATGGCGCAGGGTGGCGGTGGAGGCAACAGTATTCGGAAGCCATACACAGGCCTAGGTTAAAAAGCGGAAGCCGTCAGCAGCGTGAGCAGACGACAGAGGCACATGGCGCAGGGTGGCGGTGGAGGCAGCAGTATTCGGAAGCCATACACAGGCCTAGGTTAAAAAGCGGAAGCCGTCAGCAGCGTGAGCAGACGACAGAGACACATGGCGCAGGGTGGCGGTGGATGCAGCAGCAATGGAAGGCCATACAGCACCCTATCACAAAATGGAACCCACCAACAGTGTAAGGAGACCTGAAAGTGGCACATGGCGCAGGGTGGCGGTGGAGGCAGCAGTATTCGGAAGCCATACACAGGCCTAGGTTAAAAAGCGGAAGCCGTCAGCAGCGTGAGCAGACGACAGAGACACATGGCGCAGGGTGGCGGTGGATGCAGCAGTATTCGGAAGCCAAACACAGGCCTCGGTTAAAAAGCGGAAGCCGTCAGCAGCGTGAGCAGACGACAGAGACACATGGCGCAGGGTGGCGGTGGATGCAGCAGTATTCGGAAGCCAAACACAGGCCTCGGTTAAAAAGCGGAAGCCGTCAGCAGCGTGAGCAGACGACAGAGGCACATGGCGCAGGGTGGCGGTGGATGCAGCAGTATTCGGAAGCCAAACACAGGCCTCGGTTAAAAAGCGGAAGCCGTCAGCAGCGTGAGCAGACGACAGAGGCACATGGCGCAGGGTGGCGGTGGAGGCAGCAGCAATGGAAGGCCATACAGCATCCTATCACAAAATGGAACCCACCAACAGTGTAAGGAGACCTGAAAGTGGCACATGGCGCAGTGTGGCGGTGGAGGCAGCAGTATTCGGAAGCCATACACAGGCCTAGGTTAAAAAGCGGAAGCCGTCAGCAGCATGAGCAGACGACAGAGACACATGGCGCAGGGTGGCGGTGGATGCAGCAGTATTCGGAAGCCAAACACAGGCCTCGGTTAAAAAGCGGAAGCAGTCAGCAGCGTGAGCAGACGACAGAGACACATGGCGCAGGGTGGCGGTGGAGGCAGCAGTATTCGGAAGCCATACACAGGCCTAGGTTAAAAAGCGGAAGCCGTCGGCAGCGTGAGCAGACGACAGAGACACATGGCGCAGGGTGGCGGTGGATGCAGCAGTATTCGGAAGCCAAACACAGGCCTCGGTTAAAAAGCGGAAGCCGTCAGCAGCGTGAGCAGACGACAGAGGCACATGGCGCAGGGTGGCGGTGGAGGCAGCAGTATTAGGAAGCCATACACAGGCCTAGGTTAAAAAGCGGAAGCCGTCAGCAGCGTGAGCAGACGACAGAGACACATGGCGCAGGGTGGCGGTGGATGCAGCAGCAATGGAAGGCCATACAGCACCCTATCACAAAATGGAACCCACCAACAGTGTAAGGAGACCTGAAAGTGGCACATGGCGCAGGGTGGCGGTGGAGGCAGCAGTATTCGGAAGCCATACACAGGCCTAGGTTAAAAAGCGGAAGCCGTCAGCAGCGTGAGCAGACGACAGAGACACATGGCGCAGGGTGGCGGTGGAGGCAGCAGTATTCGGAAGCCATACACAGGCCTAGGTTAAAAAGCGGAAGCCGTCAGCAGCGTGAGCAGACGACAGAGACACATGGCGCAGGGTGGCGGTGGATGCAGCAGTATTCGGAAGCCAAACACAGGCCTCGGTTAAAAAGCGGAAGCCGTCAGCAGCGTGAGCAGACGACAGAGACACATGGCGCAGGGTGGCGGTGGATGCAGCAGTATTCGAAAGCCAAACACAGGCCTCGGTTAAAAAGCGGAAGCCGTCAGCAGCGTGAGCAGACGACAGAGGCACATGGCGCAGGGTGGCGGTGGATGCAGCAGTATTCGGAAGCCAAACACAGGCCTCGGTTAAAAAGCGGAAGCCGTCAGCAGCGTGAGCAGACGACAGAGGCACATGGCGCAGGGTGGCGGTGGAGGCAGCAGCAATGGAAGGCCATACAGCATCCTATCACAAAATGGAACCCACCAACAGTGTAAGGAGACCTGAAAGTGGCACATGGCGCAGTGTGGCGGTGGAGGCAGCAGTATTCGGAAGCCATACACAGGCCTAGGTTAAAAAGCGGAAGCCGTCAGCAGCGTGAGCAGACGACAGAGGCACATGGCGCAGGGTGGCGGTGGAGGCAGCAGTATTCGGAAGCCATACACAGGCCTAGGTTAAAAAGCGGAAGCCGTCAGCAGCGTGAGCAGACGACAGAGACACATGGCGCAGGGTGGCGGTGGATGCAGCAGCAATGGAAGGCCATACAGCACCCTATCACAAAATGGAACCCACCAACAGTGTAAGGAGACCTGAAAGTGGCACATGGCGCAGGGTGGCGGTGGAGGCAGCAGTATTCGGAAGCCATACACAGGCCTAGGTTAAAAAGCGGAAGCCGTCAGCAGCGTGAGCAGACGACAGAGACACATGGCGCAGGGTGGCGGTGGATGCAGCAGTATTCGGAAGCCAAACACAGGCCTCGGTTAAAAAGCGGAAGCCGTCAGCAGCGTGAGCAGACGACAGAGACACATGGCGCAGGGTGGCGGTGGATGCAGCAGTATTCGGAAGCCAAACACAGGCCTCGGTTAAAAAGCGGAAGCCGTCAGCAGCGTGAGCAGACGACAGAGGCACATGGCGCAGGGTGGCGGTGGATGCAGCAGTATTCGGAAGCCAAACACAGGCCTAGGTTAAAAAGCGGAAGCCGTCAGCAGCGTGAGCAGACGACAGAGACACATGGCGCAGGGTGGCGGTGGATGCAGCAGTATTCGGAAGCCAAACACAGGCCTCGGTTAAAAAGCGGAAGCCGTCAGCAGCGTGAGCAGACGACAGAGACACATGGCGCAGGGTGGCGGTGGATGCAGCAGTATTCGGAAGCCAAACACAGGCCTCGGTTAAAAAGCGGAAGCCGTCAGCAGCGTGAGCAGACGACAGAGGCACATGGCGCAGGGTGGCGGTGGATGCAGCAGTATTCGGAAGCCAAACACAGGCCTCGGTTAAAAAGCGGAAGCCGTCAGCAGCGTGAGCAGACGACAGAGGCACATGGCGCAGGGTGGCGGTGGAGGCAGCAGCAATGGAAGGCCATACAGCATCCTATCACAAAATGGAACCCACCAACAGTGTAAGGAGACCTGAAAGTGGCACATGGCGCAGTGTGGCGGTGGAGGCAGCAGTATTCGGAAGCCATACACAGGCCTAGGTTAAAAAGCGGAAGCCGTCAGCAGCGTGAGCAGACGACAGAGACACATGGCGCAGGGTGGCGGTGGATGCAGCAGTATTCAGAAGCCAAACACAGGCCTCGGTTAAAAAGCGGAAGCAGTCAGCAGCGTGAGCAGACGACAGAGGCACATGGCGCAGGGTGGCGGTGGAGGCAGCAGTATTCGGAAGCCATACACAGGCCTAGGTTTAAAACTGGAACCCAGCAGCGTTAGCAGACGACAAAGACGCACATGGCAGAGGATGGATCTGGCAGCAGTATGAGAAGGCGGTACAGGGGCCCGTGGCACAGTGTGGTGATGGGGGCTACAGCAACTGGATGCCAGAAAGTGGCCGATAGGGCTATATACTGCATGGAATTATAAAGTTGTAAAGACAGCGGCCTATAAGGCTATACACACTATAACAATCATGACTTGATTGACCATTGGCCTATAAGGCTATACACAGCATGAATATCATGACTTATTCTGAGAGTGGTTTGGAAGGCTATATACAAAAAGTAATTCATGAGCTGTCCGACAGCGGACAATAAGTACATATATACAAATCAATTCATCAGCTGTCCAGCCTGCGGCCTCTAAGGCGACAGATATACAAAGCAATTCCCGAGGTGTTCAGGGAGCGGCCTGAACGGCTAGGTTATTAGGTCAGTTGTGTCAGGAACTGGTGGTTTGAAATCCAGACTAATCCACGCCTGATTCATTTTCACAAACGTGAGTCTCTCCACACTTTGGGTGGACAGTCGTGTCCTCCGCGGAGTTACAATACCTCCTGCCGCACTAAACACGCGCTCCGAAGCCACGCTACTGGCCCGGCATGACAGCCTTTCAAGGGCAAATTCAGCTAGTTGGGGCCAAAGGTCAAGTTTCGTTGCCCAGTAGTCAAGGGGATTGTCTACCTCGGTTGGCAGGGTGCTGTCCAAGTAGGCCCAAGCCTGTTGTTTGAGGTCCTGCTCCAGGTCCACCTGATGCTGCTGCTGCTGCGGCTGGTTAGTAGTTTCCTCACTGCGCTGGTGAAGAAAGCTACTCATCATCGACTGCAGACTGAGGCAGCCGCTGCTGGTGGAGCTGCCACTGCTCCTACCACCCCACCCCTCCCCTGCTGCCATGGCAGCGGAACGCGAGCGCACAGGGCCCACAGTGTCTGAGGATGGACGTTGGCGCAGAAAGGCAGAGACCAACTGACTACATAGGTGGTTTTTATAGTACTTTAGTTTGGCCTCCCTCTCAGCAGGTGTAAAAAAGGCCACCATTTTTGAACGGTAGCGAGGGTCCAACAAGGTGGACAGCCAAAAGTCATCCCTCTGTCTGATGGTTATTATTCGGCTGTCGGTACGCAAGCAAGCGAGCATGCTATGGGCCATTTGTGCCAAGGAATGCGAGGGACTCCCTGCCTCCATCTCCACAGCATACTGCCACGGTGCGTCTGGGTCCTCTGTCTCCTCCTCCTCCTCTACCAGATGCTCCTGCTCCTCCACTCCTGTCCGCTGAGTGGAAAAACCACCCATTTCACTCAATAATTCCTGAGCACCAATGTCCTCCTCTACCTCCTCCTCTTCTTCCTGTCCTGCCCCCACAGGGGTCATGTGGCGTTGAGATCTGTGCGCCACGTCTACCGCACCCTGACCAGCCATTGTTAACAGCATTTGTTCCAGGACGTGCAACAGAGGAATGACGTCGTTCATCCCATAGTCCTGCCGACTCACGAATAGCGTGGCCTCCTCAAAGAGCCTGAGCAAGCGGCAGGTGTCACGCATGAGCTGCCAATGGCTGACATCTAAGTTACACAGGGGAGTACCTTTATCCGCTTGTAACATCAGGAAATCGGTGATGGCCTTTCGCTGTTCGTAAAGGCGGTCTAACATATGTAGGGTTGAATTCCACCTTGTTGCAACGTCGCAGATCAGGCGATGCTGTGGAATTCCGTTCTGCCGCTGCAGCTCAAAGAGGGTGTGCTTTGCGGTGTAGGAATAGCTGAAATGCATGCAAAGTTTACGTGACATTTTAAGGATGTCTTGCAGTGGGATGGTGGATTTTAGGAACCGCTTGACAACCAGATTGAACACGTGAGCCATGCATGGCGCATGGCACAACCTTCCTTGACGCAGAGCAGACACCATGTTCTTTCCGTTGTCGGTCAACATGGTTCCGATTTTCAGTTTGCGCGGAGACAGCCATCTGTCGATTTCTCTGTTCATTACACTCAGAAGTTCCTCCCCTGTGTGACTACGTTCGCCAAGGCATACCAGGTGCAGCACAGCGTGACACCGTTGCGCCCTGCACATGTGATATGCCGGTCGGGTAATGGGACTTGGCACGGGGGTGGCGGCTGAGGACACGGCGGAAGAAGAGGTGGTAGAGGCGGACATCTTTGCTGGACCAAGGACGTGCAAACGTGGAGGCAAAAGCGGCGTGACCTGTCCAAGTTGCTGGTGCGGCTGTGCCGGCACCACGTTCACCCAGTGGGCCGTAAATGACATGTACTGTCCCTGACCGTAGTTACAGCTCCACACGTCGGCGCTGCCGTGCACTTTGGCAGAGACCGACATGCTCAAAGACTGGCCCACCATCTCTTCTACATGTGAATACAGGGCTGGCACTGCCTTTTTGGCGAAGAAATGCCGTCTTGGCACTCTCCACCGCGGCTCGGCACAAGCCATCATTTCTCGGAAAGGTGCTGAGTCCACCACTTGGAAAGGGAGGGACTGCAGCACCAGCAACTTGGACAGGAGGACGTTCAGCTTCTGCACCGTCGGGTGCGTGCTCGCAAACTGTTGTCTCTTGGAAACGGATTCCAAGAAAGACTGCTGGCGGAATCCGTGAAGAGGAGTAGCAGGAGAAGGAGCATCTGAACGAGCGGAAGATGCCAACGAGCGACAACTCCCCTCAGCAGAGGTGTTGGAGCCTTGACTGGCTGATAGAGGGCGATTGACGTCGGGTGACGAAGCAAGTAACGGAGCGGGTGATGGAGCGGGGGCTGGGGCAGGCAGAACCGCCGTATCTTTATCACGGTTTTCCCAGGCCACCGAATGGCGACGCTGCATATGCTGACGCAACGCTGTAGTCCCAACATTGGCCCCCTGCCCACGCTTGACTTTCTGGCCACATAGTCGACATACGGCTACGTTTACTTCCTCGGGCGGCTTGACGAAAAATTGCCACACCGCCGAGTAGGAAACTTTGCCCCCGCTACTCCTCACTGGCTGACTGCTACTTCCTCCGTGCACACCGGCACCACTACTGGCCGTGGTGGTAGGCTGCAGTGGAGCTGGTGCTCTACTCCGTGGCCGTTTGGCTCCACTGACACTGCTGCGACCCTGCTGCCTCCTGGGCAACCCACCGACTGTTTTGCTCGCTGGCAAGCTGGCACCCTCTTCTCCTGATGATGCGGAAGCAATAGCCTGATGACGACGAGGCTGCCAAGTGCGATCAGCCTCATCATCATCAATTAGGGTCTCCACGTCACTACTAGCCCCCTCGGCTGCGTGTGGGTCAGGAGACAGACCTGTCTCTAGACCGGCTACCGAGCCACTCTACTCGCCAGTACTTCTTCGCCTGGCTGCTGAAGAGGCGGATGTCTCCCCCCGTTCCTGACCGCCCTCTGTTAGCTCTTCCTCACTGTACAGTGGGGCTGAGCCCACAGCATGCAGTACTTCGCTTGGTGAGGGAACACCAAAGGACAGGGGCAGGTCGAGGACACGTGATTTCAGTGGGCTTGCTCCCGGGCCATGCCAACTAACGGTTGTGTCTGACGTACCCACCGACCGTTGGCTGTAGGTGTCAGAGGTGACCTGGGAAGAGGAAGACGACCGAGTCAACCAATCGATGACGGCAGGGTTGTCGGTGGAGACACGACCGCTGGATGACACCGGGAGCACTGGCCTCTGGCTGCGACTAGTGCTGCCTCGACCCCTTCCTCTGCTGCCACGTCTGCTCGCTCCTGAAACATTGCCTCCTCTGCCACTCCTCTGCGTGTTGTCTGACATACTCTTTAATTCAATAAGCACCCCAAAAATAAAACCGGATTTAACTCTTTGAACGTACAATAGTGGTTGTGAAGCAGAAAGTCAGTTTATTTAGCACAATCGGTCAATTGCAGCTTGCCGTTGGCTGGAAACTGTACGTTTATGTCACTGGAATGCACTAATCACCCAAAAAATATTACCGCCACCCTGCGTGTAAATGGATCTAACTCTTTGAACGTACAATAGTGGTTGTGAAGCAGAAAGTCAGTTTATTTAGCACAATCGGTCAATTGCAGCTTGCCGTTGGCTGGAAACTGTACGTTTATGTCACTGGAATGCACTAATCGCCCAAAAAATATTACCGCCACCCGGCGTGTAAATGGATCTAACTCTTTGAACGTACAATAGTGGTTGTGAAGCAGAAAGTCAGTTTATTTAGCACAATCGGTCAATTGCAGCTTGCCGTTGGCTGGAAACTGTACGTTTGTGTCACTGGAATGCACTAATCACCCAAAAAATATTACCGCCAGCCGGCGTGTAAATGGATTTAACTCTTTGAACGTACAATAGTGGTTGTGAAGCAGAAAGTCAGTTTATTTTGCACAATCGGCAAACTGCAGCACCAACTGTGCACGACAGCCACCAAAAAAAAAAATGGTGTATGTCACTTTAAATTTTCGATTCTTTGATAGCTGTGTCCCTGAGTAACGATTCTGTGTCCCTGAGTAACGATTCTGTGTCCCTGAGTAACGATTCTGTGTCCCTGAGTAGCGATTCTGTGTCCCTGAGTAACGATTCTGTGGCCCTAAAGTCTCTGTGGCCCTAACTCTGTCCCTTAATACAGACAGGTCTGTCTCTCTTGAATGACCGGAGGCTAATGGAGAATTCTAAGATGGCCGCGATTTATAGCTCCACCATTACACAGTGCTGGCTGGCTGCTGATTGGCTAATGCGATCACATGTCATGATTCATGACTCATGAATGCATTATGGGTCAGCGCGCCTTGTCTGCGCGCCTTCCCAGAGATCCCCGCCCCATCTTCTCTGTCCATTTTCTCCTGTCGCCACACATGTCGCCGCCATTTTTGGGAAAATTCGATTCGTGCATCCGAAGTTTGCTAATCTTCGGATACGTCGCGAATAGAATTTTTCCAAATCTTCGGAACGAATTCCACTTCGTCATGTTCGATTCGCTCATCTCTAGTCAAGATCTATCCAAATTCTTGAGAAAGCAATATTTGTCTGAGGACAGTGTTTTTCATATATTGCAGCATTAGTCCTTACTGGTGCACATATTAGCAGCTATATACTGTATTCATATTTATGTGTTGCATATATCTCTCTTTTTTGATTCATGCCCTGAGTTGGATTTCATACTATTATTCTAGCATTGTCTAACTGGGATCCTCAGTCCATATATTCTATTGGTACCAATGTTTTGCATTGCAATTTTGATGCACAGGCCTACATGTTTAGATTATTTGTGTACATCCCCTACATAGTGGTGTTTCCAATGTGCCTGTGCTGTATATACATAAGACTGTGTCATTGTCTTTACAGCACAATTATACAGTGTGTATGGCCGGTCATGATGTCCTTCTTTGATAATTTTTTGTGTTAGGTTTATTCTTTTGGTATTGCCTCATGTTGTGGTGATGGCTAACTGTGGTTTACTAAATGTATATATATATGTGCAAGATTTGCAATAAAGCATCATTTTTTTATACATTTTTGGGTGTCGCTTTCTGTCCATAATGTAACCGCTTTTTCTTGTGAATTCCTTTTCACATCCCCCCCCTTTTTTTGGTGTATCAGTCAATACCTTCACTAGAGCAGAATCCCTAAACGTCAGACTTCCGAACCTTCTTTTTCTTAATGCACCCATCACGGAAGAGGAAATTGAACTGACACTTAAAACCTTGCTTTCTCATAAGGCTCCTAAGTTGGCCTTTTCTTTTTGACACACTCCAGTATGTGGGATTCATAGGACCATTCCTATTAAACATTTATACTGTAACCCTACATCACAGGTCAAAATGCCTTCTGCATCCTCATTTAATGTGATCATTGGTATCCAACAGGGCTGCTCGCTATCCCCCCTGTTGAATGCCTTATGTGTAGAGAGCCCCTTGCTGCATCCATTCGTAACAATCCAGACATACTGATTATACCAGTTAGAGGAAAAGAGTTTAAAAACTTTTTGCAGATGACATTATCTTGACTGTAACATAGGCTAGACTTATTCTACCTAACCTACATGCTGAAAAGGACCGTTATAGTGCCCTATCAGGTTATAAAAAGATTCATATAAGTCCGAAGCTCTCCCCATTCACATCCCAGCTTCGGAGCTGCAACACTTACCTTCTTCTTTTCCTTGTGCTTGGAAGGCCAAGGGATTTAAATATCTTGGGGTTTACATTACCCCGTTTTGACACGCTCTATAAAGAAAACTTTCCTCCTAATTTTCACCACATTAGAACAGGGGTCACCAAACTCCCAGGTGTTGAGGAACGGTAAGACCCATGAAGCCTTGCAAGACTCTGACAGCCACAGGTAAGACTCCCAGAGTCATGATGGGACTTGTATTGCTTCAACAGCTGGAGGGCCGTAGTTTGGAGACCCCTGCATTAGAACAATGCTACATCAGTGGAAGAAACATCACATTTCTTTATTAGGTTGCATTACATTAATCAAAATGTCTATACTTGCTAAACTCTTATATTTATTTGAAACATTGCCCATTCCTGTACCTTCTTTGCACCTCAAAAAATTGCAAATAGTTACTTAATTTTGTGTGGGGTTACAAGTGACATGGAATACCCCATAAAGTTATTTTTGAATCATGGAGTGATGGTGGCCTCATGTTTCCCAACCTTATACTATATTAAGCTGCCCAACTGCATGAAATTGCGTCATGGTCCACACTGCGTGCCAATACCAAATGGACTGAAATTCAGAAGCTATGGTTGGCTCCTATACACCTAATCTCTTATGGAATGCAGATGTGGAGGTAGATTCTAATAACCTACTCGGGACAATGAGTCAGCTCTGCAATCTGTGGTGTGTAACGTCCCGTAAGCATGATTTTATGTCAGATGCTTCTCTACTGACTGTTTTTCTATACAATTACAAAATGCCAGGTAGCCTGACATTTATGATGTCTTCCCCTTGGTTGATGTGGAATATTTTTCATTTTGGTCACCTGGTTGACCCCAGAACTTGTAGATTTTTACCTATTGATGTGCTTAAAGATAGGTTTGATTTACCATGCCAGCTGTTTTATGAGTATTTGCAAGTCCGCTTCTATGTACAGTCTAATACTACCTCATTTCAGATTCCTTCTCTGAACCCTTAGGGGAGGAATTTTCCCTGGAGGCATGGTAGATGGTCTGGTCCAAGGCAGATAGCAGCTTCCTCTCTATAAAGAAAATTCATATAAAATACTTTGCTTCTGGTACCTGATGCCAGACATTCTCCATGCTATATACACAGCTAGTACTGACCACTATTGTCATTGAGATGGGGTACGCTTTACCACATCTATTGGACCTGGCCAAGAATAAAATATTTTTGGAAATCAGTTCAACACATTGCAATGTCTTTTTTTGACATACAGTGGGGCAAAAAAGTATTTAGTCAGCCACCAATTGTGCAAGTTCTCCCACTTAAAAAGATGAGAGAGGCCTGTAATTGGCATCATAGGTAGACCTCAACTATGAGAGACAAAATGAGAAAAAAAATCCAGACAATCACATTGGCTGATTTGGAAAAAGTTTATTTGCAAATTATGGTGGAAAATAATTATTTGGTCAATATCAAAAGTTAATCTCAATACTTTGTTATATATCCTTTGTTGGCAATGACAGAGGTCAAACGTTTCCTGTAAGTCTTCACAAGGTTGGCACACACTGTTGCTGGTATGTTGGCCCATTCCTCCATGCAGATCTCCTCTAGAGCAGTGATGTTTGGGGGCTGTCGCTGGGCAACACGGACTTTCAACTCCCTCCAAAGATTTTCTATGGGGTTGAGATCTGGAGACTGGCTAGGCTACTCCAGGACCTTGAAATGCTTCTTGCGAAGCCACTCCTTCGTTGCCCGGGCGGTATTTTTGGGATCGTTGTCATGTTGGAAGACCAGCCACGTTTCATCTTCAATGCCCTTGCTGATGGAAGGAGGTTTGCACTCAAAATCTCACGATACATGGTCCCATTCATTCTGTCCTGTACATGGATCAGTCGTCCTGGTCCCTTTGCGGAGAAACAGCCCCAGAGCATGATGTTGCCACCCCCATGCTTCACGGTAGGTATGGTGTTCTTTGGATGCAACTCGGCACTCTTTCTCCTCCAAACACGACGAGTTGTGTTTCTACCAGACAGTTCTATTTTGGTTTCATCTGACCATATGACATTCTCCCAATCCTCTTCTGGATCATCCAAATGCTCTCTAGCAAACTTCAGACGGACTCGGATATGTACTGGCTTAAGCAGGAGGACACGTCTGGCACTGCAGGATCTGAGTCTCTGGCGGCGTAGTGTGTTACAGATGGTAGCCTTTGTTACGTTGGTCCCAGCTCTCTGCAGGTCATTCACTAGGTCCCCCCGTGTGGTCCTGGGATTTTTGCTCACCGTTCTTGTGATCATTTTGACCCCACGGGGTGAGATCTTGTGTGGAGCCCCAGATCGAGGGAGATTATCAGTGGTCTTGTATGTCTTCCATTTTCTAATTATTGCTACCACAGTTGATTTGTTCACACCAAGCTGCTTGCCTATTGCAGATTCAGTCTTCCCAGCCTGGTGCAGGTCTACAATTTTTTTTCTGGTGTCCTTCGACAGCTCTTTGGTCTTCACCATAGTGGAGTTTGAAGTGTGACTGTTTGAGGTTGTGGACAGGTGTCTTTTATACTGATAACAAGTTCAAACAGGTGCCATTGATACAGGTAATGAGTGCAGGACAGAGGAGTCTCTTAAAGAAGAAGGTACAGGTCTGTGAGAGCCAGAAATCTTACTTGTTTGTAGGTGACCAATTACTTATTTTCCACCATAATTTGCTAATAAATTCTTTCCAAAACAGCCAATGTGATTGTCTGGATTTTTTTTCTCATTTTGTCTCTCATAGTTGAGGTCTACCTATGATGCCAATTACAGGCCTCTCTCATCTTTTTAAGTGGGAGAACTTGCACAATTGGTGGCTGACTAAATACATTTTTGCCCCACTGTAACTATTACCTTTACCCCAAAATTTTTTCTTTTGGGCCTGAATCTTTCTAGTTTTCCCAAGGCCTAGTAGAAACTTTTGTGCCGTGTGCTGCCTTCTAGCACTTAGTTGTAAGAAAGTTTCCCCTCCATCAGCTGCCTTATATGCCAGAATAAAAGGTGTTGAACTCATGGAAGAATTAATGGCCAGGCTTCATGATTTTTTTTTGGGGGGGGGAGCTGTGGTTGGAGGTGGGTCACAGTGCAGCAATCCTTATCTACTCTCTCTCCCTTCTTTGTTTTCCAGTTCAATTTCTTCTCTCTTGTTCTTTCTTTCATCCAGTCATCATGTCATACTATTTTTCAGGCTCTGATGGTCTACTGTTTGCATTGCACTGAGTATATTCATGACCCTAAGCTGTTTGTATATTTTTTATTGATGCACTACAGTCCCTTGCCTCACTGTGACAATTGTTAGAGGGTACCTCTCTTCTGTATTGGAGGCTTGTTTACTTCTTTTTGTCATACTGTTTTTTCTAACACTATATGCTCTGTGAGCTGAGAGCTATGTATACTGTGATTGCAATTTTTCTATATAATCTATTAATACGATGTTAATTATAAAAACTGAGACTCTTACTTATGGCACAACAACCTAAGCATATTTTATGGGTACAAGAAGGCTTTTGTTTAATGTAACCACACAATTTGAATACACCCACCATTCGCCGCAGTGCGCTGCATGTGCCACTTTCCTACTCGACTCTTAGTTCCCAAAAGTACCTCAGGTCTTTTATAATCCCACTCTTCACTACAGCACACTAAGCGCACCGCTTTTTTTTTTAATCAAGCATTGGGGCTAAGCTTATAAGTTTGCCGACAGGTCCACTGATTTCGTAAAATGCTCCTGCTATACACAAATGTTTTGCCTTTCTTTTTTAAACTGAATGGGTTGTTTTACAAGGTGAGGATTTCCAATCACTTTAAGTTTTCTATAGGTCATCAGTACATCTTGGTGGTTATGTACTATGGTGTGGGTGGGTGGTAGAGCTATATTTTAATTCCTGTGGATACCACTTTTTACACCCAGGTATCAGAAGTGTTTCAGAGTTAAATTATAACTAAAGGCAAAACATTTTTATTGGTTTTGGATACAGTGGAGGGGGATTAGAACACCTGTAAAGTTTTATGATAGTCTGTGCCCCGTGAGATTCACTGTTTTTGTCCTGTCAACCATTATAATCGAAAATGAAAATGGAGAAAACCCCAAAGTTTGAGTTGTCCTCAGAGAAGTAATAGATGGGAAATTTTCCAATGGGGACACTAGTTCTGGTGACTGGTGAGGAATTCTCTTAATTTGTGGGGATTATCTCTCACATCTTGTTTTTGCTTTGGAACAGGAAGTGAAGGGAAATATTCCCAATGGGCCACAGATGGTAAACATAAAGGTCTTAGTATTTCAGGTCTATCTACATCTGAAATGGGTCTTGGACTTTGTCAACTGGAAGAACTTCATGTGTACCATATAAATGAGTATGTAAGAATAGGAGGTGCACCTTTATCCCAGTATACAGATTAAGGGAAGGTCAGTCTTCCAGTAGGGTCATTAATTATAGCATCCAGAGAAGCCCAAATAAAGGGTTCCATGTGAATGGGAGTTAGAATAAAAAACACTTAGATACCTAATCTAGAGACCAGCACTTAAGCCACAGTACCCTCCAAAGTACCATGTACCATGGCAGCTTAACTGATTCAGGCTACCATTCCCTGTTTCTAGGCAGACATAACAGATAAACTATACTACTTGTACAGGACAATCAGGTAATTCGGAGATTAGAGGAGAACCCAAGAAAACAAGTTTCTTCAGCAGAATTCTGGCCCATTTAGTCACAATCTGGGAAAACTAGGCACATGAAAATACTGGCCTGAGAACGGAGGCAGCAGTGGAAAAAAAAAAAAAAAGTCTAGCCACTTGCCTACTGGGGACTTTCACCCCTTTCCTGACCAGGCAAACTTTCAGCTTTCAGCGCTGTCACACTTTGAATGACTATTGTGTGCTCATGCAACACAGTACCCAACAAAATTTTAACTTTTGTTTTTTAGACAGAGCTTTCTTTTTGGTGGTATTTAATCACTATTGGATTTTTTTTATTTTTTGCTAAACAAATGAAAAAAGAATGAAAATGTTGGGAAAAAAAAGTTTTTCTTAGTTTCTGTAAATAAGTTGGGGCACATGCGCGACATGGAGTAGAGCTGCTGCACTTAAGCAGGGCTCCAGTACTTCTCTGCCTTTTAGCCACTATCTCGGGGAATTTTATCCTGGTCATCGGCTCGTCTTCTTATCACTCCCCTCCTGAAATACTTCTGCATGCCTATACCAAAAAAGAAGAGCCACATTGGGGCACAGAGATCACTGACATACTACCTCCTCATTGTCTAGGAACAGTACAGCATGGCTGGACATGGGGCCAGCGCACAGCCCGCCCCTACTGCAGCTTTGTCTTCTTTCACAGTATCTCAATTGCTGGATCGAGAATCCACAAAGGACTGTGAGTACCCTTATCTTACTAAATCAGACCTCGATACTAGTCTGGAAGCTTTATTCACTAAGCTGATCTCTATGTTCCAGAGTGAGCTGCAGAAATCCACAGCCACACTTTCTCAGGAGATTGCAAGTTTGGCCTCCAGTACTGATCTGTTGAAGACTAAACATGGTGAACTGTCCATTGCCTTTAATGATCTTTCCAGAGAGCATGAAGTCTTTTTAGTTGCTTTTCTACAACTTCACCTCTGTATTTGAGGAACCCCAGAGTTGGTTACTGATCTTACAGCTTATACCATAAAGCTTTTTAATTCTCTCTTGCCAGACTCTGATGTTACTTCATTCATGTGTGATTGCAGTCACCATGCTCTGAGAGTCAAACCACCCAGGGACATTGTGTTATGTATGAAGGACTCTCTCATTAAGGAAGAAATACTTACAGCTGCCAGAAACACTACAAACATTGTTAGATGGGGTTCCCATGCAAATATATCCTTGGGACTCTCTTGATACCCTGCAACGCCATCATTCCCTCATATAATCTTAGGAGGAGACTTTAATTTTTCAGCCCCTTTTGGACAGGAATAAAATAACACCTTATTTCAAGGCTTTCCCCAAATCTATTTTTATGTCGCATGATATTACCGTAAAATGTCAGTAAAAATATAAGTTAATTTTAGGGCACAAAAAAAGCAATAGATTTCCCATTTTTTTGTAAAATATAAAAGATGAGGTTGCACCGAGTAAATAGATATCCATGTCAAACCTTAAACTTGCGTGCGAACGTGAAATGGCGATGAACTTCAGTACTCTATATTTTCTGTAGGTGACACTTTTAAAGCATCTTATAGGTCATCAGTATAGTGTTATGGAGGAGGTCTGGTGCTAGAATTATTGTCCTCATCCTAGCATGCGCGATGATATGTAACGTGTATCGCAATCGATGTTTTCATGCGTAGGTGCCCCAGTGCGTGCTTGTACGTTTGTACTTGCATATATGCGGGGGTGGGGGAGCCTCATTTTTTGGTGGGGGGAGGGATGTTATGTGCTTGGGTGTAACTTTCATTTTTTACAATTAATAAGAAAAAAAAAAATTTTTTAACTTAATTTTGTTTCATCACATTGTGGACAACTTTCGGGTCAGGACAAGAAAGGTAGGGGAGCGGACATGTCCGCTGTCCTCCATCGACTCTACCTGATGGCGGTGAGCCGGTCCCGGGCCCGCAAATAGCAAGCGGAGCCCGGTAGACAGTGGGCAGGAGGAGGTTCACATGGGGGGGGGGAGGCGGAGAGGCTGGCACTGTGTGGCCTGAAAGCTTCCACCTGACAGGTGACCCTGCTGCTTGCCTGCAGCAGGGCTGAAGGTTTAAGAAGACTACCTGCCCGGCCCCCGGAACTACATGTCTCACGCGTCGGGCGATATAAATTCAGCATCCCTGATCCATATTACTCCAACCCACGTAATACCTTTGGATGTTTGGATTACATTTTCTGCACACCTATAGACACCTCAATTCATACATGTCCACAGAAACCTCAATTCATATATGTCACTGGTCAGAACACTAAATAGTTTCCTTTTCAACAAGCATGATTGGCCTCACAATCACCTCATTCTCCTGGAGGCTTGAAGCCCTTTTAATGGACCCTGATTGCCAACAAGAAATTGTTAAAATAGATGAATATTTCAGAATTAACTCCAGTCCAGCTATTTCAGCCTCTTCCTTGTGGTTAGCCCATAAGGCTGTCTTTCGGGGTCACCTTATAAAGTGAGATGGCACCTACCCTGACTCAGGAATAAAATAAACAGTATTAGTCTCATCCTAATACCCAAGACCCTGCAGTTCTCTCCCTTATAACACAAAAATGCGTGGAGTTGGTCTACCTTTTCACATACAAGGCAGAGAAAGCTCTTAGATGATCCAAAGCCAAATTTTTATTTTCTGGTAATGCTATACAACAATGTCTGCCAGAACGCTGAATCAAACCCTCAAACCTACTCGTGTTTATAAATTACAAGCTCCCTTGGGCAATAATGCACATCACTACCATGAGATATTAAAACATTTTCAGAAGTTCTATGCAGATTTACTTGCAAGTCCTACTACTTCTATGCCTCCTTTCACATATGCTTAGCTGGCAAACATCCCCCTGCTCACATTAGTTACCACTCAAATAGAAAAGCTAAATGTTCCGTGCACAGATGAACTCCGTCAGAAAACCACTTCCTCGCCACTGGGAAACAGGACCAAGGTATTATAGCTGGGCATTGTACCCCAGACTAGACAAGACTAGCTTCGATGACAAACTGGAACTACTTTATTGAACAGAAATACAGTTTTTATACACTCCAGAAATAGGGGCAGTCCCCAAAATAAAAAAAAATTACACATTAAGATAAACATCACACACTGATTAGATAATGAGATGAAGCTGACATCAGTCTAATTCTATCATGTAGGCACCTCCAGAAGGACTTGCCAACAGACAAACAGAAGGTGACTATATTAACGCAATTAATAATGGGAATGCACACCTAGGAGGCACACAATGGGAGAAGATAGTAAACACATAGTTACATAGTCTGGCTGAAAAAAGACAAAAGTCCGTCAAGTTCAACTATTAAAAAAAAAGTTATAGTCCTTCACCCACAGTTGATCCAGAGGAAGGCAAAAAAAAAAACAGAAAAGCATGATCCAATTTGCTCCTGCTGGGGAAACAATTCCTTCTTGATCCCCCGAGAAGCAATCGGATAGTCCCTGGATCAACTTTACCTATAAATGTTAGTATCCAGTTATATTCTGTGTATCCAAGAAAGAATCCAGGCCTTTTTTAAAGCAATCCACTGAGCTGGCCAGAACCAACACTTCAGGGAGTCTATTCCACATTTTCACAGCTCTTACTGTGAAGAAATCTTTCCGTGTTTGTAGATTACATTTATTTTCCTCCAGATGTAAAGAGTGCCCCCCCCCCCCTCCACTGTGATGGCCTCAGGGTGAATAACTCTACCCGAACTCAATATATGACCCACTGATGTAGTTATACAGGTTGATCACATCCCCCCTTAATCCCCTCTTCTTAAGAGAGAATACATTAAATTCCTCTAATCTTTCCTCATAGCTGAGCTCCTCCATGCCTCTTATCAGTTTGGTTGCCCTTATCTGTACTTTCTCCAGTTCCCCCATGTTCTTTTTGTGAATTGGTGCCCAAAATTGAACTGCATATTCCAGATGAGGTATTACTAATGATTTGTTCAGGGGTAAAATGATATCTCGCTCTGGAGTGTATACCTCTTTTAATAAAAAGGATTTTGTTCGCTTTGGAAACCGTAACTTGGCATTGTATGCCATTATTAAGCTTGTGATCTACCAGAACTCCCAGATCCTTCTCCACCATTGATTCCCCCAGTTGTACTCCCCCTAGTATGCATGATGCATGCATATTCGTAGCCCCCAAGTGCATAACCTTACATTTATCAACATTAAACATTATTTGCCACATAGTTGCCCAATTAAACAGTGCATTGAGGTCGGCTTGTAAGTTGGAGACATCCTGTAAGGACGCTATTCCACTGCACAGCTTGGTGTCATCTGCAAAGACTGAAATGGTATTTTTAACCCCAGACCCTATATCATTTATAAATATATTAAAAAGTAAGGGTCCCAACACTGAACCTTGGGGTACACCACTGACAACCCTAGACCATTCAGAGTGTGAAACATTAACCACTACTCTCTGAATACAATCTTTTAGCCAGTTTTCTATCCATTTACAGATTTTTCCAAGCCTGTAGACTTTACCTTACACATTTGCCGTGTATGGGGAACTGTGTCAAACGCTTTTGCAAAATCCAAGTATACCACCTCCACCACCACCCCTCTGTCCAAGGTTTTGCTCACCTCATAAAAAGAAATCAGATTTGTTTGACAATTTCTGTCTTTCATGAACCCATGCTGTCTGTTGCTTAAAATATTTTTTGCAGTTAGAATTCATCTATGTGGTCTTTTATGAAACTCTCTAGTATCTTCCCAACTATAGAAGTTAAACTAACAGGTCTATAATTACTTGGTAAAGATTTTGACCCCTTTTTTAATATAGGCACCACATTGGCCTTACGCCAATCCAGTGGTACTATGCCAGTCATTAAAGAGTCGCAAAAAATTAGAAACAATGGCTTTGCAATGACAGAGCTCAATTCTTTAACCGCCTCCCGGCACCATATAAGGTACAGGCTGACAGCTCCTGAGGAGTGGAGAGCCGGTAATCGGCATCCCTCAGAGGGGACATGCACACTGATCATCAGGGCACTGATGATCAGTGTGCCCTGCTGATCAGTGTAGCCCCAGCAGTGCCACCTGTCAGTGCCCATCAATGCCACCTGCCAGTGCCCATCAGTGCCACATCAATGCCACATATCAGTGCGTACCAGTGCACATCAATGCCACATATCAGTGCCCATCTGAACTTCCTTTCAGTGCCACCCATCAGTGCTACCAATCAGTGCTACCTATCAGTGCCAGTCAGTGCCACCTATCAGTGTGCATGAGTGCTGCCTATCAGTGCCCGTCAGTGCCGCCTAACAGTGCCAGTCAGTGCCACCTAACAGTGCCAGTCAGTGCCACCTATCAGTGTTCATGAGTGCCGCCTATCAGTGCCCATCAGTGATGCATGTCAATGCCCATCAGTGCCACCTACCAGTGTCTCCTCATCAGTGCCACCTATCAGTGCCCATCACTGCAGCCTCATTAGCACACATCAGTAAAGGAGAAAAATCACGTATTTACAAAATTTTATAACAAAAACTAAGAAAAAACTTTTTTTTTCAAAATTTTCAGTTTTTGCTTTGTTTAGCAAAAAATAAAAAACCCAGAGGTAATTAAATACCACCAAAAGAAAGCTCTATCTGTCTCAAAGAAATGATAAAAATGTCATATGGGTACAGTGTTGTCATTCAAAGTGGCCTGGGCAGGAAGGGGGTATAAGTGCTCTGTAGGCAAGTGCTTAAGGACCCGTGGGTGTATGCCATCCAGGTGCTTTATGCACCTTTATTCTGTCTAAATATTTCTGGATCATATCAATTGTGAGCCAATGTGGATCATCTGGAGCTGTGCCAGTATATTGCCCATTATGGACAAGAGCTCCCCCATGCTCCTTTTGTACACACAGAGCTGAAGAAGTTATTTAATACTTTTGCCTTCTCTTCTCTTTGTCCCCAGTCACCCACTCTAGATTATTTTGTAAAGGGCTTACATGCTCGGACCGGAACTTTTTACTATTAATGTATTTGAAACCTTTTTGGGGGTTGGTTCTGTTATCTTTTGCAATCTGTTGTTCGTTTTATTTCCTTTTTGCATATTCTGTTATATTCTTTGTCATGTTTAAACGATGATAGCGTTCCTTCATTTTTATATTGAATAAAAGCTCTTTTCTTATTATCTATAGCTTTTTTAACTTTGGCCATACGCCACATAGGTTTGATTTTTAGCCTTTTAAACATGTTGCCCATGGGAATATATTTTGCAGTGTGTTAGCATAGTCTTTTTGAAGAACTCCCATTTCTGTGTTGTGTTCATTGATGCCAACATTCCCTCCCAGTCTGTCTTGGAGAGCAGCTTTCAGCATTTGAGTATTTTTATTTTTCCCGTATGTGCTTGCTGTTTACAGCTAACAATAAATGAAACCATGTTATGGTCAATGCTACCCAGATGTTCTTTTATATGGACATTCGTAATAAGCTCTGCATGGTTTGAGATTACCAGGTCCAGCAGATCATTATTCCTAGTTGGGGCTTCTATGAACTGTACCATAAAATTGTCCTGTAGTAAATTAAAACATTTTTGCCCTTTAACTGTTCCTGCAGTACCATTACTCCAGTCAATTTTCGGGTAGTTAAAATCCCCCATTATCACTGTCCCAACCCTTGCAGCCCTTTCCATACTGTATGTGCAAAGAGCTGAGTCTCCACCTCTTCATTAACACTGGGAGGACTATAACAAACTCCAATAATTACCTTTGTAGCATGCACCCCCATGTGCAGTTCCACCCGTAATTCTTCAGCCTCCTCACACTCTCCATCAACAAGGTCCTCTTTCACACTCACTCTGAGATCACTTCTCACATAGAGACAGATATCACCACCTTTCCTATTTACCCTGTCTCTCCGAAAGAGAACATAGCCAGGAATAATAATGGCCCAGTCATGTGAAGAATGAAGCCAAGATTCAATAATACCAATGAAATCATAGCTCTGTTCATGCACCAAAGCTTCCAACTCGCCTATTTTGCTTGGCAGACTTCTGGCATTGGTGAACAAACACTATAATGCATTGACACCTTGTGTACACATATTTTTCACATTTTTTATTTACATACAAATGGAACCAATTCCACTGGTTGTTTGTAACATGGGAACCTTCTTATCTGCCATAGCCCTCCCCCCATCTTTCCCCATCCTACCCACCAATAAGGACTGACCCCTGTCTGATCTGTCTACCCCGTCATAATCTAATTCTCCCTCCCCCCTCAATCGTAGTTTAAATACTCCTCCAGCCTTCCCATAAACCTCTCCCCCAGCACAGCAGACCCCTTTCCATTTAGGTGCAGACCATCTCTAGCATATAGGTTACACTTCAATAAAAAGTCAGGCCAGTGCTCTAGAAACCCACATCCTTCCCTCTTACACCAGGTCTTTGGCCATGCATTGAGTTCTCTAATCTCTCCCTTTCTTTCCTGAGTTGTGCTTGGCACAGGTAATATTTCAGAGAATATCACCTTGGAGGTCCTTACCTTCAACTTGCTGCCTAGTTCTTTTAAATTGATTCTTAATGAGCCTCCATCTTCCATGTATTCTGTCATTGGTTCCAATATGGACCAAGACAGCTGGGTCATGCCCAGCCTCTCCCAGTAATTTATCAACCCTTGCCACCACATGCCGAACCCTGCCTCTAGGGAGATCGCAAACCATTCAGTTGAGGCGATCCTGGCGACAAATTATTCTATCAGTCCTTCTGATTATAGAATCCCCTACTACCACCAGCTATCTAGGCCTTCCTGCACAACACCTTAATAAACAGATTAGAGCAATAGTCCTCAGCATGAGGTTTTTTGAGCCGATTATATCAACATTGTCTTGGAGTATCTGAGTCTAGGAAGGAGGGGGTTGAAGCAGTCAATGTGAGTTTGGGCACAGAGACCCCCAAATCTGTATCCTGGTCCTCAGAGTCTGTGTGTTTTTGGGAGACATGGACTTGAACCCCGAGTAAACTGCTCCAAATGTCCCCCCAGGCACACACCAAAGAATTTTGGATGTGTTTTTTTGTGTTCCAGTGCATTTTGGATGCATTTTTGGTGTGTTCCAGTGCATTTTGGATGCGTTTTTGACCCTCTTTTCCTTAAATTTACAGTCAGGTCCATAAATATTGGGACATCGACACAAATCTAACATTTTTGGCTCTATACACCACCACTATGGATTTGAAATGAAACAAACAAGATGTGCTTTAACTGCAGACTGTCAGCTTTAATTTCAGGGTATTTACATCCAAATCAGGTGAACAGTGTAGGAATTACAACAGTTTGCATATGTGCTTCCCACTTGTTAAGGAACCAAAAGTAATGGGACAGAATAATAATCATAAATCAAACTTTCACTTTTTAATACTTGGTTGCAAATCCTTTGCAGTCAATTACAGCCTGAAGTTTGGAACGCATAGACATCACCAGACGCTGGGTTTCATCCCTGGTGATGCACTGCCAGGCCTCTACTGCAACTGTCTTCAGTTCCTGCTTGTTCTTGGGGCATTTTCCCTTCAGTTTTGTCTTCAGCAAGTGAAATGCATGCTCGATCGGATTCAGGTCAGGTGATTGACTTGGCCTTTGCATAACATTCCACTTCTTTCCCTTAAAAAACTCTTTGGTTGCTTTTGCAGTATGCTTTCGGTCATTGTCCATCTGCACTGTGAAGCGGCGTCCAATGAGTTCTGAAGCATTTGGCTGAATATGAGCAGATAATATTGCCTGAAACACTTCCGAATTCATCCTGCTGCTTTTGTCAGCAGTCACATCATCAATAAATACAAGAGAAGCAGTTCCATTGGCAGCCATACATGCCCACGCCATGACACTACCACCACCATGCTTCACTGATGAGGTGGTATGCTTAGGATCATGAGCAGTTCCTTTCCTTCTCCATACTCTACTCTTCCCATCACTCTGGTACAAGTTGATCTTGGTCTCATCTGTCCATAAGATGTTGTTCCAGAACTGTGAAGGCTTTTTTAGATGTCGTTTGGCAAACTCTAATCTGGCCTTCCTGTTTTTAAGGCTCACCGATGGTTTACATCTTGTGGTGAACCCTCTGTATTCACTCTGGTGAAGTCTTCTCTTGATTGTCGACTTTGACACACATACACCTACCTCCTGGAGAGTGTTCTTGATCTGGCCAACTGCTGTGAAGGGTGTTTTCTTCACCAGGGAAAGAATTCTTCGGTCATCCACCACAGTTGTTTTCTGTGGTCTTCCGGATCTTTTGGTGTTGCTGAGCTCACCGGTGCGTTCCTTCTTTTTAGGAATGTTCCAAACAGTTGTTTTGGCCACACCTAATGTTTTTGCTATCTCTCTGATGGGTCTGTTTTGTTTTTTCAGCCTAATGATGGCTTGCTTCACTGATAGTGACAGCTCTTTGGATCTCATCTTGAGAGTTGACAGCAACAGGTTCCAAAAGCAAATAGCACACTTGAAATGAACTCTGGACCTTTTATCTGCTCATTGTAATTGGGATAATGAGGGAATAACACACACCTGGCCATGGAACAGCCGAGAAGCCAATTGTCCCATTACTTTTGGTCCCTTAACAAGTGGGAGGCACATATGCAAACAGTTGTAATTCCTACACCGTTCACCTGATTTGGATGTAAATACCCTCAAATTAAAGCTGACAGTCTGCAGTTAAAGCACATCAAGTTTGTTTCATTTCAAATCCATAGTGGTGGTGTATAGAGCCAAAAATGTTAGAATTGTGTCCATGTCCCAATATTTATGGACCTGACTGTAATTAGGGACATGTGCGTTTTAATGCGTTCCAGGGCGTTTTACCGCGTTCCAGTACAGTTCTATGCATAAACAATGCAGCCTGTTTGACTTTTTTGGCAGCACCTACAACGCACTGGAACTGCAAGCGCTGATGTGAACTATGACATTGACAACCATATAACCTTCTTTCTGTGCATTTTGGATGCAAGAAAAGCAACTGAAACACATGTAGTGTGAACTGGCCCTAAAGGTTATTATAGTTAAGGGAACGGGACTGACCAGGAATTGTGAATTTAATCAGACTAGTGGTAAGATACAATCAGGAAACCTATAATAATGCGAGATCTGAGCTGGAGGTGATAGGAAATGAGACACATTAACTTGATCAGTAAATAAATAGTTAAATAAAAAGTGTGGGGCGGTGATACATTGATTTGCAGATGGAACAGGTGATGACAGGGGGTCAATTTGTATAAGGAGAGAGGTTTAAGGGCTCGTTCACACTTGACTTTATTTCTAACTCTTGCCAAACGGCCCTATAGCGTTTGACAAGTGTTTGGGAAGAGCTTTTAATGCTCCTCAAATGCTCTATGTGCGGTTTTCAGGCATGTGATAAGCATTTGCCAGGCGTTAAAACTGCACCACAACTGTGACGCAATGCTAACGCTTCAGTGTGAACAGCACTGTGTGCTGCCATGTGCAGAATTTTCATAGGCGTTTGAGAAGCGTAAAAAACACTTTCCAAATGCCTGTCTGACGCCTGCTGACAAAGCTAGTGTGAACATAGCCTTAGAGAAGATTAAACAAAGTTGTAATGAAATATAAACAGAAGGAAAATTGAAAGTTTAAAACTTGTCAGAAGAACAGGACACAGATGAGATTCACTCCCTTTGCACTCAGCAGCCAAAATCTTAATTGATTGATCAATATTCCTGGCACTGACAGAACCATGGAAATTGATCTCCATATTTTGGGCATTCACAAATGTCAAGGAGCTTACAATCTAAGATCAGAAACTCATACTAGGCCCAAATAACCTAACATCATGTCTTTGGTGTGTTGGCAGAAACATACCCGCGCAGAGAAAGCATGCAAACTGGGGTGCAGACAGGTGCAGCCATCACTGGGATTTGAACCCATGACCCACATGCTGTAAGTTCTGAGTTCTAATCACTAAGCCACTGTAGGAGACAGAGTTTGAGCTGCAATAAATAGTTACACTGAATAGTTACATTGTTTAAAAATAATGATAAAGCGAGCGCTGGTAAAATTATATAGACTAATAAAATGGTATTACAAAAGATAAATATAAATATAAATCTAGGTATAGATATAAAGGTAGCAGCTAACACTCAGGGTATTGCCAACCGTCCCAGAACAGAAATATGTTAAAGTAATTGTGCAGCGCTATAAATGCATGTTATCAATCATAAACGCATGTAAAGTCAACAAAGTGCAATAATGATGTAAACTGGTTCATGGTGCTAAAAAAAGTTCATATAATCATTCCTGAATAATGGAATGTCCTTCGTGTGAGAGTACCAACTCAGAGAGTGCCTATGAATGGCACATGTGGTTGATCCATGATGAACAGTAGTGCATGAACTCATGAAAGGTAATTCACCCTTGGGACGGGTGTACACTCACCAGAACAAAAGTATTAATGCGCATGGGTTATACACATCACACATCTGGGGGTGCAGCGGTATGCTGGCAGCTATGGGATAGCCATCCAGCTCCATCCAGGGTGGGTGCCAAAATGGTCCTGGGGAGGAATTGGCTCAGCCACAGGAGCCAGAAAGGTGCTTAATAGTGTAGTACTTTATTATAATGGTCACGAGTAACAATTTAAAATATCCACATGGAGTAATAAAAATAATAGCAAAGTGAGTACCAAGATGGCGGGCGCTCCTGAATGGCGTCAGCAATAGGGCTCCACCCAATGCATTTCGTGTACCAACACGTCCTATTGGTGTGCCTCTGAGAAGATATATCATTATATTGGGAATTTAGAACTAGACATTCCCAATTATTTGAGATATAAGATGGGCATTGACAGACATCACTGGTAGGCACTGAAAGGCAGCATTCATATATGGCACTGATTGGCGGCACTGATGGGCACTGTTAGGTGGCACTGTTTGGAACTGTTAGGCGGCACTGACGGACACTGATAGGCAGCACTGACTGGCACCGATAGGTGCCACTGACTGACATTGATAGGCGGCACTGACTGGCACTGATAGTTGCCAATGAAAGGCAGCTCTGATGGGCACTGACATGTGGCACTGATGGGCAGCGGTAGGCACTGATAAGTGGCATTGATGTGTACTGATGTGCACTGTTATATGGCATTGATGGGAACTGACTGGTGGCACTGGTGGGGCTACACTGATCATCAGGGCATTGATCATCAGTGCCCTGATGATAAGTGTAGATGTTCCCTCTAAGGAATGCCGCTTACCTGCTCTCCTCTCCTCACACACTGCACCGTGAGGAGAGGACTGCTGATAACCAAAGTTTCCCTGTTTACATGCGATCAGCTGTGATTAGATACAGCTGATCACATGACAGAGCCGACGTCATCGGCTCTTTACTCTGATTGGTGATCTGCTGTGTCCCAGGGACACAGCGCACCACCGAACTTTGCACCGTACGGGTGGAAACATGCACAGTTTGAGTGGGAGGACGTCATATGACATCCTCCCAGAACGAGAGAACTGTCGCTTGCCCGTCTATTTACTCAACTGCAACTTGTAACATCCAAGTGAAAGATATAACACCAACAAGTCAGAAATGTTTTTTCTAAAAATTCAAAAAACTTCAAAAACAGAATTACCGAGTTGGAAAAAAGAATCACCCCGTCCTGAAAATGACCTGTAAACTCAATCCGGTTTAGCTAATCAGCTTCTCAATGGCACAGAAAGTCATTTGACTTTCAGCTGTCATCGGCTCTGGTCATTTTGATTAGCTCAGCATGAAAGAACTTTCTTTTAGCATTTCAGTCCCTAATAGTGCAACTCAAGCAAACAGTGAACTATGGTAGCAAGGTACTGTCAGAAGATCTCCGGGATAAAGCTGTGGACAGGCAAAAATCAGAAATGGACCCAAAAATGTCAAAGGCTTTATCAATGCCTAGAAGCACGGTGAAGTCCATTATTAAGAAGTGGAAGGTATTTGGTACAACACATACCCTTCCTGGATTAGAACGTCACTCCAAACTGCATGAAAGAGCCAAGAGGAAACTGTTCAGAGATGCTACTAAGGGGCCTATAGCAACTCAAAAGCAGTTGCAGGAATTTATGACAGAGTGGTCATCGTGTGCTTGTGACAACAATATCACAAATTCTCCACAAATGGGACTTGTATGGAAGGGTTGCAAGAAAACAGCCACTCTTTAAGAAAGGCCACATGCAGTCATAACAGAGATTTGCCAAAATGCATCTTGAAGATTCTGAAGCTACATGGAAAAAGGTTTTATGGTCAGTTCAGACTCAAATTAAATTATTGGCCTCAACACTGAACAATATGTCTGGCGGAAATCCAATGCAGCTTACCATCCAAATAACACCATTCCTACAGTAAAGCATGGAAGTAGTAATATCCTATTATGGGGGTGTTTCTCTGCAGCAGGGACTGGAGCACTTGTCAGGATAGGAGGAAAAATGGATGGGGCAAAATACTGTCAAATTCCTGAGGAAAATCTGCTGCCCTCTGCCAAAAAGTTGTCAATGGGAAGAAGGTTTATCTTCCATCATGGCAATAACACAAAGCACACAGCAAAAATGACCACACAGTGGTTGAAGGAGAAAAAGGTGTGTGCCCTTGCATGGCCTAGTCAGAGCCCAGACTTCAAAAGCATTGAAAATCTGTGGAATGACATGAAGACTGTAGTCCACAAACAGTCATGCAAAGAAGAGTGGGCAAATATTGTAAAGTCTAGATGTGCAAAGTTAGTAGAGACAAATCCCAACTGACTAAAGGCTGTAATTAAAGAAAAAGGTGGTTCAACAAAATACTGACACTAGGGAGTGATTCTTTTTCAAGCTCAGTAATTCTGTATTTGATTTTTTCCATTTTTTTCCCAACATGTTGGTGTTGTATCTTTCACTTGGATGTTGTAAGTTGCACTTAGTAAATACAGCTAGATAAAACAAAAACAGTTTCAGGCTGCAAAGCAACAAAATGTGATAATTTTAAAGAGGAATGATTCTTTTCTATACCCACTGTAACTAGACCAGGACTATGAACAACCAACTTGACCTTGTTTTTCAGGATTGTGCAATTGCAGAGAAATTACATCAGATCCCCCCCTTTCTTTTCTGTGTAAATGCCTTGAAACACATTCTAAGTCCATTACCCAGGATGACTCTTATCTCTGTTCATATACACATGATTCTCTGGCTAAAAGTGTGAACAGCAGAACCTGCATTTAAGAGTTACCCAACATGTATGCTTTTTAAGGAAGATGCCTGAGGCACTTAACCAATTTAGCACACTGTTAAGTCACAGATGGAAAGGTTTGTTGCTTCCTCAGGAAAAGGTAACACAATCCTTCTCTTTAGGTGCTCCTAGCGCCTCTAAATGTAGAATACCTCCACACTCTTTCCAGGCTTCTACTTCAAAACCTAAGTTTAGCTCTTCCTTTTGGCACAAGGCATGGCCTGCAAAGGCCACTAAACCCTCTCTAAAGGCCACTTCCAAATGAAGGGCCATCCTTACTACTAAGAGTGGGATGTGTGTTCCAGTTTGCTTCTCTCTGAACCACAGACATCTCAGACCTTTGGTTCAATCAATGAAGGCTAAGATAGAGTTCAAAACTCTACCTCCCCACCACTTTCTCCCTCCTATCTTCTGTCAAATCAGATTTGCTAAATGCCCTGAACCATCTCTTGTCTCAGAGAGTCATGGTACCAGTATCACCTTAGGACAGGTTCAAAGGATTCTACTCTACCTGTTCACAATACCAAAACCCAACAGAAGTATCCATCCTGTCTTGGGCTTAAAATCCCTCAGCAAATTCCTTTACATTCCAAACTGTTCTATGGAATGAGCAAGGTCAGTAATTGCCTTTCTGTGACCAAGAGAATATGTGTCGTGTGTGACCATTTTATCACATTACCTTTCTGCCTGTGCTCTGCTCCCAGGGTGTTCACAAAGATCTTAGCACCCTTACTTTCCCCTCTCAGAACTCACAACATCATCTTCCTCCCCTCGCAACTTTTAATGAATGTCCAAAAAAACAATTCAGCTGCTTCAGGCCTTTGGCTGAGTGATTATCTTCAACAAATCTGCTCTCCAGCACTCCAAGTGCCTAGAGTGTCTGGGTCTAATTTTAGATAAGTGTCAGGCAAAAGTCTTTCTTTCTGAAAAATAGTTCTTTCTCCAAGATCTCATGTTCAACAACTGAGATCCAGGAGAAATTCCGCCCTGAGATTTGCCATGAGTTTTAGGCCTAATGGTTGCCTCCTTTACCTTTCACCCAATTCCATTCAAGAATTCTGCAAGTAAATATTCTCTCAGCATGGAAAAAGTAGGCTCCTTCTCTGGATCTACCTATGCTTCTTTGCCCTCAAACAAGTAATTCCTTGTCCTGGTTGATCATCTCTTCTACCCCAGCTGCCTTTGAAGGAAGTAAACCAAATTTTCCCATAGAGAGAAACTCATTGTCTAGTGATTTTTGCAATTCACATCCCAGGAGTGGATAATTGGCAGGCAGAACATCTCAGCCACCACCGCCTGAACCAATGGGAATGGTCTTTTTCCAGATGTGTTCAATCTGTTATGATAAAAATCAGGGGCTCAGTATGTGAACATCCTAGCATCCTGATTACAGCAACAAGCTACCCCTGTTTGTATTCAGAACCATGGATCCACTAGCTCTAGCCTTGCATGTTCTAGTTATCCCCTGGTCTCTGTTCAGGCTAGTTCATACCTTCCCTTCTGTGAGCATTCTACCTAGCTTGCTTCACAAAATATAGCAAGAGAAGAATCTGGTACAAAGACATACTCAGACTTCTTGTAGAAGGCCCCAGGCCTTCTGCTCTCTCAAGGGCTTCTATTCCATATGGCTTTACAGTCTCTGGCGTTAATGGCATGGCTGTTGAAACCCAGGCCATAAAAGAAGGTGGGATCTCTATTATACCTCAAAAATCTTACTTCATACATCACAATGACTACGTCACCTTTCCTTCCAAAGGTGGTTTCAGCATTCCATCTCAGTGAGGACATTGTTCTGCAAATGTTGTTCCAAAGGAAGCCTTTCTGCATTACCTGGATGTTGTCAGAGCCATTAGAGTGTACCTTAAAGCTACTGCTTCCTTTCAACAAACAGATTCACTGTGTGTACTCTTCTCGGGTCCTCACAAAGGACACCCTTTTTCAAAATCCATCATTACTAGGTGGATGAGGATTTTGATCACTAGAGCTTATGCTCTAGAATGGGGGTCAGCAACCCATTGATCACGATTGTCCGGTCGACCGCGGGGAGCCACCAGGTCGATTGTGACCACGGTTCTGCCTCCCCAGCCTCCGCCGTTCTCGCGTTACTGGCAGAGCAGAGAACAGGAGGCACCATAGTGGTTGGAGGGCAGGGTCAAGCTGCTCAGTGATTGGTTGCTAGGCAGTCCTAGCAACCAATCACAAGCTTGGTATTATGAACTTTGGCAGCTCCTGCTACTGCCTTCCACCCAGCACTGTGTTGTCTTCTGATCTCTGCTCTGCTGTACACATGCTGACAGGTAGGAAGTGCTACCTGTGTGTGTGTGTGTGTGTGTGTGTGTGTGTGTGTGTGTGTGTGATATGAAGGGGACACAGGAGACACTGGGGGGGGGGAATGTTTAGGAGACACTGTGGGAGGGGGGACACCGGACATACTGTGGGAGGGGGGGCTTAGGAGACACCGTGGGAGGGGGAACACAGGGGACTCAGGGGGGGGGGGCTTAGGAGACTCTGTGGGAGGGGGGGCATAAGAGACTCTGTGGGGGACTTAGGAGACTCTGTGGGGGCTTAGGTTGTCCAGGTAGACCTTTTGTAAGATCTTTTGTAGCATCCTGGCACCAAGCCTCTGTTTACCCAGCTCTGTAAGGCCACCACGTGGTCTTCTGTTCATGGATTTTTTTTATTTTACCAGATGCATATTCAATCTTGTGCTGATGCAGCTTTCGTCCACAAGGTTTTTGCAGTGGCAATATGACCCCTTGTTTTTTTACCCCTGTTGTTTTTGAGCCTTTTGACATAGTATTTAGCTTAGTTGTTGCCAACTTTTTATTTATTACTTTGGGATGTCCCATGTTATATGAATAAGTCACCTGTGTCCGGTACTGTACTATTAAGATAAAGGGAATTTTGACTTGTCTGTAAATTCCATATCTTGAAGTACAGTAAGTGGCACAAACCACCCTCCCTAACCTCTCCTTGTTACTCTGCATTGTTTGCTACAAAACTTGAGGACTCACGAGTAGAGTTATAGGGGAGTAGACTCAGGGGGGCATATCCTCAAAAACGTGCTACTGACCAACCATCAGAAGGTACAGAGCTTTAACCTATGGTGCATGAATAATTTGATTGTGTCCTGTACTGTACTCTAAGATATGGAATTTACAGTTTCTTGTTTTATTTATATATATATATATATATATATATATATATATATATATATATGGGTGACAGTATTTTGTCAATATATATCAGGATGAAAGGATGATGATGAGTGATGATTATTGTAAAATGAATCTCTGCATATATAAGTAATGATCAATATGTATCTCCGCAACAACGAGGTTCTTTCCCAGAGAGAGACGAGCGACGGGCTGGATAATCTAGATCCAATGGTCACTCCAGTATGACAAGCGAGCACATACAGACTGCTAGCTCTGCGCTCAGTCAGGCATGACAAAGCCCCATTCTGGAGTTGGGCGACCAGCGAGTTAAACATCTCGTGGAGACACATATGACCGGGCGCCTACAGTCTGTGTCAGCTCCACAGTAAACAAATATACTTACAGTATATAATTTAGTAGAATGCTATATTTAGTGTAGACCTCTAGGGGTCTCGCTCCTTGGTTTGCTGGGTAGAGTCTATAGCCCTAGTCATCACTATGGAGCCAGTCATGGCTAACCGAATATAACGTTGCTATAATTCCGGAAGTGATGTGGGCTTTCTGTTCTAGCTGAAACACAGAGCGTAGGTGCACTTCTGGTTTAGTGGCGTAGCGTGTGTTCCACCACAGAGGGAGATGCGACCTATATTTTTCCAGGGGCCCATCTTATTGTGACCAATAGCGCTCATGGGGTCGATGTGAACAAAACGAAAAAGGACTAAGCTGCAAGTATGTCACACAATATAATAACATTATGAAAGCACAGTATTTGGTAACTCCACAAAAAAAGGGTGTCATCTATGTCTTTATCTATGTACATATCTATATATATATATATATATATATATATATATATATATAGTTGTGTTCAAAATAATAGCAGTCAGACATCACTAACCTGATCAATCACTGTTTTTGGTAGAAATTATATTTCTACATGGCAAATAATTTACTAGCAGGTGCAGTAGAGTAATAGAAATCCAACAGACCCAACAGTCATGATGTGCATGCTGCTGATTCTGTGTAATTGAATCACTAATTGAAAGAGGCATGTTCAAAATAATAGCAGTGTGGAGTTCTATTAGTGAGGTCATTCATTCTTTGAAAAACAGGTGGCAATTATTGCCCTTATTTAAGGAAGGAAGGCAGCAAATGTTGTACATGCTGGTTACAGTGCATTTCTCTCTGAAATTCTGAGGAAAATGGGTCGTTCCAGACATTGTTCAGAAGAACAGCTTACCTTGATTATACGTTTTCCCCTCTCCAATCAACTTTTTAAAGAAGTGCAGAAAATGATGGGCTGCTCAGCTAAAATGATCGCAAATGCTTTAAAATGGCAACCAAATCCTGAAAGACGTGGAAGAAAGCGAAAAACTACCATTTGAATGGATAGAAGAATAGCCAAAATGGCAAGGAGTCAGCCAACAATCAGCTCCAGGAAGATCAAAGAAGGTCTAAAGTTACCTGTGAGTACTTTTACAATTAGAAGATGCCTATGTGAAGCCAAGCTATCTTCAAGAAGCCCCCGCAAAGTCCCACTGTTGAAAAAAAGACATGTGCTGAAGAGGTTACAATTTGCCAAAGAGCACATTGACTGGCCTAAAGAGAAATGGCGCAACATTTTGTGGACTGATGAAAGTAAGATTGTTCTTTTTGGGTCTAGTGGCTGAAGACAGTTTGTCAAATGACCCCCAAACACTGAATTCAAGCCACAGTACACTGTGAAGACAGTGAAGCATGGTTGCACAAGCATCATGATATGGGGATGTTTCTCATACTACGGTGTTGGGCCTATTTATCGCATACCAGGGATCATGGATCAGTTTGAATACATCAGAAAACTTGTAGAGGTCATGCTGCCCTATGCTGAAGAGGAAATGCCCTTGAAATAGAAAGCTTGTGGGGTGACATCAAAAATGCAGTTTCTGAGGCAAAACCAAGAAATAGAGAAGAACTGTGGAATGTAGTCCAATCATCCTGGGCTGGAATACCTGTTCACAGGTGCCAGAAGTTGTTTGACTCCATGCAACACAGATGTACAGCAGTTCTCAGAAACAGTGCTTATACAACTAAATATTAATTAATCTCCCTAGCGGTATTCCCGAGTGTAGCTCGGGGTAAAGTTTCAGTACCAAAAGCGGTAACCCTGAGCTACACTCGGGCTTACCATGCAGTGTTGCATAGGGAGTCCCTGCAGCGCCTACCTTGTCCTTCGCTCCCGCGATGCGTCCCCTGCAGCGTCCCCGGCCATCTCCTCCGGCCGATGCCGGCATCCGTCTTCCGGTCCCTGTGACGTCAGGACGTACGGGCGCCGGAACCGGCGGCACATTTCAAATTTTAAAAAGTCATTTTTTTCAAAATGATTATTACATAGTAAAACATTGCTGTTTCAAAACATTTCACATACATTTTGTCCCTACTGCTTTCTCCTGTCCCCTGCCTGCATTTTGACTGTTCTTTCTGTTCTGGAAACTTAGAAAAGTCCATGGCGTCCAAAAAGCGTCCCTTTATGTCAAAAGCGGTTTTAGACCGGCTAGAGAACAGCGATAGTAAATCAGAACCACTTGCAGAATTGAGTGATAGTGATTTGTGGGGAAATTCGTCATCAGACACTGAAAACGATTCTGCGACTTTGCTCAGCGATGTGCGAACTTGGTGCTATATTTCAAATTTCAGTGTTTTTGGTTTGATTATATTATTTAATTAAATTTATTAATATTATATTATTATTTTTTATGATAATTTATTAAATTATAATTTATGATTTTGTGTTTCAAGTTTTATCATATCCGGAATTTTTACTAGACTCTTGTTCGGACAGATTTCAGTGAGTTATTCCTAAATTACAGGCCTACAATAAAAAAAATACATATTTCCATGCAAAAAAATGGTACCGCTTTCAGCACCAAAAATCTGAAATAATCATACCGCTAGGGAGGTTAAGTGATTCAAAGGAAAGTAAAATCTTCAAACATTTTTCAGTTTATATAGTGAATGTTTGAGTTTGTAAAGAAGAATACAAACACTGCTATTTTTTTGAACAGTCTAATCACTTTTCTTAAATTTTTTTAGAGGAACAACACAAATTTGATATATTTTTCTTCATGTTTTGATTTGGAATAGAATGTGTAGTGTTCCCAGTGCATTTTGTGTGTATGGAAATAGAAGCTATTAGAAGGAATTTGAGCTTTATTCACTTTTTTCAACACACTGCTATTATTTTGAACACAACTGTGTGTATGTATGTATATATGTATGTATGTATATATATATGTATGTATGTGTATGTATGTATATATGTATGTATGTATGTATGTATATATGTATATGTATGTATATGTATGTATGTATATGTATATATGTGTATATGTATGTGTATATATATATATATATATATATATATATATATATTACCCATACCATTTTTGAGTGATATCTGTAACAGTGGTCCTGAGTTTCCCTGAATTGATTGTGGTCTGGAAGTAGGTGGAAATTATTTGTGTGCTAGCTGAGAAGGAATTATGTTTAGTTGTACGTGTGTGATTTTACACAGCAGAGGATTAGCAGTGAGGGATTAATTCCTGCCCACAGGTGCGTTGATTTGGATACCCCCATGTGACAATAGCCATATCCGATTTACTGTTTAAGTATGGATACTCAGTACAGACTGAGGAAGAGGTGAGGCCTCAAAACGCATGAGCCAATTGGATCTTTGCATGTTCCACCATATGATGTGATGCATCAAAGATTTGCTGTTTTATTACGACAAGCCTGTATACACCTGTTGGTATGCAAGTATAATACTTACCACGGTTTTAATAAAGTTTAGCTTTGAGGATATTGCACTAGACTGGTGCACCCTCTGTTCTATTATTATGATTTCATAGTGTTACCCTGGCTGAAAGCCCCCCGCTGGATTGGCAAATAGATGCCCACCCTTCTTTCCCCAGACATGGAGTGAGGCGTGGGTGCTCCCTGGGGTGGTCGGCACCCTGCAGGATTTCCTCCTTCCCTTCAGCCCTGATGGGGGTCTATTACTCCCCCTGTTACCCCCCTTCCCTCCCCGGGTAATGAGGCTCACCTGATTGCACTGGGCATCGTCTTTCTCTGGGGTTCCTCGATGGGCGCTCAGTTATGGCAGTCCTATGGCAGTCTGTTGGTCGGGAGTGACACTGGCTACCGCGCTCCCTTCCATCTTTTTTTCTGGCAGGTGGATGCTCAGTGACTGTAGGGGGGTGTGAGGTGTGGGCTCCTTATGGTTTCCTGGTTGTGATAGATGGGAGCTGGGGTGGTTTGGGCTCTGCTGTGCACTGGACCGGGGGTTTTGCTGTGCTTTCTGTGGGGGGTGCACCATGTGGTTGTGCAACTTTAGGTTGTGGATCTGCGGCTTATGGGGCGAGCTGTTGTTTTGGGCACATGCCCTCCTTTGATGTCATTTCTGCCCTGGAGTCTGGCACCACTTCCTGCGGGGAGGGATACTGCCATTTTACTCCACCATTGGGCAGAATTCCCCTGCTCGTGGCCAGCCTCTAGTGGTGGCTCTTTTGTACTGAGGCTGCGGTGGGTGGCCATCTTTAAGTAGTCTCTGCTGGTGGCCATTTTGTTGGTGACTTGCTGGAGGCTAAGTGGGAGCAGGTTGCAGCAATGCACGGTCCCCACTACCTACTTCTGTAGAAGGCAACTGGTGGGGTTTTGTCCCCTCCTCCAATGCTGTGCCCTAAGGTGTTCTATGACCTCTAGAAACATAGATGGTTGTGCCTGGGCTATGCAGACATCTGCATCGCAGCTCTGCCACTTTGCCTCATTCACTGATGCCGTCCGGTGGTGGTCGACAACAGATGGCATGCGCACATCTGCCCACCAGTGATGGTAGGGGTCCTCCGTCTCTGGCATTGTCCAGGAAAGGGCATTGGTAGCTGCTCTTATCACCTCTGTGCAGGCAATACTGGAGTTAAAGGATTCTGTGGGGGCATCTGAGGTGGTGCCTATCATTTTCAGTATGCAGAGCGGCTTGGGCTGTCAAGGTCTTCCTTACCCCTCACATTTTGACATGCATGTCTGTCATGACTAGGGTTGTCCCTAGCATACACTTGGCCCGTTACTGTCAGAGGAGCTTCTTCTAGAGCAGTGGACCTTTTCACCATTCATGGATTCCCCCATTAACAGACCACGGTGGTCTCAGATGTAGAATCCCCCATGTTTAGGACCCTATGGACCGCAGGGTGGAGGCAGCTGGTTTTTCACTATTCTCCGTCTCTGGGTTGGCACTCCAGATTATAGTGGCTATGGCCTTGATATCTCAGATGCTGAACACATGGGCCAAAGCTTGGTGACCAGCCCTGACTACTAAGCGAGTGCCCCATGCGTATGGGCATTTGGTGGACCAGTTGATCCAGGAGAAGTACGGTATATTTGGGTTGCATCCTTGATGCAGCTCAACTTCTCCCCTACCATTCCATTTCAGCTGTGGTGCTTCTTCGAGTTCCTTGGCTCTGCTGACCAGACATCCAACAATTCTCTGGCAGTCCTTCTCTTTCAGGGAAACCATCCATTTGGGGCTGCCCTTTATGACATTTTGAAGCATCATTTGGTTGGCATGATTCCCTCCAGCGTTCTGGGCTTGTGGGGAAAGGTAAAGTGCCAGCAGGCTGAGCTGACAGATTTTGCTCATGGGATGTGGTAATTTCCCTGAGTCCTTAGCCAAAGACTTCAAACCTGTCCTGGTGCCCTGCGTTCATGGCTTCTGAAGCCCTCCAAGCCCACAGACGAGTCCTCCTCGGCATGATGGCTGCCCTGCACATTTCCAGGGTATGGAGTCGCCTTTGCTGGTTTCCAGAGCCGTGGACCTCCGTCATCCACGATCCATAGGGCCGCAAAATATCTCTCTCCGGCTATCTCCCTCCAATCTGTGGCTCTCACCAGTGTGCCTGAAGGGCCCTTTATGGGGCTGTGCAGAATCTGCTTCTTCACAGGAGTGGTTGTCACTGCCAAGAGTTTGTGTTTTTTTTTTTTTTTCTCTTGTCTCCATAGCCATCCTGGATGCTGCCCTGTGCTTTCCCATTTGCAAAGAACATCATTGCTTCCTCCGCTTGACTATTGGGAAAATGCATTATCACTTTGTAGTGTTACTCTTGCTGCGATGATGTGGTGATAGGTTACCTGGATGACTTGCTTCTACATAAGGGGTCTCACTCATAGTGGATGGACAGCATGGGGATCAGCACGTGTTCCATACCGGACTCGGGTGGAACTTGCACCTCAGGAAGCCTGTGTTGAGCCCATCCACGTGCTAGTTTATCTTATCTGCTGCTGATTCTCGATTCAGAGGAGGCCAAGGTTTTTTTTCCATTGATCAAACTGCAGAGGCTCAGGTCCGTGGTCTTGTGTGTGTGGCCCTCCCTGCGTTTGTACTTGCAGTTTTTAGGCTGGATTGTGGCTACCTTTGAAAAAGTTCCAGTTCCATACGAGAGTGCTGCAGATGTCTTTCCTTCCCTGGACAATTGGATTCCTCCGGAGTGGTCACAGAGGGCCTCTCCACTCTGGTGGCTGTGGCCTCTGTCTCTACGGGCTGCAAAGCCTTTCTTCCTCTTCACTGGCTGAGGTCATGACAGCTTGTCAAGCAAGGGAGGAGTTAGGCTTAAGGTTCCTGGATTTCAAAGCAGGCTCGACAGCCCATCGATGTTATGGAGGTTCGAGCACTCAGGATGTAGCTGACACAGCATGATACTGCATGGATCAGTCTCTCAGGATCCAGTCAGACAATGCTGCTGCATGGGCCTATTTCAATCATCAAGAAGATATGAGAGGTGCTGCAGGGCTGCAGAAAGCATCTCTCAACCTACTCTGGGTAGAAAGGTTTGTCCCGTCTCTGGCTTCCATGCTCATTCCAGGGTCGCAGGCTGGCTGGCAGATTATCTCAGCTGTCAGATGTGGGATCCCAGCAAATGGTCCCTGCACCTGGAGGTGTTCCATTGACTCTGCCTTCACTGGGGGATGCCGGCTGTGGATCTTTTGGCATCGCATCTCACCCGGAAGGTTTTGAGGTTTGGCCAGAACTTTAGTTCCTCTGGTGGCGCAGTGGGATCAGTACCATCTCGGCTATGTTTTCTTCCACCCCTCAGGCCAATTCCTTCTCTGCTGCGCAGGATGGTAGCTGATGGGCTCCCATTCATCCAGATGGCTCCCATCTTTCCCTGCCACCCATGGTCTGCCAACGTAGTATGCTAGTGGCAGACGCACCTGAGGACCTTTTGTCCCAGGGGCTGGTCTTCCTTTCTGTTTTCCCATCTCTGGCTTGCCAGTATTCTGATAGGGGGCTGTCGCTCAGTGCTTACAATTACAGTTGGGTCCATATATATTTGGACACAAGCACAATTTTAGTTTTTTCAAGTATTTACTAAAACATATTCAAGCTATACTTCTATAATGGATATGCGCTGAAAGTGCACACCCTCATGTTTAATTTGAGTGTATGTATATCCAAATTGGAGGAAGGGTTTAGGAATTACAGCTCTTAATAGCCACCCCCCCTTTTTCAAGGGACCAAAAGTAATTGGACAATTGAATCAAAAACTGTTTCATGGTTAGGTGTGGGCTACTCCTTTATTTCTTCATCAATTAAGCAGGTCAAAGGTCTGGAGTTGATTCTAAGTGTGGTATTTGCATTTGGAATCTATTGCTGTGAACCTACATCATGCGTTCAAAGGAGCTGTCCATGCAAGTGAAACAGGCCATTGTAAGGCTTAAAAAACAAAACAAATCCATCAGATTGCAGCAACAGGAGTTGCCAAATCAATAGTTTGGTACATTCTGAGGAAAGAAGAACGCACTGGTGAGCTCAGCAACATAAAAAGGCATGGACGTCCATGGAAGACAGCATTGGTGGATGATCGCAGGATCCTCTCTATGTTAAAGAAAAACATATTCACAACATCCAGACAAGTGAAGGACACTCTCCAAAGTGTCAAAGTCTACAATCAAGAGAAGACTTCACAAGAGCAAATACAGAGGGTTCGCAACAAGGTGCAAACCATTCATAAGCCTGAAGAATAGAAAAGCCAGATTAGACTTTTTTCCAAAAAACATTAAAAAAAGCCAGACCAGTTCTGGAAAAGCATTATTTGGATGGATGAAACTAAGATTAATCTGTAACAGAATGACAGGAAGAAAAAAGTGTGGAGAAGGCTTGGAACGGCTCATGATCCAGAGCACACAAGGTCATCTGTAAAACATGGTGGAGGCAGTGTGATGGCATAGGCATGCATGGCTTCCAGTGGCACTGGGTCATTGGTGTTTATTGATGATGAGACAGAAGCAGCCAGATGAATCCTGCAGTGTTTAGAGATATACTGTCAGCACAGATTCAGCAAAATGCAGCAAAGTTGATTGGACGGCGCTTCACAGTACAGATGGACAATGATCCAAAACACACTGCAAAAGCAACCCAGGGGCTTTTGAAGGAAAAGAAGTGGAATATTCTGCAATGGCTGAGTCAATCGCCTGATCTCAACCCAATTGAGCATGCATTTCACTTGCTGAAGGCAGAACTAAAGGCAGAAAGACCCACAAACGAAGAACAACTGAAGACAGCTGGAGTTAGAGCCTGGCAAAGCACCAGAAAAGAGAAAACCCAGTCTTTGGTAATGTCCATGTGTTCCAGACTTCAGGCACTCATTGTCAGTACAGAATTCTCAACAAAATATTAAAAATTAACATTTTATTTATTATTATATTAAATTATCCAATTACTTTTGGTCCCTTGAAAAGGGGGGGATGGCTATTCTTAAGGGCTGTAATTCCTAAACCCTTCATCCAGTTTGGATGTACATACCCTCAAATTAAACCTGAGAGTGTGCACTTTCAGCCCATATCCATTATATAACTATAACTTGAATATGTTTCGGTAAATACCTGAAAAACTCTAAAATTGTGCCTGTGTCCAAATATATGGACCTAACTGTATATACTGTATATGCACACATATACAGAGTGAAGGGGTTAATCATGTTCATGTAGGATTAATTAATGCTTCCGTGTAATGGTGTGTGAGTAGTTTTGTTATTCTTTTAGAAAGTGCAGTGCCTAGCATGGAATGTGTCAGTCAGAGCTAGTTCCTGCTATTTTAATAAAGCTAGATTATTATTTTGCCGATGATTATGCTAAGCTGACTACAAGATGATGTGATACTTAACCTCCCTGGTGGTAAGCCCGAGTGTGGCTCGAGGTTAATTTTCAGTACCAAAAGCGTTAATCCCGAGCCACATTCAGGATTACACTGTAGTGTTTTGAGATGGGGAAACAGCTTTCATTGTTTGAACACTGACTGAAGTAAATTAAAAATGTTCTGACTGACATTCTGCAGTTTAGCCACAAGATGTCATTGTTTTTTCTAACACAGCCTCAGACTGCATAGAGATTTCTATATTCATGAAGGGGTGGGGTTTTACACTTGGAGAGTAAACAGGAAAAGGAGAGGAGAGCAGCCATGCTTGAGAGAGAGAAGGGGGGTTGTGTGATCTGAGAATCCGATACCATCCAGATGTGAGGACAGCCCTCCGTAATCAGAAATTCAGTTGAGTGAAGCTGATGGTGTTCAAGACGCTAACCTTGTTCAAAGAAAGGAAGATTGCTGCCAGGAAGCTGAGGAACTAAGCAATATATATACTGTGATATCGCATACTTAGTGGAGAGACATTTGTTCTGTTCAGAGTCACCAGTGCATACAAAGCAGACCCGGGTCGGTAAGATCGTGCACGCACCTTATTTCAGTGTTGGCGCCTATAGGACTGAGACAGGCCTATAGTTAGTTAGGGTCTCTGTTTGTGTCAGGCCACAAGTGTTGTTACTGATCATTGGAAGGACTCCACAACTTAGTGACATTTCACATTGGAGAGCTGATAAAATCCTACAAACTCAAGCCAGACTGGTGTTTTGCTCAGAAGGAATACTCAGGCACGTGCTACAGGACCAGTTATGGGAAGGGGAATTCTGATGATTTGTGTAAGATTGTAAGCTGTTGTGCTGCACCGAAGGCTAGCCCATACCATACACCCATACACTGATTCTTGTTCTTTTAGGGTAATAACAGGTAAGGTGTGGCTGCTTAGTTGTGCCCGCCAGTAGGTAAATTACTTCACTTTCTACCTTCATCCAGCAGAAGGCGCCGTGCTGTAGAGCACAGGGGTCTCAGCCTTTGGGCTGAGTGTATGTAAATTTATTGTATATTCCAGCATTTGTGGTTTTGTTTATTTGCCACATCTAAGTAAAATTCTGTTGTGACAAAAGCTGGTGTTGGGGTTGCTTTCCTCGTTCGTGACTTCACTGTATCCTGGGGAGCCCACCCCGGTACACGGCTTACAACTTGGCGTAGTCGGCAGGATACAGCGACCGTTATGGACGGGAATGAGGCTGGAGATCTTCCCCCAGCACCAATGGCACCGGTCCGGGACCCAGCTCAGGGTGCGCCAGTGCAGGACCAAGTTGTCCCAACATCGCTGATACAGCTTGCTCCCGCCATGCCCGTACCAGTAGGGTACATTCGGGTGGGGGCACTGTTGAGTCACCTGCTAAAATTTGACACCCTAGAGAAAATATTCTCCCTGCTGGAGAGAGCCCAAGGGGGGCATGCTAAAGTAATGCAGCTGCGGAGCCACTTCTTCAACCGAACACAGCGAGAGGGCGAGACCCTGATGCAGTACTCCAATACCCTACAGGAAACGCTAAATGAAATACAGCGGCAAGATCCAGATGCCATGGGAGCTTTCCGGGAGGTGGACCGGCTACTACGAGACCAGTTCTTAGTGGGGCTGTCCAACAAGTTCTTACAGGACAAATTGCAAGAGATGACCCGGACGGGGCCCAACATGACATTCTACAGTATCTACTTAGCCGCCGTGGAGAGAGAGGAAGAGTGCATACCTGTGGTGGCGAGAATAGTGAGTAGTACCCATGCTACAAGAGGTCAGTCTGCATCTAAAGACTCAGAATCCTTAAAGGATGTGGTCCAGGCCCTGCGTACGGAATTAAGAGAGCTTCGGCTGGAAGTGTCCCAGATAAAGGCAGAATCTCCTCTGTCTCCGGAAATGACCTCAGCACCTTGCGCACTCCACTCAGGATAACTCAGCTGCGGGGGCTTGTCAACAGTACAGCCATATGGCCAGAGAGTGCCCAGAACAGATGAAGTCCGAGCCGATGTTAAAGTTCCGACCACCGCATTAGCTGGGCGTCCTGCGACGGTACACCAGAAGCTAAGCCCTAAGCATGAGGAACACGACCTGTATGCCAGCAGCCCCGTTTTGGAAGCCGAGTTGGAAGGCCAAAAGGTACGCTGCCTAGTTGATACAGGGTTGGAGTGCACCCTTATGCCTCTGAAGTTCTTTGAAAGACACTTTGGAAATATTATTATTATTATTATTATTATACAGTATTTATATAGCGCCAAAGGGTATGCTCAGCGCTGTACAGTAGCAAGGGGGACAGAACATGAGACAAGACAGTAACAATACAATACACGAGGGGTTTGAGGGCCCTGCTTTTTCGAGCTTACAATCTAGGAAATATGATGGAGCCGGAAAACTGGAGCGTCATCAAGCTGATGGCTGCCAATAACGGAGAGATGGACGTCTGGATGCGGGTCCGGCTGTGTGGTCAAGATGTTGGCAAGAAGGGGGTCGTGTTGGTGGATCATTCGTCCCGGAAAGGGATGGACGTGACACTAGGTATCAACGTGCTGGGAGACCTAGACCACCAACTTTATGCCAAAGAAGGGCCGAGGTATTGGCAACAGGCCACCACACACCGGCCAACCCAGAAGGTTCTACAGCAGATGGTGAAGAGCTGTAGTCTGGGAAAGTGTGACATGTCCAGTCGATCCATTGGACACGTGAGGGTGTCGCGGAGGACCCCGGTAAAGATCCCGCCTTGACAAGAGAGAATATTGATGCTGCCGGTTGGGGCTGGACGACAACTGAATGGACTGCCGGTCCTGATCGAGCCTGCTTACCAAGAAGAAACGCAGACTCATCCACTGGTAGCCCGGGCCCTCGCTATTGTGAAGGATGGATGTGTGCCTGTGCGCTGCCTCAACGTTGAAGACTGTGAGTTAGCCGTCCCTGGGAATACCTTGCTGGCCGAAGTTTGTGTCCGAAGGGGATATTCCTCGACGGAGGCACTTCACGCTACAGCCAGATAGATCAGCCTGGACCTATGCTGTAGAGGTCCATCAAAGGGAGACCCCAACAGCAGAGTGGAGCGTTTGAGTGATCATGGCCCGGATGGGGGTGAACTGCAAGATCCTGACTCCAGGACAACAGAAGTTACTGGAAGACACCCTTTGGGAATTTCAGGAGGCCTTCTCGAGACATGATGAGGACTTCGGGTGTGCCTCCACCATCGAACACGAAATCCCCACCAGCAATGCTGCACCAATTAGGGAATGTACCGGCAAATCCCGCCTAAAATGTACCAGGAGGTGAAGGATATGGTGGCCAGCATGTTGGAAAACCAGGTGATCCAGGAGAGTCAAAGTCCTTGGGCTGTTCCAGTAGTCATGGTGCGGAAGAAAGATGGGAGTCTGTTTCTGCGTGGATTATCGGAAGCTGAATGCCCAGACCGTCCAGGATGCCTACCCCCTTCCGCGGATTGAGGAGTCGTTCTCCGCCCTGAGTCATGCGAAGTTCTTCTCGACTCTTGACCTGGCCAGTGGGTATTGGCAGATACCGATGGCCAAGAAGGACAAAGCGAAGATTGCCTTCATCCTACCTATGGGTCTCTACGAGTTCAACAGGATGCCATTCGGTCTGTCCAATGCCCCGGGAACATTCCAGTGGTTGATGGAGCACTATCTGGCAGATCTCAACTTTGAGTCGGTATTGATATACCTGGACCACGTAGTAGTGTTTGGGGCCTCTTTTGAGGATCACCTCCAGAAACTGCAACAGGTCTTAGGACGGCTGCAAGACCATGGGCTCAAAATCAAGCCCAAGAAGTGCCAACTGTTTCGACAGCAAATAGAGTATTTGGGACATTTGGTCACCCAGGAGGGGGTAAAGCCAACCCCCGACAAGGTGGGGCCGTCCAGGAGTGGCCCCAGCTGAGTACACTATGAGAGGTGCGGGCGTTCATTGGACTGGCCGGCTACTACAGGAGGTTTATACCCATGTTTGCTCGTTTGGTGGGCCCGTTAAACAAGTTATTAAAGGGCACTGCAGGGAGCCTGAAGAATCGTCCCATCGAGTGGGGACCCTGGCAACAAGGGGCCTTTGAAGCAGTGAAGGGGCGCCGATTAGTGCCCGATTGTGGCTTATGCGCGGTTTGACACCCCATTCCTGTTGTACACTGACGGAAGTCTACATGGTCTGGGGGCTGTGTTATCCCAAGTCCAGGATGGACGTGAGAGAGTCATTGCCTATGGCAGCCAGGCTCTGAGGGAGTCAGAGTGCAACCCTGACAACTATAGCTCCTTTAAATTGGAACTACTGGCACTGGTGTGGGCCATGACCGAAAAGTTTGCGGAGTACCTGACCGGTGCAGAGGTGACCGTGATGACTGACAACAACCCGTTAGCACATCTGGAAAATGCCAAACTCTGTGCGGTTGAGCAGAGGTGGTTGGCTCGCCTCTCTAAGTACCAATACCGCATCAAGTTCCAGTCAGGTAGGGAGAATGGCAACGCTGACGCACTCTCCCGAGTCCCTGTAGGGTTATCGGCTCAGAGTGCCGATGAGGAGCTAGAGGACACTGAAACTTCTGACCTTGGTCGATTACCCATGTTCCAGGATGTGGCACATTCAAGTGGGGTTGCGTCCGGGATGCCAATGGTGCTGGGAAAGACATTGGCTGATTGGGAGAGGGTCCAGCTGCCCGGACCTGTGGAAAGTGAAAGAATGGGTCCGGACCAAGATCTGGCCTCGGTCAGAAGAGCGTGCTCGCCTGACTGATAAGCGGGATAAGCTAACTGTTACCCAGGGCCTCCTGTCTCAGACCATATACTTGCAGTCAGAGTTGCAGTACCAGCGACAGATTTTCATCCCCATGTCATTGGGACCGGAGGCTGCCCGGGAAGCCCATGAGAGGGGTGCCCATTTTGGGAGCGATAAAACGTTCAAGTGGCTCCAACGGCTCGTGTACTGTCCAGATTTGGCAGACATGGTGGCCGAGGCATGTCCTAAGTGTCGGCCCTGCGGGCTGAGTAAGAGTACTGAACAGCGGGCTCCTGTCCAGGCCATCCGGACATCAGCACCCCTAGAGCTCCTTATGATCGATTATGTACAGATTGGGTACTCTACCTCAGGACACTCGTACTGTCTAATCATGACAGATCATTTCACAAAGTATGCGGTGGCTGTACCCACCAGAGACCAGATGGCAGAGTCAGCCGCTGAAGCGGTCTGCAGACACTTTATACAGGTGTTCGGGTGTCCACAGAGAATACATTCGGACCAGGGGGCATGTTTTCAGGGTACTCTAATGAATGAGTTGTACCAGCTGTATGGGATCGAACGTTCCCGCACCACCCTGTATCACCCCCAGAGAAACCGGGCATGCGAGTGGTTCAACCGCACCTTGCTCCAGATGCTGCGGTCTGGTGGACCGCCAAAAGGCTCGGTAGCCCGAATACCTACCTGAACTGATGTGGGCCTATAATAACAGGGTACACAGTACCACTGGATACTCCCCACATATGCACATGTTTGGGAGGGCCGGACTGGAGATTGAAGATCTCCACATGCCCGATCCGATGGCGCCACCACCAAGAAATACTACCGCATGGGTGCAAGAGCACCTCCGCCGGCTGAGAGCGATCCACAAGGTTGTGGGGGAGCGCCTTAGACAAGTGGTACACCCCAATCCAAGACAGTGCAGAAGGAAGGGTATGCCCCGGGCGATCGAGTGATAGTCAAAGCCAAGCTGCCGTCTGGAAAGTTGGATGGGTGGTGGGAGGCGGTCCCATACATGGTGAAGAGGAGGGTAGACCCTGCCATCCCGGTCTATGAGGTAGAGCCAATAGGGACTGGGGGGCCCTCACAAAACTTGCATCGTAACATGTTGAGGCGTTGTAATTTTGATGAACCAGTGTGCGTGGAGGGGATGGCTCCTCCTGCTCAGAGTACAGAGGAGATCCCCTTAGAGGAGGGGGAGGAATGGTGGGTTGTCACTGCCCCGGTACCCACAGAGGCTCCAACCTTAGCAAGTTTGCCACCAAGGGAAAGTGTTGAGCAGTCAGCAGCTCCTCTCCCATCAAATGTGCCTGACATCCCCAGTACTTCTGAGCCTGTCACCCTACGAAGGTCAACATGGCCCAATGCTGGTGTGCCCCCACAGCGTTATGCCCAGAATGAGTTTGTATGGGGAGGGTTGCCGAGGACGACAACCTCTAGTGCAGTGGCATGTGAGATGGGGAAACAGCTTTCATTGTTTGAACACTGATTGAAGTAAATTAAAAACGTTCTGACTGACATTCTGCAGTTTAGCCACAATATGTCACTGTTTTTTCTAACACAGCCTCAGACTGCATAGAGATTTCTATATTCATGAAGGGGTGGGGTTTTACACTTGGAGAGTGAACAGGAAAAGGAGAGGAGAGCAGCCATGCTTGAGAGAGAGAAGGGGGGCTGTGTGATCTGAGAATCCGATACCATCGAGATGTGAGGACAGCCCTCCGTGATCAGAAATTCAGTTGAGTGCAGCTGATGGTGTTCAAGACGCTAACCTTGTTCAAAGAAAGGAAGATTGCTGCCAGGAAGCTGATGGGAAGCTGAGGAACTAAGCAATATATATATACTGTGATATCGCATACTTAGTGGAGAGACATTTGTTCTGTTCAGAGTCACCAGTGGATGCAAAGCAGACCCGGGTCGGTAAGATCATGCACGCACCTCATTTCAGTGTTGGCGCCTATAGGACTGAGACAGGCCTATAGTTAGGGTCTCTGTTTGTGTCAAGCCACAAGTGTTGTTACTGATCATTGGAAGGACTCCACAACTTAAAGTGACATTTCACATTGGAGAGCTGATAAAATCCTACAAACTCAAGCCAGACTGGCATTTTGCTCAGAAGAAATACTCAGGCACGTGCTACAGGACCAGTTATGGGAGGGGTAATACTGATGATTTGTGTAAGATATTAAGCTGTTGTGCTGCACCGCAGGATAGCCCTTTCCATACACCCATACACTGATTCTTGTTCTTCTAGGGTATTAACAGGTAAGATGTGGCAGCTTAGTTGTGCCCGCCAGTAGGTAAATTACTACACTTTCTACCTTCATCCATCAGAAGGCGCCATGCTGTGCAGCACAGGGGTCTCAGCCTTTGGGCTGAGTGTATGTAAATTTATTGTATATTCCAGCATTTGTGGTTTTGTTTATTTGCCACATCTAAGTAAAATTCTGTTGTGACAAAAGCTGGTGTTGGGGTTGCTTTCCTCGTTCTTGACTTCACTGTATCCTGGGGAGCCCACCCCGGTACACGGCTTACAACTTGGCGTAGTCGGCAGGATACAGCGACCGTTATGGACGGGAATGAGGCTGGAGATCTTCCCCCAGCACCAATGGCACCGGTCCGGGACCCAGCTCAGGGTGCGCCAGTGCAGGACCAAGTTGTCCCAACATCGCTGATACAGCTTGCTCCCGCCCTGCCCGTACCAGTAGGGTACATTCGGGTGGGGGCACTGTTGAGTCACCTGCTAAAATTTGACACCCTAGAGAAAATATTCTCCCTGCTGGAGAGAGCCCAAGGGGGGCATGCTAAAGTAATGCAGCTGCGGAGCCACTTCTTCAACCGAACACAGCGAGAGGGCGAGTCCCTGATGCAGTACTCCAATACCCCACAGGAAACGCTAAATGAAATACTGGTGTTGGGGTTGCTTTCTTCGTTCGTGACCTAACTGTATCCTGGGGAGCCCACCCCGGTACACGGCTTAGTGTAACTTACCTTGTCGTTACGATCTCCCGATGTCCTCCCACTGTGTCCTCCAGCTGATATCGGCATCTGTCTTCCAGGTTCCCTGCGAGCGGCACGATGCAGGTGAGCGGAACCGGCGGGAAACTTAAAAAAAGTAAAGAAAACCTGACATACAATACATTGTAATCTGTTATTATTGCATTACTGTATTAAACCATTTCACCTCAGTTTTATCAGTTTTTCACCTCAGTTTTATCCCTAGTGCTTTGTCCAGTGCCCTGCCTGCACTTGTACCATTCTACCTGCCTGGAAACTTGAGAACGTCCATGGCATCCAAAAAGCGTCCCTTTAGGTCAAAAGCGGTTTTAGGCCAGCTATAAAACAGCAATAGTGAATTAGAATCACTTGCAGAATTGAACGATAGCGATTCGTGGGGAAATTCGTTATCAGACACTGAAAGTGATGACAGCGAAGATTCTGCGACTGAGCTCAGTGATGTGCAAACTTGGTGCTCTATTGACTGTGGTATGGATCAGGCAGCGCCCCCAATATTCCCATTTAATGGAGCATCTGGTATGAAAGTAGACATTGAACATGACAACCCCTTGGCATGCTTACAATTATTTCTGACCGATGAGGTTATTGAAAAAATAGTTACTGAGACAAACTGATACAAAGAGCAACAATTGGCTACTTTGCATCAGAAGTTTTCAAAAAGCAGAAAGTGGGAACCAGTGACCAAATATGACGTTTGGAAATTTCTGGGCCTAATAATACTTCAGGGAGTGGTGGGGAAACCCCTGCAGAAGTGGTATTGGACAACTAATAAATTACTTGCCATTCCATGCAAGTAATAAATTACTTGCCACGGTCATGTCAAAAAACAGATTTTTCCCTGATCATGAAATTTTTTCACTTCGAAAACAACAAAGAATTTGAAGAACTAATCCTGCACCAAAACTAAAGAAAATTTTAGATACTAGACTCTTGTTCGGACAGATTTAGTTGAGTTATTCCTAAGAATTACAGTATAGACCTACAATATAAAACAACAAATTTCCATGCAAAACAATGTACCGCTTTGACATTCAAAAATATTGACATAATCAGACCACCAGGGAGGTTAACTGAATATCTGACAAAATCTGAATACTTTAATAACTGTCTCACTTATGACACCATTTACCTTATTTTTAATTTGATGTTAACTGTTTTATATTCTTTCTTTTTCTCTTGGTTTTTGTTGTTTTTTGCATTTACTTAGTAGGATTTCCATGTTTTTGGAAATCGTTAATCATCTTAGATCTTTATATTATGGGTTGTCTTGATTTACATTCTTTGAAGGCTTGATATTTAAATTTTGTGATTTACACTTTATTATTTACATAGTCTAGCTGAACAAAGACAAAAGTCCATCTAGTTCAACCATCAAAGAAAAAAAAAAGTTATAATCCACACCCACAGTTGATCCAGGGGAAGGCAAAAAACCCCAGCAAAGCATGATACAATTTGCTCCTGCAGGGGAAAAAATTCCTTCCTGATCCCCTGAAAGGCAATTGGATATTCCCTGGATCAACTTTACCTATAAATGTTAGTAACCAGTTATATTCTGTGTATCCAAGAAAGAATCCAGGCCTTTTTTAAAGCACTCCACTGAGCTGGCCAGAACAACTCCTGAGAGAGTCTATTCCACATTTTCACAGCTCTTACTGTGAAGAAACCTTTCCGTATTTGGAGATGAAATCTCTTTTCCTCCATGTCATGTTTCACGTGACTGTCATATGCCTTTAAGTGTTCTTTATATTTTATCTCTGCTCCTCCCTTTCCTTTGGTTTAGTTCTTGCTGTATAGATAGCCCACCCTTTTTCCCAGTAATGCATTTCAGCTTCTAGCCTCATGTCTTATGGAAGCAGATCACATTATGATCTTTTGACCTATCCGATCTTCATTGTTGTAAGATTCTCTCAGTTTATAGAATAAACTTCACAAGATGTACAAGGTATCATCTGATCGAGTCACTGCCTGTGTTATTCAACTAAGATTGGAGTTATCGCTATCTTATCATAACTGAAAGTTACAGAGATCACACTTTCAATGCTTAGATTGTAGAGACAGAACACTCCAGACGTAAAGAGTGCCCCCTTGTCCTCTGTGATGACCTCAAGGTGAATAACTCTACACCAAGTTCACTATATGAACCATAGATATATTTCTACATGTTGATCATATCCCCCCTTAATCGCCTCTTCTCAAGAGAGAATAAATTCAATTCCTGTAATATTTCCTCATAGCAGAGCTCCTCTATGCATCTTATCAGTTTGGTTGCCCTTCTCTGTACTTTCCGCAATGTTCTTTTTGTAAATTTGTGCCCAAAATTTAACTGCATATTCCAGATGAGGTTTTACTAATGATTTGCACAGGGGTAAAATGATAACACTTTCTCTGGAGTCTCTACCTCTTTTGATACAAGAGAGGATTTTGCTCGCTTTAGAAACTGCAGCTTGGCATTGCATGTCAATATTAAGCTTATGATCTACCAGAACTCCCAGATCCTTCTCCACCATTGATTCCCCCAGTTGTACTCCCCCTATTATGTATGATACATGCATATTATTAGCCCCCAAGTGCATAACCTTACATTTATCAATATTAAACCTCATTTGCCACATATTTGCCCAATTAAACAGTGCTTTGAGGTCGGCTTGTAAGTTGGAAACATCCTGTAAGGATGTTATTCCACTGCACAGCTTGGTGTCATCTGCAAAGACTAAAATGGTATTTTTAATCCCAGACCCTATATTGTTTTTAAGTGTATTAAAAAGTAAGGGTCCCAACACTGAACCTTGGGGTACACAACTAACAATTAGTAAAAAATAGATTTAGAGGTTCAAATATAAATTACTTTATCACCCAGTATATGGCTTCCATCCAGTAGCCAAAAAATATGCAGACCAACAAAGAGATTTGTGAAAAGAGATTCACAGAAAAAGCGGCTACATTATGGACAGAATGTGATACTCAGAATTTCCAAAAATTATGCTTTATTACACATTAATATTAGACAATCGGGCAATCGCCCTGGTTTTCCATCACCTCAGTATGAGACAATACACACAGACCTAAAACCATTTAAAATGACACCAAGACCGGTCTGAATATAAGTGTGCTGCAAAGGTTGTGACAACCATAGTCTAAAACCTTTGCAGCACCGCACATTGGTTACACTCCCTGTAGGAGGTGTTTTCAAAAATTGTACCTTAGGTATATAATATATCGCATGCTATGCAAATAGGCAAAATACAGTTACCACATGAAGAGAGACATAACCCTAAGCCTATACAAGGCAATATGGGTAAAAAATTGGAATGAGAAAAGGGGGGAGAAAAAAGTACTCCAAAAATGTAATTATGGATTCAAGCAGTACAACCCTATATAGGCATATGTGGTTGGGGCCCGTGGTAGATGCAAATAGTTGCAAAGATTCTTGTAGATGCAAGAGTCCCTGTTGATGTCTTGATGGAGAGTTAAATGAAGATAGCAGAGGCCTGCTGTATATGGTTTCTTCACCACAACATGTGGACTGCAAACCACTTTAATATTTAAGATGGAGTGAGGCCCAATGGGTCTTCCACCTGTTGCAATATATGTTGTGTGCCTTGCATCTAGGTAATGCATCATAATGTCCCCATCCTGAAATAAGACAAATAATGAGGATAGTCACTCTGGGTACTCTCACTCTGATGTATATGTAGTATAAGTAACAAGAAAACTTCTTCGTTATTCCTGTTCAAAGTCCACTCACCACCTGTGCCATGGGTAGTAAAAAATAGAAGTATCCTTCATAGGTACTGCCGTGTTGATCCAGGGAACTACCGCTTACATCAGCCGACATTTCGCGGGTTCCGACCTCTCCATGGCGTCTGTACAGCCTTTGCATGACTCATGGCATGTGAAGATGGCTGCCTCCTTGTAGGTCGGCATGCATATACCCAATGCGCATAACCGGAAGTGACGTATGACGTCAACACGTTTCGCCGATGGGCGTATCTCACTCAGCTTTGTCAGGACCAATGAGATTCCTGCCTTTCAGCTTCCTATTTATAGTGGGTTAAAACCCACCCACATATGTAAATCGTTAACCTGCAGCCACTCTCAAAGGAAAAAAGGCTAATTACTTAGCACAACAGCTGGTCATTCATCATATTTAAAACAGCAGGCAACTAGACACATCAAAAGGAGAGAGGGCTTATCATGTTCTGTTGACATTAAAGGAGATAAATAATTACCGCAAAATCACCAGAAGATGGCGATATTAATTAGAAAATCCCTGTATAAGGCTATTTATCCAAAAATGCCTGAAGATCACACTGAACATTTATTAACCTGCAGCTATTCTCGATGGAGGAAGGGGCTAATTACTTAGCACAACAGCTGATTTTTTATCACATTTCAACCAGCGGGCAACTAAACACATCAACAAAAGGGAAGGCTTTATCATGTTCTATTAACATTAAAGGAGATAAAAAAATTACCACACATTCACCACAAGATGGCGACATTAATTAGGGAATCCCTATATATAGGGCTATTTATCTAAGAATACCTGAAGATCACACTCAACATTTAACCCAGTGGTTCTTAACCTTGTTGGAGGTACTGAACCCCACCAGTTTCATATGCGCATTCACCGAACCCTTCTTAATTGGAAAAATAAAATATGATTTTTAAAATTCAAAACATAGGTATATATTTAGGTATATATTTATACATAGGTGCACAAAATGAACAAAACCGTTAAGAACAAAGAACAAAACCATTAAAACATGATTTTCACACAAAAACAAAAACATAATAATGAATATTTACTGCACGAATCATATGAGTCGGGTGTGGGTCTTCACCTCCGCCGAACCCCCGAGACTGACTCACCGAACCCCTGGGGTTCGATCAAACCCAGGTTAAGAACCACTGATTTAACCCCTTCGGGAACAATGTATCAAGTTTATATATCCAATATTTTTCCTTTCTTAATAATTCTTTATCGAAATCACCTCTCCTTTGGGGAAAATGTAGTGCATAGAAACCTTTCACTTTTGTACCATCCAGTTTACCCCCCGTGATACTTAGCATAATGTTGAGCTAAATTACTTTCAGGGTCATTGGATCTGATGTCTCTAAAGTGTTCGCCTATTCCTACTTTAAGTTGTCTTTTAGTTTTACCTATATACATCTTTTTGCAAGGGCAAGTCCATATATATAGTACTCTAGCTGTAGAACAATTTATAAGACTTTGAATTTTATAGTGAGTACTATTTTTTGAATCACAGAAAAGATCTGTGCGATCCACAAATTTACAGATCTGACATTTTCCACATCTATACATCCCTTTTGTACGTGACTTCAACCATGTTGTTTGTTTTAACGGTTGATAGTCGGAATGAATAAGGAGGTCACTGAGATTTGGTGCTCTTCTTGCTACCATTTGAGGACGCTCACTGTTATGATCCGCCAGGTGATGCCTCAGGCTGCCAACTGACAGACCTACTCAGAGCGTGGGGTCTAAGCCCGGGCTGTGCTTTCACCAGAGCCCCTGATGGTGGGGATGGACTTGAAACAGTCCCGGGCCAGGTCACGACCTCCGAGCAGGCCCACCAGTGGCTGAGGAGACCTTTGGGGACAGGTACCGGGAGAGCCAGATATGAAGAGGATGGCGGCCCCAGCAGGGTAGTAACGGATCGTGGGCCCGTGAGGGTAAGCGGGGTACAGAATCGGTAGGCGAAGAGTAGTCGGGTCACACGCAGGGTCAGCAGGGAAGTCAATCCGTAGAATGGTCAGGGCAATCCGGGTCAAACGCAGGAGCAGGCAGAGTAGTCAGGACAATCCGGGTCAATCACAGGAGCAGGCAGAATAGTCAGGGCAATCCGGGTCAATCACAGGGGCAGGCAGCGTAGTCAGGGTCAATCAGGGTCACTAGACAGGTGCAGGAACTCAGGATCACAGGAAGACCTTGCGGCAATCTGTGACAGTGCAGGGCATCTTTAAATAGTGCGCCCTGCACTGTCATTGGCCGGCTAGGACGCGCCCCCGGCTGTCATTGGGCGCCTGAGGCGCGCCCCCGGCACCTACTGCGCATGCGCGGCGTCCTGTCAGCCGCGGCTCGCCGGGACCTAGTGCCTGTGTCCCGGCGCGATCTGCCGCCAATGCGCATGCGCGGGGGACAGAGCCGCGATCGTGGACCACGGAGCCGCGATCCCTGACACTCACCTGCAATTTTACTCAATTTGGGGCATTGGGTTAGAATCTTTCAGTGTTTTTCTAATATTTGTTTCACAGCGTGCCATTGAGCTCCAAATTGAGTTATCATTCTAACGGGTTGCTCGCTTAGTTTAACCTTCTCTTCCTTTTTTGGGGATAATAAACTCCTACGGTCCGTTTGATATGCCCGTCTCCGAGCTCTTCTAATCCGAGAGTGAGAGTATCCCCGTTCTCTAAACCTTTTATAGAGATCCTGCGCTTCGATCCTAAAGTCATTACTGTTCGAGCAGTTTCTCCGACATCTCAGAAACTGTCCTACCGGAATTCCTGTAATCAGTGAATGTGGATGATAACTTCTAGCCTCTAATAAAGTATTGGCTGCAGAGATGTATTAGCTAAAATTGAAAATTTAATAATAAACGAAAATTCTATTCTAGTTGGAATAGATGTAGAGTCACTTTATACATCTATCCCACATGAATGTGGTTTAAGATCGATTTTTCACTTTCTTGATACCCCACTTTGGGAGGACAAAATGAATTTATTAGTGAGTTACTGGACTTTGCATTACAACATAATTTTTTTAAATTTAACAATACCTTTTATCAACAGACTAGAGGTACAAGTATGGGGTCACCATGGGCTCCTGCCTATGCGTGTCTACACTTAGGATTTTGGGAGGAGCAGGTTGTAAGGTTTCTTGCACATGCCCAGATTTGGTTGAGATATATTGATGATATTCTCCTTATATGGAGAGGAACATCGGCGGAATTAAAACTTTTCCTGGAGAAATTAAATCAAAACTCCTTCAATATTAGACTCACATATGTGTTTGATGAAAGATGTATTTCCTTTCTTGACCTTGAAATTAGACTTAAAGACAAGAGGCTCCTTACTAAAACGTTTAGAAAACCAACTGCGGCCAATACTTTATTAGAGGCTAGAAGTTATCATCCACATTCACTGATTACAGGAATTCCGGTAGGACAGTTTCTGAGATGTCGGAGAAACTGCTCGAACATTAATGACTTTAGGATCGAAGCGCAGGATCTCTATAAAAGGTTTAGAGAACGGGGATACTCTCACTCTCGGATTAGAAGAGCTCGGAGACGGGCATATCAAACTGACCGTAGGAGTTTATTATCCCCACAAAAGGAAGAGAAGGTTAAACTAAGCGAGCAACCCATTAGAATGATAACTCAATTTGGAGCTCAATGGCAGGCTGTGAAACAAATATTAGAAAAACACTGAAAGATTCTAACCCAATGCCCCAAATTGAGTAAAATTGTAGGTGAGCGTCCTCAAATGGTAGCAAGAAGAGCACCAAATCTCGGTGACCTCCTTATTCATTCCGACTATCAACCGTTAAAACAAACAACATGGTTGAAGTCACGTACAAAAGGGATGTATAGATGTGGAAAATGTCAGATCTGTAAATTTGTGGATCGCACAGATCTTTTCTGTGATTCAAAAAATAGTACGCACTATAAAATTCAAAGTCTTAAAATTGTTCTACAGCTAGAGTACTATATATATTGACTTGCCCTTGCAAAAAGATGTATATAGGTAAAACTAAAAGACAACTTAAAGTAGGAATAGGCGAACACTTTAGAGACATCAGATCCAATGACCCTGAAAGTAATTTAGCTCAACATTATGCTAAGTATCACGGGGGTAAACTGGATGGTACAAAAGTGAGAGGTTTCTATGCACTACATTTTCAGCAAAGGAGAGGTGATTTCGATAAAGAATTATTAAGAAAGGAAAAATATTGGATATATAAACTTGATACATTGTTCCCGAAGGGGTTAAATGTTGAGTGTGATCTCCAGGTATTCTTAGATAAATAGCCCTATATAGGGATTCCCTAATTAATATCGCCATCGTGTGGTGAACGTGTGGTAATTTTTTATCTCCTTTAATGTTAATAGAACATGATAAAGCCTTCCCTTTTGTTGATGTGTTTAGTTGCCCGTTGGTTGAAATGTGATAAATCAGCTGTTGTGCTAAGTAATTAGCCCCTTCCTCCATCGAGAATAGCTGCAGGTTAATAAATGTTCAGTGTGATCTTCAGGCATTTTTGGATAAATAGCTTTATACAGGGATTTTCTAATTAATATCGCTATCTTCTGGTGATTTTGCGGTAATTATTTATCTCCTTTAATGTCAATAGAACATGATAAGCCCTCTCTCCTTTTGATGTGTCTAGTTGCCTGCTGATTTAAATATGATGAATGACCAGCTGTTGTGCTAAGTAATTAGCCTTTTTTCCTTTGAGAGTGGCTGCAGGTTAACGATTTACATATGTGGGTGGGTTTTAACCCACTATAAATAGGAAGCTGAAAGGCAGGAATCTCATTGGTCCTGATGAAGCTGAGTGAGATACGCCCATCAGTGAAACGTGTTGACGTCATACGTCAGATACATCACTTCCGGTCATGCGCATTGGCGATATGCACGCCGACCTACAAGGAGGCAGCCATCTTCACATGCCATGAGTCATGCAAAAGCTGTACAGGCGCCATGGAGAGGTCGGAACCCGTGAAATGTCGGCTGATATAAGCGGTAGTTCCCTGGATCAACACGGCAGTACCTATGAAGGATACTTCTATTTTTTACTACCCATGGCACAGGTGGTGAGTGGACTTTGAACAGGAATAACGAAGAAGGTTTCTTGTTACTTATACTACATATACATCAGAGTGAGAGTACCCAGAGTGACTATCCTCATATTTGTCTTATTTCAGGATGGGGACATTATGATGCATTGCCTAGATGCAAGGCACACAACATATATTGCAACAGGCGGAAGACCCATTGGGCCTCACTCCATCTTAAATATTAAAGTGGTTTGCAGTCCACATGTTGTGGTGAAGAAACAATATACAGCAGGCCTCTGCTATCTTCATTTAAGTCTCCATCAAGACATCAACAGGGACTCTTGCATCTACAAGAATCTTTGCAACTATTTGCATCTACCACGGGCCCCAACCACATATGCCTATATAGGGTTGTACTGCTTGAATCCATAATTACATTTTTGGAGTACTTTTTTCTCCCCCCTTTTCTCATTCCAATTTTTTACCCATATTGCCTTGTATAGGCTTAGGGTTATGTCTCTCTTCATGTGGTAACTGTATTTTGCCTATTTGCATAGCATGCGATATATTATATACCTATGGTACAAATTTTGAAAACACCTCCTACAGGGAGTGTAACCAATGTGCGGTGCTGCAAAGGTTTTAGACTATGGTTGTCACAACCTTTGCAGCACACTTATATTCAGACCGGTCTTGGTGTCATTTTAAATGGTTTTAGGTCTGTGTGTATTGTCTCATACTGAGGTGATGGAAAACCAGGGCGATTGCCCGATTGTCTAATATTAATGTGTAATAAAGCATAATTTTTGGAAATTCTGAGTATCACATTCTGTCCATAATGTAGCCGCTTTTTCTGTGAATCTCTTTTCACAAATCTCTTTGTTGGTCTACACCACTAACAACCCTAGACCATTCAGAATAGGAATCAGTAACCACTACTCTCTGGATACGATTTTTTAGCCAGTGTTCTGTCCATTTACATATGGATTTTTCCAAGCATGTGGACTTTACCTTACAAAATAGCCGTGTGTGGGGAACTGTCGCAAACGCTTTTGCAAAATCCAAGTATACCACGTCCACCGCCATCCCTCTGTCCAAGGTTTTGCTCACCTCCTCATAAAAGTAAAAAAAATCTGATTTCTAACTTCTGTCTTTCATGAATCCATGCTGTCTGTTACTTTATTTTTTTTTCCCCAGCAAGAACTCATCTATGTGGTCTTTTATTACACTCTTCAGTATCTTCCCAACTATAGAAGTTAAACTAACAGGTCTATAATTACTTGGTAAAGATTTTGACCCTTTTTTAAATTTTGGCACTTTACACCAATCCAATGGTATTATGCCAGTCATTAAAGAGTCCCTAAAAATTAGAAACAATGGCTTTGGTATTTATTGGTATGTAAGATTTCAGACCTTCACGCTTATTCTGTCTGATTCATACCATGTACATAACCTAATAAATATCATTGTACCACAGCTTTTGTAGAGCATGTACTTAGATATTTGTTGTGTTATATCCTTTGCTGCTTATTTTTGTACCTATGATGACAATTGTCATGTTTTTCATATGCTTATAAGATATTTATTCTTTAATAAAAGTTTATTGAGGGAAAAAAAAATATTATTTTGCATCTCGGTGCACAGTGTTCTTGTTGGTGGCACAATTGATTTCTTCAATGGAGAAAAGTCCAGCAAACACCTGAGATGTAACCATGGAGTCTGGAGTCTAATCTCAGAGGGGTATGTGTATGTTTAGTATAATAATACTCTGGCAACCTGATTTTCATTAGTTTCAGTAAAGAGTAGGGTGTCGTTTTGACAGTGTTGTTGGTTTTATTGGTGATGGGTTGTGGATGTGTTTAAATTTAGTTTTAATGTGTTTATGAAGTTTATATTTCTTTTTTAACCCATACTACATTAGGCCTCTGTTAATCCTCTTCAACCCTTCATGGAGGTTTTGCCTTTGCAAACAGCTATATACACAAAGTACAGACTGTATTTGTTCCCTTTTTTAAATACCTTGGCTAAACTGTAGAGCTGTACACTGTATACAGTATACGTTTCATGAACAGTCTGCATTGACGTGGTATCTTTATTAGCTACTACCCCACATCCATACAAGCACTTTCACCTTCACTGCGACAAAGTGCAATCATCTTGGATTTTACACGAATCTAACTCTAAACTATCATGTAAACTATATATTAGTAAAAATAACATTATGTTTGAAACGATTGTTAAAGGTTAAAGTGGTTGTAAAGGCTCAAGGTTTTTTACCTTCATGCATTCTATGCATGAAGGTAAAAAACCTTCTGTGTGCAGGAGTGCCCCCAGCCCACCCTAATGCTTACCTGAGCCCCATCGCAATCCATCAATGTGCACAACAGCCTCAGCTGTCCTGGGTCTCTGCCTCCTCACTGGTTGAGACAGCAAATGGGAGCCATTGGCTCCCGCTGCTGTCAATCACAGCCAGTCCACCAATGAGGAGAGAGGGGGCACGGCCAAGCCGTGGCTCTGTGTGTGAATGGATACAAGGAGCAGCGGCTTGGGAACACACCTGCTGACAGAAAGGAAGAGCCAGGAGAGCCTGTGGGGCACCCAGGAAGAGGAGGATCCAGACTGCTCTGTGCAAAACCACTGCACACAGTAGGTAAGTATAACATATTTGTTATTTCCAACCAAAAAAAAAAAGAACCTTTAGAATAACTTTAACTTTAAGTCTAGCTAAAAGTGATATTATAGTTTTAAAGTGTTACTAAACCCAGGACCCCGCATTCACTAAATCTGGTCTCCCACAGTACACACAACATGGAAATGCAATTGTTTTAGTAAATATAAACTCCTAAATACCTTTTCTCATCAGCAGTATATAGCAATTCTGTGGCTTCTGTCAGTGTCTGGCTGAGCACTGATTAAAGCTTGTAGGAGGATTTTTTTCTGCTCTGACTGTATAATGAGGCTGCAAAACCCCTGACCCTCTGTCTGGACAGTGCTGATCACATGCACCTTCCCAAAGAAAAAAAAAACTCTCTAGCCATACACCCTAGACTGAGCATGTGCAGAGTGACTCGGTACTATCAGCAGATGAATTGGGGACAGTAGAAGGGGAGGATCAGAGAAGATAGGATCAAACAGCCTTTTTACACAATGTGGAGGATTAACCCCTTAGGTTTCACGGTGAGTATAATAAACATGCTTTATTGCATATACAGACTGATTTTACTGTTGTGGGTTTAGTAACACTTTAAGTGTAGCCTGATGAGTCAGTTTCTCGCTTCCTATGCATCTTGAATTTTCTAACAGTGGAATTGCTATGCCACAATCAAAGGAATTGTGAGCATTCCTCTACACCTTGAGGTTTTCCAGTTTTATTCTCCATAATTTATAAAGCATTAAAACTCCAAGGGCAGACCCCTTAACTCAAATACAGAGACTCCACAATAATCAGAAGCATAGAAACTTGTACCTGGTGTAACTCTCTTAATCTGCAGATATGCAAGAACTGAAATATTCTTTGGTTGTGTAACACCTCCCTGACCTCCAGTAGGCATTGTCAATCCACCAGGGACAGTGCAGGCTGACATTTCACCTTAGGGTGTAGATGTCTTAAGTAATAGTGAGAAATGTGAACAGATGGGCACCAGTTACTTTTCACACTTAAAGCTCCAAAGAGAAGGAGGTAGGGAGTTCAGAACACCTGTACAGGAAAGGTCCTTTCATTTAAAATTCAGACCCTGTACCCTTTTAGTAGAAGTCATCTTCACTAGCAACCAGATCTTTCCCAATAGCAGTAGCCTTGATGATCCCATCTTGATGTTTTCCCAGGCTCTCCACGAGTTCCTCACCCAGGACCTCAGTTCTCCTGTCCCTTGCAAGGCTCCATGAGCACAGGGCCTTAATCAGCTGGACACACCGGATAGGCAGGCTGCTTTTGCTCCAAGCACATGCACAGGCAAAACCAAATGAACAAGTAGACTATAAATCAGCTAGATTGTCTACTACCCAGCAGGACTAAATTTAGATAGTAGCCCCTGTTCAGGACAGGAGTTGACTGATTTATTAATCACTTGCATACATACAATAGAAAGTGTTTACAGTTCCTAAATTGTACTTTAGTTTTGCCTCCAAGCATAAATTAAACAATTTTTGGGGAAATGGAATTTACCAATTTCTTATTTCTGTTGCAGGTGTTGTGTTCAGCCGGGATATAAGAGTCACCGTGGTAAGTCAATTTTGTATAGTAATCTTCAAGAAGTAGGAATGATGTTAAAACTGACTTGCTGTAAAAATGGGCAAAATTATTAAATGATTTAGGGTTTGTGCAGTTTCTCCTACTACATATTGTCAATTAATTGCTACTGTAAGGCAACCAATAAATGCAAGTGTATGACTGAGAGAGCAATTCTTGCAGCTTTTGACATGTAGCTGATTTATGAAAAGTGGGAAAGTTACAAGTTATAGGTCTGTTACCCACAGGAAACAACCACGTTAGCTTCTACTGTTGGGCTGACAATGAAATGATATATGGAAACAGCTTGAAGTTGGCAGCATTTCAATTTAATCCCATAAAGATTTGACGAGAAATGTAGAAAAACATATAGAATATAATACACACGGGTATACAGTGATCAAAAGTACATGCAAGGTTAAAGTAACAAAGGTACCATAGGGCTTAATAACAACCTCAGAAAATTACAGTTATGGATGAATATTCATTTTATAAAAAAGGGATTATTTCATTATTCTTAGCATAAAGAAATGCACAGAAAAAGGTACTGATGAGTTTTATGCCTCGTACAAGAAAAAGAAAAAAAAAAGTTACATCTTGAGAGCAAAAAGCAATATAAGCATTTGAATTTATATTGCTCAAAATTCTATAAATTGCCCATTTTCTATTTTTTAAAGGGTAACTCCATCTTATCAGTCCAAATTGTAGTTGTTTAATAATTATCCAAGTTTTTACTTGAATGCTGTAAGGTTTTCTCTTGACAGTGTTGGAGTAGTCTGAGTCTGCTCACCTCAAGGTATCCTGTATAGGGACACTTTGAGGGAAACCTTTTCCCCCCCAAAGATGTGGAAAGTTCTTATGACAAATACCAGCATGTCAGACTGGGGAGGAGTCCTAGATGCTCTCCTGGTGCAACACACTTATTCATCGAAGGACGCCTATCGTCCCATTAACATCCTAGAAGTCTGTTCAGTTGTCTCTTCATCAACCACTTGACCACTGGAAAGTTTTACCCCCTTTTCTGACCAGGCCATGTTTTGCATTTCAGCACTGTGCTGCTTTAACTGGCAATTATACGGTCATGCGATACTATACCCAAACAACATTTATATAGTTTTTGCATACAGAGCTTTTTTTGGCAAGACAAAAAAAAAGAGCAAAACTTTTGAAAAAAACTATTTTCTAATTTCTGTTGTAAAAAGTATCCAATAAATTTAAACTGTAATAAATTTAGGCCAAAATGTATTCTGCTACATGTCTTTGGTTAAAAAAATCAAAATAAGTGTATAGTAATTGGTTTTTGTGAAAGTTAGAGCGTCTACAAACTATGGTATATATACTGGAATGTATCCAGGTTTTACTCTGACTATTTCTTGAGGTGCTAAAATGCCAGGGCAGTATAAAACCCCCCAAATGACCCCTTTTTGGAAAGTAGATACCCCAGGGAATTTGCTGAGAGTTCATGTTGAGGCCTTGGAAGGTTTTATTTTTTTTGCTAAGTTTTTAAAAATGTAAAAACATTTTTTTCCTTTTTTCTCCCCAAAATTTTCACTTTAAAGCGGAGTTCCAGCTGAAAAAATAAATAAAAGTCAGCAGCTACAAAAACTGTACTTGCTGACTTTTAGAATACAGCCACTTACTTGTCGCACAGTCCAGCGGTGTCCTCACCACCGCTGGTTTCACCGGCTGTCTTCTCTCCCTGGCGCCGGCATCTTTAGTGTGGGCATCCGGCTGGGACAGCTTGCAGCTTCACAGCTGGGTGCCCACTGCGCATGTGCGTGAAGCGCTGTGCTTTGTGAATGGCCCCTTAGTCTTCTGGGACCTGTCAAGTGTCCCAGAAGACTACGGGGAGGGAGGACAACTTCCTCTTCTGATTGCCTAGGTGATCGCAGCGGAAGTGAGAGTGTGTACCTGTCAAATTCGGGTACCCACTCCACCCCCTGCTCCCCAAAAGTGCCAATCCTTAATGGGGAGCGGGGGACAAAGCATTAAAGCGGAACTTCCCCTTTTGGGTGGAGCTCCGCTTTAATAAGATATTTCTAACTCATGCCATTGGTGTATGTGGAATTACACCCCAAAACACATTCTCCTACTTCTCCCGAGTATGGGGATACCACATGTGAGAGACATTATGGCGGCCTAAAACCAATGACAACCTTCAGGCTTTCAAAGTGTATAATTTCCTCATTTCACTTCCTCACTATCTATCACAGTTTCGGAGGCCCTGAAATGCCAGGATAGCAGAAGCAGCACTCCAAATGACAAGCTTTTGGAATGTAGACACCCCAATGTATTTGCTGAGAGGCATGTTGAGTTTGTGGAAGATATTTTTTTTGCCACAGGTTTTTGAAAATGACAAAAAAAAGTTCTGTTATTTGTACAAAGTTTTAACTTTAATGAGATGTTTCTCACACATACCATGGACATATGTGGAATTACAGCCCAAAACACATTCTGCTACTTCCTCCAAGTATAGGGATACCACATGTGCAACTTTTTTGGCAGCCTAGCTATGTAGATGCCCAAAATCACCACCTTCAGGCTTTTTTCTCATGTCACTTCTATACTACCTATCACAGTTTCGGAAGCCCTGAAATGCCAAGATAGTACCACCCCCCAAATGACCCCATTTTGGAAAGTTAAACAACCCAAGGAAACTGAAAAGGTAAGCACAGTGAGTATTTTGCAGATCTCATTTTTTTTACAAGGTTTTGAAAAATTAAAAAATAAATTGCTTAGAAGCCCCAAACATAGATTTTTTAAAGCAGAGGCCCTAGAGAACACAGTATTTGTGCAGCAGTTTTTCAAATGCAGTTAAAAAAAAGAAACCCTTTTTTAATTTTAATGCAAAATCACACAATATAATACCCAATTATTTGGTAAAATTTAAAAGATGATGCTATGCCAAGCAAATGGATACCAAGCATGCCACACTTTAAAATTGCGCATGCCCGTGTAATGGCAACAAACTACATACATTTTTTTATCCATAGGCAATGCTTTAAAGGCCTTTACAAGTTACTAATTTTGATTTACACAGGAGATCTAGTGCTAAAATTACTGCTCTTGATCTGACATTTGCGGTGATACTTTACTTGTATGGTGCGATCGCTGTTTACGTACCAAGGTGGGATGGACACGTGTTCGCCTTTGCGTGAGGGGATAGGGGCAATTCTTTTTATTTCTTTCATTTTTTACACCATCCCTTTATTTTTTTTAAGTCACTTTTATAGTTTTTACAGGGAATGTAAATATCCCCTGTGGTAGCAATAGGCAGTGACAGGTACTCACTGAGAAACCTAGAGTCGATTAGACCCAGATCTCTCCTCTGCCCTTACTATAATCTGGTCACTGATGTGTGATCAGATGCTTTCCTAATTTTAAAATTGCGCCGTTTACATCTGGCGAATCCAGAAGTGATGAAATGCTCATAGCTTCCGGCTTCTGAGACCATAGAGATGATCTGAGCCATTCTGGTTTCTGTTCAACTTTATGGTCAGCAGGCAGGACTGCCGGCTACATACCCCAGTTGCTCGAGAAAGCCATGAAGGTGGCGGGGGGGGGGGGGGGGGCATCTGTAGGCTGAATGAAAGAAAACCTAACAGATTCCTCCATTCACATCATTCAATGTGGATGAAGAAAGCTCTGCCAGAAACCGTGTGGGATATGCCCACCACTGGAATCTACCACCCTGTATCCATCCACTTTTAATGTTGAGCATACATGTAGTGTTCTTATTTTATGAAAAAAAGAGCCTAACAGATTCCTCCATTCACATGATTTGGATGAAGCAATCTCTGGCAGACAAAAAGTGAAAAAAAAGACAAATTCCAAAACACAAGAGGACCTTCTAAATGGCTGATGTGTTTTGAGGGGGGATCCCGTCTTTCCCCTTTTGCGTTTTGGGGTTTGTCTTGGTGACCAGGTCACTTTGAGTGCATTGTGGACTCTGATATGCCTTTATCATTATTTGTCTGTGAGTATGCATCGATTTTATGAAATTAATAAACCTATCACTTAGGTAATGTACAAGGCTGGTGCAACCTCTTTTCCTTGTTTTACAGTGCTTCTTTTGGGTTTTCCCTGATCCCCAGAGGGCAACAAAGCTTGTGTCGGTATTGTAATTGCTAAGGACCTATGATCCATCTATTGCAGTACACTGCTTTTTCTGCTTTTAGTTTGGGTCTGGGTACCAGGGAGGACGTCAGGAAAATGCCTCTCATGCAGCTGGCTCACTGCATCTGGATTTGGGGTTTGGGCCAAAGCACCTTCTGAACACAAAAGGGCCGCGATGAACTCTTCCTGAAATTTTAGGAAAAATTCACTTCTTCCAGTTGCTTTGACAAGCACAAATGCATTGTACAGAGCCAATTGAAATAAATATACGGACACTTTTTTTGTAACAGTGTCTGGCTTTAAAGGAAACTAAGTAGGGGGCGCATGCGCGGAAACTAACAAATTTCTTCCCTGCCATCACTGCTGGAATCCAAAATGGCGCTGGCGGCTGAGACGTGAGGGACAGCAGGCAGGAGAGGGACTACACTGCCCAGCAACAAGACCACAGACTACAGTACCAGCTATATCCAGGGGACCCTGGTGAGTTGTCTCCCCCCCTGTCCCCCACCTCTAGAAGCCCTGCCAAATCCAAACCCAGGCTGGACCCTGAGCAGCAGCCTGAAAATCAGGCTCTCAGCCACCCACCTCCTCAGATACAGGCAGACCTCCCTGTTATAGAGGCATTCTCAGCTACGGATCAACCAATAACCAAGATATGCATGAAGAACATGCTATTATCTCTCAGGCAAACCCTGCACAATGACATGTCATCATCCCTAGTACACATCACCACCGTGGTAAAGCAGCAAGAGCATAGAATACAACATATTGAAACCAAAATGGGCGACATTATAGCGCACAATGATTTGATTGACGCACATACAGATCATACTTCTGACATTGAACAAATCAATCTGAAACTAGCGGACCTAGAAGATCGGTCGAGACGTAATAACATCAAATTCAGAGGTATCCCTGAAAGCGTCACTAACGAAGCATTGCTGCCCTATATACAACAGTATATGAAATTCCTTATGCCAGCTATCTCCGACTTAGAGATTGCTATAGACCGAGCTCACCGACTACCTAAGCCTTCATTCTTACCGGCTTCCATCCCAAGAGATGTCCTAGCCCGGATTCATTTCTACCATATAAAAGAAAAAATTATGCTGGCGGCCAGGAATTCATCTGCACTCCCACCTTCACATGCAAATATCCGGTTATTCGCAGACCTCTCTAAGACAACACTGCTTAACTGCAAAAAGATGATTACCATCACTAAAGCCCTGCGTAATCACGGTATACCATATCAATGGGGCTTCCCCATAAAATTGACCGTAAAACAACACGGTAAAATCTTCACCATTAGAAGCCTTGAAGCGGGTCTGGACTTGCTCAAATCTTGGAAAATAATCCCTGAAGATGCACAACATAACTCACCTACTCCCAGAATATGGAGGCTGATTAAGCCCGTTAAGGCCCACCTCCGCTATAACACAAATTCAACATCTCAAGTTGGCATCACTCTCCACTAATCTCTGGCGATCGGCCAAGTTACAAAGATCTTATGTTACTAGAATTTGTTTGGCTTGACCTTTTTTTCGGTCAGAGCCTGTTCGAACCCCCCACTTCTGAAGCAGCAAGTCAGGCTACTCAGACCACTTGCATTCTACGCAAGTTTTTTTTTTACCCCTATCCACCTTCCTCTCTACCTCCTTCCCTGGCACCACCAGTCACTCAAACTAGCCTACACACTAATATTTCCACGACGAAATCACATGGAAACTCCACCCAGCCTCAGCAACCGAACCTAAACGGCTTTACTACCTCGGATCACCTCCTCCCTCTCGTAGATCCAATTACACAACTTCATAGCTTCTCAAATATCACCTCAAACATCTCGCTCCGCACTCAAAGACCCCCATCATGATCAACATTACTTCCCTCAACGTCCGAGGCCTAAACTCTCCATTTAAAAGATCGATGCTACAAAACGAAACTAGAAGGTTCCAAGCGGATGTCCTTTTTATTCAAGAATCCCACTTCGCCACAAACAAGATCCCCCAATTCCACCTCTGATTCCCAAACACCTTTATGGCTACTAACCTCAAGAAACAAAAAATGGAGTCATCACGGCTATAAGAGATTCTATCCAGTTCCGACGCATTTCAGAAACTATTGACCCTCAAGGTCGTTACCACATTCTAATATGCCAACTAAACAATAACTACTACACTTTGGTAAATGTCTATGGGCCCAACAAAAGACAGCTGAAGTTCTTCAACAAGCTATACAAAACCATCTCATTATTAAAACAAGGCAGAATTATCATCGGAGGTGACTTCAACATCATCGGAAACCCACAACTTGACTCGTCCTTTAACAACAGATCGGCTACACAAACCTTCAACCAATTCCTTCACAACCAGGACCTCTACGACATTTGGAGATGCCAACATAGCAACGAGAAAGACTATATCTATTACTCCCCTGCGCACCTTTCATACTCCAGAATTGATTTTTTCCTCACGGACAAATGGACATTACAACATATCTTATCTAAAATTGGTACAATTACTTGGTCAGACCATGCTCCAATCCACATCTCATTAGACGATAATCAACGCTCAGCAATCCCGCCTATCTGGAGATTGTACTCTACGATCCTGAAGAACCCAGAACACCAGAAACATATCTTAGAAGCACATAACCTATTCTTTGAAACCAACTCGATCCCTAATATGCCTATAACCACAATTTGGCCTACGTATAAGGCATACATGAGAGGTATCCTCATACAATTAAACTCCCGCATCAAAAAACAAAGATCACATCAAATTAACCAAATCCTAGCCTCCATTAAACGGAACGAGGAAATAAACAAAAAATACCCAAACACCTCCACAGCCACAACCCTGGCCTCTGAGAAATAAATTACGAATAATTTTGTTACATGATTACGACCTTAACCTACAGAGAAACAAATCTAAATTCTATGCGCTTGGTGACAAAGCGAACGCACTCCTATCGAAAATAATTAAACAAAAAAGGCTTAAATTTAAGATCGCCACGATTAAACACCCAACGACACAGGCACTACTTACAAACCCACGAGACATATCCAACGCCTTTGTGACATATTACCAAACATTATATAAAATTAAGGATGATCTAAACACAACCCAACCCACTGCCACTAATATTCAAAACTTCCTAGACACTACCAACCTACCCCGACTCTCAGCGACTCAACTTTCAGCGCTATCAATACCAATTTCCCCCGCAGAAATAGAACGTACAATAACAAGTCTACCCCTAAACAAATCTCCAGGAAACGATGGTTTCACTAATGAATTCTTTAAAATAATGGCACCCAACCTCACACCACATTTGTCTGTATTATTTAACCATGTCGCCTCTACGGGGACATTCCCCTCAGAAATGCTACAATCAGTAATCACAACCATCCCTAAACCAAACAAAGACCCCCAATTGGTCCAAAGCTACAGGTCGATTTCTCTACTAAACACGGACATAAAATTATATGCCAAAATAATCGCTCAAAGATTGCTCCCTTACCTCCCTACACTGATTCACCCGACCAAGTGGGATTTATTCCAGGTAGACAAGCACCTGATGCTACCAGAAGAATAATATCCCTCCTCTACAAACCTGAAGCCACCAAACAACCCTCTCTACTCTTATCGCTTGATGCTGAAAAAGAATTTGATCGAATTCATTGGCTTTTTATGAAACTTACGCTCCAAAAATTTGGACTTGCAGAGTGGATGCTATCGGCAATCCTCGCCCTTTACTCCAATCCGTCTGCTACAGTTCTAACGAATGGTACACTCTCAAAACCTTTCCAAATTTCTAACGGCACCAGACAGGGTTGCCCCCTGTCTCCCATAAGTTTCACCCTATTAATTGAGCCTTTGGCTTCTAAACTCAGAGATGATCCAACATTCACAGGTATTTCTCATTTTAAAACGGACCATAAAATCAGCCTCTTCGCGGACAATATTATTCTAATGGTTACTAATCCTTATAGATCGCTCCAAACAATACGCATGCACCTCCACAACTATTCAGAAGTCTCCTATTATAAGCTTAACGAACCGAAATCCTCTATCGTGAACCTTTATACTCCTCCTAAGATCCAAAATATGCTAACCAAACAATTCCCCTATACGTGGGCACAACACAGCATCCCATATCTAGGAATCAAACTCACAACCGCTACTAACCAATTATACGAAAATAATCACAAACTACTACTTGACTCCATCCCACAGGAACTTAAGCAACTGCACACACAAACATTATCGACAATGGGCAGAATAGCAACCCTGAAAATGTACATATTACCTAAAATACTCTACATATTCCGCACCCTTCCTATTCCACTTCCTAACTCCTTTTTCTCCAAACTTCAAGCGATCCTAAATAAATTCGCGTGGAATTCAAAAAAACCTAGGTGTACGACTAACCTAATAATCAGACCCTTCTCCAGAGGTGGAGCAGATCTTCCCCATTTAAAGTCCTACTACAACGCCACGCTTCTAGACCAGCTCTTCTTTTGGTGGCATCCCACCAAAGACAAATCGTGGTCCTTTATGGAAATTTCCCCACAATTCCCACATACTCCAGACAAACTTTTACTTCTCCCGTTACATACCCAAAATCTCCCTCTAGCCAAACATCCATGTATAAAAGCCTCTTTACAGGCCTGGTCTGACCTCTTATACCTTAATCACCCAGAAAACGAGACAACAAAAATTCAGACTCCCCTTGCTACACTACACATCATTATCCCCTCTTTAAACCTGACACAGTGGGAAAATAGAGGTATAGCCAATATTCGAGACTTATATTCAAATCATAAACTAATGTCCTTTTCTGATCTTCAAGAAAAATTTCACCTTCCTGACAATGAAAATTTCACATATATAAGAATAGCCCACACCATACATAAAATAGACTTGCCTCTAACACTCGCAATCCCCTCCACTGTGTATCTTTTTTTTCAAAGAACGCAATATCCTAAGAAGGGAATCTCAACCTTTTATACGCTTATCAATAAAAATCAGTTTAATATCCATACCACTTTCCTAACTAACTGGGAAAAAATCCTTCTTCAACCGGTGTCTCCACACACTTGGGCAAAAACCTTCAATACCACATACAAAGCCTCCAAATGTAGCTCCCACTGGGAATCGTACATGAAAATCTTACATCAGTGGTATTTAACGCCCGTTAAACTTAATCTATACTACACTCAACATTTGCCCAAGTGCTGGAGACACTGCGGAGAAATGGGAACAACCCTTCATACTTAAAAAGCCCTCCCTGGACCCCAATGACCCGAACAACCTCAGACCCATCTCCCTGCTCCCATTTACATCTAAACTCCTCGAGCGCCTAGTCTACACCCACCTATGCTCTCACCTCAACGACAACAACCTCCTCGATCCCCTACAGTCCGGCTTCCGTCCCCTACACTCCACCGAAACTGCCTTACTCAAACTCTCCAACGACCTGCTAACCGCCAAAGCTAATGGTCACTATTCAGTGCTCCTACTCCTTGACCTCTCTGCGGCCTTCGACACAGTCGACCACCCCCTCCTCCTCAAAAAACTACACTCCCTCGGCCTCAGAGATTCTGCTCTCTCCTGGCTCTCATCCTACCTGTCACAACGCTCCTTCAGCATTACCTATAATGCTACCACCTCCCCCTCACTCCCCCTCTCTGTTGGGGTCCCTCAAGGCTCTGTCCTTGGGCCCCTTCTCTTCTCCATCTATACCTCCTCCCTTGGCCAACTCATACACTCTCACGGCTTCAACTACCACCTCTATGCCGACGACACACAAATCTATCTCTCAACCCCCCACCTCACCACCTTGGTCTCAGCCCGAATCACACACCTACTGAGCGACATATCAGACTGGATGTCGCTCCACTTCCTTAAATTGAACCTCTCCAAAACCGAGTTTCTTGTCTTCCCCCCAGCCCGGACACCACCTCCCATTGATTTCTCCGTCATATCCAACAACGCTACCATCAAACCCGCCCTGCAGGCCAGAGTACTGGGTGTCATTCTGGACTCCAACCTATCCTTCCAGCCCCAAGTCCAATCTTTAACAAACTCGTGCAGACTCCACCTCCGCAACATCGCCAAAATCCGCATGTTCCTAACCCCAGAAACCACTAAACAGCTCATCCACTCTCTCATCATATCACGACTCGACTACTGCAACTCCCTCCTCACTGGCCTGCCTCGCCGCTGGCTATCCCCGCTTCAGTCGATCCTGAATACGGCTGCCAGACTCATTCACCTTTCCAACCGCTCTGTCTCCGCCACCCCCCTCTGTCAATCCCTCCACTGGCTTCCGATTGCGCAACGGATCAAATTCAAAATCCTAACGCTGACGTACAAAGCTGTCCACCATACTGCCCCGAACTACATCACTGACCTAATATCCAAGAACCGCCCAGCACGCACACTCCGCTCCTCACAAGACCTCCTTCTCTCTAGTTCCCTGGTCTCCTCCTCCCATGCCTGCCTCCAGGACTTCTCCAGGGTGTCACCCATCCTCTGGAACTCCCTGCCCCAACCCATCAGATTATCACCTACTCTCCTCTCCTTTAGGCACACCCTGAAAACCCATCTCTTCAGGGAAGCCTACCCCACCCCCTGCTAACTTGCCGACCTCCTCCACTCTTCCTACCACTCCATCACCCACAGCTATCTCCTCCTGTGCCACCATCCCCTCCCTCCTAGATTGTAAGCTCGAAAGAGCAGGGCCCTCGAACCCCTCGTGTATCACATTGTATTGGTATTTTTCTGTCACATGTTCTGTCCCCCTTTGTAATGTACAGCGCTGAGCGAACTATTGGCGCTTTATAAATACTGTATAATAATAATAATATGCTCTGGTCATGTAAATCTCTTAAATCGTATTGGAATAAAGTATTCCAATTGATCTCCTCCATATCCGGAATCCCGACGACTCCAAGTCCTGCTTTAGCCCTCCTACACTTAGGAATTGACAACTTTCCCTCAGTTTCATGTACTGTCATAATCCACGTACTACCAGTGGCAAAAAGTAACATCACCAAATTCTGGAAATCCACCACTGCCCCCTCGTTCGCAACCCTTACTGTTGAACTCAATCTCCATTGTGAAATGGAGAAGAGAACAGCAACTCAGAATCTCTCATACCATAAATTCCGATCTCAATGGTCTCGGTGGCTTCAAAACCCTAACTGCTCTGTCAAGTGACTTATGTAATAGCATAATAATATACTACAGACAATTCACCCGACTAGTGCCTCCCTTCCCCCTTCCTCCCTCACCCCCTCCTCCCTCCCTCCACTGGTTATCACACTTCCAACCTTAGAAGGTCCATAAAGAATTGAGTATACCTCTCGTGGATCCGTGGTCGTGCTTTATCGTCCCCAGCCAAATGGTGGGGACTTGTCTTCTTTTTTGAATATGTGTTTATTTCCCTGCTGACACAGTTTATTGTATATACCGCTCAGTTCTTATCTTCCTTGCGGCTTGTGAAAACATGTTTGTTGAAAATATTTTAATAAAAATATTTGAATATAAGGGAAACGAAGTACAGCTTCATCATCTGGTCGTTGAAGTCCACCCATCCCATTTTCGGTTTCATTGGTTCTTTATTATAAGTTTTAACATATACAGTACATAGAAATAGAACAAAGTTATAACAGTTGTCAACAAATCAATGGGTCCGTCTTAGAGAACCAGAATATACCAGGTTACAAGGTGTATATGATGTCAGATGAATGGTTCAAAACAAAATACTCATGTTAATGCATGAGGCCTAAGGATGGTTGTGAAGTTTGTACTCTAGACAAAGGGAAGGGGAGGTAGAGGGAAAAAGAGGGAGGGGGAGGGTAAAGAGGGAAGGAAGGAAAAGGAAGGTAAGTGGAAGTTAGAGGCGGGGAAGGAGAATGGATATTAGGAGGGAGTGGGTGGGGAAAAAAGGAAAAGGAGAACACCAGCAATGTAAACATATGATCAAAAGAAGTGAATTTTACACATGTACTGTACATTTCAGATGTTGTAACCATGTAGACCATGTGTTGGTGAATTTTTTTATTAGTACATTTTTTCTGGCTACTAACACTTCCATTTGACATTGAAAATTAAGATCTGCAATTTTCCTAAGCAAAAAAAAGAGCTAATAGATCTGCAATACCGTAATGTGTGGGCAATAGTGCCTTTGCTACCGCATTGTCTCCAACATGTGGGAGGATTATTAGGGCATATCTTGGAGAGCCAGTAGGGAGTTAAGTACCACCAATGGAGAGTTTTTTTTTTTTATATGATTCCCAGTGATTAGAATAATGAGAGGCTTTGTGAGTTTATTTAAACGACTGCTCCCTGAACATATATGATGTCAGCTTGGAGAACTTTTACTTCTTTCTGGAGAGCTGTTCTTTTCTGAGGACTGTTTAATCCCCTGACATTGATAGAGACAAACTTGAGAGCCACAGCAGGGTCAAGAGTAACAAGCTCGCAAAACATAGAGTGGGTGCTACTGGTGGAAGACAAGTCTATTGAGACTATTTGCTTGAGGAGATGCTAATCAAAAATTGAGCAAAAAAAAAAACTGTTTGGCGTGAAATCACCATTTGTAGGCAATGTAGTTATTTTGCAGGGCCTTGGTAATAGCTGCTAGTTGTCTCCTACGTTCCACTGTTGTTTTAGAAAGGTCAGCGTAGAGTTTGATACTTGTAAAGTGTTCAGGTAACCTAGTGGCTCTTTTTGCTGCAAGCATAATTTTTTCTTTAGTATTGAAAAAATGGATGCAAGATAGAACATCTCTAGGTGTGGATGCAGAAAAGTGAGATGGCTTTGGGATCCTATGAGCTCTATCTATTTCCATGTCTTTAGAGGACAGGCCAGGTAGTAGAGAGCGCATCAGAGTTTGCAGATATTTCACAAGTTCAGATTGCTGAATTTCTTCAGGCGTATTTCGAAATGTTATTTCGTCTGTACTGGTCTTATAGGTCTGCTAATTTTAGTTTTTTCTGCTGGAGCTCATCTTCATGCTCTGTGTATCCATCAACTAGATTATTTGCATTAATTATGTTATCCATTTTAGATTCTGTGCATATAATTCATTGGTCCTGATCCTGGACTGTGTGAGCTAGGGAGGAGACCGCTGTAGAGAGGTCAGTATACAGAGATTATTTAAGGAAATCAGCATATTCTTCATGATCTGTTCTGATATAGGTTGATTTGAGGCTGGGAAGAAACCTATATTAGGTGGTAATTCTGTATTAGTAAGAGGCAGCATGAGAGGGGTTAATTTATTTTTATTTATTTCAGGTACTTATATAGCGCCATCAATTTACGCAGCACTTTACATATATATTGTACATTCACATCAGTCCCTAACCCTCAAGGGGTGTACAATCTAAGATCCCTAACTTACATTCATACATACACATACTAGGGCCAATTTACACAGGAGCAAATTCACCTACCAGCATGTCTTTGGAGTGTGGGAGGAAACCGGAGTACCCGGAGGAAATCCACGCAAGCACAGGGAGAACATGCAAACTCCAGACAGGTGGTGCCGTGGCTGGGATTCGAACCAATGACCCTAGTACTGCCAGGCGGAAGTGCTACCCATTTAGCCACTGTGCTGCCTGTATGGGTGCCGTGCCTTCTCTTTTAGGTTTGGGTTTAACTGGGCTGGCTGTGGAGGGTGAGCTAAGTGGAGAAAACTTACTGTGTGCCTCATGAGAGAGAGTGAGACCCGATCTCTGTGCAGGGCTGAGTCTTGAAAGAATGATAGGGAGAGGACCGCGAGAAGTCACTGTGTGAGCCACTGGCGTCATCTTGTAGATCTTGAGATAAGAAGTCTGTCAGCTTTTGTGGAAGATGATTATCCTTCCTTTTCTTGGTCATAGTGCCCAGGTGCAGTAGGAGTAAACTGGCTGCTGTTGGGGTATATTTCGTGCCCTGGAAAAGTCGCGATGTAGCCGCTAAAGCTCGTTAAGCAGGGGAGCTCAGGAGTTATGCTGCCATCTTCTGAGCCAGGCGACTACTCCCCCTCCACTCATCTCATTTTAAGGTTATAGTCGTGGACACAGATGCCGTGAATAACACCAGATACCATAAACATTTGCACTGTTGTATCTGCATGAATGGAAGATAGGACTAAAACATCCCGTTTTTCATTCCACTTCACTGCAAGAAATTCTCCCCCATTCGAAGTCAGGTGTTTACAAGCCATTTAGGGAAGCCCCTACAATTAGGTTGTACAGTATCACAGTACCCCATAAGGAAATAGGGTGACACCAAGTTTCATTACTAACTTGCCACTGCTCTCCATGTAGTCTGAGAATCCAGATGACTATCTTTTCCCTTATAAATCCTAAAAGCATTTGGCACGATCTGGATCGGTCATTCTTGCTGGGGAGATACTGCTTGAATGCAAGAAAAATTAATGAGGAACTCATCTACGCAGATGTTTTATTGGGGGATATACACATCTGCAAGTTTCATAAAGTGATTTATATGAAGCCAAGTTTTGTGGAGCCAATCACATTTAGGGTCACCCTGAAGATGACAGTGTATTGTCGTTGAAATGCATGAAATTCATTATATTCTCATATCTACACCTGGCTATGGCAGCAGAGAACATGGGCATATGATGAATTGGGTCTGTGGACCAAAATGACCACATTTAATTTTTTTGTAATTCCCATGTTAAGGGTTAGGCCCAAAATATTTTTAACCTCGGAAAGCGTGATACGTTCAAATGGTCTGGCAAGGTATGAATTTGGGTCGGTGGCGATGTACTAGAAGTGACAGTGTATGAGAAGTGACTGTGATCTACTGACACTGCACTTGATGGGGGAGGGGCTAAACACAAGTGATGGCAGGTTTTAGGGCTGATCCTGCTAACTGCATTTTAGGGACACTATACTATTAGGGACGCAAGTATAGTTCTGATCAAGATAGTGATCCATTCAGACACTATACTAGTAATGTACAGTGGGGATCAAAAGTTTGGGCACCCCAGCTAAAAATTTGTATTAATGTGCATAAAGAAGCCAAGGAAAGATGGAAAAATCTCCAAAAGGCATCAAATTACAGATTAGACATTCTTATAATATGTCAACAAAAGTTAGATTTTATTTCCATCATTTACACTTTCAAAATAACAGAAAACAAAAAAATGGCGTCTGCAAAAGTTTGAGCACCCTGCAGAATTTATAGCATGCACTGCCCCCTTTGCAAAGCTGAGACCTGCCAGTGTCATGGATTGTTCTCAATCATCGTCTGGGAAGACCAGGTGATGTCAATCTCAAAGGTTTTAAATGCCCAGACTCATCTGACCTTGCCCCAACAATCAGCACCATGGGTTCTTCTAAGCAGTTGTCTAGAAAACTGAAACTGAAAATAGTTGACGCTCACAAAGCTGGAGAAGGCTATAAGAAGATAGCCAAGCATTTTCAGATGTCAATATCCTCTATTCGGAATGTAATTAAGAAATGGCAGTCATCAGGACCAGTGGAAGTTAAAGCAAGATCTGGAAGACCAAGAAAAATATCAGACAGAACAGCTCGCAGGATTGTGAGAAAAACAATTCAAAACCCACGTTTGACTGCACGATCCCTCCAGAAAGATCTGGCAGACACTGGAGTTGTGGTACACTATTCCACTATAAAGAGATACTTGTACAAATATGGTCTTCATGGAAGAGTCATCAGAAGAAAACCTCTACTATGTCCTCACCACAAAAATCATCGTTTGAACTTTGCAAATGAACATATAGACAAGCCTGATGCATTTTGGAAACAAGTTCTGTAGACCGATGAGGTTAAAATTGAACTTTTTGGCCGGAATGAGCAAAGGTACGTTTGGAGAAGGGGCACAGAATTTAATGAAAAGAACCTCTGTCCAACTGTTAAGCATGGGGTTGGATCAATCATGCTTTGGGGTTGTGTTGCAGCCAGTGGCACAGGGAACATCTCACGAGTAGAAGGAAAAATGGATTCAATAAAATTTCAGCAAATTTTGGATGGTAACTTGATGCCATCTGTGAAAAAGCTGAAGTTAAAGAGAGGATGGCTTCTACAAATGGATAATGATCCTAAACACACCTCGAAATCCACGGGGGATTACATCAAGAGACAAACTGAAGGTTTTGCCATGGCCTTCACAATCTCCTGACCTCAACATAATTGAAAATCTATGGATAGACCTTAACCATTAGCCGCCCGGCCAATAGCCGTTTGGCGGCTTGAAAAGCGCTGCAGCTTTCCGGGTCCACGCCATTTGGCGTGCTCCCGCACATGCGCCGTTTGCGCTATTGCAGAGCGGCGCAGCAGCGGGATCTGTCACCGCCCGTGCACCTCGGACACGGCCGATGACAGATCCGAGTACCGGCTCCCGTTGCCGGTACCATGTGACCTGCCGCGACCAATCACAGCAGGTCACATGACAGTTGTATACAATGGATGGCTTCATTCATGATGCCATCCATTGTATACTAGTGCCTAGCTGTGAATGGTCACAGCTAATCACATGCACATGTCATGTGATTAGCTGTGACCAAATCACAGCTAAGCACAAAAAAAAAAAAAAAAAAAAAGCTGAATGAATCGATTTCATTCAGCTAAATGCTTGCTTATAGCAAAGTAATTCTTTGCTATAAGCAAATTGTGTAAAAAAAAAAAAAAAAAAAAAAATACTGATCACTTCCCCAAAGTAGTACAATGTTACTATGGTAACATTGTACTATTTTGGTCATAGTAAAATATGAAAAAAAATCTTAAAAAAAATAAAAAAAAAATGTAATAAAAAATTAAATATAATAAAAAAATAAAAAAAAATTAAAAAAAAATATAATTTTTTTTTTTTTTCATACTGTCACCAGTCAGTGTCCCTGTTCACCGCCATGCCAGTTATATGATGACGCTGTACTGCACTGGTGACAGTATGTAAAAAAAAAAATAGTGAAAATAATATTTTTCATTTTTTCATTTTCGGAAAAATTATGACAAAAAAATACAACTTCAAAAAACTCGCCATGCCTCTTATGAAGTACGTCCGACTGTCTACTCAGCAAAAAGGGGTCATTTGGGGATATCTGTACTATTCTGACATTCTTGGACCTCAAGAAATTAGATTGGCTGTCAGTACTTCAGGATTGATCAATATTCAGATCTATACCATAGTTTGTGAACTCTATAACTTTCCTACAAACTAAATAATACATCCTAATTTGGGTTATTTTCACCAAAGACATGTAGCAGAATACATCTCGGCCTAAATTTATGAAGAACAATTATTTATTTGTAAACTTTTATAACAGAAACAAAGAAAAATGTGGTTTTTTTTCAAAATTTTTGGTCTTTTTTTGTTAATTTAGCAAAAAATAAAAACCCCAGCGGTGATTAAATACCACCAAAAGAAAGCTCTAGTTGTGTGAAGAAAATGATAAAATTTTAGTTTGGGTACAATGTTGTATGACTGCGCAATTGTCATTCAAAGTGTGAGAGCGCTGAAACCTGAAAAATGGCCTGGGCAGGAAGGTGTAAAATTGCACGGTATTGAAACGGTTAAACGAGCAGTGCGTGACAGACAGCCCAGAAATCTCAAAGAACTGGAAGACTTTTGGAAGGAATAATGGGCAAAGATACCTCAAACAAGAATTGAAAGACTCTTGACTGGCTACAAAAAGCGTTTACAAGCTGTGATAATTGCCAAAGGGGGCAGTACAAGATATTAACTCTGTAGGGTGCCCAAACTTTTGCAGACGCCATTTTTTTGTTTTCTGTTATTTTGAAAGTGTAAATGATGGAAATAAAATCTAACTTTTGTTGACATATTATAAGAATGTCTAATCTGTAATTTGATGCCTTTTGGAGATTTTTCCATCTTTCCTTGGCTTCTTTATGCACATTAATACAACTTTTTAGCTGGGGTGCCCAAACTTTCGATCCCCACTGTAGGTTATAGTGTATCTGTGATAGTATTGCTATCAAACAGTTAAATGTGATGGTGATAGTGTGGCAAGCATTCTGACACTATCTGGGAGGGACCCTAACTGACGGTTATGCTATCTGACATTGCCTGTGGCACTAATACAGTGATCAGTAAAAAAAATCTGTACAATGTACTAATGCCACTGGTGACAGGGCATTGAAAGGGTTAACAGTGAGGGGCAATCAGGGGGTAAAGTGTGCTTAACTAAGTGTTTTTAATGTGTATGTGTGCTGCTTGTACACACTGTGACTGAACTCTTCTCTCTCTGGAGCTGAAAAGGGCTCCAGGAGAGTAGATCACGTAAGTTCCTGTGTCAGTGTTTTGTAAACATAGGCACAGGCTGATCTGTGATCAGTACACCCGATCATCAGGTCCATGCCAAAATTCAGTGGCCTTGACCCGATGCCTGATCGGTGTTGTACCAAATCACAGTACCACTGGGCAGGAGCTCATGCTCACCACCTTTTCTGGGAGCATGGATCATGTAGTAGGTACATGATCTAGTGCAGGGAGCCTGATTTGCCACTATACATCCTCATGATGCAATCAGCAAACAGTTAATGGACCCCTCAGTTCTGAGGTCACCCTACAAGGATATCGTTGGACAATGCCATGGCCTACATCAAGCACCAAGAAGGCACCAGATGTTATGCTGCTTTAAAGAAGGCAGATGTGATCCTCTCTTTAGCAGAATTGCACATTCCCCCGTTAATTACCATTCACAAAAATTGTCAGGTGGAGATTAGCCATTTAAATTTTTGAAAGTTCTGTAGGTGGCACTCAAGTGCCATACAATCCAAAACCAAACACACTAAAACCAACATCTACAAAAGGGATTTTTCATGGTACTATAAACATACACATAATTGTATATACTGTATAATATATTACAAAGGTTATTTACAATCTTTTAAAATCAGATAACAAAAAGGCTTAAGCCGTCACATGGAAAAAGAAGATTTTTGTATACCACTTCGTACTCTCTCTGATAGTTGGCAAACATCTTAACTACATTAATAGACTGAAGATATAGATCTTCATATATTTGTTTACAGAGGTTGTAATCTCAACATGTTTCGCAATTAGATACTAAGATTAGAGCAATAATATACTGTGCATGATTATAACACAAACAATAAATGGAAGAAAATCCATAAAGTTTTTTGCAATAGGATTACACAGCTTCACCAAAAACTCAGATGTGGGTGTTTAGGTCCAAAGAGGCGAAAGTGTGCATCCAAACCTCCCAATTTCCTACATCTGAGTATCACTGGAATAGATTATGGGGAGTTGACAATCCCAAACACACAGACAGATGGTAAAGAGGGATTTTAGTGGATTAAAATTAAGAATGGTAAGTATGGATCGTGTGCATACAGATAGAAGTATTGGGAAGTGGGGTGGGGGGTTAGCCCAATACTTATTCTAATGGAAAACTACAGTATATGGCATAAAAGCATGAGTTGCAATACATACTGTAACAAAGTAACAAGAGATTAACCGCTTCCGCGTCGCCCAATAGCGGGTGTCATGATTTGATCCCCAAGTGATCAATCATCCAATTTAGGCAAGTGATGGTCTGCCTAAGTCGGATGATCGATCCCTGTCCTATCAGGGATCTTCCTGTACCTGTGTTTACACTTACTTAGGTACAGGAAAGGCTTAAAGGCATGAATTGCAATACATACTGTAACAAAGTACTACGAGATTAACCGCTTCCGTGCCGCCCTATAGCGGGTGCCCTGATTTGATTTGGCCCAAGTCAGATGATCGATCATTGTCCTACCTGGGATCCTCCTGTACCTGTGTTTACACTTACACAGGAAATGATGTAATCTTCTTTCGCTGGGCACATTCCGTCCCGAAGAAAGAAGACACAGTGAGTAAAAGCACTACACTTGCACAGTTAGAACACATTTTAGGACACATTTAACCTTGATTGCCCCCCCCCCCCAGTTAACCCCTTCACTGCCCTGTCACCAGTGTCATTACTACAGTGTACAGATTTTTTGTTGATCACCGTATTAGTGTTGCCGGCAATTTCAGATAGCATTAGCATCAGTTAGCACCCCTCCCAGATAGCATCTGATTGCCTGTCAGTACACCAGTAATCACATTTATCCCCTTGATTGCCAGGAAGATGCTCACATACACAATAAACCTCCATTGTTAGTATAGTGTCTGAACAAATCAATATCTTTGATCAGATCAGCACTATACCAGCGTTCACATTAGTATAGTGTCCCAAAAAACGCACACTGCCAGCACCTGCGTTTAACCCCTATGCTTACCCCCCCCCTCCCTTCCCCTCCTCTCCCCCAGCAAGTACAGTGTTAGTACATTGCACACAAAACCGCAGTGTTCGCAGAATCAGGCCTGATCTCTGTTAGCACTTGCTGGTACATTTTTTTGTAGCAGTTCAAGCAGTCCCTGACAGCCAGGTGCTCTTTTTCTTGTGAGTTGCACTAGGTACCTATAAATTTAGTAGCCAAAAAGTCAATGTAAAGGTATTCTAGGGAAGAGGCCTACAGGATTCAGAGCATTTCAGATGAGAGCAAAGTTCACTGCCATAAGCAATCATAGTGTGTAAAAAAAAAAAAAAAAAAAGAAATCCTGATCACCTCCCCAGGGTAGTACAATGTTACTATGACAACACTGTATTGCTCTGTCACAGTATACAAAAAAGAAAATTTAAGAAAAAAAAATTTTTTTTCTTCTACATAATGTCACCAGTCAGTGTCTCTGCCACACCAGTTATATAATGATGATGTATTGCAGTGTACTGCACTGGTGACAGTATGTTTTTTTTTTTTTTGCTTATGCTATGCTTTTGCTGCCTACCTCTGCCTGTGATCCTCCCTAAATATGTTCCATACTTTTTTGGAGGTACTTGTCCTGTATTCATTGCATTTATTTAACTTTAACAATTTTGGCTCTGTATGCTCTTTCATGCTACTGTTATGTATTTGTGTTTTCTCTGCGGCATTTGTACCACTGATACAAACAATGAAGAGCAATACTGGTTGTAAAAAAAAATACCACCAAAAAAAAAAAAGCACTATTTGTGTGAAAAAATTATAAACATTTAAATGGGTACAATGTTGCATGACGCAATTGTCATTTAAAGTGTGACAGTGCTGGAAGCTGTAAATTGGCCCGGGCAGGAAAAGGGTAAAAGTATCTGATATTGAAGTGGTTAATATTTCTTTAATGTTTCTCAGCAATGTTTGAAGCTGCTGGTTTATCACTTGCTGGGACAGGTCAAAGCTGAACTCCAGATTCCTCTTAAATCTCTCTTAAAATGTATTTCACAACCCCAAGAAAAACAAATGTTTGTGTTTAGAAATATATCCATCTGTTCTGATTGAAAAAGCATACCTGTGGTAAAGAGTGAGAAAAGTTAGAAGTGAGTGGTGAAAAGCTTTAAAAGGTCATGCTTTGCATGCATGCAGGCTGAAGATTGCGGTCGCACATTAACACAGCTCAGCTTCAATGTCTTCTTTTCCCACTCCCCCAGGGCAAAAATCAGCCACAGTCAGCAGGGAAACACCTGCATGAACCTCGGTGTTGCCTGAGGATCCCTATGGACAAAATAGGGCGCCAAACATCAGAGCTCTTCACACATGGAGAAATTCATCTCCTGCGCCGCATCCCTGGCCTTTACTGATCAGACTCACCTAGCGGCAGTACCACATGGCACAGTGGTAACACACCATGATTCTCGCTCTCCTTCCTCTCATACCCCATATCTCACTGCAGACAACCTGGATGACAAGTTGCATACTCTCTTGCAGAATATATCTCATACTATCTCTGCAGCTGTGGGGAAAATAGCGCATGAACTCAGAGGGGAGGTAGCATTGGTAGAAGAACATGCAGATCATTTAGAAACCAAATTTAATGATTTGGTGCAATATGTACAAGTGGTGGAGGAAGATAATAACACTAACACACCAGGTCTCCCAGCTGCAGTCACAACAGGAAGATTTGGAGAATAGGGAGAGGAGACAAAATCTCCATATTAGAGGAGTCCCTGAATCAATAGGAGATGCAGAAGTACAATATTATGTAGCCTCCCTGGCGGTATTCCCGAGTGTAGCTTGGGGTAAAGTTTCAGTACCACAAGCAGTAACCCCGAGCTACACTCTGGCTTACCATTAGGCGCTGCTCTGGGATCTGTTCTTCACTTACCTTGTCCTGCGCTCCCACGATGTCCCTCCTGCAGTGTCCCCTGTAATATCCTCCGGCGGATGCCGGCATCTGTCATCTGGATTCCATCCCTTGCGAGCGTCGTGATGTACGGGGGACGGAACGGCGGGAAATTTGAAAATGACAAAAAGTGACATTCACTAAATACACAAAAATCACATCGTAAAACATTGCTGTATCAAACCATTTCACATACATTTTGTCCCTAGTGCTTTGTCCTGTGCCCTGCCTGCATTTTAACTGTTATTTCTGCCTGGAAACTGAGAAACGTCCATGGCATCCAAAAAGCGTCCCTTTAGGTCAAAAGCGGTTTTAGACCAGCTAGAGAACAGCGATAGTAAATCAGAACCACTTGCAGAATTGAGTGATAATGATTCGTGGGGAAATTCGTCATCAGACACTGAAAACGATTTTGCGACTGAGCTCAGTGATGTGCGAACTTGGCGCTCTATTTCAGAGTTTTTGGTTTGATTACATTATTCAATTAAATTTATTATTATTAGATTATTTTTATGATTATTTAATTATAATTTATTATTTTGTGTTTCAAATTGTAACATACCAGGGATGTTTACTAGACTCTTGTTCGGACAGATTTCAGTGAGTTATTCCTAAAAATTACAGGCCTACAATAAAAAAATACATATTTCCATGCAAAAAAATGTACCGCTTTGAGCACAGAAATATGGACATAATCAGACCGCTAGGGAGGTTAAGAGGCCTATTTACCACACTGGCTCCTGCAGTTTTAGACATAGACTGGCACCTAGATAGGGCCCACCACTCCTTGGCCCCGAAACCGCTGGCAGGAACCAGACCAAGGGACATTATTGTCCGGTTTCACTATTACAACCATAAAGAATCCCTACTGAATTTTACACGCAACAAGGCCTCCATAGATTATAATGGTGAAAAAAATTCTAATTTATAGTGATCTCTCTCATATTACACTAGCCAAGAGGTACTTGCTCTGTCCGATTACCCTTCAACTTCAAAAACATTGAATCATCTATAGATGGGGGTTTCCTTTCAAATTAACAGTAACTAAAGATGGAACATAACATATCATTAGAGATCTACAAGGAGGAGAGGCATTTCTGAAGAATTTGGGTCTACCCCCCCCCCTCTCAGATGAAGCCTTGGCAATGCCTATAGCTAGGCCAAGATCTAATACTCCTAGCAAAATTTGAATCCCAGCAAAGTCTAGGAACAAAACCCGCGTACCAGTTCCACAATACACTCCAAACTTATGGGTGCCAATGGGAACCTGAATCCATACGACCAAATTGCAGTTGGTAATTACTAATGTCTAGAGACATTCCTGCCCTTTTTTTATTTCTTCCATATCCTTCGTTGAATACCTCTGACATCCTGTTGGGATCGACTCACGACTACCTTTGTATATTGATGGTTTACTTTTCTTGACAGTTTTTACTAATTCTGGAAGTGAAGCAGGAAGCCACCGTCCAGAATTCGTCCTCCCTACGTCCCCCTCAAGAATTATGTTGTAGATACCTGAGTTTTCTCAGTTACTTAGGCCTTCGGTACATATTTGTTTTTTTTTGGACTCACAGATCTTACTTAGGTTTATTTTTTTAGATTTGGTTTTCTCTTTGTTCTATATTTGGTCTTTCATTACAATATTTAATTTTCCATTCCATGTTATTACGGCATGGTCTTACTCTTTTTTTTTTTTTTTTTGACCTGCAAATGTCAGCTTAATCTGAAATGCATTTTAACATGTCTTTACGTATACAGTATATACTGTACATGTTAGGTCAAGGAATTGAACTCGATGAGGAAACGTTAGTTGGACTTACAGGAGTTTCACCATTCTCAGGCTGATATAATTCCTATCCAAGAAACCCATTTCAAAATTGGAAGCTCCTTATTTTTGCTCTTAAATAGTATCCTATAGTTTATTCTGCTTCGGATCACACCGGTAGAGCGAAAGAAACATTTGCCAAAAACATTGCCCTATTCCAGTAATTTCAACCAATTTGGATGCACAGGGAAGATATATACTACTTAACTGTCAATACAACAATACTCATAGTATGATTATAAATGTTTATGCCCCAAATTCTAGCCAAATAGTTTTTTTCAGATATTTTTTCTCTCCATTGCTGTTGTCATCTCATGCTTTTACGATAGTAGGAGGAGATTTCAATGTATCTATTTCTCCTTCTAGAGACTCTTCAGGGCCACCTATCTTCCAAACATGTTTTAAAGCAGAGCTCACATTGATTGGATTATTTTTTGGTATCCTCTCCACTACTTTAACAAATGGTGGAATCTGATTTTATCACAAATTCTTGGTCTGATCACTCTTTTCTAACTTTAGACCTACTCATAGATCAACCAACATCACGCATAAGCCACTGGTGTCTGAAAGACACCCTTTTACGTCATGCAGACATCAATGCTTCTATATCAGAGGCATTGAGTGAATTCTTTAGACTCAATGAAGGTTCTGTGCCAAAACACTGAACTATGTGTGAAGCCCATAAAGCTTACATTGTAGGTCATATCATAGCAGCAAGCTCTCGCCGCAAGAAAAATTCAGCCAAACTGAAACTGGACCTCTTGCAGCAGTTGACTCAGGCAGAAAATAAACTTATAGAATCCCCCTTGATTACTAAACTAAGGACAGTGATACAGCAAAGAGCAGGCTAAGGGTCTTAGAAGTAGACGCTGCTGCAAAATATTTGTTATGAATGAAGCAAAAATTTTACTGATATGCCAATAAATCACATAGATTACTAGTTAAAAAGGTATGGACAAAACCTTCTGGTAACGTCCCTGAATTCTTATTTTAGACTGATGGCACTTCAAGGGATTGCCAATGCTTTTGGTAACTTCTACAGCAAATTGTTTATCACCAGATCTACACCCGTATTTAATAAGGAATTATTTGAATAATTCATGTCCACCCTACACTTTCCTAAACTAAGGCAAGCAGATAAGCTTATTTTAAATGCCCCTATCACCATGGAGGAATGGTATAAAGTTGTAAAAGATCTTCCAAAAAAAAAGTTTGGTCCTAATGGCTTTTCCTATGCTTACTATAAGCATTTTATTTCAGAGCTAGGCCCTTCACTACTGGACTTGTACTCCTCTCTGATGAAATGGGAAATACCTTACCCACACTTCCAACATTCTCATATTACAGTCATTCCAAAACCAGGTAAGAACTCAGCTACTCCAGCCAATTACAGGCCCATAGCCCTACTTAATACAGATTATAAAATCTTCACAAAAATCCTAGCGAATTGCTTATGCAGGCCATAGACGGGTCGTTTATCGCCCGAACGAAAAATCGGCCGATATTCACACCGTTAGTGGGGCGATTTTCACGGTTCTTCTCGTTTCTTTTTATTGGTCATGCTGAAAGCTCTACAAAAAACGGCCGTTTTTCATAAGCATTGGTGGCAGCAACGACCAATTTTTTGTTTATTGCCCAACAATTCGGCCGATAAATGTCCCGTCTATGGCCTGCGTTAGTCCCTTTATTACCTAGACTCATACATAAAGATCAAGTAGGGTTAATCCTAGCTAGACAGGCAGGTGACAACAGGAGACAAACAACAAATTTAATCAATATAATTAACACCTCACACCCTAGCTTTGTTACTAAACTTAGATGCTCAAAAAGCCTTTGACAGGCTAGGATGGCCCTATATGTTTGAACTACTGCAGCATATATGCATACGAGGTCCTTTTTTTAAGGCTATCACAGCATCAAATTCATCTTCCACTGCCCAAGTCAAATTGCCCTCTGCTATGTCTGAAAATTTTCCAGTGTTTAATGACACCAGATAAGGCTGCCCTTTATCCCCACTTCTGTTTGTGTTATGCCTTAATTTGAGGATTGTAAGATTTTGGAACGCCAAAAGAATCAATTTTTTTGTTTTTAAAGTTCGTACACTTCAGTTGCTGTAACTAAGCTATTTCATGAAATAATTGGCAAAAAGCTAGATCCATTTGTTTGTTGATAAGAACTAATATTTTGATTCAAACCAAAAAAAAAAAAAAAAAAGAGTTTTAAGTTCTTAATCAACGCAATTAAAAACATGGGACAAATACATCCCTTGGTCCTCAAAGGGTTAAGCCTTTGGCCATGGCAATTAGAACACATCCAGATGTTACAGGAGTGAAAGGTAAACAGAAGAAATATAAACTTTCAATGTTTGCAGATGATGTCTTATTACCGGTTACCAAACCTCATCTCTACTGTCTTACATAAACTTTTACAACCTTTTAGTGATCTTTATGGATACAAAATAAATACTTCTAAAACTGAAGCTCTGCCAATAAACATCCCGAACCCACGATCTTCATCTGTTGCAACAAAACTACACATATCATTGGTGTTCTCATTCCATTAAATATCTGGGTACTCATATCACCTCTAAATATTAATCTTTGGGGGTGTGGCCAGGCACGTGGAGCGATAGGCAGCATATCTTTCTCGCAGGCTGTCTTACGCCCTCCGTAAGGGCAAGAATCAGCACCGGACCCCCCGCAGTACAACGGGGGAGCGGTCCGGCGGCAATCTTCAGCGATTCCTCACCTGATCCTTGGCCGAAGCCTTGGGCACCCCGCCCTGCAAGATGGAGCCAGCACCTCTCTCCTCCTCCTCCCCCCGGGACTCAGGGCTCCAGGAAGGCGGCCAGGTAAGCCCTCGGGGCTTATCCACCTGTGGATTCTGCCATCAACTTACAGGGCACACAGAGGTCTCACAGCCCTTCCCCAGCATCTCTCTGCTCTGAGGATGACTGGGACCTGCAGTTCCACATGTGGTCCCTGCACACCTATATTAAATCTCTCCCTACAAAGGCGGATTTTGTACTTTGTGTGAAACGTATTGAAAATACATACAAACAGGCAATCTCTGATCTTAAACAAGATATCTGTGGTTATACGGTCTTAATACAACAACTCATGTACCAGCATGATCACATCGAGAACAGGAACCACTATAATAATATCCGGATCAGGGGCATACCAGAATCCACTGAATTAAAAAATTTTGCCACAGCGGTTACTGCCATATTCAATCAACTGCTCCAGCAACCTAAAGATACCTATATTGAGTTGGACCGCGTACGTCGCACGATGGGCCCCAGAAACCCTGATCCATCTTTTGTTCATGATACACTATGCAGGGTCCACTACTTCAAGGACACCATTATGCGTGCTGCCAGCACTCAAGATACCATCCTGTTCAAGTGTCGCTGATGCTTCTCCCTGACCTCTCACGCCAGACTCTGGCCATGCGCAGGGCCCTGCATCCTCTCACCCTGATGTTGCAGGAGAGGCATATTCGCTACCAGTGGCAGTTCCCATTTCAACTTAATGCCTCGCAGAATGGCAAATCCACACAATTTCGCATTCTCGGGGACTTGCCCACATTTCTCGGTGTGTTTGGACTACCTCAGGGGTCCCTCCCGGACTGGCCCTTTCAGCTCCTGACCCCAGGCCTTCCATTCCCCCCATCTTGGTAGCGGTTCAATTGCAAAAAGAAGAAGGGGTGGAGCCTGAACATGGCGGTGTGGGAGAGCACGATGTAAGTGCTCTCCGACAGACTCCGCTTCCAGCCACCCTAAGTGCCCTCCTAGTACCAGAGACCGGGTACCTACCTGTGTGAGGAGATCCCGGTGAAGGAATGCCAACTCTGTGACTGTGAGCGGGGAAAGATAGAGCGAGACGGGAGGCCTGGGCTTCCTGAGACGTGCAGGCGGGGACTCGGGACAAAGCATTGGGTTGCTGAGGAGACGTAGTGACGCGGTGGGGCCACGTGGTCGGCCGCAAAGGAGCTCTGGGAGGAGGGGAAGCCGGCCGGTGTCCCGAGGGAGACAACGGTCCGTTCCCCGGAGCGATCTTTTGGCCTGAGCTCTGGTCTGTTTGTGCTGCTGGAGCATATGGATGTCCAGGTAAAATAAACCCTGGAGGAATCCCCCCCAAGAACTTGAAGGGACGAGGAATATGTGAAACTGCAGCCTGGGACCATCTCACAAGAGAGCCAAGCGAAAGGAGGGTGAGTGAAAATGGCCTAGGCTAGCATTATAGTGGATTGGACTGTGTTATATATACTACATATTGTGTAAAGGAAAAAAGGGGGATTGCCAGGGGACATGAAGGCGTGGAAGAGGAAAATGAATTAATTGACCTTAAAATTGGAAATGAAAGGGTAAAAGGACAAATAGTAAATCAAGTCTGGAAGGAGCCGGAACATATACATGAGTATATAGAAGAGAATAAGACCTATAGAGGATATGAAGAATAAAGGAGCTAAAGAAAGTGGGCTCAAAGGGTCCCAAACTGGTACGATCAAAAAATACACGTCCCAGGGAAACGTTACCCCAGAGAGGTCCCAAGGCGGCAGTGAAAAGGGTGAAATGGAAACTAGTCTGGGAAATAGCCCTAGGTTATCACTGGGCATGAATAGTAGTTGTAGTCAACAAATAGCAGGTATTATGGAGAAGAAAGAATCTGAAAGTGAACTACATTTTACAGATTACAGAAATGTTTAAAAGCTTGGAGAAAACAAAGTAAGAAATGGCAACTATTTGGAATGATTTGGGGCAGCTGTTAAGAGTGGAAGAAACTGAGGAGAAAGTTAAAAATCAGGCCCAAACCATAGCCGATTTAGAAAAGATAACAAATATGGGGAAAGTTCAGAAAAAATAGCTTTATAGGATAGAGGTACAAGAAAATAGTGACAGGAGGAGTAATCTTAGGATACAAGGAATTCCAGAGACTGTAAAAGGGGAAACATTGCAAGAATTAGTATGTAGAATTTTTAACTCCATAATGAATAGATCTGAACTAGACTTGATTAAACTGGACGGAGTTTTCAGAATAGGAAAGCTCCAACAGGGTACTGGGAAGGAAAGACCGAGAGATAGAGTTGCCCAGTTTCAAACATATGGTGATAAAGATGAGATTTGGAGGAAGATCAAAGGAAGAACAACAATTAAGCATGGAGAAATAGATATCCAGATTGTTGCAGATTTAACACCAGAGACCTTGTGGAGAAGGAGATCCCTGAAACCCCTGTTGGAGCAGATGAGAAAGCAGAATGTGCATTATAGATGGAGAAACCCAGCGTGCCTAATTGGATGGAGAAATTGAGTTACAGCTTATTTGAGATTTCTGGAGGACGAGAGACTTCTGTGATAGACTGGACTTGCAAAGAATGGAAATAGCTGGGTGAGAAGAAGAGGATGGAAAAATAGGAGTTATAAGAAAAGAGGACTGGCAGCTTGTTAGAGGGGGAAAGGGGGGAGGGAGGGGTTTAGGAGAGGAGAGAGAATAAAACATTTTTTTTTTTGGTCTATTCCTCTCCTCCCCCCTCCTTATGATACCGTTCTAAGGGGTCGGTAGAAATTTACTGAGTCAATTTGATAAAGAGAGGGTAATTGGGGAGGTTGAGGGAAGGGAGAGCCGTTCACATGCAGAGGTCAACCCCAAAGTTTTAAATCAAAGGTGGGAATAGGCCCACAAATGATTAGTAGGCATTTCACAAGCCTAAAACCGAGAGGGGGATGGGTGGGGGGTGGGAGGTGATAGATGGGAGGAGGGTTGGGAAGGGGAGCTGTAATGGAGGTGGTGTGGGTGGGGTTTTAGGGACAACACTCTTAGGGACATGATAGAAGGAGGTATGAAAGTAGAGATACAAAAAGAATGGAAGATTTACGGTTTATAACATATAATGTAAATGGGTTGAATTGTCCTGGGAAGAGATTTAAGCTATTCAAAGAATTGCAACATAGAGAAGTTTTGGTGTTTTTTTTTTGCAGGAAGCACATCTTGAGATTAAATCAAATATTAAGTTGAATTCTAGAAATTACCCAACATGGTTTTATGTAGATTCCCTAATTAAGAGAACTAAGGGAGTAGCAATAGGGTTTGCAAAAAACATAAGGTTAGAGATGGAGGAGAGAGAAATAGATCCTGAGGGGAGATTTTTGTTTTTGAAAGGTAGATTGCAAGAGATGGAATGTACAATTGCGAATATTTATTGCCCAAATAAGAAACCAGAGTTATATCTGAAAGGTGTTTTGAGAAAATTGATGGCCTTTAAAAAGGGACGCTTGATAGTGGCAGGGGACTTGAATTTCTGTATGGACCCACAAATGGATACGACCTCTTCTGTGCAGCGAGAAGGAGGTAGGTCTCTGAGAACTTTAAAGAAGGTGATGCATGAGTGCCAACTGGTGGATATTTGGAGAATACTACATGGAAAAGAGAGAGACTATACCTTCTTCTCTAATGCATACGAGATGTATTCGAGATTGCACTGTATATTGGTTGATCATCAACTTATAGAGATGGTGGCTAAAGTAGAAATGGAGATAATGTCTCTCTCAGACTATGCCCCTGTTATATTGAAATTAGGGTGGGGGAGGCGGTCGACAGGTGGTATAGGATGGAAGTTGAATGAGGCTCTTCTCCTAGATCAGGAGATTGATCAGAAGATTAGAGAAGAAATTGAAATATTTTTTCAGGAGAATGAGCAGGGGAAGTGTCGGTGGCTACTGGGAGTCCCATAAGGCCTATATAAGAGGTATATTGATCACGTCTGGGGCAAAAAAGAAAAGGGAAAGAAGAGAGAAACTTACTGGGCTGTTAAAAGAAATATTTAACCTGGAGCAGATACATAAAAGTAGAATAACAACAGAGATAAGAGAGAAGGTAATAAAAAAGAGAGAAGAACTAGAGATAGTGATGGAGGAGGAGAAGAGAAGAGTTTTTAATAAAGTGGCAAATGAGAGGTATAGATGGGGAGATAGACCAGGAAAATATTTAATGAGAGCTTTGAGGAAAAAGAAAAACAGGAATTGTATAGAAAAAATAAGAAACCCCAATGGAGAAACGGTTTATTCTACTAAAGAGATCGTCAAGGTGTTTAAGGAATATTATAGTAAATTGTACAATATTACTTCCCAGGATTTAGTAAATAAAAGTGGAAATGAGAGCAGAAAAAAAAAGAAGGGTATATCTAAAAAACGCAGGACTATTGCAGCTAGGTGAAGATCAACTGAATTCCCTTGATTTAGAAATTACGCAGGAGGATATAAAAATAGCATTAAAAGGTACTGTCAGGGATCACCGCGGCGTTGGGCCCGGCGCAGGCGCAGTGTGCCGACTCACGCTGGTGTGTGGGCACTAGGTCCTGGCCGGCTGCAGCGACGGAGCTCGCGCATGCGCACTGGGGACCGTGGGTGCGTGCCTGGCACCAATGACCGTGCAGGGCGCGTTATTTAAATCCCCCCTGTGCTGTCACTGGTTGCCGTATTGTCTTCCTTGTGTCCTGCTCCTGAACCTGTGTACATTGTGATAGTTGCTGACCCAGATTGCTCTGACCTTGCTGATTTCTCCTGTCCTGACCCCTGGCTTGCCTGACCTCGCTCCTGGATGCCCCCTTGTGGATCTGATCTCTTGTTGCTGACCTGGCGTGTGACCCGACCATTCTCTGCCCGCTGCTTTGTACCGCACCAACCCCACGGCTACCGATTCGGCTTGTCTGACCTCGCACCTGCTCATCCATCCATCCGTCCACCTCGTCGGGATATCCCTGCCTCCTCACATCAGACTCTCACCCCGCTGGAACCTCTGGCGAGCTTTTCTACCACTGGTGGGTATACCCAGGGGCCGCGACCTGGTCTCGGTTCGCTCCAAGTCCATCCCCACCATCAGGGGCCCTGGTGAACAAGGGAACCGGGACTTAGACTCTGGGGAAGCCTGACCAGTGGATTGCTAGGGGTGCCGTCAGACGGTTCCTTACAGGTACCATGACGGGGAAAAGCCCAGGCCCAGATGGCTATACTGTGAGATACTATAAAAAAATATAGTGAATTGTTAATACCTAAATTGAAGAAATATATGAATGCCCTGGGTGGGGAGATGGAGATGAGGCGGGAATCTTTACAGGCCCATGTGGTGCTTATTCAAAAGGAAGGGAAAGACGCTTCTCAGTGTTCTAGCTATAGACCAATCTCACTTTTGAACATAGACACTAAGCTACAGTTGCAAGAAAAAGTATGTGAACCCCTTGGGATTACGTGGAGTTTTGCATGAATTAGGCATAAAATGTGCTCTGAACGTTATCTAAGTCACAACAATAGAAGAACACAGTCTTCCAAACATAATACTACACAAACATTAGATGTTGCCATGGTTTAATTGCACATAACATGTAAACATTCACAGTGCAGGGAGGAAAAAGTATGTGAGGCCCTAGCTTAATGACTTCTCCCAGAGCTAATTGGAGCCAGGAGTGAGCCAACCTTGACTCCAATCAGTGTGATGATATTGGATGTGTTGCTGACAGCTGTCCTGCCCTTGAAAAACACACAACTGTTTTGGGTTTACTGGTTTCAAGAAGCACTGTCTGATGTGAACCACGCCTCGCAGAAAAGAGCTCTCAGTAGGCCTACGATCAAGAATTGTTGACTTGCATGAAGCTGGAAAGGGTTACAAAAGTATCTCCAAAATCCTTGATGTTCATGTGTCCACAGTAAGACAGACTGTCTACAAATGGAGAAAGTTTAGCACTGTTGCTACTCTCCCTAGGCGTGGTCGTCCTGTAAAAATGACTGCAAGAGCACAGCGCAGAATGCTGCATAAGGTAAAGAAGAATCCCAGAGTGTCAGCTAAAGACCTACAGAAATCTCTGGCACATGCTAACATTTTTGTTGACACATCTACAATAAGGAAAACATTAAACAAGAATGGAGTACACGGGAGGACACCACGGAGGAAGCCATTGCTGTCCAAAAAGAATATTGCAGCACGTTTGAAGTTTGCAAAAGAGCACCTGGATGTTCCACAGCACTACTGGCAAAATATACTGTGGACAGATGAAACCAAGACTGAGTTGTTTGGGAAGAACACACAACACTATTTGTGGAGAAAAAAAAGGCACAGCACACCAACATCAAAACCTCATCCCCACTGTAAAACATGGCGGAGGGAGCATCATGGTTTGGGGCTGCTTTGCTGCCTCAGGGCCTGGACGGATTGTTGTCATTGATGGGAAAATGAATTCCAGAGTTTATCCAGACATTTTGCAGGAAAACGTACGACCATCTGTCCGCCAACTGAAGCTCCGCAGAGGATGGGTGATGCAACAGGACAATGACCCAAAGCATACAAGTAATTCAACAAAACAATGGCTGCAACAGCACAGAATACGCCTTCTGGAGTGGCCCAGTTAGAGTCCTGACCTAAACCCGATTGAAATGCTGTGGCATGACCTTAAGAGAGCGATTCACACGAGACATCCCAAGAATATTGCTACACTGAAACAGTTTTGTGAAGAGGAGTGGTCCAAAATTACTCCAGATCGTTGTGCAGGCCTGATCTGCAACTACAGGAAACGTTTGATTGAGGTTATTGCTGCCAAAGGAGGGTTAACCAGTTATTAAGTCCAAAGATTCACATACTTTTTCCTCCCTGCACTGTAAATGTTTACATGTTATGTGCAATTAAACCATGGCAACATCTAATATTTGTGTAGTATTATGTTCAGCAGACTGTGTTCTTCTATTGTTGTGACTTAGATGACGTTCAGAGCACATTTTATGCCCAATTCATGCAAAACTCCACGTAATCCCAAGGGGTTCACATACTTTTTCTTGCAACTGTATATACAAAAGTTCTAGCAAATAGGTTGAAAGATTTAATGCCAGAATGAATCCAGGGGGACCAGGTGGGATTTGTACCAGGGAGGGAGGGTAGAGACAATGGGTTGAGAACTTTGTTGCTTATCCAGAAAGCTAGGAGGGGGAAAACTCCGGTGGTGGTGCTTTCGATCGATGCTGAGAAGGCATTCGATAGAGTAGATTGGAGCTTTATCATGGACACTCTAGAGACTCTAGGATTGGGAGTTAGAATGAGAGAGTGGATAGGTAAATTGTACAAAGAGCCCTCTGCGGTTATTTTGGTCAACGGAGAGAGGTCGGAACCTAATGGGATGTCAAATGGAACAAGGCAGGGTTGCCCACTGTCCCCACTGTTGTATGTATTATCATTGGAACCTTTACTGGCAACAATTAGGAAAAATATGGACATAAAAGGAATACAGATAGGAGGAATTGAACATAAAGTGGCAGCCTTTGCGGATGACCTGTTCTATGTGGGAAATCCTAGGATAACACTCCCATATTTAATGAAGAGTTTAAAGGATTATGGGGAGCTATTAAATGTGAAAATCAACCCAACAAAAACTGAGATCTTCAATGTAAATCTTCCAAATAGTGAAAAAGAAAAGATACAAAAAGAATTCCCTTTTATATGGAAAGATAGAGAGATAAAATATCTAGGGGTTAAACTCACTGCTTCATATACGAACTTGTATAAATCAAATTATATCTCACTTTTAAATGAGATTAAGAAGGAATTAAAGAAATTGGGAGGAGGTAACCCGTCTTGGATAGGGCGCATAAATCTGATAAAAATGGTAATTGTACTTAAAATCCTGTATAAATTCCAGATGATCCCAATTAACATCTTTTTAATTACCTTGAAAAAAACCTCCGGAAGTTTAACAAAATATATATGGAAAAATAAAAAACCTAGAATATCTTATGATTTGTTGAGTAGAAATAAAGAGAAGGGAGGATTGGGAGTGCCAGATTTTAAGAGGTATTATAGAGCAGCAGTTCTAGCAAGAATTTATGACTGGACACACAATCCAGAGGGGAAAAGGTGGGTCAAGATTGAAGGTGAATTAAGCGGAGTTAACTTGAGTAAAATCATATGGGTACCAGCACAATATAGAGGATTAAAAGATACCACGAGTGTTTATACATTAAATGTTTTAAAGGTTTGGGATAAACTGCACAAGATTATGAAATGGGATTTTAATTCGCAATTAATGTCACTGAGGAACACGGAGTATTTCCCTCCAGGTAGGGAGGAGAGCACAGGAAAATGGTTTAAAAAGGAGGATGTTCAACTGAGGGATATTATGGAAGGGCAAGAATTGAGAACACTTAAGGACTTGAAAAAGGACAAAAGGGAACTTTTCATTAAGATAGATGAGTGGAGATATCACCAATTAAAACACTTTGTCGGGATTCTTCCAAAACCTTTGAGATTGAGAAAGGATTGGAATCTGTTTGAGAGGTTGTTGGAATCACGTGGAGATGGGAAACTGGGCACGGCAAAAGTTTATAAGATTCTCACTGAGTTAGACACACACACACAAAACCAATGTATATAGTAAAATGGGAAAGGGATTTGGGAATAGAGCTAGATGAAGACAAACAAAGGAAAATATATAGACTAATACACGAGAATATAAGCATGAGAGAGGTGGAGGTAAACTATAAGTGTTTAACAAGATGGCACATTGCACCAAATGTTGAATACAAGATGAGTGGTGAGAATACACCAGAGTGTTGGCGGGGGTGTGGAAAGATAGGTACGTTATATCACATATGGTGGGAGTGCCCAAAGATTCAAGGTTTTTGGGAAACAATGGCTCATTTAATTGGGATAATCTCTGGGATAAAGATAGGATTGGATCCAGAGCTGTGTCTATTACATAGTACAGAGCTATCCGTGAACAAATACAAGGATTCGGGTATATGGTACTATCTGAATGCGGCAAAGGGTCTGATACCTACATTTTGGCATAGTTCAGAGGTGCCGAGAGAGGAGGATTGGATGGAAAGAGTGAACCAGATATGTAGGATGGAGAAATTGTATTATATCCTAGAAGACAAGATGGGGTTATATCACAGGAGATGGGGAAAATGGGAAGATTTTGTGTTCAAGGTGAAATATATGAAGTAGCAGAGTGGGATATGTGAAAGTACACCTTACTTAGGCAAAGATGTAATGGAGAAATGCAGAGTGGGTGGTTTTACTTGTGGGGGGGTTCAGGGGGGGGGGTGGGGAGGGGTTATGGGAATAAAGAATAAATAGGGATACAATTAATGGTTTGGATACAACTGACGGTTTTGTATGTTATATGAAAGTAATGATGTAGTATGTATTTATATGGAAAATGAATAAATACATTTAAAAAAAAATAAAAATTGCAAGAAGAAGAAACATTTCAGATCCTCCTCCCATAAGATCCCAGAGGGCTGATCGTAATCCACGTAACTTGGGAGGTGTCAGGCTCCGCCCAACGGGATCTCTAGTGGTCCACAGCACGGGGTTTCCCAGGACGCGGAGTCTAAATCCCAGTCTGCCTTTTCACCAGAGCCCCTGATGGTGGGGATGGACTTGGTGCAAGACTGGAACCAGGTCGCGTCCCTGGGCACCCCCGGCGGTGGCAGAGGGGTCCCACTGAGGGTATGTGCCCGGGATGAGTCTGCTGTGAAGGGGATGACAGACCCCGATCCGAGCGGGATGGATGGGATGACAGATCCCGATCCGAGCGGGATGGATGGACGACTGCTAGGAGTGAGCGAGGTCAGACTAGCCGGGTCGGTATCGTGCGGGCAGCGTGGTACAGGGGGAGCAAGCAGAGAATGGTCGGGGTCACAAGCCAGGTTCAGCAGGTACCGGGCAGCGTGGTACCGAGGGTCAGACAGAGGGATGGTCAGGAACGAGCCGGGGTCAGAGCAGGAGAGGGTCAACGTAATCAGAACAGGCAGAGTTTGGCAATAAGGAAATGTACTAGCAGGAACACAGGAACAAGACCTTGCGGCACTTTGGAAATGCACAGGGCAGATTTAAATAGGGCGCCCTGTGTTTCCATTGGTGCGGCCGCGATTGCTACTGAGCATGCACGGCCGCCGCCGCGATCTCTCTATTCGCCGGCCAGGAAGAATCGGCGATCTGCGCATGCGCGCGACGCTGAGCGGCCAGGATCCCTGACAGGAGGCTTCTCTCCCCTTCTCATTTTTTCTACAGTTTTTTATGCACTCTGTTTGTTATTCTCGTTTGATCTGCAAATTATATTTGTGCCTGTTTTCTTTTATACCCTGGGACTGTGGCTGGAGGCTAATTCCTGGGTGCCACCACCGACGTTTGCTGTGGCATGAGCGGACGCCTTCGACCATAGTCTCAGGGGCTTTGGGACTTCTTCCTGTTTGATTCATTCACACTCTGTGCTTGCCGTGTTATATTTATTTGGGGAGGGGGCTTATTTTTTCATGCCGGTTTAAGGGTTTACTGAACACGTTTTGTAGGGGGGGTTCATTCTCACAGGGGGTGACCTCCCTCATGGTTAACATTTGCCTGTGGGAGGCCTGGGTCGGGGTCAGATACATGCGCCTCTGACAATCCCCAACTAGGACTTCAGTGTACTGCACAGTGCCACACTGTATGTTATTTGGACAATTCGCCTGTCTACTAGTTTTTTCTTCTCACTTTTTTCCTTTTTCTGTACTTCCTCTCTCGGCTTTATATCCTTTTCCCACTAGTTCTTTTACTCTTCTTTTCTTCCCCCTTTTTTTTTCCTCTTCTGAGGGATCGGGCTTGGCGAAGCTGTCGGTGCCCCGCTATTCTTCTACTTGCTCCACCATAGACAAATATGACTCCGATTAAATTTTCCTCTATTAATTGTAGGGGCTTTAACACTCCGGAGAAGCGGAGCCAGATGCTCTATCATTTCCATAAACATGGATCACAGATTTTGCTCCTTCAGGAGACTCCTTTTCACTCCGATGGTATCCCTGTCCTCCGCAATCGTTACTATACTCAGTGGTATCATAGTACTAATCCGCAGGTCAGGTATAGGGGGGTGTTGGTGGCCTTTCATCATACCTTCAGCCCAGAGGTCTTGGACTCCCTAATTGATCCACCTTTTCTTCAAATTGAAATTCCAAGATTTTTTTTTTACGTTTACGCTTCCAATCAAGATCAGGTTCCATTCTTGCCGCAGTCCTCTCTAAGCTGTCTGATTTTGGGGGTCCCTGTTTCATTGTAGGAAGAGACTTCAACATGGCTCTCTCTCCAAACCTGGACATCTCCGTGGGTAAATCGTCTCTCTCCTCATCGGTCTTATCTCAAATGAAGTTGTGTTTGCATGAATTACATTTAGTGGACGTTTGGCATATCCAACACCCTTTGGAGCGAGACTATAGTTTTTATTATGCAGCTAATGCGTCATACAGTCGTATAGACTATTTTTTGTTTTGCGGTCTATTCCTGATTGTCCGACTTCATCCTCTCTCGGTCATTTTTTATGGTCGGACCACACCCCAATCCATCTTATGATTCAGGACCAGCCATCGTCCTTGCGTCATTTTTCGTGGTGCTTGAATGATACCCTGCTCAAAGATTCTTTGTGTCACAGAGAACGTGAAGACTATTCAAGACTTTGTTCTTGATCACACATTGAACACTACCAGCCCTCTTACTTGATGGGAGACCCTCAAATGTGTCCTTAGAGGGGTTCTTATTAAACACGGTTCTCATTTAAAAAAGGCTCGAACGACGGAGATGCGTCGATTATTTTCACTCATTGCGCACCTGTAATCTTCTCACAAATGCTTGTTGGACCCTGTGCTCGCGGTGGACTTATCTAATACTCATAGATACTTACTCCAACTTTTAGATTCTTCCTCCCTAGTTGCACGAGACAGAGCATGCAACACTCATTACTCCCTAGCTAATAAATGTGGCCAGCACCTGGCACGTGTACTCCACCCCTGTCCATTCCGTTGTCCGATCCATCATATTAAGGTGCCTAACAATACTAAACTCTACCGTAATAAAGGAATTTCTTCCGCTTTTGAGCATTATTATTCTCAACTTTACAATCTATCGGTGACTCCTGATGCGCCTTCTGTTTTCTTCCGGCTATGTCACAATACATTACGGAGACAGCGTTGCCTGTTCTAGATGCCCAGGATACATTGGATCTAGAGGAGCGTTTTTCGATTATGGAAGTTCTTGGAGCAATTAAGGCCCTGAAAACGGGTAAGTGCCCGGGTCCGGATGGGTTTACCCGTGATTTTACAAGACATTCACTGCCCACCTCTTCCCGCTTCTGGACCAAGCTTTTAATGTTATCGACGATCTGAACGTGCCTTCATTAGCTTTCTTATTCACCAATATTTCGGTTATCCCTAAGCCGTGTAAAGACCCCTCTCTTTGTGGTAGCTTTCTCCCAATTTCTTTACTCAATCTGGACGTTAAGCTTTTTGCGAAAATTTTGGCGAACCACCTTTCCCCTTTTCTACCAACCTTGATTCACCACAATCAGGTTGGTTTTATCCCTGGTCGCGAAGCCAGGGATAATACTTCTAAAACAATCCATCTTATCTCTTATATCAAGCAACATGGCTTAAAGGCTTGCCTCCTTTCTTTTGATGCTGAGAAGGCTTTAGATCGTGTTGATCAGCGCTTTCTACATCTCATCCCAGAACAGATAGGTTTGGGTTCGCGGTTCCTCGCTCGGATGATGTCCCTCTATTCCCATCCTTCGGCATCTGTCCTAGTGAATGGTACGGTTTCTTCGCCCTTAACCATATTGAATGGGACTAGACAGGGTTGCCCCCTCTCGCCTCTTCTCTTTGTCTTAGTAATTTTATTTATTTATTTATTTATCTAGTTTATATAGCGCCAAAGGGTTTGCTCAGCGCTGTACAATAGAGGGGGGGACAATACATGAAACAGTACAGTAACATCAAACAGCACACGAGGGGTAAGAGAGCCCTACTCTTTCGAGCTTACAATCTAGGAGGGAGGGGGTAGTGGTACAGGTGGAAATGGCTGTGGGGGATGGAGTGGTAGGAGGGGGGAAGGGCAGCGGCTGTTAGGTGAGGGTGGGGTAGGCTTCCCTGAAGAGGTGGGTTTTCAGGGAGCGCCTGAAGGTGAGGAGGGAAGGTGACAGTCTGGTGGATTGGGGTAGTGAGTTCCAGAGGATGGGGGAGGACCTGGAGAAGTCTTGCAGTCGTGCGTGGGAGGAGGAGACCAGGGAGCAAGATAGAAGGAGGTCCTGTGAAGAGCGAAGGGTACGGGTAGGGTGGTACCTGGGAATCAGGTCGGTGAGGTAGTTAGGGGCAGTCTTGTGCATGGCCTTATAGGTCAGGGTGAGCAATTTGAATTTAATGCGTTGGGCAATGGGGAGCCAGTGGAGGGAGAGGCAGAGGTGGAGCGGCTGGTGAGGTGGATGAGTCTGGCAGCTGAGTTCAGGATGGTCTGAAGCGGGGAGAGTTTGCACTGGGGTAGGCCGGTGAGGAGGGAGTTGCAGTAGTCAAGGCGTGAGATAATCGGGGAGTGTACGAGTAGTTTAGTGGTGTCTGGGGTAAGGAAGGAGCGTATCTTGGCGATGTTCCGGAGGTGGAGCCTGCATGTGTTTGTGAGTGATTTGATATGAGGTTGAAAGGAAAGGTTTGAGTCCAGAATGACGCCAAGGACCTTGGCTTGCTGGGCGGGATTGATGGTGGTGGTGTTGGTAGTGATGGAAAGGATGGGGGGGGGGGGCGCGGGCTGGGGGGAAGACGAGAAGCTCGGTTTTGGAGAGGTTGAGCTTCAGGAAATGGAGCGACATCCAGTCAGAGATGTCGTTTAGGAGGTGAGTGATGCGGGCGGAGAATGTGGGGGTGAGGTGAGGGGTGGATAGGTAGATTTGAGTATCATCAGCGTAGAGGTGGTAATTGAAGCCGTGGGAGTGTATGAGTTTGCCAAGGGAGGAGGTGTAGATGGAGAAGAGAAGGGGTCCAAGGACAGAGCCCTGGGGGACCCCAACAGAGAGGGGGAGGGAAGAGGAGGTGGCATCGTTTTAGGAAACGCTGAAGGAGCGTTGGGATAGATAGGACGAGAACCAAGAGAGAGCGGTGTCTCTGATGCCAAGAGAGAGTAGCTTATTAAGGAGGAGGGGGTGGTCGACTGTGTCAAAGGCCACGGAGAGGTCTAGGAGAAGGAGGACAGAGTAGTCGCCTTTGGCTTTGGCGGTTAGTAGATCGTTGGTGATTTTGAGGAGGGCAGTTTCGGTGGAGTGTAGGGGACGGAAGCCGGACTGTAGTGGGTCAAGGAGGTTGCTGTCAGTTAGGTGGGCGCTTAGGCGATCGAAGACCAAGCGCTCAAGGAGCTTGGAAGTGAGTGGCAGCAGGGAAATTGGTCTGAGGTTGTTGAGGTCAGTGGGGTCCAGGGAGGGCTTTTTGAGTATGGGGGTGATGTGCGCATGTTTTAGGGGGGAGGGGAAGACGCCAGTAGAGAGGGAGAGATTGAAGATGTGGGTAAGGGAGCGGATGAAGGAAGAGGGGGGTGACCGGAGGAGTTGAGAGGGGATAGGGGGCAGGTAGCGAGGCGGGCTTCTGAGAAGACTCTGGTGACTTCCTCAGTGGTAGTAGGGCTGAAGGAGTGCAGTGATGGGGGGGTTACGGTAGGCAGGGCCTTGGGTGTGGTGGGGGGCAGTGCCGTTGCAAGGTCAGAGGAGGGGAGAGATGAGGGGGTGATGGAAGGGGGGAGGCTAGATGGGGAGGTAGATTGCAAGTTGACTATGTCCTTGCGGATTGCGTCAATTTTGTTGTGGAGATGAGTGGCAATCTCGTGGGCGGTAAGTGAGGTACTGAGTGGAGGAGGGGGGGGAGAGAGCAGGGAGTTGAAGGTGGAGAAGAGTCGGCGAGGGCAGGTGGAGAGGGTGTTGATCGGGTCAACGAAGTAGGCCTGCTTGGCGGCGTGGAGGGAGGAGGTGTAGGTGAGGAAGGCAGATTTGTAGAGGGAGAATGCATGAGGGGACCTGGTTTTGCGCCATAGTCTCTCCAGCGCACGACTGCGACGTTAGTAATGGAACATCTTGCGAAAGCCAAACGAGCTAATGACTCAATCTTGGGCATCCACAGTCACTCCGCACATCACAAACTATCCTTATACGCAGATGACCTTCTAGTTTACGTTCAACAGCCACTTATTTCACTCCCCAGTCTTTTCCACGAACTCTGCAGATTTGGTTTATTTAGCAACTTCAAACTCAATATCTCTAAAACGGAGGCCTTGAATATATCTTTACCTTCCCATGTGTTGGAACTTGCGCTCTAATTTTGCTTTTCAACGGCGAGCAAAGGCTATTATGTACCTGGGGATCATGATTTCTGCCGATCTTACTGCTCTATATTCCCTTAATTACTTACCCTTGCTTTCATGTATCTGAAAAGATATGACTTCATGGAGCGCTTCAGATCTGCCCTGGTTCGGCTGCATCAACACCCTCAAGATGGATACCTTACCTAAGATACTCTGTTTTTCAGACTGTACCGCTTGCTGTCCCTGAGAGTTTCTTCCTCTCTCTACGCTCCCTTTTGATTAGATTTGGCACTGAAGGTTCTCAAGGTTAAAATATAGGTTACTTACTTACCCGAAACGCGGAGGCAGAGTGGGTTTACCAGACTTTGAGATATATTATAGAGCCATGTTTCTAACCTGGATGCTTGATTGGTTTTCCAGAGCCTTCTGTAAAGCCTCTTGTATGATAGAGCAAGATTTTTCTCAGTTTGATCTTCGGGTTTTACTATGGGGTTATAGCCAGGACCTTCGGACCTTTTGCTGGCCTGTCCCCATTGACTATGGCTGTACTGCGATTGTGATATCAACGGGGCATCATTGCTCTCTTATCTTCTTATCCCTCTCTCTTATCACCCCTAGTTGATAACCCTCTTCCTCAGGGGTTGGGCTCTTCTATTATTGGTCCCTGTACTCGCACCTCCTGGCCCGTAGCTCGAAACTTTATTTTCCCCCAATCATGTCTCCAGCGCATTCAGGGTGGGCCTAAGGATTGGTTGACCACTTTAAATGTTTGCAAAATGAGCATAGATGTATACTCTTCCTCCTACATACACCATCCACTCACTGAGTTTGAGCGGTTGTGCTACCTCTCTGAACTGCCAAGACATGTCCTAGCCTCCCTCTATAAAGTGTTACACAATGCTCTTCATTCCGAACTCGCTCCCTACACCAAGGCGTGGGCTCAAGACATAGGTAAAGACATATCGGATGAAGACTGGTCCAGGTCGTTCCACTTCACTCATAAATGTCTATTTCTGGCTATTAACAAGAAAAGAACTTTAAGCTCCTTTCTCGATGGTACAGGGACCCCCTCTCCCTACACAAAATATTTCCTTCTACAACTAATCTCTGCTGGTGCTGTACTAAAGCTGTTGGTTAACCGCTCCATATTTGGTGGGATTGTGACCTTATACAACCCTTTTGGTGACAGGCCTTTGCTGTATATGACATTATCTATGGTGAGTCCTTGGCCCCTTCGCCGGAAATTGCTCTCCTCTCTATATTACCAGGCTCGATGACTGCGCAGAAGAAAAGTCTGTTGCGTTTCTTTCTATCCACTGTCCGCCAATTGATACCCGTCTTTTGGAAAATGGCCACTTCCCCGCCTCTGCTCATGTGGGTTTCTGTGCTTAATGATATCATGCATATGGAGGAAATGCTTGCATTTGCCAATGATATCTATGATAAACACAAGTTTATAGATTGTTCCCCCAATACATTTTGGCATGTTCGCCGGTTTGGCCACATGGCCTCTGATGGGATACTGGTGTGGGGCTGCCTTGACTACGCTTTTTGCCGTATCCATCCCCCGACCCTCTCTCTTCTCCCTCACTATCTTTACAACTGACTTCTCTTTTTTCTCTTCTCTGTAGACTTTTTCTCCTTTTTTTTTTTCTGTTTGTGTTCATACTCTTGGTTATATGGAGTTATCATATTTTGTTACATGTATTTCGTCTGGGGATGCTCCCCTTGAACCTATGTTTTTGTTGTTTTTTATATATATTTCCATAATATGTGTTATTGAAACACTTCCATTTTGCTGTTGTTTAGAATCATTTTCATTCATCTGCATGGACTATAGACACGCCTGTGATGTTTTTCTATCCACTTACTTGTCCATGTTATTATTGTTTCTCATGTTTTGTATTGTTAAAATTGATGTAAAATATAATAGACAAATTTGCCTTTAAATATTAATCCTTGTATGAAACCAATTTCCCTCCCTTGTTTAAAGTAATTCATATCCTCCTGAATCAATGGGATACATATGATATCTCTTTTCTAGGCAGAATAAATGTGTTAAAAATGTCTAACTTACAGAAGCTGCTCTCTTTTTGAGACACTGCCAGTTACAATCCAAAATCCCAACTTCGTTCTCTGCAGTGCCTATTTCTCAGATTCATTTGGCATGTTGAAAAACCCAGGATAGCAAAACCAGTACCCTTACCCCCGAAATCTAGAGGAGACCTAGGAGCCCTGGACATAACTAAATACTATTCAGCATCCCACCTAAGACAGACACTGTCATGGTTTTCCCAGATTCCTCATAGTAAATGGTCAGAGATTGAATTAAATCATATATACTCTATCCATACCTCCTTACTATTACTGTACGTCCTTTAAAAACCTCATCCCCTCTAAACCTTTACACCCCATTGCTAAACTCTATGGCATTTACCATTAAGAAATGGTTAGATTGTATAAAGACTTATACTCGTCTAAATACCTGTTCTCCTTTGATAAACATATACAATCCAGAGATCCCTAATAGCCTGTCTTATGCTCAAATGATTCACTGGGCAAATAGGATATTCCAACTTCGCCATTTAATTATCCAGGTACCTGTAAGATAAGATCTTTTGAGGAGCTCAGCGTGCAGAAATCTTCTATACCTTTTCAAGCTTGCTATACTTAACCCCAATTCCGCCACTTTTTCACACTCTTGAGTCCTTCTCTAATACTGGAAAATCCCACTGACTTTGAAAGAACAACTATACAGGGTCCTACTTAGACGCATCATATATCTTCACTGTATAAACTCCTTTAGGATGAAGCTCCTTTGGAAAACACCCATCTCTATATGAGTAAATGGGCAAAAGCCCTTCAACGTCCAATCTCTTTAAAATGTTGTCAGATGATTTGGGAGGCAGCTTCTATAACCTCCAAAGTGTGTTACTTATAAAGAGAACATATACAAAATATTGATGCACTGGTACAAAACCCCTGTTGTCATGCATGCTATCAATCCGACCTTACCTGAGAGATATTGGAGATGTTTTGGTGATGCAGGATCTTTTGTACATATCTTTTGGCTATGCCCTCAGACTCAACACTTTTGGGCTACAGTTAAAAATGTCTTAAAACAGGTTTTAAAAGTAGCACTCTCCACCCATTGCATTATCTTTTGGGACTCTGATTTAAGGGAATTTCTAAGCATTCCAAAAAATTAGGGGCTTACATCTTGCCTGCTGCTAGACGATTGATATCTAGATTTTGGAAATTGATGGAAACTCCCACGCTGAGTCATCTGCTACAACTCATCTCTGAGATTAGAGGTATGGAATACCTTGCAACTTTAGCTAGTGAATATCAAGGTCATTTCAATGCTACATTGGAATTATTGGATCATTCCTCTTTTGGTGACACCTCCTCATCCATCCCTGATGTTTCATAAATTTCTTGCCTGATCTACTTATAATGCTCAGCAGGTCCATGTTACCTCATATTGTTATTACATATTGCTTCATCATGGGTCACACAGCAATGCTATGAGGCCCCGAAGACCTAAGACTGTTCCGCGAAACTTTAGACGTTGCAGTGGTGGCATTACCGGATTGTACAATGGTCTCCACCTGCCATCCTTGCCTGAAGGGGAACCCACGGAGCTACAAGTCCAGCGTAGATCCTCAACATCCAGATGCCCTAGATCTCCGTGTCAAGAGTCAGCGGCACCAGCCAACCATCTTCTCCTGCACACCGTAAAGCTAGACATGATTAGTAACAACACGGAGGCCTGTTGTCCCATGACTTCTCCTGAGTAAGACAGCTGTCCACTCTAGTCAGCGAGATACCAAACTGAAGTAGAATCTCTTTGAGGTATGCTTATTTGACCCCTAGACCCTAGTAATGGGTGCATATATTTTTGATATCAAGTACAACACCGCTTATCTTTACTGAGATACTTTTGATAATATTGAGGGGCTTTTTTCACCCTGTTTATTAAAATCTAGAGCTTGAACATTTACAGTTAACATGCTAATGCTGTAGGTAATTATCCTCCAGACCCTAGGATTGGGTACACATATTTCTGATACTAACCGCATCATTGCTTGACTTTATTGGGATAACGGTTTCCCCTAACACTTGTGATGTTATTGAGGGAATTTTCCCTCGTGTTTATTGAAGTCTAGAGCTTGAAATTTTTAGTTCGCACACAGATGCTATAGTTAACTTACCACTAAGGTTAATGCTATTTCCCAACTCCTAACACAGTGCCTAACGGAATAACGCTGTTAATGGGAAACATATGACATATACTGTGTTGCACTACTGATTGTGTTATTATTGTTTGCTTCTTATCTCTCTCCATTGCTCACAGGGAATTGTAGTTATCTCTGGGGGAATTTCCAATGAGTTCTCAACTACAAGCCCATTCAACTAAGTGTATCTGCTGGTGTATTGCTCTGACACACCTTTGAGACCGCTGACCTAGATGAGGGATGTTAATATCATGCACAGCCCCGTCACATAGGAGGGGAGCCCTTCCACTTGTTTTTCGGATGGTGTTAACAGGCGGATCCTCAGGGCAGCACACTATACACTTGCTGAATGGGCCTCTTGTAACCTAGATGCACCGTATCAAGTCAATGGGAAGAATTCAAACAGTCTATATATTGTGATAGATGTTTTATCTCGTTTACAAAGGTAAACTGGGCACACCTAATGCTACGCTTGCGGATACACTCAATAGGGGAAATCTCTCCCCTTGTTCTAAAGGTGAGACCTGCAATCTGACCCAGCCTATCTGGAGAACAGACAACATCCCCTTGACATCCACTTATTGGCATACCTGGAAGTGGGAAACTACTATGGATCCACATACATGTACAGCATGCTGCTCTGACTTGCGACACACGCTGCAGCTGGCCAAGTATAGTTTCAGCTACATGACTCATGACAGCGAGTAAGATAACGTGTACCACATAGGCGCCTATCCCCGAGATCTATCAAATAAACTTCAACAGTTTTGTGAAAAAGGCGAACCTCCTATGCAGTTATCCCCCCTAGACTCTAACTCACAAGTGAGTGCCATTTTCCCTCCTCATTAGCTCCCTGACCTCTTAATTGTCGGACACATTCTGATACAAATTTAAGATTTGAATATAGGAGTGTCAGTTCTGATATCTAAAAAGTTACCATTGCACATAGACGACTCCCTCACAGACGATGAGGGCAGATACATATTTATTGAAGGCTCCCTATGGGGGAAACCTCTTACCCTAGTGAATATATATATAGTCCAAACAGAACTCGGGTGGGATTTTTTCAGAAAACCACTCAAGCCCTTGCTGCCTTCTATTCAGGTATAATTGTATTGGGAGGCGACTTTAATCTTGCACTTAACCCCCTAGAAGATACTTCCAATGGTTCTTCTATACCTTTCCGAGCCCTCAAACAAATAAAGCTTCACTTACATGAGCTCCTACTCCATGACTCCTGGCGCACACTGCACCCTAACACTAAGGACTATACCTTCTTCTCCTCACCACACAAACGATACTCCAGAATAGATTACTTGAGCCAGAGAGACCTCCCTTTCTTGAAAAAAGCTACCATTGAAGCGAAGGTTATTTCAGATCACCACCCAATAACCATGACGCTACAATTCCCTGAGCAACTACACCATAACAAAACTTGGAGACTAGACTCATCACTTCTTATGGACTCCGTGTGCGTCGCTCAAATTCTGAATTGTATGACAAACTTCTTTACAGAAAATGACACGCCAGAAACCTCCCAACTCATACAGTGGGAAACACATAAATCCGTATTACGAGAAACCTGTTTGAGTTTAGCAGCGACACATAAAAGAGAGTCACAAGCCACGCTGTCTGCCTTGTTGCAGAAAATGCTGTCACTGGAAGCAACTCACAAATGTACATTAGCCTCGTTGGCCCAGGCGAAATTACTCAATGCACGTTGCTGGAGGAATTAGGTCGTAAAACCAGGTGTAAATTCATCCTCTCACAAAAACAGGGCAATAAAAGTGGTAAACTTCTAGCCAAAGCTATCCAAACTAAAGACGTTATCCACGATATGTCAAGTACGCTCTTCACAGGGAAACCTAGTTTCCACCTCTCCGGAGATAGTGAACCAATTTGAGAAATACTACTCAAACCTATACAATCTACCCCCCACCCAATGACCACCCTCGGGCCAGAGGCCCAGAATGGAGATTCTTTGCGAATTCTTGACTAAATACAGCCCAAAACCGATTGCCGAAGACGTGGTGCATAAATTAAACAATACTCTGACCATGGAAGAATTTATAATTGCAGTTAAACAATTAAAATTGGGAAAGAGCCTGGGACCAGACTGCTACACAGCGGTCTATTATAAAACATTCTCTGAAACCTTGTCGCGTCCCTTCCTAAGAGCTTATAATTCCCTCGAAAACCCTGACGTAGATATGACTAACCTCTCGGAGGCCCATATAATAGTAATCTCAAAACCGGGGAAGGATCCCGCCTTAGTTACCAATTATTGCCCAATTTCTCTACTCAGTGTGGATTTAAAAATCTATGCAAATTTTTTTAGCAAATAGGCTTCTAATGATAATACACCCTCTCATCGCCAAAGACCAAGTTCGATTTGTACTGGGTAGGGAATCTAGGGACAACACAATTAAAGCAGTCAACGTTCATCACTGGATTACCACATCCAAACAACCAGGTTTCTTTCTCTCATTGGACGCGGAGAAGGCGTTCGACAGACTGACATGAGGCTACTTGCAAATGGTCCTTCAGAAGTTGGGCCTAGGAACCCAACTAATCAATTTTATAATGGCCCTCTATGCTAATCCCACAGCTAGAGTACGTGTTAATGGGAATCTGTCAGACGCCTTCTCCATCCATAACGGGATGCGACACTCCCCGCTGCTCTTCATACTCATGCTGGAGCCTTTCCTTAATTGCATTCGGCATAATGATAACATCAAAGGTATCACAATTGCAACAAAGCAATATAAATTGTCGTCCTTTGCAGACGATATGTTGCTCTTTTTATCTGAACCCCACACCACTTTACCCAACTTGCTGCAAGATTTCTACCTCTTCCAATACATTTCCAATTTCAAAATCAACTTTGGCAAATCACACGCACTAAATGTCACCCTGCCAGTATCCATGGTTAAGCTTTGTCGGGAAAATTTCCCCTTCACTTGGCAATCGGAGGCCATCACCTACCTTGGTATACAGTTGCCAAAATGCCTCTCCGAACTATTTACCAGAAACTATGTACTGCTCTTACGCGCTGTGACAGAAGACCTTAAAAGATGGGAAAAGCCCAAATTTTCCTGGTTTGGGAGAGCAGCAATCTTTAAAATGAATGTGCTCCTGTGCCTTTTATATATCTTACAGACCGTACTAATTGAATTGCCACAGACATATCTATCAAAAGATATGCTCACGGTTCCTATGGTATGGGAAAAATCCACATATCAGCTACAGCCAATTGACGCTGCCCAAACAGACAGGGGGAATAGGGCTTCCAAACCTTAAATACTACTGGGTATGTCCCATCTCCAGAATAGTGGATTGGCATGTACATGGTAAAATAAAAGATTGGATTAACCTGGAAGCTTCCTTTTCAGACCTACCTCTGCAGGCAATTCCATGGCTCGCCAGTAAATACCTCCCCAACGCTCTTAAAACTCATCCGTTGATTAAACCGACCATCCTCAGGTTCCACGCAGCATGCAAACATACTGAAATCTCCTTGATCCTAAGCCCTATGATACCCATCAGACTGTATCCCGATTTTATAACCGGTATGACACCCAGATTCTTGTCAGATTTCACACCAAATTAAATCATACGGTCTCACCAGTTTTTTCATGCCGGGGTATTAAGGGATTGAGAATATTTCATTACACAACAACCAGCAATACGACTCTCCCCCTGGACATACCTTCAGCTTCACCACTTTCTCACATCCTCAACCTCCTTGATGCACACGTTTCGTAATTTTACAGCATTTGAAAAAAATCTGCTTGAAAACCACTCCACAACAACATGTCATATCCACTGTTCATGCCCTCCTGGATGCTCACATACCAGCAGACTCAGGGTTAGCATGTGTGAAATGGTCCAAAGATCTGTAAATTGAAATCCCTACCGATAATTGGGTACAAATATTTCAAACCGCACATAAAGGTACGGTGAATGTGTCGACTCAGGAAACGAACTATAAACTGTTGTCCAGATGGTATAGGACCCCGTCTTGGCTACACAAAATGAGTCCGGCCCTTTCCGATAGATGTTGGCGATGTCACCAGGACGCAGGAACTTTCCTACACATATGGTGGGACTGCCCAATGATTCAAACTCTCTGGTCAAAAGTACACACGATAGTACACTGAATTACCTCAGACTTGCTAGATTACTCTCCTTCTCAATATTTGCTGCATTATACCGCTTCATCTGGCCGGGCATATCATAAGTGACTTAGCAATGCACCTGGTGAATGCAGCAAAGGTTTGCGTACTGGTACACTGGGGAACTCCACATGTACCCTCCCTCAAAGAATGGTTCAGACGTATAAACAGGACAGAGGACATGGAGGAACTTGTACACATCGCCAAGAACTCCCCATCTAAATGTATTAATATTTGGTTATGCTGGGTTCATTTCAAGTCTATTGAGATTTACCGTGACACATTAGACTAACAATATCACTTATTAAACCCATGTAGACAAGCAGACTCTTTGACTATTCTCACAATACACATTCATCTTTCAAACGAGAAAGGTACATATGTCCCTTCCTGTTCCCACATAACACCACATATTGCTAAACTCTCCCTCTCTGGAGTGAACAGCATGGGGAAAAATGGGATGGGGCTAGAGTTGACCATATCTATCTACAAGGGATCTCTCCGCTTTAAGCTTTATTTTCCCGATCTTCTCCAACCCTATAGGAGGAACCCCACCTTTCTTTATTATCCTGTAGTACACCTTGTGACTTCCACTCTTGCTCTATCTCCGATTCCACTTTTTATACTTAGATTTCTCTAGTCTGTACCCCCCCACCCTCCCTTTCCCCACCCCCTTTTTCTTCCCCCCTCCCCTAAGTATTTTTTCTCTCTTTCGCTATCCCTTTTACACCCCAGCTTAGCTGGGATAGACCACTCGTAGACCGAAATAAAGCATCTACAGGGGGAAGGAATTGGCCATAGTGAAGAAGGTAAACCTAACACCCAATAACAGTAGATCCCCCCCCAACATGACTGTACATTAGCTTGTCTATATTCTGGGTCAGTTTATATGCCACTATACTAGGTGATCTAGCCAACTCGAAAGCCTATATGACCATTGGAAGCTAGGTAAGTTCACATGCCACTCCGCAATATTAGGACATACTACTTGAAGATGCTCTATCAGTATGTGACATGATCTCAATACTCTCTTTTTCCCTTGTATGCTTACTGAATTATTGTGACATTAATGTTTTAACAAAGTTGTGTTATTTCACCTGTAACCGATGCTTACATTTCAATAAAATCTGTTATTGGACAAAAAAAAAATCCCAGTATACAGTATATACCACCATTTGTAAACACAAACACTTTCATGTAAACCAATTAATTTACAGGTATTGGTATTTTTTATAGCAAAGACATGTAGCAGAATACATTTTGGCCTAAATTTATGACATTTTACTGGACTTGTTTAATAGCAAAAAGTCAAAAATATTGTGTTTTTTCTCAAACTTATCGGTCTTTTTTTTTTTTCTATAGCACAAAAAATAAAAACCGCAAAGGCGATCAAATACCACTGAAAGAATGCTCAATTCATGTGGAAAAAAAGAAAGTAAATTTAATTTGGGTGCAGCATTGCATGACCGCTCAATTGTCAGTTAAAGTAATGCAGCGCTGTAACGCAAAAAATGGTAAGAAAGGGGGGTAAATCCTCTGGAGGGCAAGTGGTATTGCCATCACAAATAAGCTGCTCTTTCTTTCCTACCTCCTTTTGTGTTTCCAGCAGGTGCACTGCATCTTTTATGTAGCTCTCAGTAATGGTCCATCTTGAGTTTGAAAGTTTAGAGGGGGAGGATGCTATTTCAGCAATCAACTTCCTCTCTCTGTCCCTCCTTCCCTGGGAGTTGTGGATGAGCTTCCTGCTTACAGTGGTGTATTAAGGTTTCATGCTAAACTAGGCAATACAGAGATTGCCCCCCCCCCCCCCATGGAGAGACACTGACCAACACCCCCCCTCCCCCATGAACAGAGCCTGACATTGACCAACCATACCCCATCCCCCCCCCACCCGAGAGAGCCTTCTACTACCACTGCCCCACATACAGAGACTACCTCCCCCCACCCTGGTGAGAGAGAAGACACTCACCTTCACAGCTCCGGACATCCTTGGGAACAAGAGTCAGGCTCTGCATACACCATCAAGCAACCTGCAGCCTCTCTCAGATCCCACCTGGTCCCCATGCTGCATGTGTCCCTTCTTCCTTTCCTTCTATTGGGGGATGGCACTGCCCCCCCCTGAAAAATGCTACTGCCCCCCTGAAAAATGCTGCCCTAGGCAAATGCCTTATTTGCCTTGTGGTAAGTATGCCCCTGCCTGCATGGGCACACATCCAAGTAGCAAACTAGAGCAAACATTTCTGTCACATGGGTCTGTTTCCATACTGACACACAGAAAACAGAGGCTGTCTGGCAAGATGATAAATGCTGTGCTGTCTAATTTACTGCTTGGACAGAAGTGTCATATACATATCCGGATCTGAGGCTGTTTGGGAGGGCATTTTCTTCCCCAGATTTTAGTTTTACCCCCCCCCCCCCATTCTTTCTGTAGACACCATGGCTGCTGAGCTGCTCCTCTCATCCTGTCACTACACATGGCACTTAACTGAGCCCCTCCTCCCCACATGCAGGTATTGAATTCTCTTACAGACCACTTGGATTTGTGATGAATATACAGACAAAGCCTACCTCTGCCCCCTTTTTATATAGAGAGCCTGCATATGCACACTGTGTTTACAGACACAGCCTCCTCGATCCGTACACTATACTGGCTTCTGTTTACTGAAGGTCGTAACATCCTGATCATGAGGGAGGGAAAGGAAGATGGGGAGAGAGCAGCTCTGAAGTCTCGGGAGTGAGCAGACAGTCCACACCCTACATCAGTCAAACAGAGGAGAGGAAAGGGAGGTAGATCCCAACCATGTCGGCATGACGCTACAGAGAAGACTGTATCCCCTCCCACAGGTATTTAGTGCGATTTTAACAAAGGGTGCACTTTTGAGAGGTCTGGAAAAGTATTATTTTAGGTATTAGCAGCTCACATACAGTATAACAGGTGTAAGCTAAAAAAAGGAAACCTATACTTCTCTTTTAAAGAGGCGCTCCACTTTAAGGCCTCGCCCCCCCCCCCTGCTCCCCATTAAGGATCAGCACCTTTGGGGCTTTCTTTTGGTGGTATTTGATCAACAATGGGGTTTTTATTTTTTGTGATATAAATGAAAAAAGACAATATTTTGAAAAAAAAACAATATTTTTAACTTTTGGTTATAAAAAAATATATAGTAAACTCAGTCATAAATTTAGGCCAAAATGTATTCTGCTACATGTCTTTGATTAAAAAAAATTACAATACATGTATATTAATTGCTTTGTGTGAAAGTTATAATGCGTCTACAAACTATGGTATATATATTGGAATTTATGCAGCTTTTACTTTCTGACGATCACATTTCCTGAGGTGCTAAGATTCCAGGGCAATACAAAAAAAAACCAAATGATACTTTTTTGGAAAGTAGACACCCCATGGAATTTGTTGAAGGCATGTTGTGTCCATGGAACATTGTCATTTAAATGATATACTGCTCATGCATGCCATGGGTAAAGGTGGAATACAAAACACATTCTGCTACTTCTCCCAAGTATGGGAATACCACATGTGAGATTTTTTGGCAGCCTAGCCACTAGAGATGAGCGAATTATTCAAAAATTCGATTCGGCTGATTCGCCGAATTTGCGAGAGAAATTCGATTCGATGCGAATTTATTCGCCGCGAATTTAACTTATTAAAAGGGTTTCTAGGCTTCAGAGAGCCTTTATATTAGTGCAGAACACTGTACCTTTAATTTAAATGCCCTTGGAGTCTGCTGGGGAAGAGAAATAATACTGTCAGTCAGTATGACATGCAGATGAGTGCCGTCGATCTTAGAATCACCGCACACTTCACTCATTTGGGCAGTCACGGGGCACGACGACGACGAAGAAGAATGAAAAGAAGAATGAAAAGAAGAATGAAAAGAAGAAGAATGAGAAGAATGAAAAGAAGAAGGAGAAGAATGAAAAGAAGAATGAAAAGAATGAGAAGAATGAAAAGAAGAAGAATGTAAAGAATGAGAAGAATGAAAAGAAGAATGAAGAGAAGAAGAAGAAGAAATAAAAGAAAAAGAAGGAAAAGAAGAAGGAAAAGAAGAATGAAAAGAAGAAGGAAAAGAAGAAGAAGAAGAATGAAAAGAAGAAGAAGAATGAAAAGAAGAAGAAGAATGAAAAGAAGAATGAAAAGAAGAAGAAGAATGAAAAGAAGAAGAAGAATGAAAAGAAGAAGAAGAAGAAGAAGCAGCAGAAGAATGAAAAGAAGAAGAATGAAAAGAATGAAAAGAAGCAGTATTCCAGTACAGCAAAAAGTGTATCTGCAGAGAGCTCCGCTATTTCTGACAGTTCTCTGACAGTTCCTTCACATTTACAGCGGTTGAAACATTGTATCTATTTATTTCCGAATAAAAACATCTGTATCCTAAATGGAAACCAATAGATACAATGTTTCAACCGCTGTAAATGAACTGTCAGAACTGTCAGAAATAGCGGAGCTCTCTGCAGTGACACTTTTGCCGGCTGATCGGGAAAAATTCGATTCGTGCACCCGAAGTTTGCTAAAATTCGGATTCGATGCGAATTGAATTTTTCCTGATATTCGAAACGAATTCCACTTCGCCAGGTTCGATTCGCTCATCTCTACTAGCCACATACACGCCCCCAAAATCAAATCACCACGTCCAGGCTTTCAAAGGGCATATTTCCTCATATCACGTCCTCCCTACCTATCACAGTTTTGGAGAAATTCCAGGATAGTACAAACACACCCCCCCAAATGACCCCTTTCTGGAAAGTAGATACCCCAAGGAATTTGGTAATTCCTTGATGAGTATTTTGCAGATATAATTTTTGTAACAGGGTTTTGAAAAAGAATAAAAGAAAAGAAACAAATACATTTTTGTTCTTCATTTTCCATAAACTTGTATCAACAAATAAGATCTGAAAAAATATTCACCATACCTCTTAGCAAATACCTTGGCATGCCTACTTTCCAAAAAGGGGTCATGGGGGGGGGGGGGGGAAGCTTCTACTATCCTGGCATTTCAGGGCCAGCATTAGAAGTTTATACCAGACATCACCCACTTTTCTAGCCAATTGAAAACCAAGGCTTTTCTGACACTTTGTTTTCTTGAAAAAACAGTTTTTTTTGCTAGCGAATTACTTTAAACCCCCAAACATTATATATTTGTTTTAAAGCAGAGGTCTTAGAGAATAAAACAGTGGGTGTTGAAATTTTTTATGTCACACAGTAGTTGTGCATTGATTTTTCAAATGCAAATTTTTTGAAACAATTACACTTTTTAGAATTTTAATGCACAAAAACACATTATATTGCCCAATTGTTTGATAAAATATAAAAGATGATGTTATGCTGAGTAAATGGATACCAAACATGACATGCTTTAAAATTACGCATAAAATTACACTACCTTTCTTTTTTTTTTTTTTTTTTTTGATCACTTTTATTGTTATCACAAGGTATGAAAATATCCCCTGTGATAGCAATAGACAGTGACAGGTATTCTTTTCTGAGAAATCTGGGGTCTATTAGACTCTAGATCTCTCCTCTGCCCTTTAAAGTATTTAATCACACCAAAATCGGTGTGATCAGATGCTTTCCCAATTTTAAAATGACACTTTATATCCGGCGAAACGGAAGTGATAAAATGCTCATAGCTTCTGGTCTCTTAGGCCATAGAGATGATTGGAGGCATTCCAGTCTTTGATCAGCTCTATTGTCAGCCAGCAGAACTTCTGGCTGCATTTTTAGGTTCCCTGGTGGGACGGGAGAGCCCAAGAAAACCTTGGAAGGCGACGGGAGGAGTGGGGGAGTCCCTTCCCACTGCTTATAAAAGTGATCCAGTGGCTAATTAGTAGCCAGGATTGTTTTTACATGAAAGCTGACCACCAGCTGAAAAAACACCAGGATGATGTCTGTAGCTGCAGGCATCATTCTGGTATAACCACTCAAAGTCCAGCAATGTACCAGTATGCTTCTGGTCTATGTTGGGCATATATGTAACAGCAGAGAACATGGGCATATGATGAATTGGTTCTGTGGACCAATATGACCACAATTCATTATTTTTTTAATGCCCATGTTGAGGGTTAGGCCTAAAAAGGTTGTACACTTGGAAACTGTGATAGGTTTCCATTTGAATTGTCTGGCGAGAGCTGAATTGGGGTGGAGAGAAGTTGCTCGTTTGATTATCTCCCTATAAATTTAGAGCAGCTTATGGGGGAGGTCACAGATGGGGGGTACAGTTGCAGACTGGGTGTATTGTCCTGCGTGAGTGCATTTTCTGCTGGAGTGCAAAACCGCAGTTGAACACAGCAGTTTAACTAAAGCAGAATAATTCAAACAGCAGCAAGATGCAACAAAGAACTCTACTGGGCAGCACAGTGCCTAAATGGTTAGCACTTTTGCCTGGCAGTACTAGGGTCGTTGGTTCAAATCCCAGCCACGGCACCACCTGCCTGGAGTTTGCATGTTCTCCCTGTGCCTCCGTGGGTTTCCTTCGGGGACTCCGGTTTCCTGCCACACTCCAAAAGCATGCTGGTAGGTTAATTAGATCCTGTCTAAATTGGCCCTAGTATATATGTAAGAATGTGAGTTAGGGAACTTAGATTGTACGCCCCTTGAGGGTTAGGGACTGATGTGAATGTACAATATATGTATATGTGTAAAGCGCTGCGTAAATGGACAGCGCTATAAAAGTACCTGAAATAATTAATAATACTGCACGCTGGATGGACTGCAAGCAAAGACCCTGGGAAACATCTCCTACAAGTTTGATTCCCACTCCATCTACCTTTTTAAAATGCCCCCCTCTACTACTAATTTTCATATTTCTATCCTCTGCTCTCAAAATCTCCTTTCTTTACTCCTCTGCTCCACCCCAAAGCTTATACATATCATCCTCACTTCTACCATCTCCCAACTACTGCTCTCATCACCTCCTGCTAATACTTTACTCACCTGCTCACTTTACTCACTCATATACATCCCACTCCCATCTTACTTTCCTCATCCTCCTTCTCCTAACCTCTGGGGATATCCCCCCAAACTCTGGTCCTCCAGTATCTCACCCCCACATTAGGCACCCTCCTTCCTCTGGGAATAGCCACCATCCACTCAACTTAATCTCAAACCCCATGTTCCTAAAAACCATCCTCCCTTTTTCATGCGCACTCTGGAATGCCCGCTCTGTCTGTAATAAGCTCACCTCTGTCCATGACCTTTTTGTCTCCTACTTCCTTATCCTACTAGCAATTACACAAACCTGGCATCAAGCATCAGATTCTGCTTCTCCTGCAGCACTTTCCTATGGAGGCCTTCTCTGGACCCACTCACCCAGACCCAGTGGTCGGAAAGGAGGTGGAGTTGGTTTGCTTCTATCCCCACTAAGCATCTTTCAAATCCTCCCTAACACTCCCTCTCTATCCTTCTCTTCTTTCGAGATTCACTGCATTTGGCTGTTTTTTCCCATTTCTCTGAGGATTGCCTCCTGGACCAGTGTCACGCTTTCTTGATGACGTCTGTCAGGAATCAAGGAGTGACCAGAAAGGTGTGGACTGACACAGGGAAACGCAGGTTTCAGGTATAGTATAATACAGGTTATTATTAGCCACCCAGATATATATATAAACGCACAGTGAGCAAACTAACCTTCCACTAATCTTAGGAGGTGCAGGAACACAGGCGTAGTCAGGGCTGGAGAGGTGGAATGGTCAGGCCGGCCGTAGGGTTCTGTAACGACTGCCTGGTGGTACCTCTAGCGGTCCTCAGGGCAGGATTCCCCAGGGCGCGGAGTCTAAGTCCCAGTCTGCTATTCACCAGGGCCCCTGATGGTGGGGATGGAGCAGACAGGAACCAGGTCGCGGCCCCTGAGTACACCTGCTAGTGATAGAGGGATCCGCCAGAGGTATGTGCAGGTACGGCTGGATCCGTGCAGGATGGATGGATGGCAGAGTAGTGAGCGTGGTCAGACAGGCCAAGTCAGCAACGTGCGGGCAGCAAGGTATCAAAGGAGCAGGCAGAGAATGGTTAAGGTCACAAGCCGGGTTCAGTAACTCACGGACAGCGCAGTACAGAGGATCAGGCAGAAGGATGGTCAGGGATGAGCCAGTAGTCAGAACAGGAGACGGTCAACAGGAATCAGGATCAGGATCAGGCAGGGTCGGCAACAAGGTATCTTCTCACAGGAACTAGGAACAGGATACAGGGGCTCATGGGAAACCATACACCAAGGCCCAGAGCACAGGCCTGGTCATGCCTTATATACACCTTTCTGTAATCAGCCCCAGGTTTGGCTGATTGTGAGCTTCTGGCTGCTAAGAGCACCCGCTGGTCAGCTCTGGTACTGCAGCCCACACGGCAGGAGAGTCCCACCACCAGTGCTGAATCCATTCCTGACAACGTCTCTGCTTGGCTACCCTACTTTCTCTCCTCTGAAATACCTACTACCATTCTTGGAGATTGTAACATCCCCATTACTGTGAACAACCCAGCTACATCCCAACTCTTCAACCTAACCTTTGCCTTAACACAATGGATACAGTTCTCCACTCTGATGGGAATACATTAGACTTTGTTTTCTCCCATCTTTGCACTCCCTACAATCCCACAAACACCCCCTTTCCTCTCTCTGATCACAATATCACCTTTACAGTATCCTTGTCTTCAAACACTTATGCTTACAACAAGCAGCAAACGATTACCCGCAGAAACCTTCACAACATAAACCCTTCTCTTTTCCAATCTGCAACTGACTGCCTCTATGACAGAATCTCTCCCCTGTCCTGCCCTGACCTGGCCACTGCTGTCTACAACAGTTCACTTTCATCCACATTAGACTCACTTGATACTCTAAGTACACGAAGTATCAGGCCCCGACCATTAAAACCGTGGCAGACTGACAACACCAGAAACATTAAGCGACATAATCGTGCAGTTGAGTGATTGTGGCGAAAAAACAAATCTCAGCAAGCATTCACCGTATATAAAGCTGCTTTCTTAACATACAATTCCTCCGTCCATGCTGCCAAAACAAGCCTACTTTGTCTCTCTCAGTAATACCTTGTCATCTAGTCCTCGTCGTCTCTTCTCTACTTTTATCTCTCCACTTTCTCCAGCCCCACCTCCACCCAGTAACTCACTCACTGCTTACGAGATTGCAAATCATTTAAAAAACAAGATTGATGCAATTCGTAGGGGCATTTCCACTACACAGACATCTATTCCACCTGCATACCTTATACTAAACCTCCCTCAACACTTTCCCCTTTTGATCTTGCTACTACTGAAGAGGTTACTAAAGTTTTCTCAGAAGCCCATCTCACCATGTGCCCCCCGGTGATCCTGTCCCCTCTCAACTACTACGGTCACCCTCTTCTTCTGTCCTATACTCCCTCACTCAAATCTTCAATCTTTCTCTCTCTAATGGTGCCTTCCCCCACCCCTCTAAAGCATGCACAGATTGCTCCCATACTTAAAAAACCCTCACATGACCCCACCAACCTGAAAAACTTAAGACCCATCTCCCTGCTCCCGTTTACCTCTAAACTCTTAGAACGCTTAGTCTACAATCGCCTGAGCTCCTACCTCACTGAAAACAACCTTCTTGACCCTTTACAGCCTGGCTTTCGCTCACTCCACTCCACTCCACTGAAACTAATGATTTACTAACTGCTAAAACCAATGGCCACTACTCCATACTCTTACTACTTGACCTCTCTGTGGCTTTTCATACTGCTGACCATCCCCTCCTCCTTAAAAAACTCCACTCTCTTGGCCTCCGAGACTCTGCTCTCTCCTGGTTCTCCTCCTACCTATCGCAATGCTCCTTTAGCGTTACCTATAACTCCATCTCCTCCTCTCCACACCTCCTATTTCTGTATGGGTCTCTCAAGGTTCTGTCCTTAGACCCCTTCTCTTCTCCATCTACACCTCCTCCCTTGGTGACTTGAAAAACTCCAATGGCTTTAAGTACCATCTCTATGCTGATGACACACAAATCTATCTTTCTACTCCCCACCTCACCCCTTCAGTCTCCTCTTGCATTACTAACCTACTAAGTGACATATTGGCATGGATGTCACTCCACTTCCTCAAACTAAATCTTTCCAAAACAGAGCTCATACTATTCTCTCCAGCCCATGCCCCCTCCCCTGACTTCTCCATCAAGATCAATAATACAACCATCAGTCCCTCCCCTCATTCCAGAGTACTAAGTGTAATCCTGGACTCCCATCTGTCCTTTCAGCCCCAAATCCAAACACTGTCCAAATCTTGTAGACTTCACCTCCGCAACACCTCCAAGATGCGCCCATTCTTAACCTCTGAAACCACTAAGCAACTTATTCACTCCCTTGTTATCTCTCGCCTTGACTATTGTAACTCCCTCCTCATTGGACTACCTAATCGCAGGCTATCCCCTCTTCAGTCTGTCATGAATGCTGTTTCCACACTCATCCACCTTATTAATTGTTCCATATCTCCCATCCCTCTCTGCAAATCCCTCCACTGGCTTCCCATGGCCCAATGAATAAAATTCAAAACATTAACAGCAACATATAACCAAAAGGTCGAGTATCTGGCTGCTCATCCCTAAATGAGTATATGTACCAAAGGAGCCCCCAGTGGGACTTTGTCAGCAATAAGATATTACACGCATATCCAAGAGAGCATTTTTGTAAAAGAATTATCAGCTTTATTACATACACATATTTTGTATGAAATACTTACATTTTAAAAGAACATTGATCCAACAACATTCTTACAAGATACCTTTCTTCACAAAGTCAAAGACCACTCAAAAAGGAAGAGAAAATTAGCCCAAGGCGTTTCGATCATTCCACATTTTTAAAGACCAGGAAAGTTTATAATAAACATTGTCAAGGTCCTACCTTTCCTCAGACCTTGTGCTGCTCCATGTGCTGGCATCCATCTTAGGTGTCTGCAAAGCATTGTGGGATCCTTTATGCTTTCAGCCCTCTGAGGCTCCTCCCCCAGGAGGTGGCGACTTATCACATATAAGTCTACTGTCTGTGGCTGTCCATTGCATTCATGTCCTGTCTGTTGCACAACAGCAAGCTCCTGGTTAGCTACTCATTGCTTTCCTGGATACCGACTCGGTTTTGGCTAAGATTCCTCCTGGCGACCATTCTTCCTGGCTCCTGATCCCGGCTCTGGCGACAATTCTTCCTGGCTCTTGACCCCGGCTTTGGCTACGATTTCCGCTGTTGGACTTGCATAGACTCTTGTCTTATTTTTATATTAATAAACCTACCTTTAATTGCACCTCCTTGTGTGTCTATCTCCTTCGCTCCCTGACACTACACGAATGCCATGAATCCTGACGGTGCAGGTATGCCCCTGCTCCCTATGTTGGTTGCCAGACTTGATCAGCAGGATCTCTTATTGGCGCAGTTCGCTCAGGCATTGCAGACGCTGCTTGCACGCACAGCGCACCTTGCTTCTGGTGCTATTAGGCCGGTTGTCACTCCTGTGGTCGCTCCCGTTGTTGCTCCGGTTGTTGCGCCTACCTCCGCATCTGCTGCCGCACCTGCGGTGCCCAGAGGTACGACTGGTTCAGCCCCCCTTCCACAGCGCTTTGGGGGTGAACCGAGTCAGTGTTGGGGTTTCCTTAACCAAGTGGGCATATATTTTGAATGGATACCCCACGCTTTTCCTACTGAGAGGTCAAAGGGGGGCTTCCTAATCTCGCTGCTCTCGGACAAGGCTTTGGCCTGGGCAAATTCCTTATGGGAGAACAATAATCCTGTGATTCACGAGTTTGCTGGTTTTGTTGCCTCCTTCCATACGGTATTTGATGTGCCTGCTCGCTCCGCCTCTGCTGCGAAGCTGCTCATGTCCATGCATCAGGGTTCACGAACCATTGCCGAGTACGCCATAGAATTTCGTACCCTGGCGGCAGAGGTGGGTTGGAACAATGAGGCTCTGGTGGGCTTTCTCTCATTGTCTCTCAAATGCGTTGAAGGACGAGATTGCAGCCAAAGAACTGCCTGTGGAGCTCGAAGCACTCATTTCCTTCCTAATCCTGATTGAAACCAGGCTCAGGGAGAGGCCTTCACTTAAGGAGCGTCTGCGGAGGCCTCCTAACCGATTGGCGCCTACGTTTTCTGTCCCACCCGTTCCTCCCTCTCCTCCCTCTCCTCCCACGCCTCCTGGGGATGGCTTTTCTGGCGGTGAGCCCATGCAGCTGGGGTTTGCTCGCCTTTCCAAAGGGGAGCGGGCCTCTCGGCGTCGGGAGGGGCGTTGCCTGTACTGTGGTCTCGGTGGGCATTTTCGGCAGTCCTGTCCGGTCCATCTGGGAAACGCTCGCACCTGAGATCCTGTCTGGGGCAGATGTTGGGTGGAGTTTCCTCGTCCCCGGTTTCCCGCAAAGATAAACCCCTAATCACCGTTGTCCTCTCTTGGGCGGAAGGCACGGTGACGGCCCAGGCGTTGGTAGACTCTGGTGCTGGCGGGTTGTTTATGGACAGTTTGCTGCCCAGTACTTCATTCCTCTGCAGGCTCGAGTTACTCCATTGGTCCTCGAGGCGATAGATGGCAGGCCCCTGCAACCGCTGCAGGTTACCCACGAGACCCTGCCAGTGGAAGTAGCTATTGGGGCTGTTCACAAGGAGTTGGCCTGTTTCCAGGTAATTTCTTCCCCGCACTACTCCGTGGTTTTGGGATATCCCTGGCTTCAGAAGCACATTCCGACCTTTGATTGGCGGTCGACCGAGATTCTCTCGTGGTCTCCACAGTGTGGGGCTGGTTGCATCCATGGACCTGTTAAGGTGTTGTGTGCCTCCTCAGACTCTGTGTTGCCCACTGACTATGGGGAGTACCTGGACGTGTTTGACAAGGTGCACGCCGGTTCTCTGCCTCCTCATCGTACATACGATTGTGCCATAACCTTACAACCCGGTGCCACTCCTCCGCGTGGCAGGGTGCATCCTCTTTCGGTTGCGGAGAATCAGGCCATGGAGGAGTACGTTGCGGATGCGCTTTCCCGGGGGCACATTCGCAAGTCTACTTCTCCAGCAGGAGCTGGCTTTTTGTTCGTGAAAAAGAAGGGTGGTGAATTGAGGCCTTGCATTGATTTTAGGGGTCTCAATGGAATCACGATTAAGAATGCTTACCCAATTCCGTTGATAACTGAGTTGTTCGACCGCCTCAAGGGAGCAATGGTCTTTACTAAACTCGACCTTAGGGCTGCGTACAACCTCGTACGGATCAAGGAGGGCAATGAGTGGAAGACCAGGTTCAACACCAGAACCGGCCACTATGAATCCCTGGTTATGCCCTTCGGGTTGTGTAATGCACCCGCGGTCTTTCAGGAGTTCATTAATGATGTCTTTTGTGACTTGTTGCAGCAGTGCGTGGTGGTTTACTTGGACGACATCCTGGTTTACTCTGCGTCCATGGAGTCTCATATCCAGGATGTTAAGCAAGTGCTGCAACGATTACATGAGAACAAGCTTTTCTGTAAGCTCGAGAAGTGTGAATTTCACCGATCCCAGGTTGCCTTTTTGGGCTACATCATTTCCACTGTGCGATTTTTCCATGGACCCTCAGAAGGTTTCGGTGGTTCTGCAGTGGCCTTGTTCCAGTGGTCTTCGGTCCATTCAGTGCTTTTTGGGATTTACCAACTATTATCGGAAGTTTATCAGGAACATCTCCACGCTGGCCAAGCCTCTCTCAGATCTGACCAAGAAGGGCAGTATTCCCCACGAGTGGTCATCCGAGGCCATCTTAGCTTTCGAAGCTATGAAATCCGCCTTCGCGTCGGCTCCGATACTGTCTCATCCCAATCCTGGGTTGCCTTTTATCCTCGAGGTTGATGCATCTGAGACTGGAGTAGGTGCCCTCCTGTCTCAGCATCGGTCGCCCGATGGACCCCTACTTCCCTGTGGCTTCTACTCCAGGAAGCTTTCCTCCGCAGAATGCAACTACAAGATTGGAGATAGGGAGTTGTTGGCCATTATTCAGGCTCTCAAGGAATGGAGGCACCTGCTCGAGGGTTCTGCGGTTCCGATTCTCATTCTCACTGACCACAAGAACCTGACGTATCTCTCGGAAGCTAAGAGGTTGACTCCCCGTCAGGCCAGATGGGCTCTGTTCTTGTCACGTTTTAACTATGTGGTCTCCTATTTGCCTGGCTCCAAGAATGTTAGGGCTCATGCCTTGTCGCGGCAATACTCTGAGCTGTCCAGGGAGGACTCTGAGCCGACCTCAGTCATACCTCCGGATCAGATCCTGGCTGCCATTCGTACCAGCCTGACTTCTCCCATTGGGGAGCAGATTTTGGCGGCTCAAACTGATGCTCCCTCTGAGAGACCGGCTGGTAGATGTTTCGTACCTGAGGGATTGCGCATCTGCTTGCTGCGTACCTACCATAATTCCAAGACCGCCGGTCATCCAGGGAGGAACCAGTTGTCTTGGGTCGTTTCTCGTTTATTCTGGTGGCTATTCTGGAGGACATCGCCTCATATGTAGGGGCATGTTCTGTCTGTGCCCAGAATAAATCTCCTCTGCATCTTCCATTGGGCCTTCTGCAACCCATTCCCAATGGGGAGCGTCCCTGGTCACACCTGGGCATGGATTTTATTGTAGACCTCCCTGCGTCTCGAGGCCATACGGTCATTCTTATGGTCATTGATCGTTTCTCCAAGATGTGCCATTGTGTTCCGTTCAAGAAATTGCCGACTGTGAAAGAACTGGCTACGGTTTTCGCCAGGGAGATCTTTCGCTTGCATGGGTTGCCTAAGGTGATTGTCTCGGACCGTGGGAGCCAGTTTGTGTCCAGGTTCTGGCGTGCCTTCTGCTCCCAGTTGGGTATCAAGCTCTCCTTCTCTTCGGCCTACCACCCGCAGTCCAATGGGGCTGCGGAGCGTTCCAACCAGGCCCTGAAATAATTCCTTCGCAACTATATATCTCTGACCATCAAGACAATTGGGTCGATCTCCTGCCATGGGCAGAGTTTGCGAGGAACCCGGCTGTCAACTCCTCCAGGATGTCTCCCTTCATGGCCAACTATGGGTTCAAACCCGCTGTATTGCCTGAGTTGTTCTCGCCACAGGACATTCAAGCTGTGGATAACCATCTTGCTGCCCTGCGTTCCTTGTGGGGGCAGATCTAGAGGTCCTTGAAGGATTCAGCTCAGCGCCAGAAGCTCCAGGCTGATCGTAGACGGTTGCCCGCTCCTTCATACCAGGTCGGAGATTGGGTGTGGTTGTCCACTCGTAACCTCAATCTTCGGGTGCCCGCACTGAAACGGGCTCCCCGTTTTGTTGGTCCTTTCCGCATCCTCCGCAGCATGAACCCAGTTGCCTATGCCCTTGCTCTTCCTCCTGGGATGCATATCTCCAATGTCTTCCACGTATCCCTGTTGAAGCCTCTGGTCTGTAATCGCTTTACTGCCTCTCCGCCTCGGCCTCCTCCTATCCAGGTCGACGGTCATGAGGAGTATGAGGTGAGCCACATCCAGGACTCTCGATTGGTCCGCGGTCGGGTGCAGTTCCTGGTCCATTGGCGTGGCTATGGTCCCGAGGAGCGTTCCTGGGTTACTTCCGTGGATGTTCATGCTCTTGCCCTCCTCCGCGCTTTTCACGCCCGCTTTCCACAGAAGCCTTATGTTGAGCCACGGAAGGGGAGGGGCTCTTGAGGAGGAGGTACTGTCAAAGTCCTACCTTTCCTCAGACCTTGTGCGTCTCCATGTGCTGGCATCCATCTTAGGTGTCTGCAAAGCATTGTGGGATCATTTATGATTTTAGCCCTCTGCGGCTCCTCCCCCAGGAGGTGGCGGCTTATCACATATAAGTCTGCTGTTTGTGGCTGTCCATTGCATTCATGTCCTGTCTGTTGCACAACAGCAAGCTCCTGTTTTTAGCTACTCATTGTTTTCCTGGATACCGACTTGGCTTTGGCTAAGACTCCTCCTGGCTCCTGATCCCGGCTCTGGCGACCATTCTTCCTGGCTCCTGATCCTGGCTCTGGCGACCATTCTTCCTGGCTCCTGATCCCAGCTCTGGCGACCATTCTTCCTGGCTCCTGATCGCGGCTCTGGCGACCATTCTTCCTGGCTCCTGATCCCGGCTCTGGCGACCATTCTTCCTGGCTCCTGATCCCGGCTCTGGCGACCATTCTTCCTGGCTCCTGATCCCGGCTCTGGCGACCATTCTTCCTGGCTCCTGATCCCGGCTCTGGCGACCATTCTTCCTGGCTCTTGACCCCAGCTTTGGCTACGATTTCCGCTGTTGGACTTGCATAGACTCTTGTCTTATTTTTATATTAATAAACCTACCTTTAATTGCACCTCCTTGGGTGTCTGGCTCCTCACTCCCTGACAAACATGTAAGCAATAAAAAGCGAATATATAAAAAATAAACAATTGGTCAATAGAATTTTGTCTCATAACCAGGGATTATACTTACAAAAACATATGTCAGAGCAATTATGGAATGGATGACATCTAGGATGAGACCACATGGATCCAGGTGCCGGCAGAATATACCATCCAAGAAAGCAAGAGTGGTCAGATGTGAGTCACCAGGCACCAACGACAGCTAGGAAGCACCAAATAACCCCCCAATTGGACTGTAGGCAGTATAGGGAATGAGATGGATTAGATTCAAAAAGTAAATCAAACTAATTTGATAGATCTAGTAAAAAATATATATTCAAAGTGTTCCATAAAGAAATAAAACTGACCATGTTGAAATCAGGCCAATATGCAAGATAAATTGGTATTTCACTTGATGATAAATAATGCAACTTGGAGCAGTGGAGTGGAAGATTGAGATACTATTTCCTTCAATAAATGGGGATGTCATAGATCCCATAAGGCAAAGACCTTTGGGACCATAATGAAAATCAAACAATTATAAACTCAATTAACAACAATTGCCCGTGATGATATAAAAAATGATGAGTTATCAGTGCCATAGCAGTCCGTAATAAAAGTATAAGGATATTCTGGTCTCAAGATGTAGAAATGTAGTGCGCCTCAGTTGGTATAAATTGCATCCAAATGGTTATCTATGAATAAGATCAGATCAAACCATGTATACACTGAAAGATTATCCATAATCACAACTAGTTCTCTTTATTAAAAACATAAAAGCAAATGCAATGCTCACCAGGTCATAAGAGTGATACAGAGAACAAGAGACTTAACCTCCCTGGCGGTATTCCCGAGTGTAGCTTGGGGTAAAGTTTCAGTACCAAAATCGGTAACCCCGAGCTACACTCGGGCTTACAATGTGGCGTTGCTCAGGGATTCCCTGCAGCGCTCACCTTGTCCTTCGCTCCCGCGATGTGTCCCCTGCAGCGTCCCCTGCCATCTCCTCCGGCCGATGCCAGCATCTGGCTTCTGTGTTCCGGTTCCTGCAAGCATCGGGACATATGGGTGCCGTAACAGCGGCAAATTTAAAAATTTTTAGAAACTGTCATTTTCTTAGAAATTAATTTGACATAGTAAAACATTACTGTATCAAACCATTTCACATACATTTTGTCCCTACTGCTTTGTCATGTGCCCTGCCTGCATTTTGACTGTTCTTTCTGCCTGGAAACTTAGAAACATTCATGGCGTCCAAAAAGTGTCCCGAATGTAATGTTATACTCATTAAATAGGATTGAAAATGGGTGGTTATCCTATTAGAGAGTGATTGATACACCTGTGTCATCAGCCTGGAGAAGAGCGGCGTGCGCCGCAAATAATGCCAACATTGTGTCTCCACATGGCTACCCCGGCGTCCGTGAGGGAAGAGACTCCCCCAGCATCCACCGCCGACCATGATGGAACTGACGTAATGACGACATGTTGGCACCTGCATAGTGCGTCACTAGGAGGGATGCATGCACAGCAGAACGTGACGTATTGGGCCGTCATTGGGCGCTGCCGGTATTTAATCGGTTTTGCCTGAAGTAAATTTCTTCAAAAACAGATGAAAGGATATTATTTCATTCAAACCTAAAGGTGCCGTAGCCTGCATTCTGAGGAGGTTTTTATTCCAATTCTCACCACGATCAGGGATATGAATGCAATCCAAAGCAATTAATTTCACTAGAGGAACTCTATAATTGTGGACTAGTGCTGCATGTCTTCCAATTGGAAGTTAGCGCTTGCCTATTTGCATGGTATAAACATGTTTGTAAATGCGACGCCAAAATTCCTGTTTGGTCTTACCAACATAAAATGCACCGCATTCGCATGACATAAGATATATCTCTCCTCTAGTTTGACAATTGGCAAAATGTTTTATGGTATGAAGGGTTCCATTAGATAACAAGATAGCCTTCGTCTTGTCTATCAAGGGACAAAATGGGCAATTCCCACAAGGATATGTCCAAAATATCCTTTGTATTCACTATGGACAAGTTTGTCCCCTAGTGAACTGGCCTTTCTTAAAGTTATAGATGGTACAGTGTCTACAAATTCTTTAACCAAATCATCATCGGTCAAAATTGACCAATGACGTTGTAAAATGTGTCTTATTTGTGCGTGCTGATTGGAGTATTCTAACACTATCTGAGTGAGTTCATTTGCCATATCAACCTTCTTCTGATAAAGGAGATTCTGGCGTGACTGTCGACAAGTGCGATTATATGCTTTACGTAAGCAGGTCTTACTATATCCTCTATCCAGTAATCGCTTTCTGAGATTGTCAGCTGCCTCTTGAAAACTTTATTCAGCAGAACAGTTGTGCTTAAGCTCTGGCTATAAGGTATAGAATTCTTAAGGGATTGTGGATGGAAACTGGATGCGTGTAGTATGGTATTTCCTGCAGTATCTTTCCTATATAATTCACTAGATAGATGGCCATTACTGTCCTTATACACGCAGACATCCAAGAAAGTCACCATTTCTCTGTTATAGGGCATGTTGAGTTTGTGATTGTAGTTGTTAACATTCATTTTATCAAAGCACTCCAAAAGCATTTGTTCAGAACCCTTCCAGATGAGAAAAACATCGTCAATGTACCTATGGCACATGGATATGTGGCCAACGTACAGTGCAAGGTTCTCATCTGAGAGGAAACACTGTTCTTACTCCCCAAGGTACAGATTGGCGTAGGGTGGGGCACATGTCCCCATAGCTACGCCCTGCACCTGGAGGTAGTGGGAACCGTCAAATGAAAAGTAGTTATGACGAAGGATATAGTCCAATCCTGCCAGTACAAATTCATTCATGGGCCAGTCTTGAAAGGGTCGTTGGGAAAGGATACATCGGATAGCTGCTAGACCCAGATCGTGGGGAATAGAGCTATATATTGTGACCAAGAAATCTTCTTTGGAGATCGTAGAATCTTCAGTGATTTGCAAAAAGTGGATGGTATATTTAACAAATGAAGGTAAAGATGATACATGAGATTGTATCACACGACTTAAATTTTCCGTTAGACTACCATTCCTCGAAACAGTCGGATGTCCGGTGGGATTTTTGGGGTCCTTTTGTATCTTAGGTAAGCTATAGAATGTGCGAGTTCTAGGAAATTTCACCCTGATGAATTTGCACAATGCCTTCTGAATTATACCTTGCTCCAAAGCACTGTCAATTAATTTATAGAAATCTAAGACAAATCTTGCAATCAGAGTTACAGGAATAGAATGATACCAATTGTTATTAGACAGGATTTTGTAACACATTTCCTTGTATTGTACATTGTCCATAATGACTACATTACCAATATTTATCATTTGGTTTGATTGTAATATTGTTGTTCTTCTGTAGAGCGTGTAGCACTTCTTGTTCCATAGGTGACAAATTCTCATTGTAGGTCCGATTGTATTAGAGTTTCTTAATATCTTTTAACGTTTGTTTGAGAAATATTGCAATACTAGGATAGTTACTCAATGATGGAAATTTAGACGACCGCTTTTTAAATTGGGTTAGAGAATCAGGCGGCGGCTGATTTATCTCACCCAATAGTGAATCCAGATCAAGTTGATCAATGAGATCCCTAGGTTGACTTTCTTCCAGTAAGAGAGTCAAATCCCTAAGGACCTTGAAATCTCTGCTGGAATATTGGGACCAATCAAATGACTCAATGGCATTATCGATTTCGCATGTGCACATCTTAGGAAAAGTTTCCCGGCGAAAAGCTGAAGATCTTTGACAATTTCAAACTCAACAGCATTTTGGTGTGGACAAAAACTTAATCCACAGGAAGGTTTTCTTCAATTTGGGTTAACCCATATGAGGACAAATTGACAATGTTTAATGCAGAAGTTAAGTTTGAGTCAGGTAATGTTCGGTATAGATCTCCCCCAAGTTCGACCTAAAAAAGCAGTGGAATGCGATTGGTGCATACCGATGGGAAAAAACCTATATTGGATAACTGTGCTCGATGAGTCTGAAAGAGAAGATTCCGACTCACTTACTGTTTCACCCTCTACATGAGAGGGTTGTGTAGTAAAACTCCATGACTCACCTAATGTATTATCTTTTGAAGGTATAGGTTTGGTGTCTAGTGAACATTTTTTTGATTTCTTGTTCAAAGGAAACCTTGCTGTTTCGGTTCCTTTTGAGATGACCTCGTCCTCTATTCGGAATGACAATCATCCGGAGAGAGGAGGAGGAATCAGAATCCAATAGTGTATTATTGAACTGTGATACTTCTAGAGTGTCATGTGCAATATGGGGATGACGCCTCTTATGGGGGTGAGTATATTGAAAAGTTGTCCACTCATGCTTTCCCTTCCAAAAACGCTGTTTTATTTTCCCAAACTGTATTTTTATTCTTGGTATATGTTTGTTTAAATCTGCTAGACCTTCCCTTAATTTCCTCTATAAATCAGAATACAATGAGTTTGTTTTGAATGCAAATAATAATTTCTCTGCAACCTCAATGTCCTTATCTAATGATAACATCTGTTTATTATATTCCGTAGTCAATATGGACATCATTTCTGTGAACATGATTTTAAATTCTCCTCCCATTCCCTCTTAAACTCTTCACTTATTTTTTCGATGTTGGGAAAAATCTGGATCCTTAACCCAAGTGGGATAATTTTCTCTTCGGCACTTTTTTGGCACATGAAAACATTTGACAAATATGCCAATTTCTTTTCCAGAAGTTTTCCCAACCTCAAAAACAGCAAAAAAATTTCTGTTTCAGTTTGTTCCTTCTGAGAAAAATCATCTTGATAAGTGGACATCAAGTTTACCCATTCCTGACCCTGGAACTCACTCATATCTGAAGACCTTCAATCCTTTTCCACTAGATGTAATACTTCAAAAAGCAGGAGATGTGCACTGTACAAAAAAGAGATAAACAACATAATATAAATGTGTTATCTTGTGGTATAAAGAGATATTCTATTGGGGGATGGGGAGGGTGGACGACACCCAAATAGATTATAACCAAAAGATTGAGTATCTGGCTGCCCATCCCTAAATGAATACATGTACCAAAGGACCCCCCAGTGGAATTTTATTGCAGCAATAAGATATTACATGTATATTCAAGAGAAAAATTTTGTAGAATAATTATCTGCTTTATTACATACACATATTTTGTATAAAATACATAAATTTTAAAAGAACATCGCTCCGAAAATATTCTTACAAGATAACTTTCTTCACAAGGTCAAAAACCACTCAAAAATTAAGAGAAAATTACTCATGCGTTTCGATCATTCCACATTTTTGATCTTCAGGAGGCATAAAGACAGGGAATGTTTCTAGTAAACATGTAAGCAACAAAAAGTGAATAAACCAAAAATAAACAATTGGTCAATAGAATTTTGTCTCATAACCAGGGATTATACTTACAAAAACATATGTCAGAGCAATTATGGAATGGATGACATCTAGGATGAGACCACATGGATCCAGGTCCCAGCGGAATATACCATCCAAGGAAGCAAAAGTGGTCAGATGTGGGTCACCAGGGACCAACAGCTAGGAAGCACCAAATAACCCCCGACTGGACTGTAGGCAGTATAGAGAATGAGATGGATTAGATTCAAAAAGTAAATCAAACTAATTTGATAGACCTAGTAAAAAATTTATATTCAAAGTGGTTATAAAAAATAAAACTGACCATGTTGAAATCAGGCCAATTTGCAAGATAAATTGGGATTTCACTCGATGATAAATATGAAAATTTAGAGCAATAGAGAGGAAGATTGAGATACTATTTCCTTCAATAAATGGGGATGTCATAGATCCCATAGGGCAAAGACTGTAAGAACATGTGGGACTATAATGAAAATCAAAAAATTATAAATTCAATTAACAATTGCCCATGATGATATAAAAAATGATGAGTTATCAATGCCGTAGCTGTCTGTAGTATTTGCTTAGAAATAAATATAAAAGTATAAGGATATCCTGGTCTCAAGATGATAAAATGTGAAAATATAAAATATCTCACTAGAAAAAAGAGACTTCTATTAAAACAGATTGTTTAAAGGAAAAATCCCACCAGGTGGTAGGGATACCGGAGAGCCCAACATTTATTTATTTCAGGTACTTGTATAGCGCTGTCAATTTATGCAGCGCTTTACATATATATATTGTACATTCACATCAGTCCCTAACCTTCAAGGGGTATACAATCTAAGGTCCCTAACTTACATTCATACACATACTAGGGACAATTTAGACAGGAGCCAATGAACCTACCAGCATGTCTTTGGAGTGTGGGAGGAAACCGGAGTTCCCGGAGGAAACCCACGCAGGCACAGGAAGAACATGCAAACTCCAGACAGGTGGAGCCATGGCTGGGATTCGAACCAGCGACCCTAGTACTGCCAAGCAGAAGTGCTAACCATTTAGCCACTGTGCCCCCAACATGATAATACATACTAATATGCCACACAAAAAACTAAAATTATTGCGCACCAAGTCCACAAGGAGACACAGGAAGCTACTGAGCTACCAGGTAGGCAGAAATGTAGTGAGCCTCAGTTGGTATAAATTGCATCCAAATGCTTATCTATGAGTGAGATCAGATCAAACCATGTATACACTGAAAGATCATCGATAATCACAACTAGTTCTCTTTAGCAAAAACGCAAACGCAATGCTCACCAGGTCATGACAGTGCTACAGAGACCGCCTTAAGAACAAGAAACCAAGGACCGAACGTAATGTTATACTCACTCATTAAATAGGATTGAAAATGGGTGGTTATCACATTAGAGAGTAAATGATACACCTGTGTCAGTAGCCTGGAGAAGAGCGGCATGGGCCGCAAATAACTCCAAAATGGGGTCACCATGTGGCCACCCTGGCGGCCTTGAGGGAAGAGACTCCCCCGGCATCTACCGCCGACCCCAGCCATGATGGAAGTGAAGTAATGACACCACGTTGGCGCTTGTGCAGTATGACAATAGGCGGGGTGCATGCGCAGTAGAATGTGACATTTTGGGCAGTCATAGGATGCCACCGACACAGGAAATTGCCCTGCAAGTGCACGCAGTGGGAAACCGTTCCCCCACATTGTCCGGGGCTGCGGATGGGTCGCAGGGAAAGATTCCCCACAGACCCAGCCATATCCCATGCCGGATGCCGAAAAGGATGGCCATCCGGCAGGACTAGAACCAAACTCATCTAGAGTGGAGAGGTCATCTAGAGTGGAGAAATAAAAAAAAAAAAAAAAGAAAACAAAGAAAGAAAATTAGTACAATGAATATTAGGAAAATATTCAAATCTCATTATAGGTTAATTTCCACAATATGTATCAATGGTAATAATAATAGTGCACAGCCCCTGGATCCATGCCTGAATACAAAAACATTTATATTGAACAAAAAAATATATATGAGTGAGTTCCAGGGTCACAAATTATCTGTAGTGCAGAGTATCATTTTTGAGGGAGGAATTTAATCAGTTTTGCTCGAAGTAAATCCCTTCAAAAACGGATGAAAGGGTATTGCTTCATTCAAACTTGGAGGTGCCGTAGCCTGCATTCTATATACTGTATCCATTTCTTTGCTAGCTAGAGGAGGTTTTTATTCCAATCTCCACCATAATCAGGGATATGAATGCGATCCAAAGCAATGAATTTCACTAGAGGAACTCTATAATCATGGACTAGTGCTTCATGTCTTACAAACGGAAGATATTGATTACCTATTTGCATGCTATAAACATGTTTGTAAATTCGATGCATGTTTATAGCACACAAATAGGTAATCAATATTTTCCAAATGGAAGACATGCAGCACTAGTTCACGGCAGCGTCCTATGACTGCCCAAGACGTCACATTCTGCCGCACATGTGCCCCGCCTAGTGACGCACTGCGCAGGTGCTGGCTGACATGTCGTCATTACGTCACTTCCATCATGACGGGGGTCGGCAGCGGATGCTGGGGGGAGAGTCTTCCCTCAAGGACGCCAGGGTGGACACATGGTAACGCCATTTTGGCGTTATTTGTGGAGCACGCCGCTCTTCTCCAGGCTGATGACACAGGTATATCAATCACACTCTAATGGGATAACCACCCATTTTCAATCCTATTTAACTGGTTCCCAACCGTGCTATAGCCAAAGGATGGCTACAGCGTGGTTGTGTAATCCTGGGATGGCGTCCATGGACGTCTTTCTAGGACACACCCGCCTGCGCGCCCCCAGCGGCGTGCACCTGGCCCCGCTGGTGATCGCTGTATCCTACGGACACAGCTGATCATGTGGCATGGTAAACGGCCAATCACGGTGGCTTTTACTACGTGATCAGCTGTGTCCACACAGCGATCACCTGGTAAATACAGTTGCCGGTTATCAGCTGCACTTTCCTCACGCTGTCACAGCGTGAAGAAAGTACTGCTGAGAACTGGCGATTGTCAGCGAAGAGATTGGCACTGATGATCAGTGCCCTGATGATACGTGCCCAGCAGTGCCACCCACCTGTGCCCAGCAGTGCTGCCCTCCTGTACCCATCAGTGCCACCCACCTCCATCAGTGTCACCCACCTGTACCTATCAATGCCACTCACTTGTGCCCATATGTGCCACTCAGCAGTGCCACCCATCTGTGCCCATCAGTGCCACCCACCTGTGTCACCCACCTCTTCCACTCAGCAGTGCCACCCACCTGTGCCCTGCAGTGCCACCCACCTGTGCCCTGCAGTGCCACCAAGGAGTGCTGCCCAGCAGTGCCGCCTATCAGTGCAGCATCATCAGTTCCACCTCATCAGTGCGCCTATGAGTGCTCATCAGTGCTGCCTATCCATGACACGTCATCAGTGCCCATCAGTGCTGCCTATCTATGCCCATCAGTGCTGCCTGTCAGTGCAGCCTCATCAACGCACATCAGTGAAGGAGAAAAATTACCTGTTTGCAAAATTTTATAATAGATACAAAGAAAAACTTATTTTTTTCAAATTTTTTGCTCTTTTTTTATAGTGCAAAAAATAAAACACCCAGCGGCAATTAAGTACCACCAAAAGAAAGCTCTATTTGTGTGAAAAAAATGATAAAAATTTATTTGGTGCAGTGTTGCATGACCGTGCAATTATCATTCAAAGTGTGACAGCGCTGAAAGCTAAAAATTGGCCTGGGCAGGAAGGGGGTATAAGTGCCCAGTAGGCAAGTGGTTAATGAGTATAACATTACATTTGGTCCTTGGTTTCTTGTTCTTAAGGCGGTCTCTGTATCACTCTTATGACCTGGTGAGCATTGCATTTGCTTTTATTTTTTTGCTAAAGAGAACTAATTGTGATTATGGATAATCTTTCAGTGTATACATGATATGACCTGATCTTACTCATAGATAACCATTTGGATGCAATTTATACCAACTGAGGCTTCTACATTTCTGCCTACCAGGGATCTGGTAGCTCTGTTTCTCACAGTAGCTTCCTGTGTCTCCTTGTGGACTTTCTGAGCAATAATTTTAGTTTTTTTGTGTGGCATATTAGTATGTATTATCATGTTGGGTTTTCCGGTATCCCTACCACCTGGTGGGATTTTTCGTTTAAACAATCTGTTTTGAATTAAGTCTCTTTTTTCTAGTGAGATTTTATATTTTTATATCTGATACACTTTACCATCTTCAGACCAGAATATCCTTATATTTATTTCTAAGCTAATATTACGGACAGCTACGGCATTGATAACTTATCATATTTTATATCATCATGGGCAATTGTTAATTTCATTTATAATTTTTTGATTTTCATCATAGTCCCACATGTTCTTACGGTCTTTGCCCTATGGGATCTATGACATCCCCATTTATTGAAGGAAATCTTCCACTCTATTGCTCCGAGTTGTCATATTTATCATCGAGTGCAATCTCAATTTATCTTTTATATTGAACTAATTTCAACAAGGTCAGTTTTATTTCTTTATGGAACACTTTGAATATATTTTTTTACTAGGTCTGTCAAATTAGTTTGATTTAATTTTTTAATCTAATCCATCTCGTTCTCTATACTGCCTGCAGTCCAATTGGGTTATTTGGTGCTTCCTAGCTGTTGTTGGTCCCTGGTGACCCACATCTGACCACTCTTGCTTCCTTGGATGGTATATTACGCTGAGACCTGGATCCATGTTGTCTCATCCTAGATGTCATCCATTCCATAATTGCTCTGACATATGTTTTTGTAAGTATAATCCCTGGTTTTGAGACAAAATTCTATTGACCAATTGTTTATTTTTGGTTTATTCACTTTTTGTTGCTTACATGTTTACTAGAAACATTCCCTGTCTTTATGCCCCCTGAAGATCAAAAATGTAGAATAATCGAAACGTGTCAGATAATGTTCTCTTCCTTTTTGAGTGGTTTTTGACCTTGTGAAGAAATATTTTCGGAGTGATGTTCTTTTAAAATTTATGTATTTTATACAAAATATGTGTGTAATAAAGCTGATAATTTTACAAAAATGTTCTCTTGAATATACATATAATATCTTATTGCTGCTTCTCGTGCATGCGCAGTGGGCACCCGGCTGTCACAGAGGCCAGCGCGGGAAGGACAACTCCGCGAAAGTGGGAGCGGGTACCTGTCATATTCAGGTACCCGCTCCCCCTCCCTCCCCAAAGGTCCGCAGTCTCTGGTCATCTCCTTTACTGTCCGCAGTCTCTGGTCATCTCCTTTACTGTCCGCAGTCTCTGGTCATCTGTACTATGTCCCTGATATTTTCCCTGTACTGTGTCCACAGTCTCTGGTCATCTCCTGTACTGTGTCCGCAGTCTCTGGTCATCTCCTGTACTGTGTCCGCAGTCTCTGTTCATTCCCTGCACTGTGTCCGCAGTCTCTGGTCATTCCCTGTACTGTGTCCGCAGTCTCTGTTCATCTCCTGTACTGTGTCCGCAGTCTCTGTTCATCTCCTGTACTGTGTCCGCAGTCTCTGGTCATCTCCTGTACTGTGTCCGCAGTCTCTGGTCATCTCCTGTACTGTGTCCGCAGTCTCTGGTCATCTCCTGTACTGTGTCCGCAGTCTCTGGTCATCTCCTGTACTGTGTCCGCAGTCTCTGGTCATCTCCTGTACTGTGTCCGCAGTCTCTGGTCATCTCCTGTACTGTGTCCGCAGTCTCTGGTCAACTCCTGTACTATGTCCGCAGTCTCTGGTCATCTCCTGTACTATGTCCGCAGTCTCTGGTCATCTCCTGTACTATGTCCGCAGTCTCTGGTCATCTCCTGTACTGTGTCCGCAGTCTCTGGTCATCGCCTGTACTGTTTCCGCAGTCTCTGGTCATCTCCTGTACTGTTTCCGCAGTCTCTGGTAATCCCCTGTACTGTGTCCACAGTCTTGTGGTCATTCCCTATACTGTCCACAGTCTCTGGTCATCTCCTGTATGATGTCCGCAGTCTCTGGTCATCTCCTGTACGGTGTCTGCAGTCTCTGGTCATTTCCTGTACTATGTCTGCAGTCCATTGGTTCAGAATATTTTTTTTCTTGTTTTTCGCCTCTAAAACCTAGGTGCGTCTTATGGTCAGGTGCGTCTTATGGAGAGAAAAATACGGTAAATGAAAAATACCAAAAATGTGGAGAAATTTTTTTTTCTTCATTTGTTATAAAAGTTTGCAAAAAATATTTCTTTATACATTTAAGCCAAAATTTATTCTTCCTTATTTAGACCAAATGTTCCTTATAACTGTGCTCTGTGCACGCCTTAATATAACAAATACCCACAGCAGCACTCACAACATAAAAATACAATATGTTCTTATATACACACCATACAATTGTTGCGCTGTGTATTTCTATATTACCAATAATGTCCCTTAAAGTTATTTTAGTGAATAAGTTAAATAAACCAAATATTTAAACATTCAAAATGAAGTCTATAAAGTGATCCATATAACATCGATGCTCCGTGTAATCAAGTGTCCTTAATCATCTAAATAAGAACCAGTGAAATGTGAATCTACCACCTGCAAACACAGCCTCTTACCCTATTTTCAGACCCCAAATCATAGGTGGCCTGATATAGCATGAAGCTGTGTATATCTTGATCTGGATCATATGACAATGAAATACATGGAGATGTTGTGATCCCCTTCCCCTGGTCCATTTAAGACTGGGTATGAAATAGATGAATCTCCAATAGTGAAATACCGTTAAAAAGGTTTTTAATTTAAAAGCCAAAAAACTACTTACAATGTATCATCTCATAAAATGCATACAATAAAAACGCTGCTGATGCCAGCTCCAGCTAGCGTGAATGATGTCAGTGTGAACTCTCTCCCACCACCTCAATGTACGTTTCGTCTGGACATACAGACCCTGATTTACTATTGTGCCTAGGCGCATTTCCGTGGACAAACGTCTACTTTTTACTAGCGACCGTCTACTTTTACCCCGCTAAGAGATTTACTATTGAGCAGCGTCAACAAGTAGACGCCCAATCAAATTTACTAACGAGACACACACCAGGAATCGGACTCAAAAAGCAGACTTGCTAAGAGGAATGTCTAACACCATGAAAAATCACTGCAGAGACATGTTCACATTGAAATTTGCTTTGCCAAAAATCAGGACTTCACTTTAAACAATATCTGCCATTTCAAAAAATTTTTTAAATGTGTTAAAAATAGTTTTTTTTAAAGCAAATCGACACAGTAAAGAACTAGACGCACGTGCAGTGTCTTTGGCCGATATAAATGCGCATGTGCAGAACACATTTTAGACGTCCTTTGTTGGCGCTTGCTTTTTAGACTCTGCTCAATAGTAAATCTCTGTGTGGAATCCACTGACAGCTGGCACCTGGTCGCGTCTACTGTGTTTACAAACAGCACTAGGCATATCTTTATGTACTCTAATTTGATTTCCTTAGTTCTATTGATTCTATTTTTGTTTCTTATCCTTTATAATTATTTCTGTAATGATTTTACTTATTTCGAAGGTCTAGATAATATTTATTTTGACAGGTGAATGTAAAAAGAAAGGTCTGCAATAATAAAATTTTAAAAAAAACTGCGTGGGGTTCCCCCTCCCATCCATACCAAGCCCTTCGGGTCTGGTATGGATATTAAGGGGTAACTCCACGCCGAAATTTAAAAAATCCATACCAGACCCTTATCCGAACATGCAGCCTGGCAGGTCAGGAAAGGTGGGGGACGAGCGAGCGAGACAAAGCACCTTGTCCCCATGTTGATGGGGACAAGGGCCTCTTCCCCACAACCCTGGCCCATGGTTGTGGGGGTCTGCGGGCGGGGGGCTTATCAAAATCTGGAAGCCCCCTTTAACAAGGAGGCCCCCAGATCCTGCCCCCCCTACGTGAATGAGTATGCGATACATGGTCCCGCTACTCATTCACAAAAAAAGCAAAAGTGTAGTGTAAAAAAAAAACACAGTACAGGGTCTTTGACAAGTCCTTTAATAAAACAATGTCCCCCCGAAGTAGATCCAACGTCAATCACAATGTCACGACGGCGACCCGAAAAAAGAAAAAAAAAACTGTTCCGCTCTCGAGGAGGCTCACTAGCCTTATGCAGCCAGTCTCCCTGACATTTCTTATGGCCCCTCCCCTTACCTATATAAGAAATGTCAGGAAGACTGGCTGCATAAGGCTAGTGAGCCTCCTTGAGAGCAGAACTTTTTTTTTTTATTCCGGTCGCCGGCGCGTGACACCGTGATTGACGTTGGATCTACTTCGGGGGGACATTGTCTTATTAAAAGACTTGTCAAAGACCCTGTACTGTGTTTTTTTTTTTTTTTTACACTACACTTTTGCTTTTTTTGTGAATGAGTAGCGGGACCATGTACCGCATACTCATTCACGTAGGGGGGGCCGGGATCTGGGGGGTTAAAGGGGGCTTCCAGATTCTGCTAAGCCCCCCACCCGCAGACCCCCACAACCACCGGCCAGGGTTGTGGGGAAGAGGCCCTTGTCCCCATCAACATGGGGACAAGGTGCTTTGGGGGGCCCCCCTGCCCCAAAGCCCCCCCCATGTTGAGGGCATGTGGCCTGGTATGGTACAGGAGGGGGGGGCGCTCGCTCGTCCCCCCCCCTTTTCTGACCTGCCGGGCTGCATGCTCGGATAAGGGTCTGGTATGGGTTTTGAGGGGAAACCCACACCGTTTTTTTTTTTTTTTGTTTTTTTTTTTACTTTCGGCATGGAGTTACCCCTTAATATCCATACCAGACCCCAAAGGCTTGGTATGGATGGGAGGGGGGACCCCACACTGTTTTTTTAAACACTTTTTTATAATTCCCTACAATGCTCTTACATTCAGCTGTCAGTGGGGAACTCTGCCGACAGCTGAAACATGAGCGCTGCATTGGTTTTCACTACTAAAATGCTGCATGAGTTGATAAAGTAACTCATGCGGGATTTTAGTAGTGACAACCATGTATTAATGTTTCAGCTGTCAGTGGGGTTCGCCACTGACAGCTGAATGTAAAATAATTCCCGTAAATTAAATAAATAATAAAAAAAAACAGCATGGGGTCACCCCTCCCATCCATACCAAGCCCTTCGGATCTGGTATGAATTAAGGGGTAACTCCATGCCGAAATGTTTCTGATAAGCCCCCCTGCCCCAAAGCACCCCCCATGTTGCGGGCATGTGGCCTGGTATGGTTCAGGAGGGGGGGCGCTCGCTCGTCCCCCCCCCCTTTCCTGACCTGCCGGGCTGCATGCACGGATAATGATCTGGTATGGATTTTGGGGGGGGGGGGGCTATGCCATTTTTTTTTTTTTTCAATTTCGGTGTTGTTACCCCTTAATATCCATACCAGACCCAAAGTGCTTGGTGTGGATGGGAGGGGGGACCGCATGCTGTTTTTTATTTATTATGGTGCTGGTTTTTAAATGTAATTCTCCTTTTTTTTTTCTTCCCTATAGCTCTGAAATTCAGCTGTCACTTCCCCCAGCTAAATGAGAAAGTTTTCTTGGAATTTATATCCCTAAAGGAAACAATGTTTACTTTGAGTTTAATAAAATATACAAAGTTTTCTGTAACTTTGGGGAAAATGATGTCTAAGCTTGTAAACTATAGTGAAGAAAAAAAAAAGGTGGCATTTGCGTTTAAAAATCAGCGCCGACATACACTTTGTATTGCGAAAAAAAATTAACAACTGTGTAAACCGAGGCATTATTTTCAATGGATTTTCATTCGTAAACCAAAAATTACGTTAATCAAGGCGTTGGTAAACCGAGGTACGTCGGTTTTATGTATCCCAATACAAAGGGTTGCAATACTAATTACAAACATACATGTGAATTGGCAACATAGCACAACATTTGTGTCACATTGGAGATATCTGGCTAGTTACACTGACCTTGCCCAGGGATTTAGGATTGATTCACACCACAGAAATACAGGCAGGATTACTGTTCAACAGCTCTGTGGATTAGTGGTTAGCCCTGCTGCCTCACAACGCTAGGGTGGTTGGTTTGAATCTCAACCACGGCAATGAATTTGCATGGTCTCCGTGTGACTACCCTAACATAGATGTGCTGGTGGCAGCATCTTTGCTTTCTGTCTAAATGATCCCTAGAATGTGAATTAGAATGAGGCCTTGTCTGTTCAAACACCTTTAAAGTTGCACCTTATGTGAATGTCAAACGATGGGATGAGATAAGGGCCGGGACTAATGATTGATTTGATAATGCTGGTTTGCACTCCACCCCCTTTTGGGAAAGGTTTGTCAAACCAGGAGAAGAGTGAGCGAGAGAAGAGTGAGCAAAAGAGAGAGAGAAAAGGATTTAAAAAAAAAATAATGGCATGGAGTCCCCCCCAAATCCATAACAGATCCTTATCCGAGCATGCAGATAACCGCATGCCTGCAAAGATTTATTTCCTTTGTTGAATTGCCTGCTTGGTTCACACTAGATGCGATTTAAATTTTGCTTTTTTTTTCCACTGTATTTTCTGTAGATTTACCAATGAGTTCTTGCATTTTCAATTGTGTTTTGCATTGCGATTTCTATTGTAGTCTATATGTGAAATCGCTACAAAATGCTGAAAAAGTTAGACAAGAACTACTTTTGAAATTGTGCTGTAGCAAATCGCTTACATTAAGACACTCACATATACATTCATTAGATCCGATATCAGGTACAATTTCAATTCCCAAATCGCACCTGAAATCGTGCACCCTGGATGCAACTTGGCATTCGATTTTCATGCCCTGCGACTTGCAAATCGCATGCCAGATTGCACCCGATGTGACTGGGCGCTAACACCACAGTCACATCTAATCCGATTTGGAAATTGTGCAACTTACAGTGAAGCCGCACGCAGGGGCGGACTGACCATTCGAGCACTCGGGCACTGCCCGAGGGCCCGGGGTCAGTAGGGGGGCCCATGAGATGCTCCTGGTACCTTTCATTGGCTTTTTCATAGGCTTTTTTGGGTGTGGGCGAGGACACAGGGGCCCCATGATCCCCTATTGCCCAGGGGCCCCATGAGTTGCCAGTCCGCCCCTGGTCGCACGATTTCAAAATCAGATTGGATGTGAATGGAGCCTATTGTGGACAATAGAGTGCAACTTGGCCTACGATTTGCAAGTTGCCTAGCATGCAAATCGCATGCCAAATTGCACTCGATGTGACTGGGGGCCACCCTGGTCACATCAAAGCGGATTTTGAAGTGGTGCGACTTACACTATGGTCACATCATGGGACTTACAGTGAAGTCACATGATTTCAAAGTCGGGGGACATGCTGATTTAAAGTGCGATTTGCAGCACATCTGACACAGATCTCTCTACAAATCGCATGAAAAGTAGTGTGTTCATTACTTTAGATATTGTTGCGGCTCCAACCAAGTTTGAACCACACCAATATGAACGCTCTAATAGCGGTCACATTGAGTGCGACTTGGCATGTGATTTGCATGACATGCGAGTTGCAAATCGTATGCCAAGTCACACCCTATTGTCTGCTATTAGAGCGGTCACATGGGTACGTTTCCAACACTGATTTCTAAAGTAGTACATGTACTACTTTTGTGGCGATTTGCATAGATATCTTTGTCAGATGTCTTGCAAATCGCAAGGAAATCGGCATCTTCACTGTACGTTGCACAATTTCTAAATCTAATTTGATGTGACTGGGGTGTAAGGTCTTTTTATGTTTGATTTCCTGAGTGTTTTTCCGATTTATGGGAAATGCCGCATACTAGCAAAAGGGAATTGACATTTTTAGTGTTGCATGCGAGATGTGGTCATGTGACTGCCTTAACTCATGCGATAATCTGGAGTGAATTGTGCCCATAGTGCCAAATATTGCCAATAGGGTTCCCTAACACATCCCTGTTCAATGTTCTGTTGTATGCTGCACAGGTACAGTTGACTGTGGCTTTCTTTCTGACTCTGATTTGTGTGGCCTGTATACCAAGGGTTAATGCACGTGGGAAGATGATTCCTCAGGTGCAAACACTTTCTCTGACCAAATGAATGACAGTGGTGGGTGTGGCCTACCTTATATAAAGAGATGCAGTAGTGGCTGATTTTGGCCTTGTACAGGCCACATTATTTTCTGCAAGGCCTTGTCTGTGGTGGTTTGGGGAGGAAGAGATATTGTGGTGAATTGCCCCAGGCCACACTCACGTTGTGTTTTTGATGTGGGCTGTAAATGTTTTACGTTTTTTTCCTTCTAAGGTGTGTTATTGTACAATGATTGTGTGTTTATTATCTTTGTATTGTAATCCTAACACATGTCAATTGCTCTGCTCTTCCAAGTTTGCTTTATTTAGACTGAAATGCAGTTTTCAGACAAACCTGATCTGCAGCTTGTTTTGTGGATAGATAAGCCTACTACGTAATTTATATTAACTGTTTGTTTCCTGCTGTAATCTGTGAAAGTTCATTAGAAGTATAATCTTTTAGATTGTAAGCTCTTATGAGCAGGACCGTTCTATTTTAGCAACATCAAACCTGCTTTTTTTTTTTTTTTTTAACCAAGAAATTGAATGTACCTACTTGTTGCTGTCCAAATAAATGTGGAATGTTATTTGATGAATAAACATTTGGACTATGTATTTTTGGGGTATTATTTCATGTTCTAGTTGAATGTACTAGCACCCCTAACACTTATTTTTGCTAGCTATATAATATGCCCAAATCTTCCTGAGTCCACTTATGCAGGTATGTTCAAACTAACAAACCAAAAGCCACCTATTGCACCACAAGACCATGTTATGTACCAATGAATAGGTCGTGTTCAATGTGCAGCTAGCTATTCTTTTTCTATAATCCTTTTAACAGTAATACATTAGGCCCCCAATTTATGTTGACTTTGGGCCTTTACTGCCAAATATATACTCGCCAATGTCATATAGAGCTGCAAATCTACATTTACCATTGCCAAATCCACAATAGAACTGCAGACATATTTGTGAATGTCATATACACAATGGAGCCGCATGGAAAATTGCTGTGGTGCACAAATAAATGCCAAGATGGCTGTTGGAGGTACTAGAGCAGCTGTCATAGCGGAAATACGTCATGACGTTTGCGGAAGGATGTTTGCACACACCCGGAAGTGGTAGTGGGGAGTGTTAGTGGATGGGAGTGTAGTTAGGAGAGTTTAGTGGTAATTTGCAATTCTATTTTTTAGCTTTGTGAATTGTTCTTTTGTGGAATTCCAGACCACATCTGGACATGGCGAGATTGCTGCTGTCTACCAAGGAGCTGATCCTCATTTGCCGGGGAAACATTACTAATGTTGTATTTTCAGTTGAAAACATGTCCAATTCCTAGATCCATTGAGGTACATAGCAGAGGTTCAAGGTATTCCATAGAAGTTATTGTTCTTCCTAACTATACAGGTGGAACAGACACAAGCATACACCCAGGGCCACTGTTAGATATCATGGCGCCCCCCCATACAGCATACCTGACAGCGCCCCACCACCAGAGAAAATATCCAAATTATATTGTAAAAATACACTAAAAACATTAATGGACAACCATATTCCAACCAACCATATTCCTGTGAAATCTAAATGATAAAACTGTACTGATTTCATAAATAAAGCTGTGTGTAATTGAGGTCTTGGGTGCTGTGGCCTGTAGAGTGGGAATCAGTGGTTTGTTTTTGTGGCTATCGCCGTTTGCAGTCAACCTATGTTACACAATGGAAATGCTGCAGGTCATATTTTGACAAGCATATGGGGCAGGTGTACAGCCCTGAACACAGTGAGCATTCAGGACCACATCCCCACGCCTTCACACCTGTCAGATTAAAAACTGTGTGCATACAGCTGCTGTGTCCCCATAGTGTAACAGGTGGCTCTAGCCACATGAACAACCCACTCATTCATGCTGTACAGGCCAGGGGACCTGTGTGAATAGGGCATTTTGTGTTTTTTTTGCTTTTTTTTTCCCTTAGCCTATTAAATTCAATGGGCTGCCTAACGTGTGGAAACATGCCAAAATACTGCAGGTATATTATTTTCAAAGTGTGTTGCACCTAACTGCACAGTAGTGTGGTGCAATTACATTTTCAGCATGGTACCTGCGCACATCTATAGAGGGCATTGCATTTCTTTGCTGTGCTGTAAAATGTGTGATCTTGCATGCGTTTCTGCACTATAAATGGTCTGAACAAGTCCTAAGGGCCAGTTCACACTATAAAAACAGTCTAGATGTGTTTCTGATGCATTTTTTTTCATGCCCTTTTGGCATGCATGTTCCAGTACATTTTGGATGCGTGTTGGACGCGTTGCATTGCATTTTTGTATCCCTTCCAGTTAGTTTTTTTCTACTTTCTTTTATTCAATTTAATTAGGGACGTGTGCGTTTTAGTACATTCAAGGATGTTTCAACGTGTTCCAGTACAGTTCTGTGCAGAAACAATGCAGCGTGGTCAACTTTGTCTACAGCACCTGCAATGCACTGAAAATGCAAGTGCTGATGTGAATTATCACATTGACAACCATATAACCTTCTTTCTGTGCGTTTGTGATGCTGAAAAAGCAACTGAAACACATGTAGTGTGAACTGGCCCTAAAGATAATTAGAAGAAAGGGAACGGGACTTACCAGGAATTGTGAATTCAATCAGACTAGTGGTGAGATACAATCGGCAATCGTATAATAATGTGAGATCTGAGCTGTAGCTGATAGAAAATGAGACACATTCACTTGATCAGTAAATAGATATTTAAAAAGAGTGGGGTGGTGATCCATAGATTTGCATATGGGACAGGTGATGATGGGGTGGGGAAGGGGGTCAAGTTGTATTAGGAGACAGATTTAAAAGAAGATAAAAAAAAGTTACAATGAAATATACACAGCATGAAACTTGCACATTTCCAAATTGTCAGAAGAACAGGACGCAGGTAATATTCATCCACTTTCTAGTCATTGGACAAAATCATAATTGATTGATCAATATTCCTGGCACTGATACAACCCAGAAAATTGAGCTCCATTTTTTTAACGTTCATAAATGTCAAGGAGCTTATATTCTAAGGGCAGAAACTCAGCCATATACTAGGCCCAATGAGTGTTGGCAGAAACACATCCATACAGGGAAAGCATGCAAACTGGGATGCAGCCATGACTGGGATTAGAACCCATGACCCAAGTGCTATAAGTTCTGAGCTCTAACCACTAAGCCACTGTGGGAGACACAGTTTGAGCTACAATGTAGAATAGTTACATTGTTTAAAAATGATAAAGCGAGCGCTGGTAAAATTATATAGACTACTAAAATGGTATTACACAAGATAAATATAACCACGAACAGTAGTACATGAACTTGTGAAAGGTCATCCAGCCTTGTGACAGTGTACTACACTATTAAGCACCTTTCTGGCTCCTGTGGCTGAGCTAATTCCTCCCCAGGACCATTTGGGCACCCACCCTGATGGATGGATGGCTGGAGCTGGATTACTAACCCATAGCTGCCAGCATACCGCTGCACCCCCAGATGTGTGATGTGTATAACCCATGCGCATTAATACTTTTGTTCTGGTGAGTGTAGACAAGTCCCAAGGGTGGTTTATTTTTCACGAGTTCATGCATTACTGTCCGTCACGGATAAACCACACGTGCCATTCATAGGTACTCTCTGAGTTGGTACTCTCACACGAAGGACATTCCATTATTCAGGAATGATTCACTGTTCAACAAATTTGTATTTTTTGCCAGTTTTGGAAACAAAAGGATCCATTTCTTAATGAATTTCACATTCTGAGTTCAAATATAACAATGAAATTTGTCAATTGGCTCTAGTTTTTCTGTAAACGGAAAGTTTTCTACTATAGGCGTAATGACTACATAATGCACAATAATTATATAGATGGATGTCTTTCCACAAATATAAAGCAAGTGATATTGACTACATAACAAAGCCTAAATGGCATAATATATTGCATAGGATTACCAAGAAAAATTATAGCCATAAGCTAAGTTGAATCATTTTATTACTTAGGATTCTCACTAGTTTTGTCTTCAGTTTGTGTCGGTTTTGCTTCTCTTGGCTTTTCTCTTGTATTCGAGGAAAGGGCTATCTCTTACAACTGCACGTGACTACACGCTTCAGGTTCTTCCTCACTTGACTCAACCACGAAGGATTCTGGTGCTTTAGGAATTGGTAGCCCCTCTCCATGAGGAACTGGACGTATTGCCGATGGAATATTTGGATAGTGCACAGATAACTTTTTCTTCTTATTTAGCCCTTTTACAATTGGAGGCACCATACAAAAGTAACAATTACTAACATGATCTGTTGGCTCTCTCCAAATCATTGGCACAGCGAAAGGCATAGATGCCTTTTTTCCATTCAACCATTGCTCCAGTGCCGTCCCACAAGAATTGCAGCATATATGTGGTGCCCATCTCTTGTCCTGGTCTCCTATCTTGCAGCCAAAATACAAGTTGTAGGCTTTCTTAATCATTCCTGTTATCCTCCTTTTTTGTGAGATAAAAGTTATTTCACCGCAGATATAGCAGAAATTATCTGCTTTATTCACACAAGTTCGAGGCATTACTGAGTAGCCTATATAAGCATAAAACGAAATGTAAAGACGCTGTCGAACTACAATCAGCTACAGATACTGCAGCTTTTATGCAGTGAAGTGATGCAATTAAAGGCTAATATTGCATCATCTCAGTATACATGCAATTTTCTATTGGTCACCAGTATCAATTGCGCAATATGCAGCTGAAGTTGCATCATAATTTTGAATGGCTTACGTCATTAGATGGGTGAATATATCATGGAAACTAGAGCCAATCAACATTTTTTAGGGTCATTTTCGTTTTCAGCACCCCAAAATTATGTAAGATTAGCTAATTTTATGCCCAAAACTTTTTACCTGTTGAACAGTGTTATATGAACTTATTTTAGCACCATTTACCATTTTACATCATTATTGCAATTATTTGCACTTTTTGGTTTTTACATACGTTCATTATTGATCACATGCATTTATAGCGCTGCACTGTGACTTTAACATAGAATATTTACATGATTAAAGAGAAGGAAGCTATATCATTATATTGGGAACTTAGAACTAGACATTCCAAATTATTTGAGATATAAGTGTGAAAATGTTTAATATTTGAAAATAGAATGTATGACATTCATTAGTAAATGCATTAGTTGTCTCATCATTTTGGAGAAACAGCAAAAAAAATAAATAAATTATAGGTGTACTTTTTATGTTACATTTTAAGTATTCTCTTATGCAAACAAAAAAACGCCAAGGGTACAAAGCCCGCGCTTGTGCGCCATCTAGCGAACATATTCAGTATTGCACCTAAAAATGTGCCAGACGCGATTCCACATTTACTAATAGCAAAGTAGATGTTCGTCAATGAGATTGCTAGGCGCCGCTCAGAAGACTGACAGGTCTTGATTGATTTAATTTAGTCTGCCTGAATGTTCATAGTCTGCTGGTAGACTCAAGTCTTAGTAAATCAGGGCCACGTTGTCAAGGGGATCAGTCTGTTGTTCTGACGTGCCATTGTGGAATATATACAGTAGAAAAGCTGTATAGACAGGAACCACCTCTTATTCACAAATTATCTTGTAAAGTGTATACTTTATTAGTATTAACCTTCAGGTCATACCAATACACATAATCTCTGTAAACTTAAATTGAATTTAATTGAAGATGAAAAGTAAAATTCTAGATAATATTATATTAAACTGTTATAAACATTGGAGGTCAGATCCCCTAGTGTTGTATTATATTTTATCTTTAATTGAAATTGTAAACTTCAGAAAAAGAAGTGTATCCTATCCACATGCCAATTTAAAAAGACATAACTTTAAAGAAAAACAAAAACAGAAATAGCATACATGCATTAGCATTAGAAAAATGTATTAACCACTTGCCCTCCAGAGGATTTACCCCCCCTTAATGTTCAGGCCTCTTTTTGCTACTCGGTGCTGCACAAATTCAACTGCCCGGTCATGCAATGCTGTACCCAAACAAAATGTATTATTATACAGGATTTATATAGCGCCAACAGTTTGCTCAGCGCTTTATAATATAACGGGAGACAATACAGCAACAATACAGTTGAATACAAGAGGGAAAGGAGGGCCCTGCTCCTTGGAGCTTACAATCTAGGAGAAATTTACGTCCTTTTTTTCACAGAGCTTTCTTTCAGTGGTATCACCTGTGCGCTTTTTATTTTTCATGCTATAAACAAAAAAAGACCAAAAATGTTTGAAGAAAAACGATATTTTTTACTTTCGGCTATAAAAAAATATATAGTAAACTCAAAGTTAGTTATAAATGTATGCCAAAACGTATTCTGCTACGTGTTTTGGGTAAAAAAAAATCCTAATAAGTGTATATTGATTGCTTTGTGTGAAATTTATAGCGTCTACAAACTATGGTATAGATACTGCAATTTACGCCATTTTTTTGCTATACAGCATTGGATTAGTTTAACGGACAATTGCGCAGTCATGCAATATGGTACATAAATTCAATTCATGTGTGCATTTCAGGGCCTCTGAAACTGTGATAGGTAGTCAGGAAGTGTAATGAGGAAATAAAGCCCTTTAAAAGCTTGAAGGTGCTTATTGGATTTTGGGGTCCTGTACTTGGCTAGACTGCCAAAAAATCTCTCGCATGTGGTACCCCCATACTCTGAGAAGTAGCAGAATGTATATACCCATGGCATGTGTGAGCAGTAACTCACTTAAGTGACAATTTTATGTAAAAAAAAAAAAAAAATTTTTTTTGTCATTTTCCAAAAACTTGTGGTAAAAAAATAATTTCTTCTATTGATTCAACATGCCTCTCAGCAAATAGTTTGGGGTGTCTACTTTCCAAAAAGGGGTCATTTTATGCCCAGCTTAGAAGTTTATGCCATGCATCACTCACTCTTCTAACCATCTGAAGATCAAGCCTTCTCTGACACTTTTTGTTCACATGAAAAAAATCTGTATTTTTTACTAGGAAATTAATTTAAACCCCCAAACATTATATATTTTTTTCTTGTTCAAACTTTTTATTGGTATTATAACATGGGGAGGGGGACATTAACAGTAGGCATTGGACAGTACATTGACAGCAAAATACTGGGGTAAAAAAATGCACAGTATCAATGTCCTTATATAGAAGGAGAGAGAGAGAGACTCAAAGAAACAGTGCAGCATAACTTATGGTGTTGAGTAAATAAAGATTAGTAACAGAAAGAAACAAGAAACCATAATGAGTTTAATCAGTGTGAGTGATGACTCTCCAGTGCTGCATGTGGAGCTAAGGATAGACCGAGGGGGGCCGGGGGAGGGTGATAGGGATGACTCCATGGATGGCAGGGGAGGACATAATCCTTTGTGTATTTGGTTAGGAGTGGTACCAGGTTAGTACTGAAAATGCACACTTTCACACTTTGCATATTAGGGAAGGAGTGATTCGTCAAAATTTTTCGGGAGGAAATGTTCTACCCAAGGGTTCCAAACATTCAGGAACTTAGGGATTGTATCAAGGATTGTGGCTTCCACCTTTGCGTGTATCATAGCTTGAGTTACCCTAGTGTTAACTGCGGCTATACTTAAAGTGGGGGATTTCCAAGATTTTGCTATAACCTGTTTGGCTGCTGTGGTTATTTGCAGGATGAGTTTGAATTGCGGTGTGGTTACGCCGGGGGGGCATTATATATTTTTTTAAAGCAAACACCAAAGTGAATAAAATGGTGGGTGGTACAATTTTTTTATGTCACATAGTACACTCTTTTTACTTTTTAATGCACAAAAACACAATATATTGCCCAATTATTTGCTAACGTATAAAAGATGATGGTATGCTGAGTAAATAGATACCAAACATGACAAGATTTAAAACTACGCATGCCCAGTGCAATAGTGACAAACTGCATACATTTTAATATCCATAGGCAATGTTTTGAAAGCCTTTGCAAGCTACCATTTTAGATGTACAGAGGAGGTCTAGTGTTAAAATTACAGCCCTTGATCTGACGTTCACGGCGATACCTCACATGCATGGTGCAACCGCTGTTTACTTACCAGCACAGGGTCAACAATCGTGCACACAGGTGTGCACACATAGGTTTTTTTTTTTTATTATTATTTTACACTGTCCCTTTCATTTTTATTTTTGTTATCACTTTTAATGCTCTCACCGGGAATGCAAATATCCCCTATAACTTCAATGGGCATTGTCATATATTCTTTTTTGAGAAATCTGGGGTCACATCAATGGCTTTTTTTTTTTTTTTTTTTGTATGCAGCCTGTGGGCTGAATAATAAAAAGAAAATAAATCTCTGCCAGAAAAAGTGTGTGGTATGCCCACCATTAGAATATACTGCCATGCATCCACCCACTTCTAATGGTGGGCACACATTAGGTCACACGGTGCCACATACGCCAGTTCCAAGATTATACCCCATATGGAAAAAGGATGACACCAAGTCCCAAACTATCTTGCCACTGCTCCCCATGTAGTCTGGGCATCCGGGGGGCTCCACGTGACCATCTTTTCCCTCATAAATCTTCAACTTATATGTATAACCTGTTGCCCTCTCACAGGTCTTCTACATCTTGACCTCATATCTGGCACGCTTGCAGGGGAGAAATTGTTTGAATGCAAGGCGACCAGAAAAATGAATGAGGGACTCAACGCAGATTTTTTGCTGGGGAGTATAGACATCTCCAAATTTTAGGTTAAGGTGATTTGCGAGGGGCTGAATTGTGTGGAGCCGGTCAAATTCAGGGTCACCTCGAGGACGACAGAGTGTATTCTCGTTGAAATGCACAAAACACATTATACTCACATATCTATGCCTGGCCATGGCAGCAGAGAACACAGGCATATGATGAATTGGGTCTGTGGACCAATACAACCGCAATTAATTTTTTTAGTAATGCCCATGTTGAGGGTTAGACCCCAAAAAAATGAAATTCGGAAACCGTAATGAGTTTCCATGCGAATGGTCTGGCAAGGTTTGAATTTGGGTTGGTGGTGATAAATTGTTGTGCATATAAATTGCTTTGATCCACAATCAATGCATACAGATCTTCCGTGAAAAACTGCTCCAAAAAAATCAAGGGAGTAGTTAAATTTGCTGTTTCCACCTGAATTCTGGGTTGGGTAGTGAATGGGGGAAGTACGGGTGGTGCAAAATTTGTGGGCTGTCAATCAGGATTTGCAAGCACATGCGGAAGGACACTAGAGGCTCTATGGGCCTGTGTATGAATTCTTGGTGGTTGCGGGACGATACTTGTTCTCGCCACCGCAGCAGCTTGTACTACACGTATGGGAATCACCACGTCACCAAGTGATACTGCAGTGCTGGTATTATTATTATTTTTATACCGGATTTATCTAGCGCAAACAGTTTGCACAGCGCTTTACAATATAATGGTAGACAATACAGCAACAATACAAATCAATACAAGGGGGTTAGGGGGGCCCTGCTCCTTGGAGTTTACAATCTAAGAGGTATGTGAAAGACCAGGATGTACTAGGTCAATTGTGCTCGCCAGTTCACCAAAAGGTAGCGTGGCACGAGTACTGGCACTCTGTTGCATATGAGAGTCATCAAAATTTACAGACAAGTGCTAGCAGAGATCAGGCCTAATTTTGCGAACACTGTGGTTTTGTGTGCAATGTATCAAGTGACAGTGACCTACTAACACTGCACTTGCTGGAGGGGAAGGGGTGGTAAGCGTAGGGGCTAAACGCAGGTGCTGGCAGGTGTCGGGGCTGATCCCGCTAACGCTGCGTTTTTGGGGACAGTATACTAATGTGAACGCTGGTATAGTGCTGATCTGATAAAATATATTGATCCGTTCAGACACTATACTAGCAATGGAGGTTTATTGTGTATGAGCATGTTCCTGGCAATCAAGGGGTTAAATGTGATTACTGGTGTACTGATGAGCAATCTGACTCTATCTGGGAGGGACATGAAAACCAGGGGAACGCGAATCACGTATATGTATGTGATGTTGCGCACCCGTGCCGCCCTGTAGCAGTATTTCTGCTATAGGGCGGTCAGGAAGCGATTACAGAAGCGGTTTGTGTTACATTGCTGCGTTACTTTGACAATTGCACGGTCATGCAACGCTGCACCCAAATGAAATTTACTTCCTTTTTTCCCCACGAATTGAGCTTTCTTTTGGTGGTATTTGATCGCCTGTGCGTTTTTAATTTTTTGCGCTATAAAAAAAAAGTCTGTCAATTTTGAGAAAAAAAAACTATATTTTGGACTTTTTGCTATAAAACATGTCCAGTAAAAAAATGTAAAAATCAAATTTTGTCATAAATTTCGGCCAAAATGTATTCTGTGACATGTCTTTGCTAAAAAAAAAAAATCTGAGTACATGTAAATTATCAGCGACTTATGGTGGTGATCAGCGACTTATGGCGTGACTGCGGGACTGCGACGGACATTCTAACACTTGGGGGGGGACTGACTTGGGATTACTCCCATCCCCAGTGACACCAATACAGTGATCAGTGCAAAAAATAACACTAACACTGTATTAATGGCACTGGGGAGGAAGGGGTTAACATTTTTAGGCAATCAAAGGGTTAACTGTGTGAGGGAAGTGTTTCACTAGGGGGCGGGGGGGTGTACTTTACAGGAACACACTGATCCAGAAAGCTGAAAGCTGCTCTCCAGAACAGTGTGCTGGAAACTGACAGGGAGGAAAGCTGCAGTGCTCCAGCGTGTAATCACTCGGTGATTGACACAAAATCATGTGTATATATATATATATATATATGTGTGTGATTTTGTGCAGCGGTGCTGTCCTGCTGTAGTATATGTACTGTGGCTGGACGGCAACCGGTTAATCAATTCTAATATAGTTTCTTAGCTATTACTAATGAAACTGTTTAAATCCCACGCTATGTTATGACCTAATGGGGAATAAGATTTTAAATTCAATTTCCATCTGGTTTCTAATTGAGAAATACTTCTTATTTTATTAGTATCTCTCCAATATGACACATATCTATCAATCCCCAAAACTTTTAAACTGAAAGGATCCTTGTTATTCTGTAAAGGATAATGCTTCGACAGACTATGATTAGGGTATTCTTCTTTGATGTTATCTGTATGTTCTCCAATTCTAGTTTGTAAACTTCTTTTGGTCCTTCCTGCATACTGTTTCTTACATGGGCAGCTGATCACATAAACATATGTAGTAGAACATGTTATAAAGTGTGTAATATCATATGATTTATTTGTTACTTCTGATGAGAACAATCTACAGGCATACCTCGATTTACGAATTCAATTCGTTCTGTGGGACTTTTTGAATAGTAAAAAAATTGTAAAACGAAACGCTGTTTCCCATAGGAATGCATTGAAAGTTAATGCTACTAAAATACTGCATGAGTTATTTTAGTTGCGACAACTATATGTTAATGTTTCAGCTGTCAGTGGGGTTCCCCACTGACTGCTAATGTAAAAGAAAGAATTGCCAGCAATTAAAAAATATTTAAAAAAACGGCATAGGGTTCCCCCTCCATCCATACCAAGCCCTTTGTGTCTGGAATGGATTTTGAGGGGAACTCCCACGCCAAAATGAAAAAAAAATGGCGTGGCGGTCCCCCCCAAATCCCTACCAGACCCTTATCCGAGTATGCAGCCCAGCAGGTCAGAAAAGGGGGGGGGACGAGTGAGCACGCCCCTCCTGAACCATTCCAGGACTCATGTCCTCAACATAGGGGGGTGCTTTGGGGGGCTCCCCCCCAAAACATGTTGATGGGGACAAGGGTCTCTTCCCCACAAGCCTGGCTGGCAGTTGTGGGGGACTGTGGGCGGGGGGCTTATCGGAATCTGGAAGCCCCTTTCAACAAGGGGGCCCCCAGATCCCGGCCCCGCCATGTGAATGACTATGGGGTACATGGTCCTGCTACTCATTCACAAAAAACAAAAACTGTAGTGTGAAAAAAGAGAGGACAAGGTCTTTCACAAGTCCTTTATTAAAAGAAAAAACTAAAAGAATGTCCCGTGCAGTAGATCCAACATCACGTTGTCTGCCGCCGTTGCCGACCCAACGTTGTTTTATTTATTATGGTGCCGGTTTTTAAATGTAATTACCGCTTTTTTTTTCTTCACTATAGCTCAGAGATTCAGTTTTCACTTTCCCCCCAGCTAAAAGAAAGAAAGTTTCCTTTTAGTTTATTTCCCCGACTTAAAAGAAACAATGTTTACTTTTAGTTTCTTAAAAGAAACAAAGTTTCCTTTAACTCTGGGGAAAGTGACAGCTAATTCTGTGAGCTATAGTGAAGAAAAAAAAAGCCGGCAATTGCATTTAAAAATCGGCACTGACATACACTTTGTATTGCAAAAAAAATCTGTAAAACATGTATTTTCAATGGATTTTCCCTCATAAACCGAAAATTACATTAACTGAGGCGTTTGTAAACCGAAGTACACCTGCACTCTATTCTAATTAATTTTTATAGAGGTTATGTGTATTGGTGTATGAACTGAAGGCTAATACTAAAATACACTTTACAAGATGATCTGGGTGGTTCCTATCTATACAACTTTTCTATATATACCACAATGGTATGTCAGCACAACAGACTGATCCTCTTGACAACATCTGTTGAGACAAAACCTACAGGGTGGTGGGAGAGAGTTCGTGCTGACATCATTCACGCTAGATGGAGCTGGCATCAGTGGCGTTTTTGTTGTATGCGTTTTATTAGATGATACATTGTAAGTAGTTTTTCAGCTATTAAATTAAAAACCTTTTTAACGGGACTTCACTATTGGAGATTCATCTATTTCATACCAAGTCTTAAATGGACTAGGGGAAGGAGATCACAGGATCATTATGTGAAAATGACAGAAACTTTTTTTTTTTTTAAACAAAGTTGTCACTTAAATTATATATTGCTCACACAAACCATGGGTATATGTGGAATTACATCCCATAATACATTCTGCTACTTCTACCGAGTATGGGGATACCACATATGTGAGACTTTTTGGGAGCCTTAGCCACATACAGGAGCCTGAAATCCAAAGACCACTTTGAAAGCCTGAAGGTGCGTAACTTCCTCATTTCACTTCCTCACTACCTATCACAGTTTTGAAGGCCCTGAAATGCTAGGATAGCACCAAACCCCCCAAATAACTCCTTTTTGGAAAGTAGACACCCCAAGGAATGGTGAGTATTTTACAGATCTCATTTTTTCTCACAAGGTTTTGAAATATAAAAAAAGAAAAGAAAAAATGTTTTTGTTTTCTTTCTTCATTTTCTAAAAACTTGTGGCACCAAATGACATCTGCAAATAACCATGCTTCCTATCAAATTCCATGGGGTGTCTACTTTCCAAAAAAGAGGCATTGGGGGGGCGGGGGGGTGCTATCCTGGCATTTCAGGGCCTCCGAAACTGTGATAGGTAGTCAGGAAGTGTAATGAGGAAATAAAGCCCTTTAAAAGCCTGAAGGTGCTTATAGGATTTTGGGGTCCTGTACTTGGCTAAACTGGCACAAAGTCTCTCACATGTGGTATCCCCATACTTGGGAGAAGTACCAAAATGTATATACCCATGGCATGTGTGAGCAGTAAATCATTTAATTGACAATTTTGTGTAAAAAAAAACATAAAAATTGTTTTGTCATTTTCCAAAAACTTTTGGCAAAAAAATGAATTCTTCTATTGATTCAACATGCCTCTCAGCAAATAGTTTGGGGTGCCTACTTTCCAAAAAGGGGTCATTTTGGTGGATGGGGGCATTTTATGTCCAGCATTAGAAGTTTATGCCATACTTCACTCACTCTTCTAACCACCTGAAGACAAGGTGTTGCAATTGTTTGTCACACAGTCATTTTTAAAAATTTTTGGTAAAAAGTACACTTTTTTAAATTTTAATGCATAAAAACACAATATATTGGCCAATTGTTTGGTAAAAAAAAAAGATAATGGTATGCCGAGTAAATAGATATCAACCATGACATGCTTTAAAACTGCGCAAAGCCTTTACAAGCTACCATTTTAGATTTTTTTAGTTATTTAGATTTTTTTTTATTATTTTTACACTGTCATTTTAATTTTTTTCTAAATCACTTTTAATGCTATCACAGGGAATGCAAATATCCAATATAACTTCAGTGGGCTTTGTCATATATTCTTTTTTGAGAAATCTGGGGTCTATCAGACTCTAGATCTCTCCTCTGCCCTTACATTATCTAATCTCACCAAGATCGGTGTGATCAGATGCTTTCCCAATTTACAAATGGCGCTGTTTATATCCTGCGAAATTGAAGTAATGAAATACTCGTAGTTTCTGATTTCTTAGACTATAGAGATAATTGGCACCATTCTGGTCTCCAATCAGTTCTATGGTCAGCTGACAGAAACACCGTCTGCATTCTCAGGTTCTCCCAATGGCACGGGCCTGCCCAAGAAGGCCGTGGAAGGCAGCAGGGGAGGGTGGCATCTTCTCCTGCTGCTTGTAAAAGCAGCTAATTAGCAACTAGGATTGCTTTTACATGAAAGGTATAACCATTCAAAGTCCAGTGATGTACCAGTACATTGCTGGTCCTTGTTGGGTGTATATGCTAGTTTTTTTGTTTTTTTTATGCAGCCTGTGGGCTGAATGAAAAAAAGAGAAGAAATCTCTGCCAGAAAAAGTGTGTGGTATGCCCACCATTAGAATATACCGCCCTGCATCCACCCACTTCTAATGGTAGGCACAGATAAAATGTGCCAAAAAATATTATAAAATATATATGCTGAAGCATAGGGGCCATCCACCCACTGGCTACCTCAGGCCCCCATGCTTCGCCATATATGCTCTTTTTTTTTTAACTGCAGATGAAAAATCTCATCCAACAGCACTGCCCACACTGACTTCTGTATATTCTGAGAGCAAGTTCCTGTTGCTGTCAGAAAAAACAGGTTGGTGCTGCAGCTAAATGGCTTTCCTGCAAAGAAAACAGCAATAGTTAACAATAAAACAGTAACAATAAAACATTATTATTATTATAATACAGGATTTATATAGTGCCAACAGTTTGCTCAGCGCTTTACAATATAATGGGAGACAATACAGCAACAATACAGTTCAATACAAGAGGGTTAGGAGGGCCCTGCTCCTTGGAGCTTACAATCTAGGACACTAAAATTGTTACAGTAGAACTGTAACAACAACAAAAAAAACCTATATTTTTGGTGTTTAAAATTTGTGATTTTTAATTTTTTATGCTTTTTTTTTTTTTACTTTTTTTTTTAAACTTTAACTTTTTAAAACAATTTGTAGGGTCTCTCAAAATGCGATAGACAGTTTCCATACCTAACATCTTTCAAGACCCTGTGTAAATATGTGCCCTGAACTGTGCAATTCTGTACCCTATACTAATACTCCACTAGTGTGTGGTAGCGACGGAAGCAGTCCTTTAGGCCAAGTTGGCCAAGACAGGAGGGACAAAAAAAGCAGGTGTCACACCTAATTCTATGTCTGCTACAGACACATCTTTTTTTGGGGTGTCCTTTGGGTTGGTGTATCAAGAATGGCATTTGGAAAATGCCTCTCATGCAGCTGGCTAACTGCATCTGGTTTGGGGGTTTGGGCCTCAACACCTTCTGGATACAAAGGGGCCGTGATGATCTCTTCTTGGAATTTTAGGAAGGATCCACTTTGTCCAGTTGCCTTTTCAAGCACAAAAGCATTATATAGAGCCAATTGAAATAAACACACTTTTTTGTACCAGCATCTGGCTAGGGAAACTAAGTACAGCTTCATCATCTGGTCATTAAAATCCACCCCTCCCATGTTAAGGTTATAGTCGTGGACACAGAGGGGCTTCTGAATAACACCAGCTGCCGTGGCAATTTGGATGGGCGTGTCTGCGTGAATGGAAGACAGGACGAAAACATCCCATTTGTCCATCCCTCATTTCTCAAGCAGGCTTTTTCCCCCTTTGTAAGACGGGTATTTACAAGCCGTTATGATTAGGTCGCACAATGCCACATGCTCCAATTCCAAGATTATACAAATGTCTAAATAGTGGCATGCTTGAATAAAAATTGGCCATGTATAAGTGGTACCCCATATGGAAAAAGGATGACACCAAGTCCCAAAATATCTTGCCACTGCTCCCCTTTTAGTCTGGGCATCCGAGGGGCGCCACTTGACTATCTTTTCCCTCATAAATCCTCAACTTATATGTATAACCTGTTGCCCTCTCACAGGTCTTCTACAGTTGTGGCCAAAATTATTCAACCCCCAATGCTGTAAAGGGGTTTAGGGACTATAGTGTACATTTGGAATTGTATTCAGAATCAAATCCTACAAGGACGTTGTAACTACCCAAATGCAACTAAAATGACATCAATTGTTTATGTAATACAGTAGTAAATGGTTCTTATGTGGTTTCTTCATTGCCACAATTATTCAACCCCTTAAAGACTACCACTCTGAAGAACAGAGGTTCATACAGGTGCTTTCCATCAGGTATTGAAAACACCTGTGGATGTCACCGAGCAGCAATCAAGCATAATAAGCACCAATTAGGCAGCTTTAAAATGACTGTGATACTCAGCTCCTTCTAGACATTTACTGGTGTGGTTACAAACATGGTGAAGGCAAGAGAATGGTCCAGGAAGACAAGAGAAGAGGTGATTTCTCTTCACAGGAAGGGCAATGGCTATAAGAAGATTGCAAAGATGTTAAACATACCAAGAGACACCTTAGGAAGCATCATTCGCAAATTCAAGGCAAAGGGCACTGTTGAAACGCTACCTGGTCGTGGCAGAAAGAAGATGCTGACTTCGACTGCTGTGCGCTACCTGAAGCGTAGAGTGGAGAGAAGTCCCCGTGTGACTGCTGAGGAACTGAGAAAAGATTTGTCAGATGTGGGTACAGAAGTTTCAGCCCAGACAATAAGACGCACACTGCGTAATGAAGGCCTCCGTGCCAGAACTCCCAGGCGTACCCCCTTGCTGTCTCCAAAGAATAAGAAGAGTCGACTGCAGTATGCCAAAAGCCATGTGGACAAACCACAAAAGTTGTGGGATAGTGTTCTGTGGACTGATGAAACAAAATTAGAACTGTTTGGGCCCATGGATCAACGCTATGTTTGGAGGAGGAAGAACAAGGCCTATGATGAAAAGAACACCTTGCCTACTGTGAAGCATGGTGGAGGGTCAATCATGCTTTGGGGCTGTTTTGCTTCTGCAGGTACAGGGAAGCTTCAGCGTGTGCAAGGTACCATGAATTCTCTTCAGTACCAGGAGATATTGGATGGAAACGTGATGCAGTCCGTCACACACCTGAGGCTTGGGAGACGTTGGACCTTTCAACAGGACAATGATCCCAAGCATACCTCCAAGTCCACTAGAGCATGGTTGCAGAGGAAAGGCTGGAACATTTTGGAGTGGCCATCGCAGTCACCAGACTTAAATCCGATTGAGAACCTCTGGTGGGACTTAAAGAAAGCAGTTGCAGTGCGCAAGCCTAAGAATGTGACTGAACTGGAGGCCTTTGCCCATGAAGAATGGGCGAAGATACCCGTAGATCGCTGCAAGACACTTGTGTCAAGCTATGCTTCACGTTTAAAAGCTGTTATAACTGTAAAAGGATGCTGTACTAAGTACTAAGATTGAATGTCACTTGGGGGTTGAATAAAACTGATAATGCTGTGAGCACAGAAAAGACATTTGTGGTTATTTCATTATAACTGTTATGTTATATTTGTCTGACCTACAAGTGCCTCTTTAATGTAAATGTAAGCAAGATGACTGAATGATCAAAAGCAATGTCAAACTGGCCAAAACACTCAATTTCAGTGGGGGTTGAATAATTTTGGCCACAACTGTACATCTTGACCCCATATCTGGCACGCTTGCTGGGGAGAAAATGTTTGAATGCAAGGCAGCCAGAAAAATTAATGAGGGACTCATCAACGCAGTCCCTCATTTTTTGCTGGGGAGTATGGACATCTGCAAATTTTTGGTTAAGGTGATTTACGTGGGGCCGAATTGTGTGGAGCCGGTCAAATTCAGGGTCCCCCCGAGAACGATAGTGTGTTGTCGTTGAAATGCATCTATGCCTGGCCATGGCAGCAGAGAACACGGGCATATTATGAATCGGGTCTCTGGACTAATACAACCACAAATAATTTTTTTAGTAATGCCCATGTTGAGGGTTAGGCCCCAAAAAAAGTTTAAATTCGGAAACCGTAATGGATTTTCATGCAAATGAGCTGGCAAGGTTTGAATTTGGCATGGCGGCGATAAACTGTTGTGCATATAAATTGCTTTGATCCACAATCACTGCATACAGATCTTCTGTAAAGAACAGCTCCAGAAAATCAAGGGAAGTGTTTAAATTTGCTGTTTCCACCTGATTTCCGGGTTCGGCAGTGAATTGGGGAAGTATGTGTGCTGCAGAATTTGTGGGCTGCCTTTTGGGATTTGCAAGCACGTCTGCAAGGATACTAGGGGCTGTATGTGCCTGTGTGCAAATTCTTGGTGGTTACGGGACACTACATGTGCTTACCAGCGCACCAGCTTGTACTGCACTTATGGGACTCGCCACGACACCAAGTGATACTGCAGTGCTGGTATGTGAAAGACCAGGATGTACTAGGCCGCTGGTGCTCGCCAGTTCACCAAAAGGTAGAGCGGCACTAGTACTGGCTCTCTGCTGCATATGAGAGTCATCATGTGATTGTAACATCTCAGCAACCTGGGAACAGGGTCAGGTGCACCTGATCTTAACAGGAACCTCTTCTTCATCATCTGAGCTCTCTGTCAGGGTGCCGCTGCTGTCTACAGATTCGTATTCTGAGGCTGATTGTGTCAGGGAGTCTTTCCCTTTGCTCCCACCTGACATGCTCAGAATCCTGTAGGCCTCTTCACTAGAGTACCTTTCCATTGACATTTTGTCCACTAAATTTATAGGTACCTAGTGCAAAAAGAGCACCTGGATGTCAGGGACTGCTTGAACCGCTACAAAAAAATTTACTGCCAAGTGCTAACAGATCAGACCTGATTCTGCGAAAACTACGGTTTTGTGTGTAATGTATCAAGTGACAGTGATCTACTGACACTGTACTTGCCGGAGGAGAAAGGGGGGTAAGCGTAGGGGCTAAATTAAGGTGCTGGCAGGTGCCAGGGCTGATCCCGCTAACGCTGCATTTTTGGGGACATTATACTAATGTGAACGCTGGTATAGTACTGATCTGATCAAAGATATTGATCCGTTCAGACACTATACTAGCAATGAGGTTTGTGTATGTGAGCATGTTCCTGGCAATCAAGAGGTTAAATGTGATTTCTGGTGTACTGACAGACAATCTGATGCTATCTGGGAAAACTGCTAACTGATGCTAACACTATCTGAAGTTGCCGGTAACACTAATACAGTGATCAGCAAAAAATCTGTACACTGTACTAATGACACTGGTGACAGGGCAGTGAATGGGTTAACTGGGGGGGTGATCAAGGGGTTAAATGTGTCCTAAAGTGTTGTAACTGTGAAAAGTGTGCTGCTTTTACTCACTGTGTCTTGATTCTTCTCTCTCTGGGACGGAATGTGCCCAGAGAGAGATGATATCACTTCCTGTACCTGTGTAACTGTAAAAGCCGCTGGAGTGCAAATCACATACATATACATGATTTTGCTCAGCCGTGCCACTCTGCAGCAGTATTTCTGCTATAGGGTGGCGCAGAAGCGGTTAATCCTCTCTTGCTGTGTTCACAGGCAGGGGGCGCATGTGCGCCCCCACCGGCCAAGCAGTGCTGTGATTTGGTATAGCACTGATCACTCACCAGAGTCAGGCTAATGATGTTTTGACTGGAGTCCAAGCAGCACACGTTTACAGTAAAAGCACTGCTAGGTCATATTTAACCCCCTGTTAACTGCTTCAATATCCTCTCACCAGTGTCATTAGTACAGTGTATAGATTTTTTTTTTTACTGATCACTGTATGAGTGTCATGGGTGACTTCAGATAGTGTTATCGTACCTTCCAGTCATCACATTTAACCCTTTGATTGCCAGAAACACACTTATAGACACAAAAAAACCTACATTGCCAGTATAGTGTCTGTATGATCAATATATTTGTTCAGGTCAGAACTATACCAGTGTTCATAATAGTATAGTGTCCCCAAAAATGCAGGGTCAGCCCCGACACCTTCCAGCACCTGCGTTTAGCCCCTACGCTTAACCCCCCACCTCCCCCAGCAAGTGAAGTGTTAGTAGATCACTGTCATTTGATACATTGCACACAAAAATTGGTGGGTTAACAAGATCAGGCCTGATCTCAGCTAGCAGTAGCAGATACATTTTTTTGTAGCGGTTCAAGCATTCCCTGACAGTCATGTGCTCTTTTTCTGAGTCGCACTAGGTACCTATAAAGTTAGTGTCCAGAATGTCCAATGAAAGATACACTAGTGAAGAAGCCTACAGGATTCTAAGTATGTCAGAAGAAAGAGAAAGGGAAGACTCACTGACAGAATCAGGCTCAGAATACAAACCTGTAGAGAGCACCAGCACCCTGACAGATAGCTAAGACGATGGAGTAGAGGTCACTGCTAAGGTCAGACGTACCCGACCCCGTTCCCAGGTTACTGAGGTGTTACAATTGTGTGATTATTCTCATATGCAGCAGAGTGCCAGTATTAGTGCCGCTGTACCTTTTGGTGAACAGGTGAGCACTCGCGGCCTAGTACATCCTGGTCTTTTACATACCAGCACTGCAGTATAACTTGGTGAATTTGAACATAGGCACGTAGAGCCCATAGTGTCCTTCCAGATGTGTTTGCAAGTTCTGCAGCACCCATACTTCCTCCATTCACCCCCCTATTCACCCCCCCAACCCGGAATTCAAGTGGAAACCGCAAATTTAACTACTCTTCTTGATTTTTTTAGAGCTGTTTTTCATAGAAGATCTGCATGGATTGATTATGGATCAAAGCAATTTATATGCACAATAATTTATCGCCACCATCCCAAATTCAAACCTTGCCAGACCATTTGCATGGAAACCTATTATGGCTTCTGAATTTAAAAATTTTTTTGATCCTAACCCTCAACGTGGGCAGTACTAAAAAGAATGAGTTGCAGTTGTATTGGTCCACAGACCCAATTCATCATATGCAATTTATTCATTTCAATGACAATACATGTTGTCGTCGGGGTGACCCAGAATATGATGGGCTCATAAATCACATTAACTTGAAATTTACAGATGTGTATACTCCCCAGAAAAAATATGTGTGGATGAGTTCCTCACTAATTTTTCTGGCTGCCTTGCATTCAAACACTTTTTCCCAGCAGGCGTGCCAGATATGGGGTCAAAATGTATAAGAACTGTGAGAGGGCAATAGGCTATACATGTAATTTTTGGATTTACGAGGGAAAAGATAGTCACATGGAGCCCCCCAGGTGCCCAGAATGTGGCAAGATAGTTTGGGACTTGGTGTCATCCTTTTTCCATATGGGGTACCACTTATATGTGGAATATTTTTATACAAGCGTGCAGCTATTTAGACACTGTGGCCCTGATTTACTAAGAATTGAGTCTACCAGCAGACGCTGAACATTCAGGCAGACTCAATTCAAACACTCTAGACCTGTCAGTCTTCTGAAAGGCGTCTAGCAAACTCATTGAAAAGCGTCTACTTTGTAGACTCTTTCCTGTTAGTAAATGCAGAATCGCGTCTGGCATATTTTTAGGTGCAATACCGGATATGTTTGCTAGGTGGCGCACAACCGCAGGCTTTGTCCCATTGGCGTTTTTCTGTTTGCATGAGGATACTTATAATGTAAAGTAAAAATTACACCTATATATTTTTTTTTTTGGGGTTCCTGTTTCTCCAAAATGATCAGACAACTAATGCATTTACTAATGAATGTCATACATTCTTTATTCAAATGTTAAACATTTTCACACTTATATCTCAAATAATTTGGAATGTCTAGTTCTAAGTTCCCAATATAATGATATATCTTCCTTCCAGGGGCGGACTGACCATTTGGAAACTCAGGCACTGCCCGAGGGCCCGGGGTCAGTAGGAGGCCCTATGAAATGCCCCTGGTACCTTTTTCATAGGCTTTTTTGAGTTTGGGCAAGGACACAGGGGCCCCATAATCCCCTATTGTCCGGGGGCCCCATGAGTTGTCAGTCCGCCCCTGCTTCTTTCTCTTTAATCATGTAACTATTCTATGTTAAAGTAATAGTGCAACGCTATAAATGCATGTTATCAATCTTGAACGCATGTAAAATCCAAAAAGTGCAAATAAGTGCAAGAATGATGTAAACTGGTAAATGGTACAAAAAAAAGTTCATATAATCATTCCTGAATAATGGAATGTCCTTTGTGTGAGAGTACTAACTCAGAGAGTGCCTATGAATGGCACATGTGGTTTATCTGTGACGAACAGTAGTGCAGTTTATCTATGACGGACAGTATGGCGGATGCTACTCAATGGCGGTAGCAATAGGGCTCCACTCAATGCATTTCTTGTACCAACACGCCCTCAGGGGCACACCAATAGGACGTGTTGGTACACAAAATGCATTGGGTGGATCCCTATTGCTGACGCCACGCTGCCTCCATTGAGGAGCGTCTGCCATCTTGGTACTCACTTTGCTATTATGTTTATTACTCCACGTGGATATTTGAAATTGTTACTCGTGACCATTATAATAAAGTACTACACTATTAAGCACCTTTCTGGCTCCAGTGGCTGAGCTAATTCCTACCCAGGACCATTTTGGCACCCACCCTGATAGATGGATGGAGTTGGATGACTAACCCATAGCTGCCAGCATACCGCTGCACCCGTCCCAAGGTTGGATTACCTTTCATGAGCTCATGCACTACTGTCCGTCACAGATAAACCACATGTGCCATTCATAGGCACTCTCTGAATTGGTACTCTCACACGAAGTACATTCCACTATTCAGGAATGATTATATGAACTTTTTTTTAGCACCATTTACCAGTTTACATCATTCTTGCACTTATTTGCACTTTGTTGATTTTACATGCATTTGATTGTTAACATGCATTTCTAGCGCTGCACTATTACTTTAACATATTTCAATTCTGGGACTGTTGCCAATACCCAGAGTGCTAGCTGCTACCTTCATATCTATACCTATATTTATATTTATCTTGTGTAATACCATTTTAGTAGTCTTTATAATTTTACCAGTGCTCGCTTTATCATTATTTTTAAACAATGTAACTATTCTACATTGCAGCTTAAACTCTGTCTCCCACAGTGGCTTAGTGGTTAGAACTCAGAACTTACAGCACATGGGTCATGGGTTCTAATCCCAGTAATGGCTGCACCTGTCTGCATCTCAGTTTGCGTGCTTTCCCTGCACGGGTGTGTTTCTGCCAACATTCCAAAGACATGCTGTTAGGTTAATTGGGCCTAGTATATGTCAAAAGCCAGCCGTTTTTTAAAAAAAATGAAAAATCGGTCGTTCAATCATCCGACGTGTCCACCAACGGTAAAAAAATCGGGAGATTTTCATCCTGTCTACGGCCGGCATTTTTACTTCTGTCCCTTGCAGAGAGCTCCACTATTATATTTTACATGAAAAGTTTTGTGGTTGCAACAATGTATCCATTTGTATCCATTTCGGATACAGATGTTTTTATTTGGATACAAATAGATACATTGTTGCAACCACAAGACTTTTCATGTAAAATATAATAGCGGACTGGAATTCTTCTTCTCCTCTTTCTTCTTTTTCTTCTTCTTGCACGTCACGACCCATGCGCAGATTTTTTATCGGTAAAACGATTGGCCAATTTGCCCATTATTGCCGGGATAATCGGCCGATCATTAAAATCGGCCACGCATTTTCAAACTTTACCAATTAAAAAAAAAAAAAAAATGTGCCAAAACCCCGGAGAACGGCCGACCAATTAACCCACTATCGGTGCCAAAATTGGACGATTTTTTTTTTTCGGACGATTTTCGACCCATCTATGGCCTGCATTAGATTGTAAGCTCCTTGACATTTGTGAATGCCCAATATATGGAGATCAATTTCCAGGGTTCTGTCAGTGCCAGGAATATCGATCAATCAAGATTTTGGCTACTGACTAGAAAGTGGAAAGGGAGTGAATCTTACCTGTGTCCTGTTCTTCTGACAAGTTTGAACCATTCAATTTTCCTTCTGTTTATATTGCCTTACAACTTTATCTTCTCTAAGGCTACGTTCACACTAGCTTTGTCAGCAGGCGTCAGACAGACCTTTGGGAAGCGTTTTTTACGCTTCTCAAACGCCTGTGAAAATTCTGCACATGGCAGCACACTGTCAGGACGCGGGTGTTCTGCAGCATCGTGCCGGGCGGCGCATGCGCAGAACACAAGTCCTCGCTAGCCGACGAGCGACGGGACCTGGGCGTGCACGGCGGCAGCGGTGTTCGCGCATGTGCACTCGCGATCACGAGCCCCAATCCAGATGGAGTGAGCAAGCTGCATGAGAGGCATTTTCCTGATGCCATTCCTGGTCCCTTAACCCAAAAGTCACCCCAAAAAAGATGTCTGTAGTGGACACAGAGTTAAGCATGACACCCGCTTTTTTTTTTTGTTCCTCCTGTCCTGGCCAACCTGGTCTCTGCCTCAAGGACTGCTTCCGTCGCTACCACAGACTAGTGGAGTATTAGTATACGGTACAATACGGTACAGTGTAGGGCACACATTCACACAAGGTCTCGAAAGATGTTAGTCATGAAACTGGCTATTTCTCATTTTGAGAGACCCTAACATTCTGGAATGTTTACAGTTTAAAAAAATAAATTAAAAAGTAGGGAAAAAAAACAAAAATAGTTGTTTTATTGAGTTACCATTTTATTGGTACTGTTTTATTGTTAACCATTGTTGTTTTCTTTGCAGTAATGACATTCAGCTGCAGAATTGATCTGTTTATTCTGATGTCAGTGTGTGCAGAGCTGCTGGAAGAGATATTTCTTCCGCAGTTAAAAAAGAACATGTATGCCTAAGCATGGGAGCCTGGGGTGGCCAGTGGGTAGATCACTCCTATGCTTTGGCATATGTATTTTATCATATTTCTGGCACAGTATTCAATAAAAAAAGTTGTTTTATTGAGTTACTGTTCTATCAATACTGTTTTATTGTTAACCATTGTTTTCTTTGCAGCACCTATCTGTTTATTCTGACAGCAACAGGGTGTTCTCTCAGAATATATATCAATGTGTGCAGCGCTGCTGGATGAGATTTTTCATCCGCAGTTAAAAAGAACATATATGCCCAAGCATGGGGGCCTGGGGTGGCCAGTGGTTGGATTGCTCCTATGGTTTGGCATATTTTTTTTTTCATATTTTTTGGCACAGATTTCAATAAAAAGGTTGTTTTATTGAGTTACTGTTCTTTCGTTACTGTTTTATTGTTAACCATTGTTATTTTCTTTTTCAGGAGCGCCATTCAGCTAGAGCAACAATCTGTTTATTCTGACAGCAATAGGGTGTGCTCTCAGAATATCAGAATATACAGTCAGGTCCAAAAATTTTGGGACATCGACACAATTCTAACATTTTTGGCTCTACACACCACCACAATAGATTTGAAATGAAACGAACAAGATGTGCTTTAACTGCAGACTGTCAGCTTTAATTTGAGGGTATTTACATCCAAATCAGGTGAGCCAAAAATGTTAGAATTGTGTCAATGTCCCAATATTTATGGACCTGACTGTATGTCGGTGTGTGCAGCGCTGCTGAATCAGATTTTTCATCTGCAGTTACAAAAGAACATATTTGCCCAAGCATGGGGACCCGTGGTGGTCAGTGGGTAGACCGCTCCTATGCTTCAGCATATTTTTTTTGCACAGATTTCTTAATCCACATCAATTGATGTGATTAGAGTAATATGTTCATGGGCTGAACAAAGAAAAAGAACATTTCATGTATGCCCAGCATTAGAAGTGGGTGAATGCAAGGCGGTATAGTCTAATGGTGGGCATACCACACACTTTTTTTGGCAGAGATTTCTTCTCTTTTTTTATTAAACCCACAGGCTGCATAAGAAAAAAAAGAACATAATATATATGCCAACAAGAACCAGCGACATACTGGCACATCACTGGACTTTGAGTGGTTATACCAGGATGATGCATCATCCTGGTATTATTTTTTTTCAGCCAGCGATCAACTTTCATTTAAAGGCAATCCTAGTGGCTAATTAGCTGCAGGATTACTTTTACGAGTAACGGGAGGAGATGCCTCCCCCTCCCGCTGCCTTCCACAGCTTTCCCAGGCAGTCCCATGCCATCAGGAAACCTGAGCATGCGGCCGGCATTTCTGTCAGCTGACTATAGAGCTGATTGGAGACCAGAATGGTCTATAGTCTAAGAAACTGGAAGCTACGTACATTTCATCACTTTGGTTTCGCCGGATATAACTGCCATTTTTAATTTGGGAAAGCATCTGATCACACCAATCTTGGTGAGATCAGATGATTTAAGGGCAGAGGAGATATTTAGAGTTTAATAGACCCCAGATTTCTCAGAAAAGAATACCTATCATTGCCTATTGCTATCACAGGGGATGTTTATATTCCCTGTGATAACAATTAGTGATAAAAAAATGCAAGGGACAATGTAAAACTAAATTAAAAAAACTAAAATAAATTAAAAAAAATGAAAGCACCTTATGCACAGGGGGCATGTGTGCGCGCAATGGCGTATGCAAGCCGTTGGCCCCATGTCGATATGTAATCAGCAGTTGCACCATTCATGTGATGTATCGCCGCAAACGTCAGATCAAGGGCAGTCATTGTAGCACAAAACCTCCTGTGTAAATCTAAAGCAGTAGTCTGTAAAGGCTTTTAAACCACCGCCTATGGATATTAAAAATGTATGTAGTTTGTGGCCACTGCACAGGGCATGTGCAGTTTTAAAGCCTGTCATGTTTGAAATCTACTTACTCGACATACCATTATCTTTTTTTATTTTACCAAACAATTGGACATTATACTATGAATTTGTGCATTAAAATTAAAAAATTTGCAGAATTACTGTGTGACATAAAACTTGCAACACCCACCCTTCGCTTTAAAAAATATATAATATTTGGGGGTTCAAAGTAATTTTTTAGCAAAATATACTGCCGTTTACATGTGAAGTGTCAGAAAAGGCTTGGCTAAGTGATTAGAAGAGTGAGTGAGGTGTGGCATAATCTTTTGGTGCTGAGCATAAAATGCCAAAATAACAACCCCCCCCCCCCCCCAAATGATCTATTTCCAGAGAGGCATGTTGAGTCAAAATACCACAAGTTTTTGGAAAATGACAAAAAAAAGAATTTACACAAAGTTGTCACTTTAATGATTTATAGTTCACACATGCCATGGGCATATGTGGAATTACTCCCCAAAATACATTCTGCTATTTTTCTTGAGTATGGGGATGCCACATGTAAGAGACTTTTTGCCAGTCTAGCCAAGTTCAAAACCCCAAAATCCAATAAACATCTTCAGGTTTTTAAGGGCTTTATTTCCTCATTACACTTTCTAACTACCTATCACAGCCAAGTACAAAACCCCAAAGTCCAATAAGCATCTTCAGGTTTTAAAGGGCTTTATTTCCTCATTACACTTTCTAACTACCTATCACAGTTTTGGAGGACCTGAAATGGCAGAATAGGGCAAACCCCCAAAATGACCCCTTTTTGGAAAGTAGACACCCCAACGAATTTATGTAAATCAAGAAGTGCTGCGCTATGAACCAGTATATACAAATGTATCTACATTTGTAAGTTTGGCTGCAGTTTTATTTCCACATGGATTTTATGATTGTTTTTAATCTTAATTAAATACTACACTATGTTCCTCCAATTTGGGCTCTCTGTGGTGAGCTCTCCGAACAGGGTACGTCTTTGATGGCTCCTAACAAGCCCCAAGAACTGAATGGCTTGGAGTGTAAGTTTTTGAATCTGATTGTAGCTTAGTTCTGGTGAGTGCATATTGGTGAAGGATTTCACGGATAGCCTTTTCACAGTTGTATGTGGCTTCACTGCACTTAGGACTTTAGTTCAAATGGATTGTCTACACAGTCACTACTTTCACTGTGCACTTGATTATTATATTTTGCACTGATTTTAGAAGATATTTGTTTCAAGTGTACACATTATTTATGATTATTAATATCTTTGGCATATTGTTTATGAATTTAGAGATTATTTGTTATTCACACTTTACGGTAGATACATTTGTATATATTCATAGCACAGCATTTTTTGATTTACATGTATTTGATTTATGGGTTGGGTTCACCATATGTGCTAGCTGCTCCCAGATCTCCAAGTGCTCACTTTATTTTTGATTTTGACCCCAAGGAATTTGGAATTTGTTACCACAAGTTTTTGGAAAATGAAGAAAGAAAACGAAAACATATATTTTTTCTTTTCCTTTTCAAAAACCTTGTGAGAAAAAATGAGATCTGAAAAATACTCACCATGCCTCTTATTGAGGTCCTTAGGGTGCCTACTTTGCAATAGGGGTAATTTTTTTTGGGGGGGATTGTGCTATCCTGGAATTTGAGAGTCTCTGAAACTGTGATAGGTAGTGAAGAAGTGAAATGAGGAGTTTAGGTACCCTCATGATTTCAAAGGGTTCATTGGATTTCGGCTCCTGTATGCAGCTAGGCTCCCAAAAAGTCTCACACGTGGTATCCCCATATTCAGAAGAAGTAGCAGAATATATTTTCGGGTGTAATTCCAAATATATCCATGGCATGTGTAAGCAATATATTATTTCAATGAGAACTTTCTGTAAAGAAAAAAACATTTTTTGATTTAATTTTCCAAAAACTTGTGAAAAAAAAAAAAATATTTAATGGACTCAATATGCCTCTCAACAGATAGCTTAGGGTGTCTAGTTTCCAAAAAGGAGACATTTGGAGGTGTTTGTACTGTCCTGGCAATTTAGCATCTCAAGAAATGTGATAGGGAGGGTCGTGGCCAGAGCTGAATGGCTGCATAACCACACACCTCTGCTGTACTCATAGTGCCAGCACACAGCAGCGGCGGACCTGACACTCCAAAAGTGACCAGAGGAGAGGCAGCAGCCCAGTGACCCTCAGTGAGATGACAAAGAAGAGGAAAGCTGAGAAGAAACTTCTGAAATTAACAGTTTCCCCCTAGGCTGGATCACAGCAATCCCCAACATGACAGCAGCAGCTCAGGGTCCTCCTGCTCTCACTCAGCACCCAGGCAAGTATCTGCAGCTTCTCCTGTAACACCTGTTAACCAGTAAAACAGCTCTATAGTACTGCATCCTGTCTCCCCTGCTTTGTCTACTTCCTCTATAGAGAGCCCAGCGAAATCTAAACCTAGAATGACAGATATATTGTTCCACAAAGTTTATTGAGAAAAAATTCAAAGCATACAAATTGTACAAGGAAATACAATGTGCCAAAGAGAAACGCGGTGAAACACCAACCGCATATGCCAAACAATAAGAAATACTCAGGTGAACAAAATGATAAAGCCATCTCATGTCTCCTGTAACAATAATGAAGTTCAACTAGGAGAAAGAACACGTGTGTCAGGGCTCCCGGGTGTGACCAGAGGTATGTGACTGACGCAGGGAAACGCAGACTTTAGATATGTTATAAACAATATAATTTATTAACACTAACAATACAAACATAAACGCAGTGCAATACTAAACATAACACAGTGCAAACAAACCAAACCAACCACCCACAGATAACAGTACATACAATGCAAGCGTCGTCAGGCAGGCCGGGTCAATATTAATCGGGCAGGTAGGTACAGGGGGAGCAAGCGGAGAATGGTCGGGGTCACAGGCCAGGTTCAGCAGGTAGCGGGCAGCGTGGTACAGAGGGTCAGGCAGAGGGATGGTCAGGGTCACAAGCCGGGGATCAGAACAGGAGAAGTCAGCAGAGGTCAGAATCAAGCAGGGTCAGCAACAAGACAGGAACAGGAACAGGAACGCAGGTTTACAAGATACAGGGCCCAGGAAAAACACACACCAAGGCAGAGTCTGCAGGTCTGGCCATCCCTTAAATACACCAGTATAATTAGTTCCAGGTGTTTGACTGGCTGCAAGGTTGAGTCTCTGATTGCTGGGAGCACCCGCTGGCCAGCCCTGGTACTGCAGCTCATAAGGTAGGTGAGTTCCACTATTGCTGGCCAGTCCATTCCTGACAACGTGTATACAGCAAAAAAAAAAGCAAACACTAATCATAACCACTACACAGCGTACAAAATATCACCAAACGGGCAGGGTCATTTGTTTGCTCCCCCATTTATCTTTTATCATAGAGTAGCAGAGTAGGGGGGGAAGGGGATAGGGCTAAAGGTGCTGGGCTTCTGGTGCAAGGAAGAAGTTGCGAAGGTATAGAGAGCTCGGTGCTATCCATGAGGAGCAACAAAGGTACCGCTCAGAGGTAGCCAACGTGTAGGAAAATAACTCCGTGGATTGGGAAAGGCACATGTGCAGGTGTAGTCTGGGTGTGAGATTAGGTTGCCTATGGACAGAGGAATAAGCCTATATGTAGGAGGAAAAAGGAAAAATGAAGTAGAGAAGATGTGAAAAACAGGAAAGACAGAAATGGCAAGTACAGGACACAATCAGGAAGGAGTCGGGAGGGGATACAAAATGGTGAGGAGCTGGAAAGCCAAAGAGAGGGAAGAAAAAAAGTGTAGAAAAAAGGGAAATGAAATTATAAAAAAAAAAAAAAAAAAAAAAAGGAAAGAGGGGGGGGGGGGTGTACTTGTCAGAGGGGGAGGAAACTAAGGGGGGGGGGTGTGGATAGACATGACATGCATGTGGGTGGAATCTCTGAGGATAGAGCTGTTGTGCTCATCCCCAAGGGAGTAGAGACATAAATCAGACAATCGGGCGCCAGGGAAAAGGAGTGTCTTACTCCCTGATCGGTGAAGGGGATATAATAGAAAAGTGTTATCGACAGCCTAGCAAGGGTCGAGGGGTCAATACAATACAGAATGTAATATATAGCCACAGGTCTGGCTCAGAGTCAGGTAGAAAGACCCATGAGGGAATGGTATTCGGGGATCGTTTGGAAGTGAATCCAACACGACCAAATATGGGAAAATTTAGTCGGGTTATCTTGGGAGGAAGCAATCAGCTCCTCCATCTCTGCAATTCTTCCTAGACGAGTGAACCAATCTTGTATTGGGGGGGTGAGTAGATCTCCATAGCACAGGTAGGCAGAGTCTAGCACAGCAATGGGCAAACTACGGCCCGGCGGACCTTTTAATCCGGCCCGCGGAGCGTGATACTGTCAGGATGGCTGTCAGGATGTGTGTAGGCAGGGCAGCATGACGAACATGAGGGGAGCTAGGCTCCTCTCACAGTCCGCCCTGAAGACCGGAACGGCGCGGGAACACGGCGAGAGGAACGCGCAGAGCAAAGGTAAGTGAATTGACACAGGGGGGACTTGGGGACTTAATATGGGGAATGAATTACTATAGGGGGGATGAATTACTATGGGGGATGAATTACTATGGGGAATGAATTACTATATGGGGGATTAATTACTATGGGGGATTAATTACTATGGGGGATGAATTACTATATGGGGGATGAATTACTATATGAGGGATGAATTACTATATGGGGGATGAATTACTATGGGGGATGAATTACTATATGGGGGATGAATTACTATGGGGGATGAATTACTATGGGGGATGAATTACTATATGGGGGATGAATTACTATGGGGGATGAATTACTATATGGGGGATTAATTACTATGCTTACTATGGGGGAATATTACTATACTTACTATGGATGACACATACACATCATTCATCTACTCTTGGTCCGGCCCCCGGGTCCAATATGTGAACCCATTGTGGCCCTCAAGTCAAAAAGTTTGCCCACCCCTGGTCTAGCAGCATTAATCATATGCATTGCTAATGATTGGAAGTATAGACGTTTGGAGAGCGGTGTATGGTGGAGGAGAAATTGGGCCGGGGAGAATTTGAGAGGTAAAGTGGACACTGACGAGGTTATACGGTGGACTTCCTGCCAGAAGGGCAGGACGATAGGACAGGTCCACCAAATATGGAGAAGGGACCCATCAGGTGCTCCACATCTCCAACACTTATTGAGTAGAGAAGGGTTAAGACGATGAGTTCTGGATGGGGTAATGTACCAATGGGAAGCTAGCTTGTATCAGTTTTCTTGTGTCGATACATTCAGCGAACATTTGTGGGAGTATGTAAAAATTTGGTCCCAATCTGAGGAAGAAAAATCTATATCAAAGTCTCTCCTCCAAGCTCGGCAAGCGGGGAGCGAGTTAGGATTCCCATCTCCGGTTAGAAGGAGGTACATGGATGAGATTAGATGCCGCTGGGGTTCAGCCTTAGAACAAGTTGATTCAAAGGGGGTGAGAGGGCGAGTCCATTTGTGGCGATGAGCAGAGGATGTGAGAAAATGCCTGATTTGAAGGTAGGCCCAAAAGGGGAAGGTATGATCTTTCATGGTGCTTGCCAAAGAGGAGTAGGATTATGAAAAAAGTGTTCCGCTTTCACCTGGCCATGCGGCCAATGTTCAGACAGGAAGGCCTTGTGCATGCCCGGAGGAAAGTCCGGGTTTAAGCAAAGGGAGGTTAAAGGGTTGGGGGCATCCGAGATGGAGGCCGACTTGCATGCCAAGTGGAAGATGCTCAAGGTAGGACCAATCAGTGGATGAGTGAGAGGGGCCTGGGGGGTATGTGTCGTCATGAGCCACGGGATCGATGCTATAGGAGAAGGAGAGAGGGAGTTTTCTAGATGCACCCAATCTTTGGTAGTCGAATGAATATTCCAATCTATAATTCTGCAAAGATGACAGGCCCAATGATATTGCCTGAGGTCTGGGAGCCCAATCCCACCCTTGGATTTGGGGAGAACCAATTGGCAGAAAGATATGCGCGGGCGCTTGTGGTTCCAAAGGAAGAAGGAGCACATTCTCCTACATGAAGCGAAAAAGGCGGGTGGCAATTGGATAGGTAAGGTTTGAAATAAATAGAGGAGGCGGGGGAGAATGTTCATTTTTAGTATAGCAGCTTTGCCGAACCAGGAAAAGCATGGGCGATGCCATTTAGTGAGATATTCCTGAATGGATTTAAGTGCTGGGATAAAGTTTTTGACGTAAAGGTCAGAGAGGTCGCACGTAAGCTTAATGCCCAGATAAGTGAGGGTCTCACTTTCCCATCTGAACGGGAACTGCGATCGGCAAAATGAGACTACGTCAGAAGGGAGGGTGACATTGAGGGCGTATGACTTTGAATGGTTGGTTTTAAGGTTCGACATATATTGAAAAAGTGAGAAATCTTTAAGCAAATTGGGCAAGGTGGTCCGAGGTTCCGTTAGAAACAGCAAAATGTCATCCGCATAGGCGGCGAGTTTATACTCTTGAGCCGGTGCGGAAATGCCCTTAATATCTGGGTTAGAACGGAGTTTACGCAGCAGTGGCTCTAATGATAGTACAAAGAGGAGAGGAGAAAGGGGGCAACCCTGGCGCGTGCCATTGGCGAGAGAGAAATGATTTGATAAATGGCCATTTACCCGAACCTGTGCCATGGGTCCAGAGTACAGGGCCATGATGAAATTAAGCATGTGTTCTCTCAGACCAATCGCCTGTAGGGATGCCCTCAAATAGTCCCAGGACACTCTGTCAAAGGCCTTCTCAGCGTCCAGAGAGAGAAGGAACCCAGGACTCTTTGATGTGCGAAGCCAATGGATGAGGTTGAGGGCCTTGATAGTATTATCTCTCGCTTCCCTGCCAGGGATGAAACCCACTTGATCGAGGTTAATCAAAGAGGGGAGTAAGGGGAGGAGACGGTTGGCTAGAATTTTCGCATAAAGTTTCACGTCTACATTCAGAAGGGAGATGGGCCTATAACTGGAAACCAAAGTTGCATCTTTATCTCCTTTGGGTATGACAGTGATGTGTGCTTCTAGGAGGCGATGGCACGGCACAGGGATTGAAGAGAAGGTGTTGAAAGCGGAAAGGAAGGGGTTGGACAAGATGTTTAAAAACTCCTTGTAATATACTGCAGAAAGACCATCAGGGCCCGGGCTTTTACCAGACTTCATTTGTTTGACGGCCCGTGACAGTTCCTCTGCCGTGATATTTTGCTCCAGTTCCTGGGCAGATGTCTCCGAAAGTGCAGAAGGGCTATAAAGATGAAGAAAGTCCGAGATCACAGTGGCTCTGAGTTTGTTGGTTTCAGGTGGGGGACGTTCCGGAGGGAGGTTATATAATGCCTTATAATACTGCTCAAAATGAGAAGCAATGTCATTAGTGGTGGCAAAAGAACCGTCTGGACCCCTGATTTTGTGGATTGTTAAGCTCGACTTTTTCGCTTGAAGGGATCTGGCGAGGAATCTCCCGCTTTTGTTCGCAAACTCATAAAATAATTTTTGAGATAAGACATGTCTACGTTTAGCCGCCTTGCCCAGTTCGGTTAAAAGCTGTGTGCGGGCGTTTGTGAGTTCAGTCAAGGTTGAAGCCGCTTGATTGTGTTTGTGAACTCTTTCCAAACATTTGCTGCGCTCCATAAGTTGTTGCAGATGTGCTTGTCTCTCCCTTTTATGCTTCGTAGCCATAGCTATGAGAACCCCGCGAATTACGCATTTATGTGCCTCCCATTGTGTCAAGGAGGAGGTATCTGAAGTCTGGTCGGTCGCGAAGTAATCTACCAATTGGGAGCGGATCTTGGCTTTGTTTGTTGGGTCCGAAAGCAGAGAAGCGTCCAATCGCCAAATCTTAGAGCGGGAGCATTTTTCAGGAAAACGCAATGTCATGGTTATGGGATGGTGATCTGATAGGACCATTGGTTCAATGGAGGTGTCATGAAGAAACGGCAGGTCCACTTGCGAGAGAAAAATGTAGTCAATTCTGGAGTACTTGTTGTGTGGAAGAGAAAAGAACGTGTAATCTTTAATGTTCGGGTGTAGGATTCGCCAAGAATCGTGAAGTTGTAAATCCTGAAGTTGTGTGCGGATCTGTCTTAGAGATTTGTATGGTAAAAATGAACTGCCCGAGGAGGAATCCAGTAAAGGGCATAAAGGGACATTAAGGTCTCCCCCCAAGATCAGCACACCCGACTGAAAGGAAGAAAGAGAGGTGGTGATTGAGCGGAAGAAGGGAACCTGCTTGGTATTGGGCGCATATAGATTTGCCAGTGTAATGGGTCTGTTGGCAAAAGTGCCTTTTAGAAACAGGAACCTACCTTCTGAGTCAGGGAGCGACTCCGTGACAGTTAAAGGGAGATGTTTCGCAATCAAGATGGCGACACCTTTTGATTTGGCATGAGGGTTGGGGTCATGATAGACTGTCGGATAACGTGAGTTAAAGAGCTTGGGAATAACATCCTGTTGAAAATGCGTTTTCTGAAGGAAAATGATATCCGCTCTTTGTTTATATAAGTAGGAGAGCAGAAGGGAGCGTTTTTCAGGTGTGTTCAAACCCTTCACGTTAAGAGATAGAACTTTTAAGGATAAGTGCCCTGACAACAATTTGGGAGAAGACATGTCCAAAGAGGTATATGAAAGAAACCTAAGGAGAAGGAACACGGGGTACTAAGAGGATGGGAATAGGATTGAGGGGGGGGGGGGAATTAAAGATATAAATTAAAGAAAAATAAAATAAAAGAGAAAATAAGGAAGGGGAGAGGAGGAGAGTAGGTACAGGAGAAAAAAAAAAAACTACCAGCGGGAGGAGTAGACCAGCTAATCCACCTAGATATATGAGAGGAGGGAAAAAGAGAAAGGAAAAGAAGATGGGGAGGGGGGTTAAGGGGTAACAGAAAAGAGAAAGGAGGGAGTAAAGGCAGCCGGCAAGAGTCAGTAAAAGCTCTCCGAGCTTACTGTGTGGGGAACGCTGTGGGTCGAAATCCAAAGTAAGAGAGCCCGCCGTACGGAAGACCTTAAGTGCAGGGAATGGAGAGGTAGGGCGAGGATAGGGCATTCACAGAGAGGGACTATGCCCAACCGGCGAGGGAGATGTATCAACCCTCACCTGGTAGGGCGTATGGCTCAGGATTCAATGAGAGATTGGGGTCAAGAGTAGAACGGTAGCCTGCGCTGGGAGGGAAGTGAGACAGGCAGCAAGCCATAGCAATGTTTTTGAGATACACATAAGAATAGAGTATGACGTAGGAATTCTAGAGCGGGAATATGGTGTCGTGAGTATACCGTGGTGGAACTTCTAGGAGTGTCGTCCTCAAAGGTAGGGCTTCATAGAACGGTCAGCCCGCCGTCTCCTCAGGGAGAGAACAGTCAGTGTCTCAAGACACCTGAAGTCATAAATTATTGGCAGAGGAACATTAAGGCATGACATGTGCAAAAAAACATACAGCTCAATTATCGCATATCAAAGAACACAATATACAAAATTGAAAACAACCAAAATGACAGAACGACCCCCCCCCCCCGGCCTGGACTCTCAAGGTACTCCTGGAATCGAGCAGCACCTCATATCAGATAGGAGGAAATGTGTGGGGACCCCCCTGGAAGGGGGGAAGGAAGAAAAAGGCACAGGCAGAGCACCTACAATGGAGCCTCATCAGTGGTACTCCATTAGTATGCAGAGGGTGGAGAAGGATACAGAACGGGATGGGAGAGACCAATCTCTGCTAGGAGTCTCCATCTGGAGAGCTTATTGAGGTGATGCTCATTCACAGGTGCACAATAACCGTGTGATGGTAAAAAAAAAAAAAATATAAGCAAAGGTCCCAGGTCCCCCACCCCTCCCAATCCGAACTCAGCATGCCGCTCATCTAATAAGTACATGAAAAAGGATAACTGATGCTGAGGACGTCTCGCCGTCCTCTCCTAACTCGGTCTTCTGGAAACGGTGCAAGGCGAGTTGAATACGATGTGTAAGGGGGGACATAGAGTCCTTCATTGGCGAACCCGAGATCCTCGGAGGTCCCCAGGATAGGCTTGGAGTCAGATGTGCAGGGGATGTAAGAGGATCGGAGCCCTCTGGAGTCCACCCGGTGTCTCTAGGTGGCAATAGACCTATCAGAGGTGTCATGGAGGAGGCTGGGCAATAAATTGGTTGTAGACCCGATAGTCCCGTTGCGGAGCGACAGTGGTGATGCAGAAAACGGGCGGGTAGAGGGGTGGAACTTATTGGAATGTTCTGTGCCAAACAATCTTTAAAGGTCAGGAATCGTAGGGATAAGATCTCAGTGGCCCCAGATGCATAGGGCTGCCTGTGTGCAAGAGTACCATTGAGTCCAGTCCAGAGCAGGTGGAGGGAAGACCCCAGGGTGATAGATCAGAGAGCTCCATAGGTAGGGCTAAATGAAACAAAGGATTTTGCAGACAAAGTCTGAAGAGTGACTGAAGCTGATCCTGAGCAGTTAAACCAGTGGTAGTGCACAGTAAATGAAGGAAATCAGGACAGAATTTAGAGAAGGGTCTCTAAGCTTCATGACGAGGCCTTCGATGTGCAGGAGAGGCCGTCGGGCTGGTATTGCTGGTAGAGCCACTGCCTGGAAGTCTCGACTGGGTCGCGGGAACCGAGCGGCATCGGCGAGAGCCGGGGCCCTGCCATTCCATATCGCTTGGCGTCGGTCCGGATTCAAGAACACCTGGGAGACGCATATTTCTGTACCAATCGGGGAGGTCGATTAGTGGGATATCCAGGGAAGTACAGAAATTAGGCAGATCCTCCGGAACTCGCAGGTAGGCTGTGCGCCCCTGCGCCTGTGCGGAAAGACAAAATGGGAAACGCCACCTATATGATATGTTATGGGAACGGAGTGCATCCAGTAGGGGGCGAAGTTCCCGTCTTTGTTGCAGAGTAAGATTGGAGAGATCCTGGAATAAATGTATTTCTGACCCCTGATATAAGAGGCGCCTTCTTTCTCTGGCGCTCCTGAGGATGTCCTCTTTAATTGGGAAGCTGACTAGGCAACATATTACATCTCTTGGGGGATCAGAATCTCTGCCTCTGGGACGGAGTGCTCTGTGTGCTCGTTCCAACTCTATAGGTGTGGCAGGCGGGCGACCTATTAGGTCATTAAAGATCGCCACAACCGTTGTAGAGATGTCATTCGGTTCCACAGATTCTGGCAAACCACGGAGTCTAATGTTATGTCTGCGTCCACGGTTATCCAAGTCCTCTATTTGTCTGTAGAATTTGCGGATATGTGATGCGTGTGAGACTGTTGTCTGCTGTATTTTTGCTATGGCGTCTGCATTATTTCGGTTAGCAAGTTCCACTCCCTCCAGTCTTGTGCCTAAGGAGAGTAAGTCATCTCGCAGGTCACTGAGGGCGGTGGTGAGTGTGCCTTTAATATCTGCAGCCACCGCCTGAAGATCTCTGAGAGACCATGCCTGGGAGTCAGAGGAGAGATCATGCTGCGGGACCGTGTCTGTGACATTCTCAGTGTCAGTGCTTTGAGCACAGGCTGCTGTTGATGAGGGAGGAGGGGGGGAGAGGGGGAAGCTGTTTGGGACCTGTCCCTCTGCTGGGAGCGGAACAGCTCCTGTATATGCCGCGATTGCTGAGGATTAAGGACCCGTGGGGAACGGGAATCGGGTGTGTTCCGGTCCGTTTTCCCCATGTTTATTTGCCCCTGCCTCACCCGATCCTCTGAGCAGAGTGAAGTGAAGTCTTCGGCCGGCGGGAGCTCCTGGCTTAAGCGGCCATTCCGGGCTGTGGCAGACCACGCCCCTAGAATGACAGATATTAACCCACAGTATGCTGTACAGTTTTTCACACTAATACTTCACATTCTGCAAGTAATTTCTCAGATCCAATGGCTAACTTTCCTACTACTAGTCAGCCTATTTCTGATACATTAATGAAGGAGATGCTCCTTTCATTAAGATCATCCATACAGTCAGATATCATTGACTCTATGAAACAAATCAAAGATGAATGATCTTGGCGACAGAGTTGACCATGTTGAAACAAAAATGGGAGAATACGGCACTTCCTTTAACACCCTAGTAGACACCCACAACGAAAGGGATGAAGAAATTGAATGGCTCAAAAATAAAGTCGCAGATCTAGAGGATAGATTACGATGTAACATTAAAATAAGAGGCATTCCAGAATCTATAAAACCTGACCAATTGAGAGCTTATACCCAAGAACTCTTTCATGCCCTCCTGTCTGATGCTACAAACACAGATCTGAGCATTGATAGAATACATTGCCTTCCAAAACCCTCCTGTCAGATAAAGTACCTTGAGATGTCTTGATGAGAATTCATTTTTTTCATGTCAAAGAAAAATAAAATCATGGAAATTGCACGCAAACCCCAAAACTTGCCTGCACAATTCTCCTCCCAATAACAAAAGCTCCACAAAACCACAAAATTATTTATCATTGAGGTCACCCCACTAAATTGATCATCACCAGAAATTACTCAATCATCACAATCAACAGCCTAGAGGAAGGTCTGCAATGTCTTGGAGAGTGGGACATTCTCCCAGAAAGCGACCCACAAAATTCTACCGCCACCAGAACATCACCAGAGTGGAATCTGGTCACTCACAAACGCTAAGCTAAACATTGACCGTATATTTGCAATCTTATCTCATGGTCCCGCTTAGATGTAATTTCACATATTTAGGCACTCGGGGTACTACCCTTACCTAATACACTACCTGTAACTATGCCTGCCAATGGCAAGGTCACGTGTTTTGTTTTTGCCCCATAAGTACTACACAATTTTCAGGGGGTTCAGATCTTGGCTAAGATCCTATTTTTTATTGATTTGTTATCTGTTCAGTTATCTGCATTTGTTTATTTTTTCCTCTTGTTTCTACTATTGTGTAATTCCTGATAGTCTAAGTGGTTTAACTGACATATAGGCATAAAAATGTATTACAGCTTTAGGGGCCCCTTGGTTAAGCCCCAATTATTATCGGTAAATATATCTATTCAAAGGGTATAAAAATTATCTCTATTAATGTCAATGGCTTGACTCATCCAGCCAAACATTCAAACATGTGGAAACAGGCATTTAAAGATAATTTTGATATACTGTATGTTCAAGAGACTCATTTCATAAATTCAGCCCCTAAATGCTCACACAAAGAGTTTCCACATGTCTGTACTGCCAATGCCTCTGAAAAAAGGAGGAGTTCTTCATAAAAATATCTTGTTCTTGTTCTTCATAAAAATATCTCAGACCTCCGAAGGCCAGTACCTGATTCTTATATGTACAATAGATCAGGGGTGGACTGACAATTCATGGGGCCCCCGGGCAGTAAGATAATGGGGCCCCCTGTGCCCCCTGCCTACACTCAATCCACACTCACACAACATCCTACCTATATATTGCAGCTCAGCTGCATAGAAGGGGCATTTAAATATTTACTGCAGCAAAGACTGCATGAATGTTCCCGGCTTCTTTCCGTAGAAGCCACTGGGCACTTCCAGGTTTAAAGATGGCTGCCATGCGGGGGAAGTGAAAGAGAGAGGGGAGTGAGAGGGTGAAAAATAGGAGGGGTGTAAGAGAGAGAGAGAGAGAGAGAGTGGAGGAGTGAGAGAGGAAGGGATGAGAGAAGAGGGGTGTGTTTTAAATTGGAAGGAGCTACACACCCCATCCTGATATATACCGATCACAAAAACCTGGAATATTTGAGGATGGCCAGACGACTGAAGCCACGCCAGGCGAGATGGGCTCTTTTCTTTTCCCGGTTTACCTTCCACATAACTTATCGACCTGGCTCTAAGAACACAAAGCCGGACGCACTGTCCCGCATGTTTGAGGACCCCGACGATACACCAAGACCTGACACGATCCTACCATCCGGAAACTTCCTCGTCCTACAGACGGAACTCCGCTCCAAACTTCTTGACGCTTCCGTGGGACTACCAGCGCTGCCTGGGACGCCTCTCCTGAACCACGAAGGGTTATTGTGGAAGGATGGTCAGATCGTAGTACCCGAAGGAGTCCAAACCATGGTTCTGGGCCACTGCCACGACCATCCGATGGCGGGCCATTTCGCAGTTACGAAGACCCTGGAACTTCTGCAGCGCTCATTCTGGTGGCCAAACATGGTCAAGGACTGCGAGCGCTACGTTCAGACTTGTCCTACCTACCAGAGGAATAAACCCTCCAGAAGCAAGGCCTGGGGATTGTTGCGCCCGTTGCCAATTCCAAAGAGGGCCTGGCAAATGATAGCCATGGACTTCATTGTCAAACTCCCACCATCTCAAGGCCACACTGCCATATTTGTGATTGTCGATCGCTTGTTTAAGATGGCCCATTTCGTACCCCTGGAAAAGACACCATCAGCGCCGGAAACTGCACGAATATTTATCAAGGAAATAGTAAGACTACATGGAGTTCCCGAGGATATAGTATCAGATCGGGGAGCTCAGTTCACTTCAAGGTTTTGGAAGGCCTTGTGCGAAGCATTGGGAATCAAGTTGTCACTCTCGTCCGCTTACCATCCCCAGACCAATGGGCAAACAGAGAGGACCAACCAAGTATTAGAGCAATACCTCAGATGCTACACGTCCTACCTACAGGACGACTGGCTGATGCTGTTACCGTCAGCGGAGTTTGCCTACAACAACTCGAACCACTCCGCTACGGGGCAATCCCCGTTCTTCACCAATTACGGTTACCATCCAACATTTCTTCCCGATCTCATGCCGGAAAGGTCAGTACCTGCATCTCAAGACATCCTAAATTTCCTTTCGACCAATAACAAAACAGTTCAAGAGGCCATCACGAAAGCCCAGGAGGACAGCAAGAAGGCATTTGACAGGAGGACAAGGGGGGAACTGACGCTTCAACCTGGAGATCGGGTTTGGCTGGCTACTGCCAACTTGAAGATGCAGTGTCCATCAAGGAAATTGGGACCGAAATTTGTTGGCCCGTTCCAAGTCAAGCGAGTCATCAACGAGGTGGCTTACGAACTCGAGCTGCCGGAGACTTTCAGGATTCACCCGGCGTTTCATGTGTCTCTTCTGAAACCGGCCGCACCGGACCCCTTCCTGGATCGGGAATCCAGACCCCCTGAGGCAGTCACCATAGGTGAACAAGAAGAGTACAAGGTAGAAACGATTCTCAGTTGCCGTAGGAGGGGAGGCCAGACGCAGTTTTTGATAAAATGGAAGGGTTATGGTCCTGAGGAGAACTCATGGGAACCCATCCAGAATGTTCACGCTCCCAGGCTCATCGAGTTCTTTCATAGCCACCCGCGGTGGAGAGATCAGTGGTGCTCCCGGAGGGTGCCCGTAGAGGGGGGGCAATGTCAGGGTCTGCCGCGGCTCCGTTCCCGGCGCATGCGCAATAGTGGCGGCTCACGCCGGGACACAGGCACCAGATCCCGGCGGCCCGCGGCTGACAGGAGGCCGCGCATGCGCAGTAGGAGCCGCGGCAAATGACAGCCCGGGGGCGCATCCTGGGCAGCCAATGACAGTGCAGGGCGCGATATTTAAAGGTGCCCTGCACTGTCACAAATTGCCGCAAGGTCTGACCTGTTACCTGTGTTCCCTGTGCCCTGTGATTGTGACCCGGATTGTTTGACCTTCTGCCTGCTCCTGCCCTGACCCGGATTATCTGACTACGCTGCCTTCTCCTGTGATTGACCCAGATTGTCCCTGACTACGCTGCCTTCTCCTGTCACGACCCCCGGCTTGTTTGACCATTCCGCGGACTGACTCCGGTAACTGACCCTGCGTGTGACCTGACCACTCTCTGCCTGCCGTCTTGGTACCACGCCATTTCCCACGGTGACAACCGCCGGTTTATCCTGCCTGGTCCTGCCGGCCTCCTCACATCTGGCTCTATTCTGTCCTACTCTCATCCCCGGAGGCTCCCTCTGCCACTGGTGGTATTGCTCGGAGGTCATGACCTGGTCCTGGTTCTGCTCCAAGTCCATCTCCACCATCAGGGGCCCAGGTGAAAACGCAGACCGGGACTTAGACTCCACGCTCCGGGTGATTCCGCCTAGTGGGCTGCCAGAGGTACCACCTGGCGGATCCGTAACAGGAGGGAATGGATGGAGGAAGAAAGGGGAGGGAGGGAAGGAAGGAAAGGGAAAGGGATAGTTGGAGGCAGGAAGAAAGGGGAGGGAAGAAAGAAGGAAGGAAGGAAAAAGGAGGGAGGGAATAGATGGAGGAAGGAAGAAAAGGGAGAGAATGGATGGAGGAAGGAAGGAATGAAGAAAGAAAAGAAAATGGATGGACGAAGTAACGAAGGTAAAGGAAGGAAGGAAGAAAAGAGAGGGAATAGATGAAGGGAGGAAGGAAGCAGATTGTTTTTAGGAAGAAATGAAGGAAATGAAAGGAGGGGAGGGAGGAAAGAATGAAGGGAGGGGAGGGAGGAAGGGAGAAAGGAAGGAAAGATTGAAGGAAGGGGAGGGAGGGGGAAAGGAAAGAAGGAATGATTGAAGGACAAGGAGAGTGGGAATGAAAACATGAAGGGAGGGAAGGAAGGAGATGGATGAAGGAAGGGGAGTGAAGGAAGAAAATTGAGGGAGGGAATGGATGAAGGAAGGGAGGGAAGGAAGTAGGAAACGGGAGGGAATGGATGGAGGAAGGAAGGAATGAAGGAGGGTGAGGGAAGGAGGAAGGAAGGAATGAAGGAAGGGGAGGGAAGGAAGGAAAGAAGGAAGGAAATGAAAGGAGGGGAGAGAGGGAGGGAGGAAAGAAAGGAGGGGAGAGAGGAAGGGAAGGAAGGAAAGAATGAAGGGAGGGGATGGTGGAAAGAAGAAAAGGGAGGGAGGAAATGGATGAAGGGAAGGAAGGAAGGAATGAAGATGGGGGTGGGAAGGAGGAAGAAAGGAAGGAAATGAAAAGAGGGGAGGGAGGAAAGAATGAAGGGAGGGGATGGAGGAAGGAAAAAAAGGGAGGGAAGAGAGAGAGGGAGGGAGGAGAGAGAGAGAGATGAGAGACCTGTGAAGGGGGGGCTAAAGAGTACAGAGGGGGGTTCAGGAAGGAAATCTGATGCACAGTCAGGGATGATTGGTGCAGTGGAGGGACAGTGACAGCACCGATCTCCCTGCAAGGATTTCAAGGACGCAGCTGGAAGGCTTTCCCTCCCACGGCTTTCAGCTGCTTCATTGAAATCAATGCAGGGAGATCAGTGCTGTCGCTGTCCCTCCACTGCACCGATCACCTCCGACTTTGATACAGATCATCCATGGGGATGGGGTGTGGGCAGGGTATGTGCGGTGAACACCTCGCACCCATGGATGATATGCCTCTCACCTTCCCACTGCCCACCGGCTCCATCATGGGTCAGGATCTGAGACTGCTTCCTCCTCCGCTCCCCACACTGTCACTGTACAGTGATCCTCTCAGGGGCCCCCTACTGACCCCGGGCCCTCGGGCAATGCCCAAATGGTCAGTCTGCCCCTGCAATAGATAATACAGATTGCACTATTGTAAATTCATATACTCATCAAAAAAGATACGTTACCAAGCTCTTTAAACTAATCTCCAAAAATCGTTCTGGTTCCCTTATACTATGCGGTGACTTCAACCTCATAGTTGACAGAAACCTAGACTTAACAGAATCTCAAAAAAATTCTACCCTGACCTTATACCCCTTTCTGCCATAGGCAATATACTGTAACGTGGTCAGTCCATGCGCCTGTTTCAATTACTATTTCGGATAACCACTTATTGAAACCACACAACCTCTGGCATGTAAATTCATCCATTATAACAATCCCCAACAATAATTTGATACTTGAAAAGCATCTTGCGTTCTTCCATATGAATTTGCAATCTGTATCAAACTCTGGCACTCTTTGGTGTCCTCACGAAGCATTATTGTGGTATAATTTTACAAATGTGCGCTAAAGCTAAAAAGCAAATAAACAGCTTAATGACTTACTACAGGATATTTGCAAACTAGAAATGCAAAATAAAGCTTAAGTTGGTCAAATCACCTCGAATACACTCTCCAGACTAAAGAACAAATTACGCATTTCTACGATAATGTACCAATTTGATAGAAGTACGCAAAGATTAAAACTCAACTACTACTCTAATGGAAACAAAGCAGGGAAATACCTTGCAAATAAAATTAAATCCCTGCATACTAGAACTAAAATACAGTATTTTATCAACCCAAAAGATAAAACTAAAATCATTAATCCTCAAGAAATAGCAAGTTAATTTACTAGTTACTATGATTCGCTTTATACCCTAAATCAAGACAAATCCACTCTCCAACCTTCTATAGAAAACATACAAGCATTTTTATCACAAATTCGCTTACCCACTCTTTTGAAATCACAACTAAGTATTTTAAAGTTCCCTATAACAATAAATGAAATAAACAGAACAATAGAAAAACTACCCAATGGCAAAAGTGCAGGACCAGATGGATTTTCCAGCGAATGTTATAAAATTTTCAAAAATACCCCGAGTCCTCCTCTAAACCAACTATACACTGATGCTTTTTCTTCCGCCTCATTACTCCAAAATGCTGCAAGCATTAATTGTAACAGTCCCCAAATCAGGTAAAGATCCAGACAACCTACAAAAGTTCAGGCCTATTTCTTTATGAAATACTGATATTAAGATCTACGCTAAAATTATAGCATGCAGACTGGCCAATATACTCCCACATTTGATCAAGCCTGATCAGTTAGGCTTTACTAAAGGTAGACAAACATTTGACGCAACCCGGAGACTAATCAACAAAATTCATTACGCAGACTCACATAAAATTCCCTCCTTATTACTTGCTCTGGACACTGAAAAGGATTTTGATAGGATACACTGGACATACATGTTCCAAGTACTGCAAACATTTGGATTTTCAGGAACAATTGTTAATGCTATTTCAGCACTTTACGCAAATCCTTCTGCCCAAGTCTATGTATCTAACATGCTATCCAAACCATTCTTAATTACGAATGGTACCAGACAAGGATGCCCATTGTCAACACTAATTTTTAACCTATCAATTGCACCTCTTGCTGAAACTATAAGAAACACTCCAGATATACATGGCTAGGTAAAACCACCACAAAATAACGCTCTTTGCGGGTGACATCATTTTAATACTAACTAATCCCTCTACTTTTTTAGCAGCAATTCAACAAACTTTCATACAATTCAGTAATATTTCATATTATAAAATAAATGCATCCAAATCTAATACAGTATCCTAAATCTGGGTGTAGATCACATTCTAAAAATGCATCTACAAAACAAATTTCCCTGCATCTGGGAAAATGAAGCCTTTCCTTATCTTGGAATTTTGTTGACAAACAAAGCCTCTGACCTAGAAACTCTCAACTATTCTAAATGAATTCCAAAAATTCAAACCCACCTTAATCAAATGGCTAAACATGAACTATCCTGGTCTGGCAGACTGACTGCATTTAAAATGTTCATATTGCCACAGATTTTATATTTATTTAGGTCAATTCCAATCCCTATTAAATCTTCATATCTAACAAAACTACAATCTATGCTTAAAAAATACGTCTGGGGAAATATTAGACCTAGATGTTCACAAAATATATTAATCAAACACAAAAAATAGGAGGAATGGGATTTGTTGACATTAGGGACATCATTATTGATTGATTATTGATGTTGACAAAGCATCATTATTAGACCAACTCAAACATTGGTTTATAGTGGAAGATGATACAAAATGAGGTGACATTGAAAAAACTCTAGCCTCTACTACAGATTTAAGCGCCATACTACTAGCGAGCTCGTGGCAAAGGATTCCCACTAGTAAAACAACACCAACTATACGAGCCTCAGTTGAAGCCTGGAAATCCTTAAGCTCCATGCCTATAGATCCTCTTCGAAGAAGTCCTCTTCTTATACCTATAACAGTCTTAGAAGTTGTAATGCCTAGCATAGATATCTCGAATTGGAAGCATACGCACAATACAAAATATTTGTGTTAAAAACTACATAAAAATTTTTGAATTCCTTATTAAAGAATTTAACCTCCTCCTTTCTGAAAAATCAACCTATACACGCATCAGTTGTTGCCTATCAAAACATCCAGTAAAAACAATATATATATTCCCAAAGTATCTTTACAGTTCTATAGCTCCGCTAATACTAAATCAGGTGGTATAACCCTATTTTATAACCTTCTACAATGTAAATCAGAATGTAATAAGACTGCTCCCTTATTCAAGTGGAAAAAAAGAATTAGAGACTGAAATCTCTAATGAGCAGTGGGAATGTGCATTCAGTGTTCAGCTACTAGTTGTGTTAACCTTTGGGAGCTAACGTACAAAATTTCCACAAGATGGTATCTTACTCCTTACCAAATGGCCAAATTCTCAGAAGAACATAGTCCTCAATGCTGGAGAAACTGCGGTCAGATTGGTACTCTATTACATATATTATGGACATGTAAAAATATTAGAAGCTATTGGTATAACGTTTTCCACATGATATCGGAAATTACTGGGATATTAAAACAACCAGATCCTACCCTAGCCATTTTTAAAATAAATATAGATACATATCCAATCCATTATCGACTTAGTGACACATATTCTTCTAGCATCAAGACTTACCATTATTAGACACTGAAAAAAATACTTAGCCCCTTCTCTAAAAGAAGTAATTGAGCTAGTCCAGACCCACTTCATCTATGAGAAATCTTTACCTTACCTAAACGATAGAATTACCAAATTTGACAAAGCTTGGAAACCCTGGTCCGACTGGTTCAGAACTGTGTAACCTAAGATATTATGTTTAACCTTTTTTTTTTTTTTTGGATACTCTAAAATGATTATTTTGTGGAACTAGTAGGATTGTTAAGAATTATTCAATATTTCCTTTTTTCTTTTTGTTAAACTTTAACGCAGCATCTATACTGTGATATTGTGTAGCTTTTCAATGTCCTATTTTTTTTTGTTGTTGTAACAATATTTGTAAAACCAAATAAAAATGTATTATGGAAAAAAAAAAAAGAAATGTGATAGGCAGTCAAAGTAAAAGCTGTGTAAATTCCAGTATCTATACCATAGTTTGTAAACGCTATAACTTTCACAAAAACCAATTCATATCCACTTATTGTGATTTTTTTTTACCAAAGACATGTAACAAAATACATTCTGGCCTACATTTTTGATGAAATTTGAGTCTATTGAATATTTTTTATAACAGAAATTAGAAATTTTTTTTCTTTTCAAAATTTTTTTTTTTTTTTTTGTTTACAGCGCAAAAAACCCACAGGTCATAAAATACAACCAAAAGAAAGCTCTGTTTGTGGGAAAAAAATTACTTAAATTTTATTTATGTACAGCATTGCATTACCCTGCAATAGTTCCTTAACCATTTGCCACCCGCCCTATGGCTGAATGGCGGCCGTCAAATGTCATCAGCGTTCCGGGTGGACGCCATATGGTGTCCTCCCGCACATGCGCAGATTGCGCTCCTGCAGAGCCGCGCAGCGGCGCGATCTGTCACCGGCCGTATACCTCGGACACAGCCGATGACAGATCTGAGTATCGGCCCCCGTTGCTGGTACCATGTGACCTGCTGTGACCAATCACAGCAGGTCATTCATGCCATCCATTGTATACTAGTGTCTAGCTGTGAATGGTCACAGCTAATCACATGCACATGTCATGTGATTAGCTGTGGCCAAATCACGGCTAAGCACAAAAAAAAACCCCAAAAAAACCCTGAATGAATCGATGTCATTCAGGTAAATGCTTGCTTATAGCAAAGTAATTCTTTGCTATAAGCAAATTGTGTAAAAAAAAAAAAAAAAATACTGATCACTTCCCCAAAGTAGTACAATGTTACTATGGTAACATTGTACTACTTTGAACATAGTGAAATATGAAAAAAAAATCTTAAAAAAAAGAAAAAAAATTTAATAAAAAATAATAAAAAATAATAAAAAAAATATACATTTTTTTTTCATACTGTCACCAGTCAGTGTCCCTGATCACCGCCATGCCAGTTATATGATGATGCTGTACTGCACTGGTGACAATATGTAAAAAAAAATAGTGAAACTAATTTTTTTCATTTTCCGAAAAATTATGACTTCAAAAAACTCGCCATGCCTGTTATGAAGTACGTCGGACTGTCTACTTTGCAAAAAGGGGTCACTTGGGGGATATCTGTACTGTTCTGACATTTTTGGACCTCAAGAAATTAGATTGGCTGTCAGTACTTCAGGATTGATCAATATTCAGATCTATACCATAGTTTGTGAACACTATAACTTTCCTACAAACTAAAAAATACATCCTAATTTGGGTTATTTTCAGCAAAGACATGTAGTAGAATACATCTTGGCCTAAATTTATGAAGAACAATTATTTATTTGCAAACTTTTATAACAGAAACAAAGAAAAACGTGTTTTTTTTTTTCAAAATTTTTGATCTTTTTTTGTTAATTTAGCAAAAAATAAAAACCCCAGTGGTGATTAAATACCACCGAAAGAAAGCTCTAGTTGTGTGAAGAAAATGATAACATTTTAGTTTGGGTACAATGTTGTATGACCGCACAATTGTTATTCAAAGTGTGAGAGTGCTGAAACCTGAAAACTGGCCTGGGCAGGAAGGTGTAAAATTGCCCGGTATTGAATTGGTTAAACTTGCGCAGCGCCGTATAGCTAAAAATGGTGTAAATTCCAGTATCTATACCATAGTATGTAGACGTGATAACATTCACATAAACCAATTAATATACACTTATTTGGATTTTTTTTTACCAAAGACGTAGCAGAATACATTTTGGCCTAAATTTAGGACAAAATTTGTGTTTATTGGATATTCTTTATAACATAAATTAGAAAATATCTGTTATTTTTTTTTTCAAATGTTTGATCTTTTTTTGTTTATAGCGCAAACAGTGACAGTGACAGCACATACCACCAAAAGAAAGCTCTGTTTGTGTGGGAAAAAAAGAACATAAATTTAGTTTGGGTACAGCATTGCATGACTGTGCTATTACCAGTTGACTTAGCGCAGCACCAAATCGCAAAAACATGGCCTGGTCAGGAAGGGGAGTAAATCTTCCGTAGGGCAAGTGGTCAAAAACATTTATATTACATAAATAATGAATTACCACAACATTCACTTTAGAATGTTTATCGTGCTACATGACAAAGAATCAAATTTAGCTAGATGCACGTAACAAATGCATAACATAGTGGCCCTGATTTACAATTGTGCCTAGGCGCATTTTCGTGTGCTAACATCTACTTTTTAATAGCGACCGTCTACTTTTACACTGCAAAGAGATTTACTAACGAAAGCGTCAACAAGTGGACGCCAAATCGAATTTACTAACGAGACACAGCCCGTCTAACACCATGAAAAATCACTGCAGAGACATGTTCACATTGAAATTTGCTTTGCCAAATATCAGGACTTCACTTTAACCACTTGAGCACCTGAGGATTTACCCCCCTTAATGACCAGGCCTTTTTTTGCTGTTTGGCGCTGCACTAATTCAAATGATAATTGTGCGGTCATGCAATGCTGTACCCAAACGAAATTTACGTCCTTTTTTTCACACAAATAGAGCTTTCTTTTGGTGGTATTTGATCACCTGTGCGCTTTTTATTTTCTGCGCTATGAACAAAAAAAACACAAAAATTTTGAAAAAAAACAATATTTTCTACTTTCAGCTATAAAAAATATATTGTAAACTCAAAGTTAGTCATAAATTTAAGCCAAAATGTATTCTGCTACATGTTTTTGGTAAAAAAAATCCCGTGCATTAGCGGGCAAAGTGGCGCTATCTAGGAGGGGTGCTAACACTATCGGAAGTCACCAGTGACACTAATACAGTGATCAGTAAAAATCTGTTCACTGTAATCAATGACACTGGTGACAGGGCAGTGAAGGGATCAACTCGGGGGGGGGGGGGGGCGCGATCAAGGGGTTAGACGGGATTATTGGTGTATTAGCGGGCAATCTGGCGCTATCTGGGAGGGGCGCTAACACTATCGGAAGTCGCCAGCGACACTGATACAGTGATCAGTAAAAATCGGTTCACTGATCAGTGACACTGGTGACAGGGCAGTGAAGGGGTTAACTGGGGGGGGGGGAGATTAAGGGGTTAAATGGGATTACTGGTGTACTAGCGGGCAATCTGGCGCTATCTGGGAGGGGCGCTAACACTATCGGAAGTCGCCAGCGACACTGATACAGTGATCAGTAAAAATTGGTTCACTGATCAGTGACACTGGTGACAGGGCAGTGAAGGGGTTAACTGGGGGGGGGGGTGCGATCAAGGGGTTAAACGGGATTACTGGTGTACTGGTGGGCAATCTGGCGCTATCTGGGAGGGGCGCTAACACTATCGGAAGTCGCCAGTGACACTGATACAGTGATCAGTAAAAATCGGTTCACTGATCAGTAACACTGGTGACAGGGCAGTGAAGGGGTTAACTGGGGGGGGCGATCAGGGGGTTAAATGTGTCCTAGGTGTGTTCTAACTGTTAGTGTAGTGCTTTGTACTCACTTTTACTGTGTCTTCTTCTCTGTCTGGAACGGAATGTGTCCAGGCAGAGAAGAATGACATCATATCCTGCCCTGTGTAAATGTCAACACAGGGCAGGATAGGACAGGGACCGATCATCTGATTTCAGCCAGAAATCACTGGCTGAAATCTAATGATTGATCCCTCCTGGATCGAATCGTGTCACCTGCGGGTCGGCGGGAGCGCGCGCGTGCGCCCCCTACCCGCGAAAGTGTCAGGAGCGCGGAGCCCGTTTTAAAACGCGCTTTTGCGCTCCACTGCCGCCCTGCACACGTATATATACAGTGGCAGGGCGGCAAGCGGTTAAACGATATCTGCCATTTCAAAAAATTTTTTAAAATGTATAAAAAATATATTTTTTTAAAGCAAGTCAACACAGTGAAGAACTAGACGCTTTTGTAGCGTCTTTGGCTGATATAACACATTTTAGATGTCTTCCGTGGGCGCTTTCTTTTTAGACGCTGTTCAATAGTAAATCTCAGTGTGGAGTCCTCTGACAGATGGCACTCAATCGCGTCTAATGTGTTTAACAAACAGCACTATTTGTAGCCAGGCATATCTTTATGTATTCTAATTTAATTTCCTTAGTTCTATTGATTCTATTTTTGTTTCTTTTCTCTTATAATTATTTCTGTAATGATTTTACTTATTTCGAAGGTCTATTTAATATTTATTTTGACAGCTGAATGTAAAAATAAAGGTCTGCAATGAAAAAAAAAAAACTGCGTGGGGTCCCCCCTCCCATCCATACCAAGCCGTTCGGGTCTGGTATGAATATTAAGGGGTAACTACGCCGAAATTAAAGAAAAAACAGCGTGGGGTTCCCCCCAAAATCCATACCAGACCCTTATCCGAGCATGCAGCCCGGCAGGTCCGGAAAGAGGGGGGGTGAGCGAGCGCCTCCCCCTCCTAAACCATACCAGGCCACATGCCCTCAAAATGAGGGGGGTGCTTTGGGGCAGGGGGGGCTCCCCCCCAAAGCACCTTGTCCCCATGTTGATGGGGACAAGGGCCTCTTCCCCATAACCCTTGGCCAGCGGTTGTGGGGGTCTGCGGGCGGGGGGCTTATCAGAATCTGGAAGCCCCCTTTAACAAGGGGGCCCCCAGATCCCACCCCCCCCTACGTGAATGAGTATGCGGTACATGGTAATTCTCCCTTTTTTTTTTCTCTTTACCATAGCTCAGAAATTCAGCTGTCACTTCCCCCAGCTAAAAGAGAAAGTTTTCTTGGAATTTATATCCCTAAAGGAAACAATGTTTACTTTGAGTTTATTAAAAGATAGAAAGTTTTCTGTAACTTTGGGGAAAGTGACATCTAAGCTTGTGAACTATAGTGAAGAAAAAAAAAAAGGCTGGCATTTGCATTTAAAAATCAGCACCAACATACAGTTTGTATTGCGAAAAGAATTATTAACAATTGTGTAAATCAAGGCATTATTTTCAATGGATTTTCATTCGTAAACCAAAAATTATGTTAACCCGAGGTGTGGTAAACCGAGGTACGCCTGTATTAGTATTGCAATCTTTTGTATTGGGATACATAGAACCGACATACATCTGAATTGGCAACATAGCACAACATTTGTCACATTTGAGATATCTGGCTAGTTACACTGACCTTGCCCAGGGACTTAGGGTTGATTCACACCACAGAAATACAGGCAGGATTAGTGTTCAACCGCTCCGTGGATTAGTGGTTAGCACTACTGCCTCACAACGCTAGGGTTGTTGGTTTGAATCCCAACCACAGCAATGAATTTGCATGATCTCTGTGTGACTACCCTAACATACATGTGCTGGTGGCAGCATCTTTGATTTCTGTTTAAATGATCCCTAGAATGTGAATTAGAATGAGGCCTTGTCTGTTCAAACACCTTTAAAGTAGCACCTTATGTGAATGTCAAATGATGGGATGAGATAAGGGCCTGGACTAATGATAATTGATGATAATTGGATAATGCTGGTTTGCACTCCACCTCCTTTTGGGAAACTTTGTCAAACCATGAGAAGAGTTAACGAGAGAAAGAAAAGGATTAAAAAATAAAATAATGGCATGGAGTCCCCCCCCCCAAATCCATAACAGACCCTTATCTGAGCATGCAGATACCACATGCCTTCAAAGATTTATTTCCTTTGTTGAATTGCCTGCTTGGTTCACACTAGATGTGATTTAAAATTGTGCTTTTTGTTGGCAATTTCACTGTGTTTTCTATAGATTTACCAATGAGTTATTGCGTTTTCAATTTTGTTTTGCATTGCGATTTCTATTGTAGTCTATATGTGAAATCGCTCCAAAATTTGGAAAAAGACAAGAACTACTTTTGAAATTGTGCTGCAGCAAATCGCTTACGTTAAGACACTCACATCCACATTCATTAGATCGGATATCGGATACAATTTCAATTCCCAAATCGCACCTGAAATCGTGCACCCTGGATGCGACTTGGCATGCGATTTGTATGCCCTGCGACTTGCAAATTGCATGCCAAATTGCACCCGATGTGATTGGGGACTAACACCACAGTCACATCTAATCTGATTTGGAAATTGGGCACCTTACAGTGAAGCCGCACCACGATTTCAAAATCAGATTGGATGTGAATGGAGCCTATAGTGGACAAGAGGGTGCGACTTGGCCTACGATTTGCAAGTCGCCTAGCATGCAAATCGCATGCCAAATTGCACCCGATGTGACTGGAGGCCACCCCGGTCACATCAAAGTGGATTTTGAAGTGGTGCGACTTACACTATGGTCACATCATGTGATTTTGATATTTTGATCTGCAGCTTGTTTTGTGGATAAGCCTAAGTGATTCATATTACCCGTTTCCTGCTGTAACCTGTGAAAGCACAGTTCATTAGAAGTATAATCTTTAGATTGTAAGCTCTTATGAGCAGGACCGTTCTACTTTAGCTACATCAATCCTGCTTTTTTTTTTTTTTCACCAAGAAATTGAATGTACCTACTTGTTGCTGTCCAAATAAATGTGGAATGTGTATTTGATCAAACATTTGGACTATGTATTTTTGGGGGGATTATTTCATGTTCTAGTTGAATGTAGCACAGTGGCTAATTGGTTAGCACTTCTGCCTGGCAGTACTAGGGTCGTTGGTTCGAATCCCAGCCATAGCACCTCTGGCCTGGACTTTGCATGTTCTCCCTGTGCCTGTGTGGGTTTCCTCCCACACTCTAAAGACATGCTGGTAGGTTAATTGGATCCTGTCAAAATTGGCCCTAGTATATGTATGAATGGAAGTTAGGGACCTTAGATTGTTCACCCCTTGAGGGTTGGGGACTGATGTGAATTTACAACATATATACATAAAGCGCTGCATAAATTGACATGCTATATAAGTATCTGAAATAATTAAATGTACTAGCACCCCTAACACTTATTTTTGCTAGCTATATAATATGCCCAAATCTTCCTTGTTAGAGTGCACATATGCAAGTATGTCCAAACCAAAAGCCCCCTATTGCACCACAAGACCATGTTATGTACTATAGGTCGTGTTCAATGTGCAGCTAGCTATTCTTTTTCTACAATCCTCTAAACAGTAATAAATTGGGCCCCCTATTTATGTTGACTTTGGGCCTTTACTGGCAAATATATAATCGCCAATGTCATATACACAGTAGAGCTGCACGCATACATTCACCAATGCCAAATCCACAATAGAACTGCAAACATATATTTGCGAATGTTATATACATAATGGAGCCGCATGTAAAATTGCTATGGTGCTCAAATAAACGCTAAGACGGCTGTTGGAGGAGGCGCTAGAGCAGCTGTCATACCGGAAATACGTCATGATGTTTGCGGAAGGACGTTTGCACACACCCGGAAGTGGTAGTGGGGAGTGTTAGTGGATGGGAGTGTAGTTAGGAGAGTTTAGTGGTAATTACCAAATCTATTTTTTAGTTTTGTAAATTTTATTATAATGTGTACTTGTGAGCTACTATAGTGGTATGAAATAATACTTATAAATACTTAACTGTTTTAAAAAAATGTGATGGTGCATCAACACAAAAAACACATACTCATAATACTGTGTGCAAATAAACCAAATAAAATATCAAATGTGTTGCGCTCCACTACTCAAAAAACTGTATTATCAATACTCTCCTCTTCAAACGTGCAAAATATGGACCTTTATACTAGTTATTAATATATAAATAAAAATAAATAAATCTAAATAAATATTAATCCATAATGGTATGATTTAAAATTAAAATTAAAACACCCCTTGTGTTAAAATTAATTGTAGTACAATTCTACTAAATTAATAAAATTGATAATGTAAAAACTGAGAAATTATTCAAATTCCATGTGCATGATGTTGAAATTAATCAAATCAAATATATAGAAAACCTCCATACTTAGTAATATATATGTGCAAAACGTATATGTGCAAACTTACAAAATGCTTAATAATATATATGTGCAAGACGTATATGTGCCAAATTGCAAAATACAAAAAACAATTCTATAAAAAATGAAAAAATAATAAAAAAAATAAAAAATAAATAATAAATGATAAACAAATTAATATAAAATATTTTTTTAAAATAATAAGAGATAATAAATATCAATAAAAAAGAGAAACCTCTTACTATGCAGATGATATGATATGCTCACCTCACTTATACAACCTAAGATGGTGATTAAAACTATATACTAATTGTCCTTAGCTAAGATGAAATATAAACGTCCCAATTTGTATATAGAGATATATGGAAAATATATTGCTGTTGAAGTAAACTGTAGTGTTACTTTCCTTCCACTAGATGGCCTTCCAATTTCTTCTGGGTTATGAGGGCTGGATAGATAGATATGGATATCTCCCCTCGTCCTGTGGGGTTCTATCTCCTATCTCCTCTTCTTCCCTTTTGCTCCTCCAATTTTAGGCCATGAAAAAGAAAGATTCCCACATAGTGTTTTATCCTTTTCATAAGGTTATAATTTGTCTCCGGTCAAATGCGAACTCACATTTCACAAAACAATACAGAGCGGTTTTCCAATGTGTGCCTATGCACAATGACAGTACTCGCCGTTCTGCTGAAAGTGGCGTCGTGACGTCAGAGCCCCTCCCCTACGCGTTACGCTACAGGGTCACGTGGCTTCCTCAGGGGGATTCAATAGGACGCCATAACACCACTACCCTTTTATAGGCCGTTCCTGCGCCATTTTCTCGGAGTCCGCACAAGGGCGGACATCTCAATGGGGCCAGATATTATTGTTTATGCACCTGCAATGCGTGCATGTGTGAAACACATTACTTGTATTATATTTGCAGGGTTTATTAAAGAACACCCTTTTTACTCTGACTCTATATCACTAGTATTGTAATCGAGCTAGGCACCATCAAATACATAAATTGAACACATAAAACATATTGATATTCTTCATACTTATTATCCCATAATTTACAATATAAAAATCTTTTAATAAATTCATTTAAAATATATTGGATAAAATGTTATGAAGGAAAAGACAAAAATAGAAAAATGTTTTATTATTATTACAGGGAAAAATAAATAAAAATAATCTAATAGAAAAAAATTAAAAAATAAAGAAATAAAAATATTGAAAAATAATAAAATTAAAATTAAAAAATGAAAAGATAAATAAAATAAAACTAAAAATAAATATATATATAAAATATATAAGATATATAAGATGTCCGCCCTTGTGTATAAAAGGGTAGTGGTGTTATGGCGTCCTATTGAATCCCCCTGAGGAAGCCACGTGACCCTGTGGCGTAACGCGTAGGGGAGGGGCTCTGACGTCACGACGCCACTTTCAGCAGAACGGCGAGTACTGTCATTGTGCATAGGCACACATTGGAAAAACGCTCTGTATTGTTTTGTGAAATGTGAGTTCGCATTTGACCGGAGACAAATTAAAACCTTATGAAAAGGATAAAACACTATGTGGGAATCTTTCTTTTTCATGGCCTAAAATTGGAGGAGCAAAAGGGAAGAAGAGGAGATAGGAGATAGAACCCCACAGGACGAGGGGGGATATCCATATCTATCTATCCAGCCCTCATAACCCAGAAGAAATTGGAAGGCCATCTAGTGGAAGGAAAGTAACACTACAGTTTACTTCAACAGCAATATATTTTCCATATATCTGTATATACAAATTGGGATGTTTATATTTCATCTTAGCTAAGGACAATTAGTATATAGTTTTAATCACCATCTTAGGTTGTATAAGTGAGGTGAGCATATCATATCATCTGCATAGTAAGAGGTTTCTCTTTTTTATTGATATTTATTATCTCTTATTATTTTAAAAAAATATTTTATATTAATTTGTTTATCATTTATTATTTATTTTTTTATTATTTTTTCATTTTTTATAGAATTGTTTTTTGTATTTTGCAATTTGGCACATATACGTCTTGCACATATATATTATTAAGCATTTTGTAAGTTTGCACATATACGTTTTGCACATATATATTACTAAGTATGGAGGTTTTCTATATATTTGATTTGATTAATTTCAACATCATGCACATGGAATTTGAATAATTTCTCAGTTTTTACATTATCAATTTTATTAATTTAGTAGAATTGTACTACAATTAATTTTAACACAAGGGGTGTTTTAATTTTAATTTTAAATCATACCATTATGGATTAATATTTATTTAAATTTATTTATTTTTATTTATATATTAATAACTAGTATAAAGGTCCATATTTTGCACGTTTGAAGAGGAGAGTATTGATAATACAGTTTTTTGAGTAGTGGAGCGCGACACATTTGATATTTTATTTAGTTTTGTGAATTGTTCTTTTGTGGAATTCTATACCACATCTGTAATGGCGAGAGCTGATCCTCATTTTCCGGGAAAACATTACTAATAATTGTTGTATTTTCAGTTGAAAACATGTCCAATTCCTAGATCCATTGAGGTACATAGCAGAGGTTCAAGGTTCTTCCTAACTATACAGGTGGCACAGACACAAGCATACACCCAGGGCCACTGTTAGATATCATGGGGCCCCGTATAGCATACCTAACAGCCCCCCACCGCCAGAGAAAATATCCAAATTATATTTATAGTACACATACACTAAAAACATTATTAATGGACATAATTCCAACCATATTCCTGTGAAATCTAAATGATAAAACTGTACTGAGTTCATAAAGCTGTGTGTGTAATTGAGGTGTAATTGAGGTATTGGGGCTCATGGGTGCTGTGGCCTGTAGAGTGGGAATCAGTGGTTTGTTTTTGTGGCTGTCGCCATTTGCAGGCAATCTATGTCACAAAATGGAAATGCTGCAGGTCATAATTTGACAAGCATATGGGTGCAGGTGTACAGCCCTGAACACAGACAGTGAGCATTCCATGCCACTTCCCCACACCTTCACACCTGTCAGATTAAAACCTGTGTTCATACAGTTGCTGTGTCCCCATAGTGTAACAGGTGGCTCCGGCCACATGAACAACCCACTCATTCATGCTGTACAGGCCAGAGGACCTGTGTGAATGGGGCATTTTTTACTTTTTTTTTTTTTTCCTCCGCTCATTAATTTCAATGGGCTGCCTAACGTGTGGGAACATGCAAAATTACTGCAGGCATATTATTCTAAAAGTGTGTTGCACCTAACCGCACAGTAGTGTGGTGCCATGCATTTTGGTGGCTGTGAATGCATCTGTGTTTACTAGGTGTTTAGAGGTGCAATTAAGTTTTCAACATGGTACCTGCGCACATCTGCAGAGGGCATTGCATTTCTTTGCTGTGCTGGAAAAAACATGCTCTTGCATGCACAAATGGTGTGAACAAGTCCTAAGGGCCAGTTCACACTATAGAAACACAGTCTCAATGTGTTCCAGATGCGTGTTTGCATGCTCTTTTTTAAAGCATGTTTAACGTGTTCCAGAGCATTTTGGATGCGTTTTTTTGTGTGTTCCAGTGCATTTTGGATGCGGTTTTGGTGTGTTCCAGTGCATTTTGGATGCGTTTTTGACGTGTTCAAGTGCATTTTTTTATGCATTCCGATTAATTTTTTCCCCTCTCTTTTTCTTAAATTTAATTAGGGACATGTGCGTTTTTAGTGCATTTCAGGGCGTTTTACCGCATTCCAGTACAGTTCTATGGATAAACAATGCAGCCTATTCAACTTTTTTGGCAGTACCTGCAACGCACTGGAACTGCAAGTGCGGATGTGAACTATGACATTGACAACCATATAACCTTCTTTCTGTGCGTTTTGGATGCAAACAAAAGCAACTGATACACATGTAGTGTGAACTGGCCCTAAAGGTTATTATAAGTAAGGGAATGGGACTGACCAGGAATTGTAAATTCAATCAGACTAGTGGTGAGATACAATCAGGAATCGTATAATAATGCGAGATCTGGGCTGTAGGTGATATGAAATGAGACACATTAACTTGATCAGTAAATAAATAGTTAAATTAAGAGTGGGGCGGTGATGCATATATTTTCAGATAGAACAGGTGATGAAGGGGGGAGGGGGTCAAGTTGTATAGGGAGAGAGATTTAAGAGCTTGTTCACACTTGACTGTTTTACCAATGCTTGCCAAATGCCCCTATAGCGTTTGACAAGCATTGGTCCGGCGTTTGCGGAGCATTTTTTAACGCTCGGCAAACGCTGCGCAAACGCCGCATGCGCGGTTCAGCGGCGGTTGCTAGGCATTTGCCGAGCGTTAAAAACACTCGGCAAATGCCTATAATGAAGTTTAAATGATGTTACCGCTCCGCAAACACCCGCGTCGCAACCGCACCGCAAATGCCGGCCGACCATAGACTAGAATAGGAGGCTTCAACGCCTCCTGACTATACCAGAGGCATCCGTTTTGCCGTGATGCTAACGTTCCTGTTAGAACGGCACCATGTGCTTCAATGTGCAGAATTGTCAGAGCCGTTTGGGAAGCGGTAAAAACGCTTCCCAAGCGCCTCTCTGCCGCCTGCACACAACGCTAGTATGAACGTAGCCTAACTCTTGCCAAACGGCCCTATAGCATTTGACAGGTGTTTGGGAAGCGGTTTTAACACTCCTCAAATGCCCTATGTGCGGTTTTGAGGCATGTGATAAGCATTTACCAAGTGTTAAAACTGCACCACAAATGCCTGTAATGAAGTTAAATGGTATTGATGCTCCGAAAATGCCTCGCAACCACACCGCAAACATCTGCCAGGCATTTGAGGAGTGGTACCATACCACTTGAATGGGAGGCTTCAACTCCTCCTGACTCGACATGAGGCGCCAGTTTTGCCATGGCGCAATGCAAACGCTTCAGTGTGAACAGCACTGTGTGCTGCCATGTGCAGAATTTTCATAGGCGTTTGAGAAGCGTAAAAAACTCTTCCCAAACGCCTGTCTGACGCCTGCTGACAAAACTAGTGTAAACGTAGCCTTAGAGAAGATAGAAAAAGTTGTAATGAAATATAAACAGAAGGAAAATTGAAAGTTTCAAGCTTGTCAGAAGAAAAGGACATAGGTAAGATTCACTCGCTTTCCACTTTCTAGTCAGTAGCCAAAATCTTAATTGATGGTTCGATATTCCTGACACTGACAGAACCCTGGAAATTGATCTCCATGTTTTGGCATTCACAAATGTCATGGAGCTTACAATCTAATGCAGGCCATAGATTGGTCGAAAATCGGCTGGAAAAAAAAATCGGCCAATTTTTGCACCGTTAGTGGGTTAATTGGTCGGCTGTTTTTTAGGTTTTTGGCACATTTCTTTTTATCGGTAAAGTTGGAAAATTTGCGGCCGATATTGACGATCGGTCGATTATCCTTGCAATGATGGGCAAATCGGCCGATCGTTTTACCAATAAAAAAATCTGCGCATGGGCCGTGACCTGCAAGAAGAAGAAAAAGAATAAGAATGGCAGTCCGCTATTATATTTTACACAAAAAGTCTTGCGGTTGCAACAATGTATCTATTTGTATATGAATAAAAACATCTGTATCCAAAATGGATACAAATGGATACATTGCTGCAATCACAATACTTTCATGTAAAATACAATAGCAGAGCTCTCTGCAAGGGACAGAAGTAAAAATGCCGGCCGTAGACGGGATGAAAATCGGCCAATTTTTTTAACGTTGGTAACGTTGACCGATTGAACAACCGATTTTTCGTTTTTTTTTTTTAAAAACGGCTGGTTTTTGACATATACTAGGCCCAATTAACCTAACAGCATGTCTTTGGAGTGTTGGCAGAAACACACCCGTGCAGAGAAAGCGCGCAAACTGAGTTGCAGACAGGTGCAGCCATTACTGGGATTATTAGCACCATGACCCATGTGCTGTAAGTTCTGAGTTCTAACCACTAAGCCACTGTAGGAGACAGAGTCTGAGCTGCAATGTAGAATAGTTACATTGTTTAAAAATAATGATAAAGCGAGCGCTGGTAAAATTATATAGACTACTAAAATGGTATTACACAAGATAAATATAAATCTAGGTATAGATATGAAGGTAGCAGCTAGCACTCTGGGTATTGGCAACAGTCCCAGAATAGAAATATGTTAAAGTAATAGTGCAGCGCTATAAATGCATGTTAACAATCATAAATGCATGTAAAGTCAACAAAGTGCAAATAAGTGCAATAATGATGTCAACTGGTAGATGGTGCTAAAAAAGGTTCATATAATCATTCCTGAATAATGTAATGTCCTTTGTGTGAAAGTACCAACTCAGAGAGTGCCTATGAATGGCACGTGTGGTTTATCCGTGACGGACAGTAGTGCATGAACTCGTGAAAGCTAATTCACCCTTGGGACGGGTGTACACTCACCAGAACAAAAGTATTAATGCGCATGGGTTATACACATCACACATCTGGGGGTGCAGCGGTATGCTGGCAGCTATGGGTTAGTCATCCAACTCCATCCATCCATCCATCTATTAGGGTGGGTGCCAAAATGGTCCTGGGGAGGAATTAGCTCAGCCACAGGAGCCAGAAAGGTGCTTAATAGTGTAGTACTTTATTATAATGGTCACGAGTAACCATTTTAAAATTTCCACGTGGAGTAAATACAAATAATACCAAAGTGAGTACCAAGATGGCAGACGCTCCTCAATGGCGGCGGTGTGGCGTCAGCAATAGGGATCCACCCAATGCATTTTGTGTACAAACACGTCTTATTGGTGTAGAAATAGAAAAAATACGAGCGCTGGATAACACTGTTCAACAAATTTTTTTATTTTTTGCCAGTTTTGGAAACAAAAGGATCCATTTCTTAATGAATTTCACATTCTGAGTTCAAATATAACAATGAAATTTGTCAATTGGCTCTAGTTTTTCTGTAAATGGAAAGTTTTCTACTATAGGCGTAATGACTACATAATGCACAATAATTATATAGATAGATGTCTTTCCACAAATATAAAGCAAGTGATATTGACTACATAACAAAGCCTAAATGGCATAATATATTGCATAGGATTACCAAGAAAAATTATAGCCATAAGCTAAGTTGAATCATTTTAATACTTAGGATTCTCACTAGTTTTGTCTTCAGTTTGTGTCGGTTTTGCTTCTCTTGGCTTTTCTCTTGTATTCAAGGAAAGGGCTATCTCTTACAACTGTCCAGCAATAGTCAGCAAGCATTGATGGGCTCCATTTACCTTGATATCATCTTTCCATAGCTGCAATATCTTGATGGAAGCGCTCTCCGTGTTCATCACTCACTGCTCCACAGTTTGGTGGGAAAAAATCCAGATGCGAATGTAGAAAATGAATTTTTAGAGACATGTTGCAACCCAGATTTCTGTAAGTCTGGATGATTTTTTTCTACCACTTTCTTGCAGTCTGGTGTTTTATTGTTTCCAAGAAAATTTGATGTTACTGATACAAATGCTGTCCAGGCAGCCTTTTCCTTTCCATGCAACAGAGAAAGAAACTCATCATCATGAATAAGTTTACGAATCTGTGGCCCAACAAAGACTCCTTCATTCATTTTTGCAGCACTAAGTGCTGGAAATTTGCTAATCAGGTACTTGAAACCTGCTTTATTCTTGTCCATTGCCTTAACAAAGTTTTTCATTAATCCCAACTTGATGTGTAATGGAGGTAATAAGATCTTATTGCTGTCTACAAGTGCTGGATAGTTAACATTTTTTTCTCCAGGCTGCAATGACTGGCGTAATGGCCAGTCTCTTTTGGCATAGTGCATTTCTCTCGCACGACTGTCCCACTCACAGAGGAAGCAGCAGTACTTAGTATATCCACCTTGAAGTCCAAGTAGGATAGCAATCACCTTCAGGTCACCACAAATCGACCATTGATGTTCATCATAGTTGATGCACCTTAAAAGCTCTTTCAAGTTTTCATACGTTTCTTTCATTGAAACTGCGTAAGCAACTGGAACTGACGGCAGCTGATTGCCATTATGGAGCAAAACAGCTTTAAGACTCGCCTTTGAAGCATCAATGAACAGCCTCCACTCATCGGGATTATAGCATACGCCGATGGCTGAGATTAAACCATGAACATTGTTACATACAGCAATATCACCTTCCTGGACGAAGAATGGGATCAGATCTTTCTGACGATGACGGTAGAAAGACGTACGAACATCACTTGCTAGGAGATTCCACTGTTGTAGTCTTGACCCCAAAAGCTCTGCCTTGTTCTTTGGAAGATCCAGGTCTCTGATAAGATCGCTCAATTCCACTTGTGTAATGAGGTGTGGTTCAGTGGGTGTGGATGGAAGAAAGTCTGGGTCATGTGAGGTTGATGGTTGATGACTACACGCTTCAGGTTCTTCCTCACTTGACTCAACCACGAAGGATTCTGGTGCTTTAGGAATTGGTAGCCCCTCTCCATGAGGAACTGGACGTATTGCCGATGGAATATTTGGATAGTGCACAGATAACTTTTTCTTCTTATTTAGCCCTTTTACAATTGGAGGCACCATACAAAAGTAACAATTACTAACATGATCTGTTGGCTCTCTCCAAATGATTGGCACAGCGAAAAGCATAGATGCCTTTTTTTCCATTCAACCATTGCTCCAGTGCCGTCCCACAAGAATTGCAGCATATATGTGGTGCCCAGCTCTTGTCCTGGTCTCCTATCTTGCAGCCAAAATCCAAGTTGTAGGCTTTCTTAATCATTCCTGTTATCCTCCTTTTTTGTGAGATAAAAGTTATTTCACCGCAGATATAGCAGAAATTATCTGCTTTATTCACACAAGTTCAAGGCATTACTGAGTAGCCTATATAAGCATAAAACGAAATGTAAAGACGCTGTCGAACTACAATCAGCTATAGATACTGCAGCTTTTATGCAGTGAAGTGATGCAATTAAAGGCTAATATTGCATCATCTCAGTATACATGCAATTTTATATTGGTCACCAGTATCAATTGCGCAATATGCAGCTGAAGTTGCATCATAATTTTGAATGGCTTACGTCATTAGATGGGTGAATATATCATGGAAACTAGAGCCAATCAACATTTTTTAGGGTCATTTTCGTTTTCAGCACCCCAAAATTATGTAAGATTAGCTAATTTTATGGCCAAAACTTTTTACCTGTTGAACAGTGTAATCAACCAGAGAGCGGCTAGCATGAAAGGCAAATACCAGGAGCCTCAAAAGTAATATATATCCAACAACCATGCAGCGCTAATACGTACAATGATGCATGCAAATAATCATTTGGTGCAGGTAATAACCAGTGAAGTGAACACCACTTAATATTAAAAAGGATCTTAAGAGTTATCTAAAAAGTCCAGGAATACTACTGATGATGAATATAAATCATTCAACAAGAGTGTTCTTGCGGTGCATAATACATAAAAAATTGACACAATATGTGACTTCTGTGACCATATTCCTCCCGCAGAGATGAGTGTAGATTGCACTAACCAGAGAGCGCAATCTTAATGCGCATTTGAGTGTTAACCAACTCCTGGTCATCCGGCTACTGCAAACTGGAACTGGATCACAGAGTGGTCATCTGGCCTGCATCAGCTGGGCAAACATCACAACCTCAGGGACACCAGATATCAGAAGGCGTGTAGTCGTCTCACCACCGGGGGGAATCTAACCAGTCCTGATGTGGCCACCAGATCATCCCAATAAGCCTTGAAGGAGGGGGGGGGCTCGGAAGTAACGAGCCAAGACAATAGAAGATTCTGATAGTGTAGTACTTTAATTATCTACATTAGAACAGTAAACAAATAGCTGAAAATCTTACTCACATGTGTAGCGAGCAGCTGGTAGCAGGGAATTCCAAAATGGCCGCCGGCCATTATCAAAGGGATAACGTGCCATCGCACGAAATGCGTTAGGGAGGTGCCTGTATACCCTGTGACGTCACTCTGCATGGCCCCTGTGGACGGCCGGCGGCCATTTTGGAATTCCCTGCTACCAGCTGCTCACTACACATGTGAGTAAGATTTTCAGCTATTTGTTTACTGTTCTAATGTGGATAATTAAAGTACTACACTATCAGAATCTTCTATTGTCTTGGCTCGTTACTTCCGAGCCCCCCCCTCCTTCAAGGCTTATTGGGATGATCTGGTGGCCACATCAGGACTGGTTAAACTCCCCCCGGTGGTGAGACGACTACACGCCTTCTGATATCTGGTGTCCCTGAGGTTGTGATGTTTGCCCAGCTGATGCAGGCCAGATGACCACTCTGTGATCCAGTTCCAGTTTGCAGTAGCCGGATGACCAGGAGTTGGTTAACACTCAAATGCGCATTAAGATTGCGCTCTCTGGTCAGTGCAATCTACACTCATTTCTACGGGAGGAATATGGTCACAGAAGTCACATATTGTGTCAATTTTTTATGTATTATGCACCGCAAGAACTCTCTTGTTGAATGATTTATATTCATCATCAGTAGTATTCCTGGACTTTTTAGATAACTCTTAAGATCCTTTCTAATATTAAGTGGTGTTCACTTCACTGGTTATTACCTGCACCAAATGATTATTTGCATGCATCATTGTATGTATTAGCGCTGCATGGTTGTTGGATATATAATACGTACACGAAATGCGTTGAGTGGAGCCCTATTGCTGACGCCACGCCACCGCCATTGAGGAGCGTCCGCCTTACTGTCCGTCATGGATAAACCGTCTGCACTACTCTCACGGATAAACCACATGTGCCATTCATAGGCCCTCCCTGAGTTGGTACTCTCACACGAAGGACATTCCATTATTCAGGAATGATTATATGAACTTTTTTTAGCACCATTTACCAGTCGACATCATTATCACACTTATTTGCACTTTTTTTATTTTATATGCGTTTATGATTGATAACATGCATTTATAGCGCTGCACTATTACTTTAACATAGAATAGTTACATGATTAAAGAGAATGAAGATATATAATTAGATTGGGAAATTAGAACTAGACATTCCCAATTATTTGAGATATAAGTTTGAAAATGTTTGACATTTGAAAATAGAATGTATGACATTCATTAGGAAATGCATTAGTTGTCTGATCATTTTGGAAAAACAGCAACCAAAAAAAAAAAAAAAAAGTGTACTTTTTACTTTAAATTATAAGTATTTTCATATGCAAATAGAAAAACGCCAACAGGACAAAGCCTGCCGTTGTTAGCCACCTACTGAACATATCCGGCATTGCACCTAAAGATGTGCCAGACGCGATTCCGCATTTACTAACAGGAAAGAGTCTAGGAAGTAGACGCTTTTCAATGAATTTGCTAGACGCTTTTCAGAAGACTGACAGGTCTAGAGTGTTTTAATTGAGTCTGCCTAAATGTTCAGCATCTGCTGGTAGACTCAATTGTTAGTAAATCAGGGCCAGTATGTCCAAAGCTGAAACAGGTAATTTAGTTACAATAAAACACATCAAAATAAAGATGCCAGGACCATATAAATACCCCCCAAATTACCCTTTTTGGAAAGTAGACACCCCAAAGTACTAGTAAGAGGCATGGTGAGTTTTTGGAAAGTGAAAAAAAAATGTATATACTGTCACCAGAGCAGTACAGTGTCATCATAAGACTGGTGTGATGCTGATCAGGGATACTGGCTAGTGAGAGCATGTTAAAAAAAAATATATAGTTTTAAAAAAAAAAATGCACTTTTTTTTCCTTTTTGTACATTTTTATTTTACAAACTTTAACCATAATGACACTGTACTACTCTGGGGAGGTGATACTGATTTTTTTTGTGTGTTTTTTTTACACTATGATTGCTTATAACAGTGATGATCATTGTTATGTGCCATTATATACAATTGTGATAGCTGTGATTAGCCAATCACTGTGACCAATCACAGTTATCACAATGAATAGCTATGAATGAAAGCCATTCATTGTGTATAATTGACATATGATCACTGTGATTGGTCACAGCAGTCACATGGTACTGAGGCTGTCCCAGTACAATGAGCTGTCATTCTCTGTGTCCAGTGAATACAGAGGTGATCTTGTCACTGCGCAGCCCCTAGGGCACTCACAAGGCATGCAACTGGGAGGACATCATGGCCCTGATTTACTATTGTGCCTGGGCGCATTTCCGTGGGCGAATGTCTAATTTTTATGAGCGACCGTCTACTTTTACCCCAAAATGAGATTTACTATTGAGCAGCGTCCATAAGTAGACGCCCAATCGAATTTACTAATGAGACACACGCCCGGAATCAGACTCACAAAGCAGACTTGCTAAGCGGAACGTCTAACACCATGAAAAATCACTGCAGAGACATGTTCACTTTGAAATTTGCTTTGCCAAATATCAGGACTTCACTTTAAACAATATCTGCCATTTCAAAAAAATTAAGAATGTGTTAAAAATAGTTTTTTTAAAGCAAATCAACACAGTAAAAAACTAGACGCCCCGTGCAGTGTCTTTGGGCAATATAAATGCGCATGTGCAGAACACATTTTAGACGTCCTCTGTGGGCGCTTGCTTTTTAGCCACTGCTCAATAGTAAATCTCAGTGTGGATTCCTCTGACAGCCGGCACTCGGTCGCGTCTACTGTGTTTAACAAACAGCACTAAGCATATCTTTATGTATTCTAATTTGATTTCCTTAGTTCTAGTGATTCTATTTTTGTTTCTTATCCTTTATAATTATTTCTGTAATGATTTTACTTATTTTGAAGGTCTAGATAATATTTATTTTGACAGCTGAATGTAAAAATAAAGGTCCGCAATAAAAAAGAAAAAACAAAAACAGCGTGGGTCCCCCTTCTCATCCATACCAAGCCCTTCAGGTCTGGTATGGATATTAAGGGGGAACTCCCCGCCAAAATTTAAAAAAAAACAGCGTGGGGACCCCCTCAATATCCATACCAGACCCTTATCCGAGCATGCAGCCCGGCAGGTCAGGAAAGGGGGGGAGGGACGAGCGAGCGCCCCCCCCCCTCCTGAACCATACCAGGCCACATGCCCTCAACATGGGGGGGTGCTTTGGGGCAGGGGGCTCCCCCCCCAAAGCACCTTGTCCCCATGTCGATGAGGACAAAGGCCTCCTCCCCACAACCCTGGCCGGTGGTTGTAGGCGTCTGCAGGCGAGGGGCTTATCAGAATCTGGAAGCCCCCTTTATCAAGGGGGCCCCCAGATCCCGCCCCCCCCCCTACGTGAATGAGTCTACGGTACATGGTACCGCGGCTCATTCACAAAAAAACAAAGTGTGGCGTAAAAAAACACAGTACAGGGTCTTTGACAAGTCCTTTATTAAAACAATGTCCCCCGAAGTAGATCCAACGTCAATCACGGCGGCGGTGACCCGAAAAAAGAAAAAAAGTTCCGCTCCCGTTGGAGGCTTCCAGCCTTGTGAAAAAAAGGCTAGCTGACACTTCTTAAATAGGTTAGGGGTGGGGCCAGCTGGGGACATCATCCCCGCCCCTTACCTATTTAAGAACTGTCACCCTGTCTCTCCACTGAGGCTAACTAGCTGAATGCAGGAGACAGTCTGACAGTTCTTATATAGGTAAGGGGCGGGGCCAGCTGGGAACAGCAAGCATGTGACATAGGGTGGGGTCACTCGGATGATGTTTTCCTCCCTGTTTTCCTCCCTGTTTTCCTGTACTTCCATCCTATAAAGCAGTCTTTTTTGCTCTTTCCTAATATCTTTTGTCCTTTTTTCTAAACCGGAGATAAATTGGGCGTGGTTTTTAATTCTTTCCTCTGTCTCCTCCATCCGCAATAACATCTGCCCCAGATCACTCTGTATAATTGTCAGTTCTTGTTTTATTGTTTTTTCTAAGTTTTTACACGTCTGCCATCTTTCTTATTTGGTACTTGTAGTTCACTTTCCAGTTCTTTCCTCTCCACATTCTCTGATACTTGTTGGCTATTATGCTTTGTTCCCAGGGAGAGTCTAGGGCTAACTTCCAGACTCATTTCCAGCTCACTTTTATCACCCATACCTTGAGATCTTTCCGGAGTCACATTTCCTTGAGACGTATACTTTTTTATCGTACCTACTTGGGACCCCTTTAGCCCACTACTTTTAACGTTTTTATTCTTCATCTCTTCTGTGTGTCTTATTCACTTAAATACAGGAACCACAATGAGTTAACAACTACAAGCCAGGGATCCAGATTTCAATTCACACTTATTTTCCACTTTCCCACTATATTCTCCTTCTAGGGCTGCTAGTTCCTCTTTCACTCATTCAATCCTCCCCAGGGAGTCTCCCCTTCAAAAATCTTACAGTCACTATTTGGTCAATATTGGCTAGGCCGAGCTGCTCACACTCACCCTCTGCTTGCTTTTCTTCTGATGAGACAGCTACGGACCACCAGCTGTGAACTTCAGCCTCCCATTGCTCTCTTCAGGGGGATTCCTCTGGGTCTTCTTTTTCAGATCCTACTCCCCTGTGTATAGACTTAGCTCACAAGGGGAGCAGGTTATCCGTAGGGAATACATTTTCACTCGTGTGCTGTGGGGGGGAGCGAGCCGGCGTCTTCACTCTCACTTCGGACGCTGGCCGGCTTTTTCCCCTTCCCAGTACTCCTCTGCAGCTTCCCACGTGGCCACACCGTGTCTCCCTGCTCTCCCAGCAGCCCCGTACATCAGTCCGGACTTCCTCCAGCGGGTCCCGCCGTCATGGCACACCTTCTCCCCACCACTCCCAGGACCGCCGTACCCGTTCTGGACCCGTCACTTGTGGGTAAGTCCCCGGATCACTCCTCTGCAGGCATCTGGAGCGGTGTAGATGTCTCGGAGAGCACCCGCTCCGTGCTCTCCTACACCGCCATGTCTAGGCTCCACCCCCGTCTGCGGATTTAAAAATCAGCGCCGACATACACTTTGTATTGCGAAAAAAAATTAACAATTGTGTAAACCGAGGCATTATTTTCAATGGATTTTCATTCATAAACCAAAAATTATGTTAACCGAGGCGTTGGTAAACCGAGGTACGCCTGTATTAGTATTGCAATCCTTTGTATTGGGATACATAGAACCAACATACATCTGAATTGGCAACATAGCACAACATTTGTGTCACATTTGAGATATCTGGCTAGTTACACGGACCTTGCCCAGGGACCTAAGATTGATTCACACCACAGAAATACAGGCAGGTTTAGTGTTCAACAACTGTGTGGATTAGTGGTTAGCACTACTGTCTCACAACGCTAGAGTTGTTGGTTTGAATCCCAACCACAGCAATGAATTTGCATTATCTCTGTGTGACTACCCTAACATACATGTGCTGGTGGCAGCATATTTGCTTTCTGTTTAAATGATCCCTAGAATGTGAATTAGAATGAGGCCTTGTCTGTTCAAACACCTTTAAAGTAGCACCTTATGGGAATGTCAAAGGATGGGATGAGATAAGGGCCTGGACTACTGATTGATTGGATAATGCTGGTTTGCACTCCACATCCTTTGGGAAAGTTTGTCAAACTATGAGAAGAGTGAGCGAAAGAGATGGATTAAAAAAAAAAAAATAATGGCATGGAGTCCCCCCCCAAATCCATAACAGACCCTTATCTGAGCATGCAGATACCACATGCCTTCAAAGATTTATTTCCTTTGTTGAATTGCCTGCTTGGTTCACACTAGATGTGATTTAAAATTGTGCTTTTTGTTGGCAATTTCACTGTGTTTTCTGTAGATTTACCAATGAGGTAATGCGTTTTCAATTGTGTTTTGCATTGCGATTTCTATTGTAGTCTATATGTGAAATCGCTACAAAATGCTGAAAAAGTTCGACGAGAACTACTTTTGAAATTGTGCTGCAGCAAATCGCTAACGTTAAGACACTCACATCCACATTCATTAGATCGGATATCAGGTACAATTTCAATTCCCAAATCGCACCTGAAATCGTGCACCCTGGATGCGACTTGGCATGCGATTTTCATGGCATGCGACTTGCAAATTGTATGCCAAGTCGCACCCTATTGTCTGCTATTAGAACAGTTACATGGGTGTGTTTCCGACACTGATTTCTAAAGTAGTACATATACTACTTTTGTGGCGATTTGCATAGATATCTGTGTCAGATGTCTTGCAAATCGTAAGGAAATCAGCATCTTCACTGTACGTCGCACAATTTCTAAATCGGCTTTGATGTGACCGCGGTGTAAGGCCTTTTTATGTTTGATTTCCTGAGTGTTTTTCCGATTTATGGAAAATGCCGCATACTAGCAAAAGTGAATTGATATTTTCAGTATTGCATGTGAGATGTGGTCATGTGACTGCCTTAACTCATGCGATAATCTGGATTGAATTGTGCCCATAGGGCCAAGAAATATTGCCAATAGGGTTCCCTTTCACATCCCTGTTCAATGTTCTGTTGTATGCTGCACAGGTACAGTTCACTGTGGCTTTCTTTCTGACTCTGATTTGTGGGGCCTGTATACCAAGGGTTAACGCAGGTGGGAAGAGGATTCATCAGGTACAAACACTTTCTCTGACCAAATGAATGACAGTGGTGGGTGTGGCCTATCTTATATATAGAGATGCAGTTGTGGCTGATTTTTGCCTGGTATAAGCACATTATTTCTGCAAGTCCTTGTCTGTGGTGGTTTGGGGAGGAAGAGGTATTGTGGTGAATTGCCCCAGACCACACTCATGCTGAGTTTTGATGTGGGCTGTAAATGTTTTGCATGTTCTTCCTTCTAAGTTGTGTTTGTGTGTTATTGTACAATGATTGTGTTTATTACCTTTGCATTGTAATCCTAACACATGTCCATTGCTCTGCTCTTCCAAGTTTGCTTTATTTAGAATGAAATGCAGTTTTCAGACAAACATGGTGAGAAATGTATGTGTGGGGGATTTGGGGAGGGTGAGGTGTTTATATTTTGGCATGTATGTATTTTTATATTGATATTTCAATCTGCAGCTTCTGTGAATAAGCCCAAGTGATTCATATTAACCATTTGTTTTCTGCTGTAACCTGTGAAAGCACAGTTCATTAGAAGTATAATCTTTTAGATTGTAAGCTCTTATGAGCAGGACCGTTCTATTTTAGCAACATCAATCCTGCTTTTTTTTTTCTTTTTTTTTCACACCAAGATATTGAATGTAGCTTTTTGTTGCTGTCCAAATAAATGTGGAATGTGTATTTGATTAATAAACATTTGTACTATGTATTTTTGGGGGGGATTATTTCATGTTCTAGTTGTATGTTGCACAGTGGCTAAATGGTTAGCACTTCCACCTGGCAGTACTAGGATCATTGGTTCAAATCCCAGCCATGGCACCTCCTGCCTGGAGGTTGCTTGTTCTCTCTGTGCCTGTTTCCTCCGGGTACTCCAGTTTCTTCCCACACTCTAAAGACATGCTGGTAGGTTAATTGGATCCTGTCAAAATTTGCCCTAGTATATGTATGAATGTAAGTTAGGGCTCTTAGTACGCCCCTTGAGGGTTAGGGACTAATGTGAGTTTACCACATCTATATGTAAAGCGCTGCGTAAATTAACAGCGCTATATAAGTATCTGAAATGTACTAGCAGCCCTAACACTTATTTTTGCTAGCTATATGATATGCCCAAATCTTCCTTGTTAGAGCACACATGTGCAAATATGTCCAAAATAACAAACCAAAAGCCCCCTATTGCACAACAAGACCATGTTATGTACCAATGAATAGGTCATGTTCAATGTGCAGCTAGCTTTTCTTTTTCTACAATCCTCTTTACAGTAATAAATTGGGCCCCCAATTTATGTTGACTTTGGGCCTTTACTGGCAAATATATATTCGCCAATGTCATATACACACAGTATAGCTGCAAGCATACATTCACCAATGCCAAATCTACAATAGAACTGCAAACATATATTTGCGAATGTCATATACACAATGGAGCCGCATGTAAAATTGCTATGGTGCACAAATAAACGCCAAGATGGCTGTTGGAGGAGGCGCTAGAGCAGCTGTCATACCGGAAATACGTCATGACGTTTGCGGTAGGATGTTTGCACACACCCGGAAGTGTGAGTGGATGGGAGTGTAGTTAGGAGAGTTTAGTGGTAATTTGCAAGTCTATTTTTTTAGTTTGTGAATTGTTCTTTTGTGGAATTCCAGACCACATCTGGACATGGCGAGATCGCTGTTCTCCACCGAGGAGCTAATCCTCATTCACTGGGGAAACATTACTAATAATTGTATTTTCAGTTGAAAACATGTCCAATTCCTAGATCCATTGAGGTACATAGCAGAGGTTCAAGGTTCTTCCTAACTATACAGGTGGCACAGACACAAGCATACACCCAGGGCCACTGTTAGATATCATGGGGCCCCGTACAGCAGACCTGACAGCCCCCCACCGCCAGAGAAAATATCCAAATTATATTTATGGTAAAAATACACTAAAAACATTATTAATGGACATAATCCCAACCATATTCCTGTGAAATCTAAATGATAAAACTGTGCTGTTCATAAATAAAGCTGTGTGTGTAATTGAGGTTTTGGGGCTCATGGGTGCTGTGGCCTGTAGAGTGGGAATCAGTGGTTTGTTTTTGTGGCTATCGCCGTTTGCAGGCAACCTATGTTACACTATGGAATTGCTGCAGGTCATACTTTGACAAGCATATATGTGCAGGTGTACAGCCCTGAACACAGACAGTGAGCATTCAGGGCCACTTCCCCACGCCTTCACACCTGTCAGATTAAAACCTGTGTTCATACAGCTGCTGTGTCCCCATAGTGTAACAGGAGGCTCTAGCCACATAAACAACCCACTCATTCATGCTGTACAGGCCAGAGGACCTGTGTGAATGGGGCATTTTTTACTTTTTTTTTTTTTCCTCAGCTCGTTCATTTCAATGGCCTGCCTAATGTGTGGGAACATGCAAAAATACTGCAGGCATATTATTTTAAAAGTGTGTTGCACCTAACCGTGCACATCTGCAAAGGGGATTGCATTTCTTTGCTGTGCTGGAAAATGTGTGTTCTTGCATGCGTTTCTGCACCACCAATGGTGTGAACAAGTCTTAAGGGCCAGTTCACACTATAGAAACAGTCTAGATGTGTTCCTGATCTGTTTTTGCATGCTTTTTTGGCATGCATGTTTTAGTGTGTTCCAGTACATTTTGGATGCGTTTTGGACACGTTGCATTGCATTTTTGTATCCCTTCCAGTTAGTTTTTTCTACTTTTTATTCAATTTAATTAGGGACATGTGCGTATTAGTACATTCAAGGACGTTTCAATGTGTTCCAGTACAGTTCTGTGCAGAAACAATGCAGCGTGGTCAACTTTGTTTACAGCACCTGCAATGCACTGAAAATGCAAGCGCTGATGTGAACTATGACATTGACAACCAAATAACCTTCTTTCTGTGCGTTTGTGATGTCGAAAAAGCAACTGAAACACATGTAGCGTGAACTGGTCCTAAAGATTATTAGAGGTAAGGGAACGGGACTGACCAGGGATTGTGAATTCAATCAGACTAGTGGTGATATACAATCAGCAATCGTATAATAATGTGAGATCTGAGCTGTAGCTGATAGAAAATGAGACACATTCACTTGATCAGTAAATATTTAAAAAGAGTGGGGCGGTGATCCATAGATTTGCATATGGGACAGGTGATGATGGGGTGGGGGAGGGGGTCAAGTTGTATAAGGAGACAGATTTAAAAGAAAAGAAAAAAGTTACAATGAAATATACACAGCATGAAACTTGCATATTTCCTAATTGGCAGAAGAAAAGGGCGCAGGTAACATTAATCCACTTTCTAGTCATTAGGCAAAATCATAATTGATTGATCAATATTCCTGGCACTGACACAACCCAGAAAATTGATCTCCATTTTTTTAACGTTCATAAATGTCAAGGAGTTTATAATCTAAGGGCAGAAACTCAGCCATGTAACAAGGTCCAATGAACCTAACAGCATATCTTTTAAGTGTTGGCAGAATCACATCCATACAGGGAAAGCATGCAAACTTGGATGTAGCCATGACTGGGATTAGAACCCATGACCCAAGTGCTGTAAGTTCTGATCTCTAACCACTGTGGGAGACACAGTTTGAGATACAATATAGAATAGTTACATTGTTTAAAAATGATAAAGCGAGCGCTGGTCAAATTATATAGACTACTAAAATGGTATTACACAAGATAAATATAACCACGAACAGTAGTGCATGAACTCATGAAAGGTCATCCACCCCTGTGACCCCTGTGTTATTTTAGCACCATTTACCCTTTTTCATCATTATTGCAATTCTTTGCACTTTTTGGTTTTTACATGCGTTCATTATTGATTTCATGCATTTATAGCGCTGCACTTGTCTTTAACATAGAATAGTTACGTGATTAAAGAGAATTAAGATATGTAATTATATTGGGATTTGAGATAGATTTTAGACCTTGAAGAAGGGGACATACCCCGAAAGCTTGTCCTCAAAATTGTATGTTAGTGCAAATAAAAAAAGTATCACGGACAGTACTCAATTGTTTCTGTCAGATATAAGTGTGAAAATGTTTAATATTTGAAAATAGAATGTATGACATTCATTAGTAAATGCATTAGTTTCCTGATCATTTTGGAGAAACAGCAAAAAAAAAAAAAAAATAACAATTCTAAAATAGGTGTACTATTTGTTACATTCTAAATATTCTCTTTTGCTAACACAAAAACGCCAATGCTATAAAGCCCACGCTTGTGCGCCATCTAGCGAACATATCCGGTATTGCACCTAAAAATGTGCCAGATGCGATTCCACATTTACTAATAGAAAAATAGACGTTCGTCAATGAGATTGCTAGACGCCGCTCAGAAGACTGACAGGTCTTGATTGATTTAATGGAGTCTGCCTGAATGGTCAGAGTCTGCTAGTAGACTCACGTCTTAGTAAATCAGGGCCCATATGACAACCACCCAGAGTAACCGTGCTCCCGCTCAGCCACCATTTGACAATAGGGAGGCTTCCAGCTCTTTTAGGTTCAGTCGGTGAGCCTCCTGTTGATGCGCTGCTAGGCACACCCCCCCCCTCGTCCTTTGTCAATGAAAACTGTGCCTCCTGGGATATGTGACATGCATATCCCAGGAGGCACAGTAAGTATAGTGCATGTCATTCACATAGGCAAGTGACATGCCTGGAACGGTCTTTATTTAAAAAAAAAAAATAATGCAGGAATCCTGTGAAATCCTGGGCAGGGACTTTAATGTAGTTATGCACAATGATATTGATCAAAATCAAAACGGAGAACATCCCACGCAACATCCTAGACAACAGCTTCAGTGTCCCCCCTTTACTGCTTTAGCACAATCTATGGATATGCTTAATCTGCATGTCGTATAGCATCTCCAACACCTGACAGATTGGGAATACACGTTCTATTCATCCCCTCATGACTCTTTTTCTCACAGCCTCTTTTGTCTATGCTATGTAGAACGACTATTTCTGATATGGGCATTTTCGACCAGTGTCCCATCCTATTACAGCTATCTGGGTTGAAAACTCCAAAATCCCTGAGCCCCTGGTGCTTCCCCCGCTTATTTAGCCATTAACAAAGACTTCAAATCTTATTTACTGGCAGCATGGCAGGAATTTGCGGACACGAATGGAGCACCTTTAACCACTCCTAACCTATTCTGGGAAGCCAGAAAGGCGTTCCTTAGAGGGCGCATAATCTCCTATACCACGCAATTTAAGAAAAGGTCCCAACTGCTATACAAACAGGTGAGCAAATCTCTTCATGAGGCACATATTGCGCTCTCCCTCAATTGCACGCACGAGAATAGGCAGAATTGGCAATCTGCCAAACGAGCCTTTGATTACTGGGCTGAACACCAGGAAGCAGTCAAATTGGCCTTTTCCACTTTAAATTTTATAGATATGGCAATAAGGTGGGAAAGCTGTTGGCACGGCTTAGTTCGGGCATTTGTACTACCATTTATATCTCTGCGCTCCAGTCACCCGCGGGCAATGTCATAACGCTGTCATCTGATATTAACCTCCCTGGCGGTATTCCCGAGTGTAGCTCGGGGTAAAGTTTCAGTACCACAAGTGGTAACCCCGAGCTACACTCGGGAATACAATGCGGCGCTGCTCCGCGATCCCTCGATCTCGTACCTTGTCCTGCGCTCCCGCGATGTCCCTCCTGCAGTGTCCCCGGCAATGTAATCCGGCAGATGCCGGCATCTGTCTTCTGTGTTCCGTCCCCTGCGAGCTTCGGGACGTACTGGGGACGGAACTGGCGGGAAATTTGAAAATGACAAAAAGTGACATTCACTAAAATCACATAGTAAAACATTACTGTATCAAACCATTTCACAAGCATTTTGTCCCTAGTGCTTTGTCCTGTGCCCTGCCTGCATTTTTACTGTTCTTTCTGCCTGGAAACTGAGAAATGTCCATGGTGTCCAAAAAGCGTCCCTTTAGGTCAAAAGCGGTTTTAGACCAACTAGAATACAGCGATAGTAAATCAGAATGACTTGCAGAATTGAGTGATGATTCGTGGGGAAATTCGTCATCAGACACTGAAAACGATTTTGCGACTTTGCTCAGTGATGTGTGAACTTGGCTCTATATTTCAAATTTCAGTGTTTTTGGTTTGATTATATTATTGAATTAAATTTATTATATTATTTTTTATGATTATTTATTAAATTATAATTTATGATTTTGTTTTTCAAGTTTTATCCTACCCGGGATGTATATTAGACTCTTGTTCAGACAGATTTCAGTGAGTTATTCCTAAAAATTACAGGCCTACAATAAAAAAAAATACATATTTCCATGCAAAAAAATGTACCGCTTTGAGCACAGAAATATGGACATAATCAGACCGCTAGGGAGGTTAATGACCATCTTATATCCTATTATATTTCCTTGTATTCAGAGGACCCGATTGATTCTAGAGCTGCCAAGGACTTTCTAACCTCTATTAATCTTCCTAAGCTTTCTGGATCTCAGCTAACCACCTTAAATGCTCCCATTACATGAGACAACATTTTTGCCATTATCAAACCTCGGTTAAAGCTCCTGGACCCGACGGTCTTAGTGCGGAATTCTAAAATTGAACTTCAGAATTCATCCCAGAAACTCTCTATCATATCTATAAGGCAATGTGGGAAGATGGTCCATATCTTCCGACTGGCTCCCAAGTACACATTAAGCTCATAGCTAAGAAAGGGAAAGATCCACTTGTGGCAGAACCATTCTGCCTAGGCATCCTCGTGCAGAGCGATGCGCCTCAGCCAATGGTCCCCTTTTCCGGCAAGTCTTCCAGCACTCTGCCAAGGCGGATATCAGAGCTCAAAGAGAATCCTTCCCCGATATCCCAAACCACAAGTCAGAACTTCGTGTAGGGTGAATGAATGAATGCTTTATTGAACACAGCTCAGTTTATATAGCACATGCTGGCAGTAATCCCTGCCCCCTTCATCCCCACCCCCACCAGACAGTCTGGCACCTGGTTTTCCCCGCCCACAACAAAACTCTACAGCACACAGAACAGCACAGTATGAAATCTAGAGAAGTGAAAGACTACAGGTTCACATTACTCTAAACAAACAGTGTAGAATGCCTGTCTACATAATAGCTACTAAACATATACAGCTTTAAAAAGGGTAGAACGGGAAGACCACTTAACAAAGGGATTAAACCGGAACAGAAAGGGCAAAATGTTATCACAAAGGGACAGTTCGTCACACCACTGCTCCCAGAATCATACCAACCCATCTCTTTAATCAATGTAGACGCCAAAATACTTTCCAAAATCGTGGCATCCAGGTTGTCGCTACTGCTTCCCGAAATACTACATTCGGCCCAATCCAGGTTCATGCCAGGTCGCTTGGCAACGCTTAACGTCTGCAAAGTACTATTAACCCTGGAACATGCTAAAACAAACCCACAGATGGACCTAGCACTTACATCTTTAGACACCAAAAAAGCCTTTGATAACATCAGCTTTGCTTGGCTCTTCATGAAGAGGATCGGTTTTTGGGCTCTATTTGGACTTTTTGCGATGCATGTACTCCTCGCCCACGGCTAGACTAGTCACACCTAACTTTATTTCCTCAAGCATTCCCTTTTCCAAAAGCACTAGGCAGGGCTTCTCGCTTTCCCCCCCCCCCCTCCTCTTTAATATTGCCTTTGAACCTTTGTCCAGACAGCTCAATTAGGAGTCAGGATTTACTGGTGTCATGATTGGTGACCTTACTCTCTGCTCAGCTCTCTTTGTGGATGATATACTACTATTTTCCTTGGGTCCACCTAAAGACTTCCTACAACTCTAGGACCTGTTTGCGACCTTAGAATCAATTTCGATAGCAGCGAAGTACTGCCTTTGAATGCTTCTATGGCAAAGCTTTGGATTCATTCCTCTCCATTCGGTATAGCTACTCAATCCATCACGTATTTGGGCATCCACACAGGCAGCAAACCATTGTCTCTCTATTACCTAAATTACCCTCCTTTAATCAACAAGATTGTACAGGAACTGTAAGTTTGGATGACTCTTCTCCTTTCACTCTTTGGGAGATGTCATCATTACAAAATGGTTTCTTTCGCAAGACTGCTCTATCCTTTGCAAACACTTCTATTAAAATATTCTGATGTTCAAAAAATCCATAGGGCTCTACAGATCTTTCTGTGGCAGCATAAGAAACCACGTATTGCATTACAAAAGCTTAGTCTCCCAAAGAGTGAGGAGGGTGCAGGCCTGCCGAATATTAGATTTTACAACTTGTCCTGCCTCCCCTGTCAGAGTCTTGATTGGATTACTGGCAATTCCCACTATTCAAACTACTTCCTAGAAGAGGCCCTGGTCTCTCCACTACACCTTCCAGCCATCCATATATTCTAACCTCAAGGCCTTACCTTGACTCCTCCAATTGAACCACCTCCTGGAGGGAAATGCAAAAACTACTTGACCTACCGCCAAGGATATCCTCCCATCTGCCTATTCTTGGAATCCGTATGTTCCCTCCAGCGAGTGAACATGCAGCATTCAACCAATGGTCTCACTTACTAAAGTTATATCTATCTTTGATGATACCAAACGTACCTTCCAACCTTTTTCAGTACTAGCTGCCAAATACTCCCTACCGGGATCTCATATCTTTCACTACCATCAGCTGGTGACCTTCCTCAAGACGTGCTATTCTCCAAAACAATATCCCTTCCAGCGCACCTTTATAGAAACTCTGCTACATCAGGATAATTATTCCATCTCAGCAATTTACTCTCATCTAATCTCACACCAGTCTGCAAAGTACCATCTTACTCCTTTTAAGCCATGGACTCCCATACTTTCTACTGATGATGCTCCGGACAAAATATTGTTGAGATACCAGAAAATCTCACTCGTACTCTGCGAAACATGGCAGGAAACTCAATTTAAAATCATCCACAGGGCTTACTATCCTTTTTCAGCGAACCCAGCAGTCACTCCCCACCCTACGTGTCTTTGGTGTGACCACACCTGACCTACTTTGTTTCATCGCCTTTGAGAATGTGTCCAAGTCTCCAACTTCTGGAACCGAGTTCTCCATTACATTAATCATCTGTATAAAAGCACTCTCACCAAAGACCCTATGATCTGTCTCTTCAATTATCAAGATCCTGCGATGTCAACAAGTCCAAATGCTCTTCCTCAGTGGATTCATATTTGTTTGTTGGTGGCTCGCACAGCACTCATGCAAGCATGGATACAGCTAAATCCTCCACAGCTTAAAATGGTAATACAGGCACTAACTGCCGTATTTAATTTGGGGAAACAGGACACCATTACCCAGAATTTTAAATCTTCACATCACTTCTCCTGCCAAACTGGCCACCCATATGAAACCTTTTGATATTCGGTTTGGTATCTCAAAGCTCAACTTACCAATACGCAGGGTAAACTTCAATTGCCTAACTCCTCTCATAGCCCCACTCCACAGCTTGATATTTCCCAGTCATGTAATGGAGCCCATGCTCCTCCACATGTTTCTTAGCCCATATGACACTCTTTCCCAATTGTCTTTTTGATAGAGATGTAATTGTTCAGGCCTGCATAACCAAGCTTCTGTTCCTAGGGGATTGCTCAAAGAAGTTTTTTCTTTCTTGGAAATCTGCATATGTTGTACTGATTTGTTGGGACATTGATGTCTAGTTGGATACTGTCTTTTGTTTCCATTACAGAAGTTGTATTGACTTCTGTACTCACCACTGTTGTGTAAAAAAAAATGGTTTACAGAGTTGTATGTCAAGGTATATTTGTATGAAGCATATAAAATAAATATTGTTTAAAAAAATGCTGTTTATATAGGGGGAGGAGGGGTGCAAAGGAGGGAACAGCAAAATGAGGGCGAAGATCCGCTTTAAGGTTACAGTATTTGTATAACAAAAATGCCAATTTTAATGCAGCATTGCACAATTAATTGCATTATTATCTCTTTCCTCAGAACAATTCTGCCCCTCTGTCACTTGAACAGTGTTTGCAGGTCATGAAGTCCATCCAGGCCAATGTCCATATTCTCATGTAAGTCTTAGGAAATCTATCATGGAGACATACTGCTAATAGTAATGTGTAATTTAAACAAAATGGGATCCAGAACCATTTATATATAGAGATCTGTTTTATTTGTGTGCAGGAGAAAGCTATTTAGTTGATTTAATTTGTTCTGTAGCAATGTTCCTAACTTTTTCCCTAATGCAGGCAGGTCTTCATCTGAGCTGACTGCATCTATGTCCCCCTCATAACCCTTCTTGGAGCCTTCCAGAGCACTTATGGCCATCTTTTCTTTGCTGTAAACGCTCCGTTAGTTTATGAAGAAGTTTGTCTCACATTGGTAAGGGTTTTTTTTTTATTCCAAATCTGGCTTGGAATGTTTCCCACAAAACCCACAGCTTTGTTGACAGCGTATTTCACTGATTACAATGGGGAAAATAATTCTTTGATCCCCTGCAGATTTTGTAAGTTTGCCCACTTACAAAGAAATGAAGGGTCTATAATTAATTATCATTAGTGTATTTTAAATGTTAGAGACAGAATATCAACCAAAAATCTAGACAAACACATCATACAAATGTCATAAATTGAGTTACAGTTCAGTGAGTAAAATAAGTATTTGATCCCCAAGCAAAACATGACTTCGTACCCTAAGGGTGGAGAAACCCTTGTTGGCAAGCACAGAGGTAAAACATTTCTTTTAGCTGGTTACCAGATTTGCACACATGTCAGGAGGGAATTTGGTCCTCTCTTCTTTACAGATTTTCTCTAAAACCTTAAGGTTTCTTGGCTGTTGGTTGGCAACTCGAAATTTCTGCTCCCTCCATACATTTATTTATAGGATTAAGGTCTGGAGGCTGGCTAGTCCAATCCATGAACTTAATGTGCTTCTTCTTGATGGTATGTTTTGGGTCATTTTAATACTCATCCATGACCCATCTTCAGTGTTCTGGCTGAGAGAAGATGGTTCTCATCCAAGATTTTACAATACATGGCCCCGTCTATTGGCCCCTTAATGCAGCAAAGTCTACCTGTACCTTTAGCAGAAAAACAGCCCCAAAGCATAATGTTTCCACCTCCATGCTTGACTGTAGGGATGGTGTTTTTAGGTTCATAGTCAGCATTTTTCTTCCTCCTAACACGGTGAGTTGAATTAATACCAAAGAGCTCACATTTAGTCTCATCTGACCACAGCACTTTCTCCCAATCCTTCTCTGAATCATTTAGATGTTCATTGGCAAACTTCAGACGGGCACTTGGGGGCTAAATATATGCATGCATCATACATACTAGGGAGGGTACAATTAGGGGAATCAATGGTCGAGAAGCATCTGGGAGTTCTGGTAGATCACAAGCTTAATAATGGCATGCAATGCCAAGCTGCTGTTTCAAAAGCAAGCAAAATCATATCTTGTATTAAAAGACTCCAGAGAAGGAGATATCATTTTACCCCTGTACAAATCATTAGTAATGCCTTATCTGGAATATGCAGTTCAATTTTGGGCACCAATTCACAAAAAGAACATTGGGGAACTGGAGAAAGTACAGAGAAGGGCAACAAAACTGAAAAGAGGAATGGAGGAGCTCAGCTATGAGGAAAGATTAGAGGAACTGAATTTATTTTCGAGAAGAGGAGATTAAGGGGGGATATGATCAACATGTATAATCAGTGGTTCATATAGCGAACTTGGTGTAGAGCTATTCACCCTGAGGTCATCACAGAGGACAAGGGGGCACTATTTACGTCTGGAGGAAAAGAAATTTAATCTCCAAATACGGAAAGGTTTCTTCACAGTAAGAGCTGTGAAAATGTGGAATAGACTCCCTCAAGAGTTGGTTCTGACCAGCTCAGTGGATTGCTTTAAAAAAGGCCTGGATTATTTCCTAGATACACAGAATATAACTGGATACTAACATTTATAGGTAAAGTTGATCCAGGGAATATCTGATTGCCTCTTGGGGGATCAGGAAGGAATTTTTTTCCCAGCAGGAGCAAATTGGATCATGCTTTGCTGGGTTTTTTGCCTTCCTCTGGATCAACTATGGGTATAGGATTATAACTATTTATTTATTTTTTTAAGGTTGAACTGGATGGACTTTTATCTTTTTTCAGCCAGACTAACTATGTAGCTAAGTAACTATCATCCTTACCTCATGAAGCAAATTCTTGCATGGAGCTCCAGACCAAGGTCGATAGATAGGTCTTTTTAAAATTTATTTTATTTGCGAATAATCGCTCCAATAGTTGTGTCCTCACCAAGCTTCTTGCTGATGGTCTTGTTCCTGACCTCCTTTGACAGCTCTTTGCCCATGGTGGTGAAGTTTGAATGGGAAAAAGATTCTGTGGACAGGTGTACTTTATACACATAACGAGTTGTCTTTAGGAGCACCTTCTGAAATTGACAGGACTAATCTGTGTACCATATAAACACATAGCCAGACTGTGGGAGCCAGAATTATTGTTGGTTGGTAGGGGATTAAATACTTATTTTACTCACTGAACTGCAAATCAATTAATAAAATTTGTATCGTGTTTTTCTGGATTTTTGGTTGATATTCCGTCTCTATCATTTAAAATTCACCTATGATGAAAATTATAGACCCTTAATTTCTTTGTAAGTGGGCAAACTTACAAAATTTGCAGGGGATCAAATAATTATTTTCCCCACTGTACTTGTGTGATGGTAAACCATTGGACCCTTTTCTGTTGCAGATCATGGAGCCCTTATTAGTGTGGTTACTGAGATTTTAAAATTTCCAGAATAGGTTTTTTTGTCCACCTTGTGGGAATCTCAAATATTGGCCAGCTGATTTTCAAGGTAACATGCCCTCTTTTTCCTTCCTTTCATGCCTTTCAGGCTTCCAGATCTAAGTCCAAGACTGGTACCAAGGGCTCTTCCCAGTGATGGGGCACCAGAGCTGTTTGTTCAGAGCATTATTTTTCAGGACTACAAGGTGGAAATTTGCACGTTGCTCCCTCCTGTCCCCACATCATGCTTTTAAACATGTCCAGTTCCCTGTCTCGACAGATGGATCTATTAGCCACTGTTTAACAGCATTTATCTTCCATGGTTTTCCCCCTGGTTCCTGCAGCTGAACACTTTTGGGGTTTTACTTAAACCTCTTTACGGTCCTGAAGTTCGTCCAATTTGGAACTTAAATGTTCTTAACTTGTTGCTGCAGGTTTAGTCGTTTTTCATAGAGAAAGCAAGGTCAGTCATTGCCTTCCTTTCTTCTAGGGGATTTTCTAGCCTCCACAAACACAAGGGGTGTTTACCTGTATGCCCTCTTTTTTCTGTAACACCAATATCTGCATTTTGTTGTGGGCAACCTGCAATACCAATTAGTTGCCTTTACTTTTGGCCTATCTAGTCTTGTGTAGAAGTTTCTTCCTTGACTGATTCACAGGATTGAGAGGGACTGTGTCCCAATGATTATCAGCACATCAACGTGGCCCAGGAGAACTAGGTCCTCTAACATTTTCGGGCTTTGAAGATGTACCATGGGAACTTTTGAACCGCCTGAATCTTCTGTACCACCGTTTCGGTCGCTGGCTGTAACGGCATGGCTGTGGAAGCGATGGTTTTGAGAGAACTCTGGGGTTTTGTCATCCCTACCAATTTGATGGATAGGAATTATACCTGTTAGAAGGTATACTGTTTTACCTGGAAGTCCTATTTTGCCTGATGCAAGGCAAAGGCATTTTATCCCAGGAAGTACTCAGTGGACCATATTATGTCCTTCCTCCAGTCAGGTCTGAACCTTATCTTGAGTACTAGCAGCAGGAAACATTCAGTAATGTTCAAACAACAGTGGTAGTAGCCAAGGACTTTTTGAAGAACGTATAGATAACAAAAACAACATTGTGTGTATCAAAACAATACATTTTATTATAACATTTAATAACAAACAAAACAAGGAACATGCAATAACATACTGAATTTAGAGTCCAAGCAATTGTTTAGGTCCAATACAATCAACATGTAGACTCAACACGTTTCGGTAGATCCTATTGAGGAGTACATGTGAATTATCTTTAAAAGACATATGCATCATAAACACATTATAGTTGGAAACATTTGTTCATACCAGCATGAAGAAACCTACATTTCCCATTATATTAAAACCATAGATTCTCTGGAATCCTACAGGTGTGTGTTGTTCTCTCCCACTGGGGGGGCCCGAGGTTCTTGTATAGTAAGATAAATGCAAAAGATACCTCAATAGTCATCCATAATCTACAAACAAAAAATATATATCATACTATACTAAAATCAATGTAAAAAATCAAGAGCATATATCTATCGGATATACAGGTGAAATTCGAAAAATTAGAATATCGTGCAAAACTGCTTTTATTTCAGTAATGCTGCTTAAAAAGTGAAACTGATATATGAGATAGACTCATTACATGCAAAGCAAGATAGTTCAAGCCGTGATTTGTCATAATTGTGATGATTATGGCTTACAGCTCATGAAAACCCCAAATCCACAATCTCAGAAAATTAGAATATTACATGCAATCAATAAAAAAAGGATTATACATAGAACAATATCGGACCTCTGAAAAGTATACGCATGCATATGTACTCAGTACTTGGTTTTGGCCCCTTTTTCAGCAATTACTGCCTCAATGCGGCGTGGCATGGAAGCTATCAGCCTGTGGCACTGCTGAGGTGTTATGGAAGACAAGGATGCTTCAATAGCGGCCTTCAGCTGTTCGGCATTGTTCGGTCTCATGTCTCTCATCTTTCTCTTGGCAATGCCCCATAGATTCTCCATGGGGTTCAGGTCAGGCGAGTTTGCTGGCCAATCAAGCACAGTAATCCCACGGTCATTGAACCAGGTTTTGGTGCTTTTGGCAGTGTGGGCAGGTGCCAAGTTCTGCTGGAAAATGAACTCAGCATCCCCATAAAGCTCGTCTGTGGAAGGAAGCATGAAGTGCTCCAAAATCTCCTGGTAGACGGCTGCATTGACCCTGGACTTAATGAAGCACAGTGGACCAACACCAGCAGATGACATGGCTCCTTAAATCAACACAGACTGTGGAAACTTCACACTGGACTTCAAGCATGTTGCAGTGTGTGCCTCTCCATTCTTCCTCCATTCTCTGGGTCCTTGGTTTCCAAATGAGATGCAAAAGTTGCTCTCATCAGAAAAGAGGACTTTGGACCACTGAGCAACAGACCAGGTCTGTTTTTCTTTAGCCCAGGTAAGACGCTTCTGACGTTGTTTGTTGTTAAGGAGCGGCTTGACAAGAGGAATCCGACATTTGAAGCCCATGTCCAGGATCCGTCTGTGTGTGGTAGCTCTTGATGCACTGACTCCAGCCTCAGTCCACTCCTTGTGAAAGTCCCCAATACTTTTGAATGGCCTTTTCCTGACAATCCCCTCCAGGCTGCGGTCACCCCTGCTGCTTGTGCACCTTTTTCTTCCACACTTTTCCCTTCCACATAACTTTCTATTAATGTGCTTTGATACAGCACTTTGGGAACATCCAACTTCTTTTGCAATTACCTTTTGAGGCTTTCCTCCTTACGGAGGGTGTCAATGATGGTTTTCTGCACAACTGTCAGGTCAGCAGTCTTTCCCATGATTGTGATTCCTACTGAACCAGACTGAGAGACCATTTAAAGGCTCAGGAACCCTTTGCAGGTGTTATGGCTTAATTAGCTGATTAGAGTGGGACACTCTGAGCCTAGAATATTGCACCTTTTCACAATATTCTAATTTTCTGAGATTGTGGATTTGGGGTTTTCATGAGCTGTAAGCCATAATCATCACAATTATGACAAATCACGGCTTGAACTATCTTGCTTTGCATGTAATGAGTCTATCTCATATATTAGTTTAACCTTTTTAAGTTGCATTACTGAAATAAATGAACTTTTGCACGATATTCAAATTTTTTGAGTTTCACCTGTATACTGTATATAGTGAAATGTGATAATTACCCAATTAGATGGATACACCAATTAGAAGATAAAGATACACCATCATCTATACTTCAAACAAGATAAGGAAGGCTGTTTACTTATCCATGTCCTAATGTCAAATCATTCTATGAGTCTGAAGAATGGGCAACCAAAAATACTTTTAGTAGATGTCAAGTGGATAAGGAATCATTTCTTTAAAGAAAACAAACTTCAAAAAAAAGACAATTTTGAGAAAAAAAACAATGTTTTTGGCTTTTTGCTATTAACCATTTCCCGTCCAGCCCATGTATATAAACGGCCGGACAGGAGCAGTGCAGGGGTGGGTGGCCGTGTATAAACGTCCTTCCCTCTTCCCTGCTTGTGCGTGCTCCCTGGGAGCACACAGCACTGTGATCTGGTGCCCGCTGTGTCCTCTGGAACAACGATCGCTGTACGGGACCTCTGTCTGAGGTTCCAATCATGTGATCACTTATTGGCCAATCAGTGATCACATAAATAGTAGTAAGCAAATCATTGCTTACTAAATGTGAAATTTGTGAATGATCACAGAGATCACATGGCACAAGACTATTCACAACAGCCTTGTACCATGTGACAAGCTGGGACCAATCACAGCTCGCACAGTATTTCTCAATGGCTGCAAGAATGCAGCCAGAGAGGAGAAATGATTGCTTTTACAGCCTTTATGGGTGTAAAAGCAAACAGTGTAAAAAAAAATGAAATCTTTATCATCCCCCACAAGTAGTACAGTGTCACTATGGTGACACTGTACTGCTAGGGTGACAGTATGTTAAAAAAAACAAACAAAACAAAAACCATAAATAATAATATAAAAAAAAAAATAAAAATGTAAAAAAAATTTAGAAAAATTATAATTTTTGGTTATAAACTAATTTGGGTTATTTTTCTTTTACTAAAAAGATAACTGAATAAATGTTGGCCAAGATTTATGAAGAAAGATTTATTTGCAAAATTTTATAAAAAAAAACTTTTTTCAAAATTTTTGGACTTTGCCATTTAGCAAAAAAAATAAAAATCTTAGTGGTGAATAAATAAATACCACTAAAATAAAGTTTTATCTGTCTCAAAAAAATGCTAAAAAATTCATATGGGTACAGTGCTGTATGACCGCGCAATTGTCTTTCAAAGTGTGATAGCACTGAAAGCTGAAAATTGACCTGGACAGGAAGGAGGTAAAAGTGTCCGGACTTGAAGTGGTTAAACATGTCCAGTAACAAAATTTTAAAAATAAAATTTCTTCATAAATTTAGGTCAAAATGTATTTTGCTACATGTCTTTGCTAAACAAAAATCCCAATATGTGTAAATTAATTGGTTTATGTGAAAGTTATAGCATTTACAAATGGCAGTATAGATACTGGAATTTTTTTTTTCTACTAATAGCGGCGATCGGCGACTTATAGCGGGACTGTGGTGGGCATTCTGACATTGGGGGGAACTGACTTGGTGTCACTGACATCCCCAGTGACTCCAATACAGTGATCAGTGCTAAAAAAAAAGCACTGACACTGTACTAACGGCACTGGACAGGAAGGGGTTAACATGAGGGGCAATCAAAGTGTTAGCTATCAAAGGGGCAATCAAAGTGTTGTGCAGGGCGTGTTTTACTGTGGGGCGGTGTGTTGGTGCTTCACTGTAAGCACACTGCTCTGGATGGCTGTGCTGTGCACAGCCATCCAGAGCAGTGTGCCCGAGCTGACAGGGAGCAGGACTGTTTAGTATATAAAGTAACCCTCCTCCCCGTCGGAGATCCTCGGTAATCACTGGCCGGGACCCAGTGATTGACAGCCGCAGCCGCGAATGGCGGCACAGGTAGGGCTCGGTCCCCCAACCCGGCAATGCAAAATTACATATATTTACGTGATTTTGTGCAATATATCTGCTATAGCGCAGCGGGGATGTGGTTAACATAGTTATAAAATCATTCAATTCATAAACAATCTAAATACTCATTTTGTAGAAAGTGGTCCATCAGCCCCAGGAAAATACAGTAGAGGAACTCAAATATGATATAATTATTGTAGGCAACCCAAGCTTAGTATCCGGGTCCTCCAACTGAAGGGCTTCCTTCTTCCACAGAGTTGCTCTGCTCTACATGTTTCGTAACTAAAATTGCTTTTTCAGGAGGTGATGTATAGCATCTATAGAGAAGAAAAGTACACACAGTGACATACACATATTATAATCCCTCTCATAATATTGTTATAGGTCATATAGAAGAATTATATAAAAGTGTACACTTACTAAAATAAAAAAGATCAATAATACAACGTACAAACTCTTGGGGCGAGAGACGACTCCATAGGCTAATTATAGGGCCAGTCACAAAGTGGATGCGGGGGCATACAGCAGACTGAGGGAAGACAACACAGAGGAAGCATGCAACCCAATACACTATAAAATTCTATAAATTTACTGTGTATTATCCTAATTGCTACAGATACTAGTGTCCCCGATGACTAGATGTATACTTATAACTCAAACAAATGCCCACTAGGCAGCCATATGGTCCCACAGACAGGGCCTGCAAAAATGACCCAGAGATATTATTGGCTCAATAAAAGTAATGATGTGTTTACACATAGCTATGGCGCTTATATTATAAGGTTACCTTATATAGGCCAATCAGTGTGAAATTAACAATGGTCATAAGCATAATCTTCTTGATATAATCATCTAGTTGCATAAAATCTTATATCCATCCACAAGACCATATAGGTAACAACCACCTTTTTATCTTGCCACTAAGCTCTGCAAAATATAAGCAATACTTCCTATGACCATCCACTAAAGCGCATGAGAGATGTGTCAAATGTTGTTGCATGCCAGATATAAATACGCTACAAAAGTCCATAACAAAGGATAATAGTTACCTGTTGTTGCTGTGTATGAATCCTCGCCACAATGGTGGACTGCCATACAATCTCTCAAACTGCCTTGAAGTGTGTCCTCATTTGTTCTCTGCTGTCCAACCATATATGTACACCCCAATCACGGTGCCTATGCCAAGCGGTGTGTGACGCCATCCGATTTGGCCAATAGTTACTGCGCATGTGCACCGCCACGGTGCATGCACCATACACTACTCTAAATGTCCCCCCAAGCACACACCTCCCAAAGAATAGAGCCCCCTCAGATGCCAGGGCCTGTGGTCAGTAGGCAAGCTGCTAGCCTGCAGTCCCCTCCAAAAGCTTCTGTCCCAATTCTCTCATCGCCTAGTTCACCTCCCTAGCATCTTTGCCAGAATCTATGTCTGAGGCCCTTATTGTGCTAGTGATTAAACCTGGTAAGTATCCTGAGGATTGTGCCTTGTATAGGCCCATTTCCTTGATTAATTCAGATGCTAAACTCTTGGCCCTTTGTTTTTCTAAGGTGATAGATGACCTCATACATGTTGATCAGACAGGATTTATGCTGGGGATGAGTACTGACATTAATATCCATCGTCTTTCTCAATATTTCGGCTGTACAAAACAATGCTGGCACGAGAATGGTAGCCTCTTGAGATGCTGAAAAGGCCTTCAACTTTGTCAAGTGGCTTTTTCTTTGGGAGGTGCTGCTCAGTTTTGGCTTTGAGCCTAGGTTTCTTCAATGGTTGGGAATGCTTTACTGTGCCCCCAAGGCACGTGTTCGGGCTAATGACAGGGTTTCCAAATAATTTACTCTGGGTCGCAGTACCCGGCAGAGGTGTCCCTTTCCCCAAGTCTTTTTGCCCTGTCCCTAAAGCCATTGGCTATTTTGGTGAGGGACTCTTAGCTCATTGAGGGATGACAGGTCAGCATCTTGGAAGAGAAAATATCACTTTACGCTGATGACGCCTTGCTTTATTTGGGTGATGTGAACTCCTCCTTGCAGGCTGCCCTGGCAATCTTCATTGAATTTAGCCTCTTCTCTGGTATCCGAATTAACTGGAACAAGTCAGTGCTTTTTCCTTTGGACCCCCGGGTGAAGGAATCTGCTGTCCCCTAATTTGAGAGTTGGAGTTTAAATATCTGGTTATATGTGTAACAAAAGATTTACGAAGCTTTTACCCCTTGTTGTTGCAGTTGAAAGAGAAATGCTCTTCTTGGACTAACTTGCCCTGGAACCTTTTAGGTCATATTAACATTCTTAAAATGATCTTTCTTCTCAAATTCAATTACATGTTTCATAACTGTCCAATCTGGTTTAGGAACATCTTTAGAGAGGTTGACCGCTGTATGGGCTCATTTCTGTGGGTGGGATCTGCTTCCCGTTTACTGAAATCAACCCTGCAATTGCCGATCTGATGTGGAGGACTAGTTCTTCCAAATTATTTAGTCTATTTTTGGGCTGCCATCTTAGTTACCATTTGTTGGTGGTTAATGGGATTAAGGGTGAATGCAGCGGTCTGCTTGGAAGCTGTCTTATTGGGGTCCTATATGCAGTTAAGTAATTTAGTCTATAGGGGTTCCAGGGCCTATCCTTCCCCTCCACTCCCCACTAGAGCCATGCATTGAGTATGGACTGTTGCTAGGATGCATTTTAGGCAACCTAATCGTTGGTCCCCCTTTCACCCCTTATGGGGTAATCTTTCTTTTCCTCACTTTAGGATGCTCCCTGACCCTCAGATCTGGGCCAAGTGTAATATTAAACGACTTCTGGACATTATGGCAATGGGTACACTGCTAACTTTTAGGGAGCTGTCCTCTGGGCTCGGTTTTCCCAGATGGATGTATTTCCGCTGTTACCAGTTACAACATGCAGCTTGCTCCCAGTTCCCCAACCCTCCTATTTTGGAAACTGATTCAACTGAGCATCTTCTTGCACAGAACCATTGTCCATTCTCTATATAGCATTACTTAGTGTGGAAACTCTTACAGTTGCAAGAAAAAGTATGTGAACCCCTTGGGATTACGTGGAGTTTTGCATGAATTGGGCATAAAATGTGCTCTGAACATCATCTAAGTCACAACAATAGAAGAACACAGTCTGCTGAACATAATACTACACAAACATTAGATGTTGCGATGGTATAATTGCACATAACATGTAAACATTCACAGTGCAGGGAGGAAAAAGTATGTGAGGCCCTAGCTTAATGACTTCTCCCAGAGCTAATTGGAGCCAGGAGTGAGCCAACCTTGACTCCAATCAGTGTGATGATATTGGATGTGTTGCTGACAGCTGTCCTGCCCTTAAAAAACACACACCTGTTTTGGGTTTACTGGTTTCAAGAAGCACTGTCTGATGTGAACCATGCGTCGCAGAAAAGAGCTCTCAGAAGACCTACAATCAAGAAATGTTGACTTGCATGAAGCTGGAAAGGTTTACAAAAGTATCTCCAAAAGCCTTGATGTTCATGTGTCCATGGTAAGACAGACTGTCTACAAATAGAGAAAGTGTAGCACTGTTACTACTCTTCCTAGGCGTGGTCGTCCTGTAAAAATGACTGCAAGAGCACAGCGCAGAATGCTGCATGAGGTAAAGAAGAATCCCAGAGTGTCAGCTAAAGACCTACAGAAATCTCTGGCACATGCTAACATTTTTGTTGACACATCTACAATAAGGAAACATTAAACAAGAATGGAGTACATGGGAGGACACCACGGAGGAAGCCATTGCTGTTCAAAAAGAATATTGCAGCACGTTTGAAGTTTGCAAAAGAGCACCTAGATGTTCCACAGCACTACTGGCAAAATATACTGTGGACAGATGAAACCAAGATTGAGTTGTTTGGGAAGAACACACAACACTATGTGTGGAGAAAAAAAGGCACAGCACACCAACATCAAAACCTCATCCCCACTGTAAAACATGGCGGAGGGAGCATCATGGTTTGGGGCTGCTTTGCTGCCTCAGAGCCTGGACGAATTGTTGTCATTGATGGGAAAATTAATCCCAGAGTTTATCAAGAGATTTTGCAGGAAAATGTACGACCATCTGTCCGCCAACTGAAGCTCCGCAGAGGATGGGTGATGCAACAGGACAATGACCCAAAGCATACAAGTAATTCAACAAAACAATGGCTGCAACAGCACAGAATACGCCTTCTGGAGTGGCCCAGTCAGAGTCCTGACCTCAACCTGATTGAAATGCTGTGGCATGACCTTAAGAGAGCGATTCACACCAGACATCCCAAGAATATTGCTACACTGAAACAGTTTTGTGAAGAGGAGTGGTCCAAAATTACTCCAGATCGTTGTGCAGGTCTGATCTGCAACTACAGGAAATGTTTGTTTGAGGTTATTGCTGCCAAAGGAGGGTCAACCAGTTATTAAGTCCAAAGGTTCACATACTTTTTCCTCCCTGCACTGTGAATGTTTACATGTTATGTGCAATTAAACCATGGCAACATCTAATGTTTGTGTAGTATTATGTTCAGCAGACTGTGTTCTTCTATTGTTGTGACTTAGATGACGTTCAGAGCACATTTTATGCCCAATTCATGCAAAACTCCACGTAATCCCAAGGGGTTCACATACTTTTTCTTGCAACTGTAAGATGAACAGACTGTAGGAGCAGTGGTAGGCAGATTTTTCAGCCCTGGATAGGGAGTCTTGGGGGGGACGGCTTTGTGGACAGATCCAGGTTGGTCATATCATCTAGAGATAGAGTAAGAGTGTACTACACACCACAGAGGCTGCACAGAATCTATCCGGAGAGGTCCTCCATCTGTACAAGGTGCCACACAGCAGTGGGAACATACTTTCACATGTTTTGGTCATGCCCTAGGGTGGCACAGTTCGACCTTGTAAATGCTCGTCTGCAACTGTCCCTGCAGTGCACAATTGAATTAGTACCTCTGGGCATACAGGATGATGAACAAAGACCTAGGTACACTAAATTATTAATAGTCTATTTGTTTTATTATTCCAAGAAGGACATACTCTTTAAATGGACCTCATTCTTCCTTCCCACATTATCATCCTGGGAATCTATGATAAATGTGGTATTACCGATTTACAAATTGACATATATTAATAGGAACTGTCCTAGGAAATATGAAAAAAATTGGTAGCCGTTTGTGGAATGCTGAGTGCTTCCTTCTCAATTGGGATGGGACTCTATCTTTAGAATTCACATGCTACTTTTAGTGGGTTTCTTCCCCTTCCTGTACCCCCCCTCTATTATACTGATAATGTTCTATGGGTTTCCTGTACTGTACATTGCTAACCTATGCATGTCCTTTATGCCTTCTACTGTGCAATATATTGTCGCTGTACCTTATTTTGATATGTTACCTTTCTGTATAACTTCTTTGTTCAACAAAAGAGCAATCCTGGTTGTTTGAAAAAAAAAAGATTCAATTCTCCTAAAAATAAACTAATGGTTAGATACATGTAACAAAACATAGCATACGAAAAGCATGAACGTACAGTACATTACATAAAGGAAGTCTTTGAACATTTTTCTTTTTTAGTTGTTTTGGAACAGTGCACTTTTTTCACATGCCAAAAATTTCTTCAAATACCAAAAATTGTTGAGCTCAAATCAGTATTCGCAAATGGATTTTTTTTATGGTATATTATTAATGTCCAAAAAACTATTGTTCATCATGGTTAAAAACGAGCATCTCAATATAAACCTTTTAGTAAGTTACCATTTGTCTGCAAGAAAGTTATACTTCACCATACTGAACACATTGAAATCAAAACTGTATCTCTAGGAAAACAAAGCACACTATAGAGAGTACACAAATCAATTCACTGTTACAGATATTTGACCTTTCCCTTTTAAAATTAACTGGGCTCAGTAAATTTACAGCTGAGATAACACTTCTAAGGCTTTAGAAAGGAAGTTCAACACAGGTAGCTCGGACAACACAACATAAAAATTGCATTCATCTCACACAACCAAACATACTCTCATAAGTAGCTAACTTGAAGAGGAACTTCAATTATTGCTCAAAAATGCTGGAAAAAATAAAATCAGCTTCTAAAAACTGTAGTGATGTGAACTAGCTACCTAATTTTCTTAATGCTCCTTTCTGCAATGTTAAAAACAGCTTGTTACTCCACTGGATGTATATGTGATGGTGGCCATTTTAACTGAGGGCAGCTGAAGCCAGTGTCAGTTTCCAGGGAATTCTTGTGGTTTCTCCATTGTCCATAATATGAGTCCGCTTATGCGCAATAGATAAGTCCAAGCACGCGTAGTACAGCAGCACATAGCGAGTCCATGCATGTGCAGTATACCGTGGAGTCTGCCCTCCACCCGAGTCCGCCTATTGCCTGCACATCTACTTTGCCTGTGGTCCACCCTCTTCCAACTCTTCTCTGCCCTGCCTCCAGCTCACAATAAAATACAAGAGCCTGAAGACTCCTGGGATTTCTGACAAAAATACCCAGGAGTCAATAGGAGCAGATGTTTGTCATTTGCCTAAGGGGAAGAAGCAGGAAGTGGAAAGAAACTATGGAGAAATCGTTATTTACAGCTAGAAAATGTCATTCTTGTCATCCATTTATATTTAAAGAGGGGGAGACAATGCTATTGGAAGCAAGTTTACTAAAAGACTGAAGTGCCACTTTAAAGACAAACTCTAGACATCACAAATACCAGCATGTTTTTTCTAATATACTGTACTTTTTCTTTTTACTTCCAAAAAATCTGTTTTGGAAGTTTGAAATTCCTTCAAAGATCCATTTCATTTCACTTGCTTATTCTCAGGCTGTAAAGATGCATCCTTTACTCAATATTTATGAATGGGACCCATGCTCTTGGCTTTTTATATTTATTACACCTAGACCATGTTCCAAGTGCTGAGTACACTTCAATATCACATCTCGTTGTCCTATATGGATTTTGTTTCACTGCCTTTCCAACAGAAGAGTATAGACAAAATCATGCAATGTGGCCAAATAATCCACATGCATAAATTTTTATCTTTTCTAAAGTGGTAAAGCATCTCTTAACAAAAAGCTTTGTTTTTGACTGAGAGTATTTAGCGGCTGAAACCTGAGTGCTACTACCTTCCAGGGATTTACTCATATTGGCACATACATTGGGTGTGGGTATGGATGATTTCCCACTGAATTCAGAAATACCCAAATCAGTCATTTTATTTTCTATTCTAACTGGAAAATGAGCAGGCTGCTCCCGGCAGCTGACAGAAAATTGCTTCACTTCACTTTTTGCATTCTTCAACCTTTGCACCAACTGATCAATTTCCTCCAGTAATTTTTTGTTATTTCTTGTTAGCTGTTGGTGGCTAGCATCAGAATTTATTACAGATAAATTTTAAAGGCTCTGAGGAAGAGGCAAGTCCTCAAAACGCGTCAGCCATTTTGATGTCCATCATTCTCATCACAATTCAGAAACGCAGTGCAAATTGGACAGAGCGGTCTCATATGATATGCCTATATTCATGTGCTTTTTTGAGTAGAATACTGTCTTTTTAACTACTTGCCCTCCTGAGGATTTACCCCCCTTCCTGACCAGGCCTCTTTTTGCTACTCGGCGCTGCACTAATTCAACTGATAATTGCGCAGTCATGCAATGCTGCACCCAAACTAAATTTACGTCCTTTTTTCACACTTTCTTTCGGTGGTATTTGATCAGCTGTGCACTTTTTATTTTTCAAGCTATAAACAAAAAAGACCAAAAATTTTGAAGAAAAACGATATTTTTTACTTTCAGCTATAAAAAAATATATAATAAACTCAGTTATAAATTTAGGCCAAAATGTATTCTGCTACATGTTTTTGGTAAAAAAAAATCCCAATAAGTGTATATTGATTGCTTTGTGTGAAAGTTATAGCGTCTACAAACTATGTAATTTACTGCAATTTAGGCCATTTTTTTTGCTATACAACGCTGCGCTAGTTTAACGGACAATTGCGCGGTCATGCAATACGGTACATAAATGAAATGTATGTCCTTTTTTCACACAAATAGAGCTTTCTTTTGGTGGTATTTGATCACCTGTGCACTTTTTTTATTTTTGGCGCTATAACCAGAAAATGTTTTGAAGAAAAAGTTTTTTTTTTTTTTTTGAAAAAAACAATTATTTCTCATTTCAGTCATAAAAAATATCCCAAAAAACTAAAATTTCGTCATAAATTTAGGCCAAAATGTATTCTACTACATGTTTTTGGTTAAAAAAATCCCAGTAAGTGTATATTTATTGCTTTGTGTGAAAGTTATAGCGTCTACAAACTATGGTATAGATAATGGAATTTACACAGCTTTTACTTTCTGACTGCCCATCACATTTCTTGAGGTGCTAAAATACCAGGATAGTACAAACACCCTCAAATGACCCCTTTTCGGAAAGTAGACACCCTAAGCTATCTGCTGAGATGCATATTGAGTCCATGAAAGATTTATTTTTTTTCCACAAGTTTCTGGAAAATGACAAAAACATTTTTTTTTTACACAAAGTTGTCATTTAAATGATTTATTTCTCGCACAAGCCATGGGTTTATGTGGAATTACACCCCAAAATACATTCTGCTACTTCTACCGAGTATGGGGATACCACGTGTGTGAGACTTTTTGGGAGCCTAGCCACATACAGGAGCCTGAAATCCAATGACCACTTTGATAGCCTAAAGGTGCGTAACTTCCTCATTACGCTTTCTCACTACCTATCACATTTTCGAAGGCCCTGAAATGCCAGGATAGCACCAAACCCCCCAAATGACCCCTTTATGGAAAGTAGACACCCCAAGAAATTTAAAAAGAGGCATTGTGAGTATTTTGCAGATCTCATTTTTTCTCACAAGATTTTGAAATCTAAAAAAAGAATAGAAAAATGTTTTTGTTTTTTTTCTTCATTTTCCAAAAACAAATGAGATCTGCGAAATACTTACCGTGCTTCTTATCAAATCCCTGGGGTGTCTACTTTCCAAAAAGGGGTCATTTGGGGGGGTTAGGTGCTATCCTGGCATTTCAGGGCCTCCAAAACTGTGATAGGTAGTCTGGAAGTGTAATGAAATAAAGCCCTTTAAAAGCCTGAAGGTGCTTATTGGATTTTGGGGTCCTGTACTTGGCTAGACTGCCAAAACGTCTCTCACATGTGGTACCCCCATACTCGGGAGAAGTAGCAGAATGTATTTTGGGGAGTAATTCCACATATACCCATGGCATGTGTGAGCAGTAAATCATTTAAGTGACAATTTTGTGGTAAAAAAATAAATTCTTCTATTGATTCAACATGCCTCTCAGCAAATAGTTTGGGGTGTCTACTTTCCAAAAAGTGGTAATTTTGGGGGGTTGGGGCATTTTATGCCTAGCATTAGAAGTTTATGCCACACATCACTCACTCTTCTAACCACCTGAAAACCAAGCCTTTTCTGACACTTTTTGTTCACATGAAAAAAAATCAGTATTTTTTGCTAGGAAGTTAATTTAAACCCCCAAACATTATATATTTTTTTTAAAGCAGCCACCTTAGTCAATACAATGGTGGATACTACAATTTTTTATGGCACATAGTACTCGCGCAGCGATTTTTCAAAAGCAAATTAAAAAAAAAAATACACCTTTTTTTTACTTTTAATGCACAAAAACACAATATATTGGCCAATTATTTGGTAAAATATAAAAGATAATGGTATGCCGAGTAAATAGATACCAAACATGACATGCTTTAAAATTGCGCATGCCCCGTGCAATGGTGACAAACTGCAAACATTTTAATATCCATAGGCAACGCTTTAAAAGCTACCATTTTAGATTTACAGAGGAAGTCTAGTGTTAGAATTACTGCCCTTGATCTGACACTCACGGCAATACCTCACATGCATGGTGCAACCGCTGTCTACATACTGGCACAGGGTCAAGGCTTGTGCACACAGGTGTGCGTGCACGGGAGGGGCTATTTTGTTGTTTTTTTTTTTAAGTTATTTTTATTTTTTTTAATTATTTTTACATTGTACCTTTTAATTTTTTTTTTTTCTATCACTTTTAATGCTATAACAGGGAATGCAAATATCCCCTATAACTTCAATGGGCATTGTCATATATTCTTTTTTGAGAAATCTGGGGTCTATCAGACTCTGAATTTCTCCTCTGCCCTTACATTATCTAATGAAACCAAAATCGGTGTGATCAGATTGTGTTGCCTTCACAGGCTAATTGAATTATAGTTACTTATATGGGATATGTAGTGTACCACTGCCATCTAGTGGCAAACATGAATGGCAGTTCTCCTCTGGATATGCACATTCTCAGACAGGAAATGACTTTTGGTTTAGGAAGTTCTTCAGCCATTTTTAGATTGCCATTCACTGTGGATGCATGTGCCTGATTCTCTCCCAAGGGGCTTGAGACATCATCACCTGTAAGTGCCTTTCTACTGTGTCATCTGTCATTTATGCTACACTAGTTATTCTATGTATACTGATATGCTGTCATTGTATTGTGTTTCAGTTTCACCTGTAAAATAAAGTTGGATTCTTTGGTGGACAACACAAGCAGTGGGCTTCTGTTTGCTGGAGATTCTGACAAGGGTTTAGCTGTCCGTTTAGAGCCACACATAGTCAGTGTTTTGAGAACGGAACAGTGAAAAGGTGGAGCGCAACAAGCCTGGAGATAGGAGTCACTGCACAGACAGAATGAGTCTAAGATCAGGAAGGCAGTATAAGGCTGAAGATCGGCCACCCGGGACACATCAAGGCAGGGAAAGCATGTCAAGTGTCCAGCAAGATGATGCACGCTCACACTCGTCTAGATCAGCAAGGTCCAGTCAGATTTCATCAGCAAGTGCCCTTTTAGCCAGAGCTCGCGCCAAAGCAGAGGCAGCTCGTGTTCAGCTAGAATTCGCTAAGAAAGAGGCCACCGTTATGAAGGAAATTGCTGAGAAAGAAGCCGCCGCTGCAGCAGCAGAGGCTGCCATTATAAAGGAAAGGGCTGAGAAAGAAGCCGCCGCTGCAGCAGCAGAGGCTGCCATTATGAAGGAAAAAGCAGAGAAGGAAAGAGCAGAGAAAGAAAAAGAAAAATCAGAACAAGATGCAAAGTTGCATATTCTTCAGCGTCAGTGTGCAGCCGCCGCAGCAGCGGCCGCAACTTATGCCGAAATGGAACGGTATGGAAGTGGGTCTATCCACGAAGGCCCATATGTGCCTGAGAAACCCCTCTCCTCAGTAGAACGCACAAGGAAGTATGAACTTTCAAGCAGCAATGCAACAAAACAGTTCCCCAATCCAGAGTCAGCTGAATTTAAACCAAGACCAGCAGAACCCCTGAGTGTACGAAAACAAACCCATGAGGCCAGCAGTACTAGAACGATTAAAAATGAATCCTTACTACAGCAATCCAAACACCAGAGTACACAAGATGTCACTAAATATCTTATCCGAAAAGAAATGGTTAATTCGGGCTTTCTCAGGTTTGATGACTGCCCTGAGAATTACTGGGCATGGAAGTCTTTTTTTCTGTATGCAGTCAAAGACTTAGACTTATCAGCAGCCGAGATGCTGGATCTGATGATAAAATGGCTTGGGACAGAGTCAGCAGAACATGCAAGAAGGATGCGCAGAATACATATATTTAATCCTCCAGCAGGACTTGATATGGCCTGGCAAAGGCTAGAGGAAAGATATGGATCACCAGAGGCAATTGAAGGTGCTCTAATGAAAAGACTTCCGAGTCTTTCCCCAAGCTAAACAGCAAAGACAACTTGAAACTGCAAGAGCTGGGTGATATTCTTTGGGATGTCCAGTGTGCCAAAAAAGAAGGCTATCTAAGAGGACTTGCACATTTAGATACTGCCAGCGGTACTAAGCCAATAGTGGAGAAACTACCTCACAACCTGCAAGAAAAATGGGTGAGTGTTGGAGCCAAATACAAAGAAGAACATGATGTCCCCTTCCCCCCTTTCTTTGTGTTTTCTAGATTTGTACAGCAGCAAGCAAAGATCCGGTTGGATCCCAGCTTTTCCTTCATCACCAGCAGTCAACTGCCAAAGGTAGAAAAGCCACTTAGATCCTACAATAGGACTTCAGTGATCGCCCACAAGACAACGGTTCCCTCTGAGGACCCAGGCTGTCCAAGCAGCTACAAGGTAAACACCTTTGAAGGTCCTGACAGACTTTGCCCACTTCATAAAAAGCCCCATCCTCTAAACAAGTGCAAAGGGTTCAAAAGTAAACCCATCAAGGAAAGGATAGCCTTTCTTAGATAAAACGGCATCTGCTTCAAGTGTTGTGGATCCACTAAGCATGTAGCAAAAGACTGCAAAATACAAGCGGATTGTTCAGAATGTGGCAGTAACAGACACATCACAGCTTTACACCCTGATACATTGCATCAACCACTAGAGGACTTTGCCCACTTCATAAAAAGCCCCATCCTCTAAACAAGTGCAAAGGGTTCAAAAGTAAACCCATCAAGGAAAGGATAGCCTTTCTTAGATAAAACGGCATCTGCTTCAAGTGTTGTGGATCCACTAAGCATGTAGCAAAAGACTGCAAAATACAAGCGGATTGTTCAGAATGTGGCAGTAACAGACACATCACAGCTTTACACCCTGATACATTGCATCAACCACTAGAGGTCGCTGAAGAGCTGAAAGATGAGGGCAGGGAGCAAAAGGATAATTCAGCTACCCCAGTAATGTCCAAATGCACTGAAATCTGTGGCGACAGTACAAGTCCACGCTCATGTGCCAAGATCTGCCTAGCAACAGTGTACCCCACAGGGAAAAAGGAGAAGCTAGTTAAGATGTATGTAGTTCTGGATGAACAGAGTAACAGGTCACTGGCAAGGTCAGACTTTTTCGATGCCTTCAACATTACATCAAGTGCTATCCCATACACCCTAAAGACATGTGCAGGAATGATAGAAACTTCAGGAAGAAGAGCTACTGACTTTACTATTGAGTCTCTTGACAAGAGAGTCCGTCTCTCACATCCCATTTTGATAGAGTGTGATATGATACCGGATGATAAAACAGAGATCCCTTCACCAGAAGTAGCCCATCATCATCCTCATCTCAATTCAATATCTCACCTTATTCCAGCTATCCAGACAGATGCCTCTATTCTTCTACTTCTTGGGAGAGACATTCTACAAGTACATAAGGTACGCCAACAAATTAATGGGCCCTTTAATGCCCCCTATGCCCAAAGACTTGACCTAGGGTGGGTCATAGTAGGAGAAGTTTGTCTAGGAACAGTACATCGGCCTGACAGTGTCAATACTTTAAAGACATCTGTGCTATTTAATGGGCGCACATCCCTTCTAAGTCCATGCCAAAACGGCTTTGTTGTGAAGGAAACCCTTAACATCCCAAAACTATACTGTGACTTTCCTTCTAGTTACAATAGAGACATTAGTAGTGGCATGGAGTCTGACACTTTAGGGAACTCAGTATTCCAGAGAACAAAAGATGACGACAAACAAGCAATGTCTATAGATGATTGAGCTTTTCTCCATATCATGGATAAAGAGACTTTCCAAGATGAAAACAACAATTGGGTAGCTCCCTTACCCTTTCGCACACCAAGGTGTTATTTACCCAGTAACAGAGAGTGGCCATGAAGCGCCTGAACACACTATGTAAAACCTTGCAAAGAAAGCCTGAAGTGAAAAAAGACTTTACAGAATTCATCAAAAGGATGCTTGATAATAATCATGCTGAAGTAGCACCGTCACTGGATGAAGGTAAAGAACACTGGTATCTGCCAATGTTTGGCGTTTACCATCCACACAAGCCAGACCAAATAAGAGTTGTGTTCGATTCCAGTGCTCAACATGGAGGTGTTTCAATGAATGATGTACTACTGAGTGGCTCAGATCTAAATAACACACTTCTGGGTGTTCTCTTATGCTTCAGGAAAGAGCCTATTGCTTTCACAGGTGATGTGCAACAGATGTTTTATTGTGAATTCTTATACTGTACCGCGCTCCAATATTATCAACCTTTTGTGATTAACCTTTTTTGGTTGTGTGAATTTCTTAATATACCACCTATAATCCAATCATTACTTACTTCTATGGTGCTTAAATATACAATTAACATAAATTAATTTATAAATATGAATTAGAAAATTATATGTGATTATAACAAATATTAATAAAAAATTAATGAAAAATTGGAATGTCAATTCTATGTGAATAAAATAATAAAAAATTAATAAAACATTAAAAAAAAAAAAAAAAAAAAGGGAAATGTCAATTATTTTCTTTGAATTTGAGATGGTGTTGTTATTCAATTTAGTTAATGTGATAAGTCTGTGTTGGCAGCTTGAACCTCTCCCTCGTCTCCTCTCCTCTCTTTGTGCTTTCTTCACTGGCTGCTTTGTTTATTCCTCCATATACGGAACATGCAGAGAAGGGAAAAGAAACATAGTGTCTTATCCGGGATATAAGTGATTTATTGCTCTTTGATCTCCCACTCACATTGTGTAAATGTAAATAACGCTTTGAATACAATGTAACAAGATCCTGCTTCAGACAGCCTGGCTGATGTGTTTGCTTGCAGTAAATATACTCGCCGTTCCTCTGTGGATGCGTGATAACGTCACCGCCCCTCCCCTACGCGTTACGCTACAGGGACTCGTAGCTTCCTCTGGGGGATGTGGATGGGGAGGAAGCTACGAGTCCCTGTAGCGTAACGCGTAGGGGAGGGGCGGTGACGTTATCACGCATCCACAGAGGAACGGCGAGTATATTTACTGCAAGCAAACACATCAGCCAGGCTGTCTGAAGCAGGATCTTGTTACATTGTATTCAAAGCGTTATTTACATTTACACAATGTGAGTGGGAGATCAAAGAGCAATAAATCACTTATATCCCGGATAAGACACTATGTTTCTTTTCCCTTCTCTGCATGTTCCGTATATGGAGGAATAAACAAAGCAGCCAGTGAAGAAAGCACAAAGAGAGGAGAGGAGACGAGGGAGAGGTTCAAGCTGCCAACACAGACTTATCACATTAACTAAATTGAATAACAACACCATCTCAAATTCAAAGAAAATAATTGACATTTCCCTTTTTTTTTTTTTTTTTTTTTTTTGTTTTATTAATTTTTTATTATTTTATTCACATAGAATTGACATTCCAATTTTTCATTAATTTTTTATTAATATTTGTTATAATCACATATAATTTTCTAATTCATATTTATAAATTAATTTATGTTAATTGTATATTTAAGCACCATAGAAGTAAGTAATGATTGGATTATAGGTGGTATATTAAAAAATTCACACAACCAAAAAAGGTTAATCACAAAAGGTTGATAATATTGGAGCGCGGTACAGTATAAGAATTCATAGTTTAATTTCATACACCTAGAGAGGGTGTAATTAGTGCCTGGCGATCCAATATTTAATTAATATTCACTTAAGCACACAATTAACACTAATAATAGAGTAAGTTAACTCCTGGTGGCTCACAAATAACTATTCTACTAAGATGTTTTATTGTTTCCTAGTGAGAGAGGACCATCGTGACTACCTGCGTTTCCTGTGGTACAAGGATAACGACATAGCTAAAGAGGTGGCAGAGTACAGAATGAGAGTACATGTTTTTGGTAACAGCCCGTCTCCTACTGTTGCCATATACTGCATGCGCAAAGCTGCCCAGAAAGGTGCAGAATGTTATGGTCAAGATGCCAAACACTTTGTGATGAGACATTTCTATGTGGACGATGGACTTGCTTCAGCTAACACACCTGAAGGAGCAGTCGACATTCTCAACAAAGCAAAACAGATGCTGGCGGAGTCTAACCTGTGACTACATAAGATTGCCTCTAACAGCAAACAAGTCATGGAAGCTTTCACAGCAGAAGATAGAGCTAAAGATCTCAAAGACCTGTGCCTGGGAACAGACACCCTTCCTCTACAGAAGAGTTTAGGCCTAAGCTGGGATCTAGATAAAGACTGCTTTGTGTTTCAGGTTTCTTTAGCAGAAAAGCCATTCACAAGAAGAGGGCTCCTATCCACTGTGAACAGTCTCTATGATCCTCTCAGGTTTGTAGCACCAGTCACCATAAATGGTAAGGCCTTAGTTCGTGAACTGTCAAGTGGAGAAAGTGAGTGGGATGCCTTACTTCCACAAGAAAGACTCCATGAGTGGGTCCAATGGACAGTCTTTACAAGCTTTACAATGTCTTCAAATATCCAGATGTTATGTTCCTGTTTCTTTGTCACAGGCCTGCAAGAGGGAACTGTACATCTTTTCAGATGCCTCTGTTATAGCGATAGGTGCAGTCGCTTACTTGAAGGTAAGCGATGCAGGAAATGTCTGTCATGTTGGATTCGTAATGGGAAAATCCAAACTGAGCCCTAGGCCGGCACATACAATTCCATGCCTAGAGTTATGTGCAGCTGTACTAGCGGTTGAACTGTATGAGCTAGTGAGAGACGAGATAGACCTCAGTCTAGATGCTGTGAAATTCTTTACAGACAGTAAAACAGTTTTAGGCTATATCTGCAACATTTCAAAGAGATTCTTCTTGTATATCTCCAATCGGGTGACTAGGATCAGACAAACAACCGGTCCAGAGCAATGGTTCTATGTACCCTCAGAACAAAATCCTGCAGATTATGCTACCAGGCCTACACAGATAGCTTGCCTTCAGAACTCTATATGGTTCTCAGGTCCACCTTTTCTGTATCAGACAGCTGTAGATAATCCTGATGACAACAATGTTTATCCTTTAGTGGATCCTGAAGCTGATTCTGAAATTAGGTCAGAAGTAGTAAACTTCAGTACTAAAGCCTTTGACACCAGACTACGGCCGCATTGTTTCGAAAGATTTTCCAACTGGAAGAGACTAAGCAGGGTTATAGCAAAATTAATTCATGTTGCCAAAAGCTTCCAGAAGAAAACCAATGATGATCAACCCGGAAGCTGGGGAGTTTACCATGAAAGAGTCAGTTAAGAAGAACTTTCACAGGCCAAAACAGTTATAATTCCTTCTGTACAACACGCATGTTTCAGACAAGAATATGACTGTATTGAACAACAAAAGACACTTCCAAAACAAAGCCGTCTTACAAAACTGAGTCCCTTTGTAGATCAAGATGGACTATTGAGAGTAGGTGGCCGTTTATCCTTTGCCACGCTGTCAGATGAGGAGAAGCATCCTGTCATCATTCCTCATGATCACCACATTGCTACATTGATCATAAGCTATTATCACAACCAGATAGTTCACCAAGGGCACCACATAACAGAAGGTGCAATCAGAGCTGCAGGTTTCTGGATTCTTGGTGGAAAACGTCTAGTGTCTGCAATCATTCACAAATGTGTCGTGTGCCGTAAGCTCAGAGGGAGATTGGAAAGCCAAAAGATGGCAGAGTTGCCTAAAGATAGTCAATCCTGAACCTCCCTTCACTAGTGTGGGTGTTGATGTGTTTGGCCCCTGGGCAGTTGTAACACGACGAACTAGAGGAGGCAGTGCTGACAGCAAACGTTGGGCTGTTCTTTTCACATGTCTTTCTACAAGAGCAGTGCATATAGAATTGGTTGAGTCCATGTCAGCATCCAGTTTCATCAATGCTCGAAGAAGATTCTTTTCTGTTCGTGGTCCAGCTAAGTTGATTCGCTCTGATAGAGGTACTAACTTTGTAGGAGCATGCAAAGAGCTGCATAAATGCTCAAATGATGCAGAACTTCTAGACTATCTTCAAGACAAAGGATGCCCATGGATCTTTAACACTCCACACTCATCTCACATGGGAGGTGCTTGGGAGAGATTAATAGGTATAGCTAGGTGCATTTTAGATGCAATGTTACTCCAAGCTAAACCTACTCGTTTGACTCATGAGACTTAGGGTACTTTCATGGCAGAAGTTATGGCTATCATTAATGCAAGACCTTTGGTACCACTATCTACAGATCCTGATAATCTTACAGTTCTTATGCCTGCCATGCTCTTGACCCAAAAGGTAGACTCTTTATCGGCCCCTTATGGGGACTTTAGTACAACAGAACTTCATGTAAAGCAATGGAAACAAGTCCAATGCCTGGCTGATATGTTTTGGAAGAGATGGAGGAGAGAATACCTGTGTACCTTACAAAGTCGCAAGAAATGGACTGAGACCAGTCCCAACGTCAAAGATGGTAATGTCAGAAAGGTTGAAGTCAAAGTGACGAAACAAGGGACTGCTAAAGTGTATACTAGACCAGTTTCAGATGTCATTGTTCTCCTTTGAATAGCATTTCTGTTGTGTAGCTGGCACAATACATAGCAGAGAGCTCCTCACGGATAGCGTTCAGGCGAGACATTTGCCATTGAGTTAAATTCCATCCTGTGGATTACAATTGGGGTTGGAGATAGTTTGGCCTTGGGCGGCTTCTCCAATCCGAAGATGGGTTTATGGAATAAACTATTTCTTCATGTGGGCTATCAGCTTGAAGTACCATAGCCAAAAGACCCTGATATGTTGTGGACTCATGTTTTAGTTTATGTTACCAATCTAGGCCGGAATGTATTTTCTTATTATGTGTTTTCCCTGTACAGTAGCTATGTATAGGTAGTGATATAATATATCAGGCAAGGAGTGTGTTGCCTTCACAGGCTAGTTGAATTATAGTTACTTATATGGGATATGTAGTGTACCACTGCCATCTAGTGGCAAACATGAATGGCAGTTCTCCTCTGGATATGTACATTCTCAGACAGGAAATGACTTTTGGTTTAGGAAGTTCTTCAGCCATTTTTAGATTGCCATTCACTGTGGATGCATGTGCCTGATTCTCTCCCAAGGGGCTTGAGACATCATCACCTGTAAGTGCCTTTCTACTGTGTCGTCTGTCATTTATGCTACACTAGGTATTCTATGTATACTGATATGCTGTCATTGTATTGTGTTTCAGTTTCACCTGTAAAATAAAGTTGGATTCTTTGGTGGACAACACAAGCAGTGGGCTTCTGTTTGCTGGAGATTCTGACAAGGGTTTAGCTGTCCGTTTAGAGCCACACATAGTCAGTGTTTTGAGAACGGAACACAGATGCTTTCCCAATCTACAAATGGCACTGTTTATATCCTGCGAAACTGAAGTGATGAAATGCTCGTAGCTTCCGAATTCTTAGATTATAGAGATGATTGGCACCACTCTGGTCTCCAATCAGCTCTATGGTCAGCTGGCAGAAACACCGGCTGCATTCTCAGGTTCCCCCGATGGCACGAGACTGCCCAAGAAGGCCGTGGAAGGCAGCGGGGGAGGGGGGCATCATCTCCCGCTGCTTGTAAAAGCAATCCTGCAGCTAATTAGCCACTAGGATTGCTTTTATATGAAAGCCGATCGCCGGCTGAAAAACGATACCAGGATGATGCCTGCAGCTGTAGACATCATCCTGGTATAACCATTTAAAGTCCAGTGATGTACCAGTACATCGCTGATCCTTGTTGGGTGTATATGCTGTGTTCTTTTATTTTTTTTTTTTGTATGCAGCCTGTGGACTGAATGAGAAGAAATGTCTGCCAGAAAAAGTGTTTGGTATGCCCACCATTAGAATATACCGCCCTGCATCCACCCACTTCTATTGGTGGGCACACATTAGGTCACACTTTGCCACAAGTGCCAGTTCCAAGATTGAACAAATGTCTTAATAGTGGCACGCTTGAATAAAAATTGTCCAAGTGATAACCCTTATGGAAAAAGGATGAGACCAAGTCCCAAACTATCTTGCCACTGCTCCCCATGTAGTCTGGGCATCCAGGGGGCTCCACATGACTATCTTTTCCCTCATAAATCCGAAACTTATAAGTATAGCCTGTTGTCCTCTCACAGGTCTTCTACATCTTGACCCCATATCTGGCAAGCTTGCAGGGGAGAAATTGTTTGAATTCAAGGTGGCCAGAAAAATTAATGAGGGACTCAACACAGATGTTTTGCTGGGGAGTATAGACATCTGCAAATTTATGGTTAAGGTGATTTGTGAGGGGCTGAATTTTGTGGAGCCGGTCAAATTCAGGGTTACCCCAAGGATGGCAGAGTGTATTGTCACTGAAATGCATAAAACACATAATACTCTCATATCTATGCCTGGCCATGGCAGCAGAGAACATGGGCATATGATCAATCAGGTCTGTGGACCAATACAACCACAATTCATTTCTTTTAGTAATGCCCATGTTGAGGATTAGGCCCCAAAAAAATGTAAATTCGGAAACCGTAATGAGTTTCCCTTTCGAATGGTCTGGCAAGGTTTGAATTTGGGTTGGCGGCGATAAATTGTTGTGCATATAAATTGCTTTGATCCACAATCAACGCATACAGATATTCTGTGAAAAACAGCTCCAAAAATCAAGGAGGTATGTGAAAGACCAAGATGTACTAGACCGCTGGTGTCACCAGTTCACCAAAAGGTAGAGCGGCACTAGTACTGGCACTCTGCCTCATATGAGAGTCGTCAAAATTTACCGGCAAGTGCTAACAGAGATCAGGCCTGATTCTGCGAACACTGCGGTTTTGTGTGCAATGTATCAAGTGACAGTGACCTACTGACACTGCACTTGCTGGGGGAGAAGGGGGGGGTAAGCGTAGGGGCTAAACACAGGTGCTGGCAGGTGCCGGGGCTGATCCCACTAACGCTGCGTTTTTGGGGACGCTATACTAATGTGAACGCTGGTATAGTGCTGATCTGCTCAAAGATATTTACCTGTTCAGACACTATACTAGCAATGGAGGTTTATTGTGCATGAGTGTGTTCCTGGCAATCAAGGGGTTAAATGTGATGACTGGTGTACTGATGGGCAATATGACGCTATCTGGGAGGAGAGTGAAAACCACAGGAGCGCGAATCACTTATATATATTTTTTTATTTATATATTTTGCGCACCCATGCCGCCCTGTAGCAGTATTTCTGCTATAGGGCGGTCAGGAAGCGGTTACAGAAGCAGTTTGTGTTATGTTGCTGTGTTACTTTACCTGATAATTGCGCGGTCATGCAACACTGCACCCAAATTAAATTTACATCCTTTTTTCCCACAAATTGAGCTTTCTTTTGGTGGTATTTGATCGCCTGTGCGTTTTTTATTTTTTGCGCTATAAAAAAAAGGCTGACAATTTTGAGAAACAATATTTTGGACATTTTGCTATAAAACATGTCCAGTAAAAAAATGTAAAATCTAATTTAGTCATAAATTTAGACCAAAATGTATTCTGTGACATGTCTTTGCAAAAAAAATCCCAATACGTGTAAATTAGTTGGTTTACGTGAAAGTTATAGTGTCTACAAATGGCGGGAAAGATACTGGGATTTTTTGTTTATTATACTAATAATGGCGGCGATCAGCGACTTATGGCGGTGATCAGCGATTTATGACAGTGATCATCGACTTATGGTGGGACTGCGGTGGACATTTTGACACTGGGGGGAACGGACTTGGGGTCACTGACATCCCCAGTGACACCAATACAGTGATCAGTGCAAAAAAAAAAACACTGACACTGTACTAATGGCACTGGGGAGGAAGAGGTTAACATTTTTTAGGTAATGAAAGGATTAACTGTGTGAGGGGAGTGTTTTACTAGGGGGCGGGGGTGTGTGCTTCACGGGAACACGCTGATCCCGAGATAAACTCTTCTCTCAGGATCAGCGTGTGCTCGGAACTGACAGATAGCAGAGCTGCAGTGTAAACACTGCAGCCGTGCTCTCTGTCAGTGATTGCAAGTAATCACCGGGACCCGGTGGGTAATGACTGGCCGGGACCCAGTGATGGACACCCGCTGCCGCGATCGGCGGGACAAGTAGGGCGGGGACGCGACTCGCGCGCACCCCCTACCTGTTTTGCAGAGCGCCGTTAAAAAACGGCGCAGAGGTGCCGCCCTGCCGCAGTAAAAACACTGTGGCTGGTCGGCAACCAGTTAATACAATAAACATACTTTTAAAGGTAATGCACAAGGCCGGTGTGCCCTCTGTTTTGTTTTTCTCTATTAGTACTTTTGGACTCCCCGGTTCTTTGAGGGCAGCAAGGCGTGCATATTCCAAGGTATTCACTGTGTGATCCCTAAGACCTAGAGTCCATCCCTAAGCGCAGGAGTATTTGGGTTTTCCACTTTCACATCACTGTGTCCCTTGGACACAGCCCTTCCCCACTGAAGGTAAAGAGCCAATGAAATTGACAGGTCACAGCCGATCATAAAGTCAGTGCAGCCCATCAGTGCATCCCCATCAGTGCATCTGTCAGTGCACAGCCCATCAATGGACCTGTCAGTGCAGTCCATCCGGGGACCTGTCAGTGCAGTCCATCAGTGTACCTGTCAGTACAGCCCATCAGTGCTTCCATTATTGTTCCTGTCAGTGCATTCATCAGTGCAGCCCATTGGTGTACCTGTCACCACAGCTATCAGTGCAGCCTAATCAGTGTACTTGTCACTGAGTCGACACAACTGCTGCCTATCAGCAGTGTACCCCTCATACAGCCACACTCACCAGCGCCACAAAAAATATTTTACTAGTGAGGAGGCGCTCAAAATCATCAGCATGTTGGATGCGAGCAGCGGGGAGCTCTCACCATCCAATTCTGATTCTGAATACAAGCCAGTAGAAAGTAATGGGTCAGTGACCAAATCGGAGGATGAAGCAGTCCCTCCTAAAAGGATACGATGCTCTGCACAGCAGGCAACCATAAGCAGTGTCATAAACCCCAATGGTCAATCAGCAGGCACCAATGGCGCTAAACCCCAGGATGAAAGGCCCAGTACCAGTACTGGAATATCCCGCCAGACCCCAAGAATTGGGACCCAAACATATCTTCCTGATGCCCTGGAAACCCTTTATGGCTGTCTTCCAGCTCAGGATCAGCTTCAATCCCCTTTTTTCACCACACAGCCAGGTACTGAAAATTTTTCTGAAATTGATTTTTTTTATTTGTTTTTCTCTGCCAATTTACTTCAATCCATTGTGGACCAGACAAACCATTTTGCTCAGCAATATATTGATAACAATCCCAGTACATCCTATGCCCATCCTAATCTATGGAGATGTCTCACATAGGAGGAGTTAAAATTGTTTTTGAGCCTTACATTTAACATGGGGCTTACAAAAAAAAAAACTTGCGTGCCTACTGGACAACCAACCCCATCCATCATATTCCCATTTATTCTGCTGTCCAGGTCACGCTGTGATCTGATCATGCAATTCCTGCAAGTCACAGTGCCCTCCCCGAGATCATCCAAAATATGACAAACTACAAAATCTGCCTCCAAATAAATTCTTTTGTTAAGAGATTTGCAGAACTTTGTCCCTGAGCAACACATCTGTGTGTTTGAATCCCTTGTCCACTTCACTGGCCGGCTGGGATCCAAGCAATACATTCCCAGTAAAGGGGCCAGGTATGGATTGAAGATGAACAAGCTCTGTGAAAGAGCTACAGAATATGTGCATGCCTTCTGCATGTACATAGGCAAAGACTCCCAGCTCCAGCCCCCTGAGTGCCCAACCTACATTGGCACAAGTGGCAAAAATGTCTGGAAACTGGCATTCCCACTGTTCCAAAAAGTTTGTCATACGTACCTTGATTATTATACCAGTCTGCCCCTTTCCCAGCATCTGTAACGTGAGAAAACCTTAGCCTGTGGTACCACTCAAAAAAACAGAGAGATCTTCCCACAAAGTTTAGTAACCACAAGGCTACAAAAGTAAGAATCCGCAAGTCTGAGAAACGAGGAAGTGTTGGCCATGAATGAGGGATAAGAGAGATGTTTACATCCTGTCCACTATCCACAGTGACACCTCAGTGAAAATTCACAGAAGACGCAGACCCATCCAAAAACCTGAATGTATCCACGATTTATAATCGGTTCACGGGGGGGGGGGGTGTATTTAAAAGATCAGATGCTACAGCCCTATTTGTCAACATGAAAGTCCCTCTTCTAGTATAAAAAAGTTGCACTTTATTTTTGCCATTTGGCCATTTACAATGCATTTGTCATCTATCAAAAGTCAACAGAAAGACCCACCACCTTCCTCAAATATGTAGAATAAATTATCACTGCCCTGATCTACCAGCAAGGATCCCTCCCAGAAAACATTCGCTCTGATTGTGTGAGCAGACTTCATGAGCAACATTTTCCAGAAAACATTCCACCCCCAGAATCAGGAAGAAGATGCCAAAAAAAATGTTGAGTATGCAGCAGAAGAGGAGTTAAGAGAGACACCCATTGTCCCCAATGTCCCTCCCAACCGGGCCAATCGGAGACTGCTTCCGACATTATCACACGTCACTAAAATATTAGTTCCCCTTTATTGTTATAAAAAAAAAGTTTTCATTTTCTTTCCACATTTTTCAAACACTTGTGAAAAAAAATTACATTTTTAAAAGACTAATTTTGCCTTATAGAATATACGTTGGGGTGTTTTATTTCCAAAATGGGGTCATTTTGTGGGTAATTGCATTGTCCTGGTGCTCCAGGGCCTTCACAAATGTGATAGGTAGTCAGGAAATTAAAAGTGTAATTTATGCCCCTGTATGTGTCCGGGCTGTGTAAAAGTCTCACACATGTGGTATCGCCAAACTCAGGACAAGCAGCAGAATGTATTTTGGGGTGTAACTCTTGGTATGTACATGCTATATGTTAGAAATATCGTATACATTGACAATTTTGTGTAAAAAAAAAAATGCAAAAATGGAAAACAAATTTCCATGTGGGCTAACTTATGTTGGACGCACAGTGGCTAAGTGGTTAGCACTTCCGGCTGGCAGTACTAGGGTCGTTGGTCTGAATCCCAACCACGGCACCACCTGCCTGGAGTTTGCATGTTCTGCCTGTGTTTCCTCCGGGTACTCCGGTTTCCTTCCACACTCCAAAGACATGCTGGCAGGTTAATTGGCTCCTGTCTAAATTGGCCCTAGTATGTGTATGTATGAATGTGAGTTAGGGACCTTAGATTGTACACCCCTTGAGGGTTAGGGACTGATGTGAATGTACAATATATATGTAAAAATCTGCGTAAATTAACGGCGCTATATAAGTACCTGAAATAAATAATAATAAGCACCCCTTGAAAGCAAGAATAGCAGAACACATGAAAAATATTAGGAAAGAATATAATTATCACAGTGTATATCTGATCATTTCTTGCGTTATCATGCAAGAGATCCATCCAAACTGTTGTTTTGGGGGAGAGATCGAGTTGTTCCCTCTTGGATCCCTCCAATAGAGTGAGGGACTGCTCCAAGAGGGAAACTAAGTGGATTTACATCCTACACTCTTTAGCACCAGGTGGCCTTAATATTGAGCTGGATATCGCTTTATTAGTGATCTTTAAAGATGAGACTATGGGAATCATACCTCGGTCTATTTTAATATTTTTATTTATTGTATTTATTTTTATTTTAGTTTCCTTCCAATTAAAGGGGCACCCTCTCTCATTCGGTCAGGGGGATGTTTGCGGGAATTTGCGGAAGTATAGCAGGGGGAGATGGCAGACAATTGTACAATTGTTCACAGCTACAGGTTGGAATTATACAGTTGCCCTCCTCATTTTCTGCTTTCAAATGTTTCTATGAATCTGCAAAAAAGATTGTTGATTGCTGCAGGCTCTCATTCACCTTTTTTCTTAAGGAGTGATTGTACTAATTCCAGAGAATTAAAAGTTTCACAAGCTATTTTATTGGTTCCAAAGCCAAATGTCGATGTTAATCCTATAATGGATCTGAAGTCCCTCAAGAAGTTTCTCTATGTACAAAGGTTTCAGATTAAGTCAGTGTGCACAGTAGTGGCCTTGCTCCAACTAAATTTCCTGGTGTCATTGGACAAAAAGGATGCTTATGGTTTTAAGTTCTTATGGTTTTCAATGGAGGACCAGCATTTTCAGTGTGTGTGGTCCTGCCATTCAACCTTTCACAACACCCTGAGTTTTTACAAAGGCGATGGCTCCAATTCTAGGCATCTCAATCACCCAGGAGGTACTTGCCCTGGGATACCTGGGCAATCTTCTGCTCAGGGAACAGTCGTTTTATCTTCTGGAGCACAGCGTATCTCACACAGTATGTTCTCTGGAGAGGTTTGGCTGGGTTCTCAATCTCCAGAACTTGGTGTCAGCTCAGTAATTGGAAAATCCAGGCCTGCTTCTGGAAACAGTCTAGGTGAAGGTGATTCTTCTTCCAGAAAACTGCCTTTCTTGTAGAAATCAGGTGGTGTTTCTCAGAAAATCAGGTGGCGTCTCTGTATGAGAGTAGAGGGAAAGATAGTTGCCTCATTCGAGCCAGTTCCCTTTTCTCAGTTCCATTCTAGGCCTTTACAGCAGAATTTTCTGTTGCGATGGAACAGGACTTGTTGAACTATCTGATGTCCCTTTGTCCCAATACGCTATGGTCTGTAGACTGGTGGATGTCTCCCCTAAGGTTGGAAACAGAGAAATCTTTTCTTCACCTTTCTTGGAAAGTAGTGACAATGGGCATCTGCCTAACAGGTAGTGGAGACGTTCTAGATCACTTTTCAATTTAAGGAACATGGTCTTCATGGGAAAGATTGTTACCTATGAATATTATGAATACCTCTGCAATTCACCTGGTTCTCTTGCATTGGCCGAACCAATTACAGGTCCTTCCCATAAGGGGACAGTCAGTCAATGCCACGGCCGAGGCATAAATCAATCATCAAGGGGGTACCAGAAGCTAAGCAGCCCAAGAAGAGGTTGATTTTGTCCTGGCTTAGGCAGAGCTATATGTCCCCGCTCCATCTATGATCCATATCCCAGAGATAAAGAATTGACAGCTGGATTTCCAAAAAATAGAAAAAAACCTCCTGCGCTGAAATGGAATCCTACTCACAAAAAAGCTGCTGACACTAACCTTATACCCAATAAGTGAATACTCAATAAAATAAAACATTGTAGCGCTAATATTACTAAAAAGTATTATGTAAATCGGTGATTACAAAACACAAAATTAGTTAAATAAACATCCCCTAAATATAAACATCGGGGAAAAAACAACACACACATTTATAGCTAATAGTGTCATGCGTGAATCCCTCATAAGGGAATATCCAGTGCATAGGGTGACAAATACAACCCTAAATCAATACTGTGAAAAAAACACAATAGTGCACAATATTAGTGAACAAATAATCAATTCCAAAGTCTGAAAAAATAATTGCGATGCTTAACCGTTTCAATACCGTGCAATTTTACACCTTCCTGCCCAGGCCAGTTTTCAGGTTTCAGCGCTCTCACACTTTGAATGACAATTGCGCGGTCATACAACATTGTACCCAAACTAAAATTTGATCATTTTCTTCACACAACTAGAGCTTTCTTTTGGTGGTATTTAATCACCGCTGGGGTTTTTATTTTTTGCTAAATTAACAAAAAAAGACCAAAAATTTTGAAAAAAAAACACATTTTTCTTTGTTTCTGTTATAAAAGTTTACAAATAAATAATTGTTCTTCATAAATTTAGGCCGAGATGTATTCTGCTACATGTCTTTGGTGAAAATAACCCAAATTAGGATGTATTTTTTAGTTTGTAGGAAAGTTATAGAGTTCACAAACTATGGGATATATCTGAATATTGATCAATCCTGAAGTACTGACAGCCAATCTAATATCTTGAGGTCCAAGAATGTCAGAATAGTACAGATATCCCCAAATGACCCCTTTTTGCAGAGTAGACAGTCCGACGTACTTCATAAGAGGCATGGCGAGTTTTTTGAAGTTGTATTTTTTTGTCATAATTTTTCGGAAAATGAAAAAATTAAAAAAATTATTTTCACTATTTTTTTTTTTTACATACTGTCACCAGTGCAGTACAGCGTCATCATATAACTGGCATGGCGGTGAACAGCGACACTGACTGGTGACAGTATGAAAAAAAAATATTTTTTTTTATTTTTTTTTTTTTTTTTTTATTATATTTAATTTTTTATTACATTTTTTTTTTTTTAAAGATTTTTTTTCATATTTTACTATGACCAAAATAGTACAATGTTACCATAGTAACACTGTACTACTTTGGGGAAGTGATCAGTATTTTTTTTTTTTTTTTTTTTTTTTACACAATTTGCTTATAGCAAAGAATTACTTTGCTATAAGCAAGCATTTACCTGAATGAAATCGATTCATTCAGCTTTTTTTTTTTTTTTTTTGTGCTTAGCTGTGATTTGGTCACAGCTAATCACATGACATGTGCATGTGATTAGCTGTGACCATTCACAGCTAGGCACTAGTGTACAATGGATGGCATCATGAATGAAGCCATCCATTGTATACAACTGTCATGTGACCTGCTGTGATTGGTCACAGCAGGTCACATGGTACCGGCAACGGGAGCCGGTACTCGGATCTGTCATCGGCCGTGTCCGAGGTGCACGGGCGGTGACAGATCGCACTGCTGCGTCGCTCTGCAACCGTGCAAACCGCGCATGTGCGGGAGCACGCCAAATGGCATGCACCCGGAAAGCTGCAGCGCTTTTCAAGCCGCCAAACGGCCATTGGCCGGGCGGCAAATGGTTAAGGTGGTCCTCCCACTTCACTCTTCATGCAAAATATCGTGCAGTGTACGTGATTCACACGTGTCAATCCTTCAACATCCAAAATGCCCCCTCACCTCCTTACTTAGACCCCACAGGGCCAGCACGCTTTGAGGATCAAGGTGATCCTGTAAGAATAAATTCCTCTCAGGCTTTCCCCTCACTGTTGGTAAACGTCTCCAGCCTTCACCAGATTAGCAGCCAGCTCCTCCCAGGGTCATAATGAAACACAAGCAGAGACCCTCCATAGTGGAACCAGTTTTAATAGATAAATATCCAGATAAAAAGTATTTCACTCACATTACAGCAAAAAAGTCTCTTCCTCCAGCTTTCTACCTCATGCTATGGGTGTACTGCATGGGTGATCGAACAGGGTGATCCAATATGGCCCCCACGCCGGAAGTGACGTCACCACGTTTAGTGGAAGCTTCTCCACACGTACCGACACATTGCGTCACGTTCAACACGTGACTTCCTCAGGGTCGGATACACATCTTGGTAAGCCACTAACTATGCATGACCTGCACACGGTCACTGCAGATATTAAAGACACAATCTCAGCTGCTATCTCAGACCTTTGCTTCGATATATGTTTCGTGTACAGGAATGCAGACAACACAAGCTGCTGGTGTGAGGAATCATGTTGTACAACAGAACTGCATCCAGGTCAGCATAGAACAGGAAACTGAAAGTATAAGGCAATGCAATATTACCATATGCAAGTAGGATCACAGTATTTGCATAATAACTCTATAACATCTCCTTTTTTTACATTCAATTCAAACCTTGTAAACAAACTAAAACTGATGCTGAACAGTCTTGAACATGGCATACTGTGTTACTGGTAGATACGCTACAGATTGAGTCTGTCTGGTGGTCTTGAAACTCGACCACTACGCAAGACCACAGGGAAGTTGCCTGGGGAAATCCGTTCAGCTCCAGAAGGTGTTAAGGAGCTACCCTCTTTCCTGGCTGGTGTGTTTGGCAAAGAAGAACTTGACAGGATATGTGGCTGCATTATGTCATCCTCATTGTATCCCGATATGACAGCAGAGTTCTCTCTGCTTTGAGTATATGGTCCAGTAGGACTCGGGGCATTGAGCACCTCAGGAGGATCATGTTCAGGATGCTCATAGGTTTGTGTGATGAATCGTTCTGCCCTTCGCAGGTCCACTCGATTGCGGCGGTAAAGACTGCCTTCTACATCCACAAGATATGATCGAGGAGCAACACTCTGAACACAGGAACCCAGTCTCCAGCGACCGGTCCTGTCACCTGGAAGCGGCTTCATACGGATTGGCTCCCCAATTCTTAGTTTAGGTACGTCTTTAGCAGACACATCGTATGACAGTTTGGCAATCTGTTTCCTCCGCTGCAGTTTCGCCGGGACACCTGTAACCACACAAGGATCAAGTAATTTGTTGGCCACAGGCAATGAAGTCTTCAGTCTCCTAGACATCAAGCGCTGTGCAGGACTACTGTCTATGACTTCAGATGGGGTGTTCCTCCAATGTTGAATGGCCTTCCACGGATTGGTACCATCAAACTTGGCCTTCTTACAAAGATTCTTCACTATCTTGACAGCCGATTCCGCTTTGCCATTGGCTTGTGGGTGCCTCGGGGATGAGGTAACATGCTCGAATCCCCAATCTGTAGAGAACCGTCTGAATTGCTCACATGCAAATTGAGGTCCATTATCCAAGATTACTCTATCTGGCTGGCCATAACGTGCAAATTTTGCTTTACAACGCTTGATGGTAGTATCAACAGACAGGTCAGGAAGTAGCTCAATCTCCCAAAAGTCGGAATAGTGATCAACAATTAGTAGAAAATTCTGCCCAGTGTAATTCAGTAAGTCCATGCTTACAATTTGCCAAGGCCGGGTGGGCAGCACATGCGACTGTCAGGGATCTAGGTATGACCAGAGATGTGTGGACTGACACAGGGAAACAGCAGGCTTCAAGTATGGTGAAATAATAAGATTTATTATTAGCTGCACAAAATAAACGAACGCAGTGCAAACAAAACCTTAACTAATACTAATATGTACAAGGCAGCAGGCAAAGGGTAGTCAGGTCACTCGCCAGGTTCGGTAACGGGGGTTCAGATCAGAATAGGGATGTCCAGAAGAGTAGTCAAACGAGCCAGGGGTCAGAGCAGGAGAAGTCAGCAGAGGTCAGGATCAGGCAGGATCGGCAACAAATCAGATAGGCAGAAGAACAGGAACAGGAACACAGGATACAAGGTACAGGGGCTCATGGGAAACAAACACCAAGGCACTAACTGTAGGTCTGGCCATTGCTTAAATACACCTCCTGCAATCAGCCTCAGGTGATGACTTGATTGCAGGAGTGAGCTTCTGGCTGCTGAGAGCACCCGCTGGCCAGCCCTGGTACTGCAGCCCACACGGCAGGTGAGCCCTAGCACCACCTGTGGTGAATTCATTCCTGACGGGTGTGGTTGTATGCTGGAGAGTTCAGCTGAGCTCCAGGAAGCCCTGAAAAGCCTGGGGCTAAAGTGCCCTGCCCAGCCCAGGCAGGATGGCGGATCCTGGTCCTGCGTCCAGCGATGGGAACGCCCTGGAGGGGCCTAGTACCGGCCACTCTTTTCCACTGGCAGAGGACCTGGGAATGGCCCCTAGGAAGAGGGAAGTTTACTCTGCCTACCGGGACCAAGTGGCTGCTCGGGCCAGGTTAGTAGAGAAGGAGGAAGCCAAGCTCCAGAAGCTGACTCTGGAGCTAAAGAAGCTCCGGTCATCCTACGACCGTGTATGGTGTACAAAGCGGCAGGCCATGAAAACCGGGCCTGCAGGCACTGGAATTACGTGTGTCCCAGCAGGGGAGGTATGTGGCGACGCTGCAGTGCAAGAGCGGCGTCCTAAGTGAAAAATATTTGAACGAAGCGAGATTTAAGGCTGCAAGAAGCCGCAGTGTTGCGGCGATGCGGGGTCCGGTGGAGGAGGCCTCCTTGGTGGAGGAATTGTCGGGGGAGTTGCCGGTGGAAGGCGAACAGGAGCAGGCTGAGCCCGCAGCACCCTCAGAGAAAATGGCGCCTAAAATGGAAGACAGCGTGGTCGCGGGATCGTCAGAGTCCCTCCCCCCTGGGCAGCAGCCTGTGGATTGGGGGACCCAGGTGGAGGAGGTGGAGATGGCGGGCGGATTGTAGTTCGTGGCAGAGGCGGTGCCGGAGCTGCATGGAGCCGACTTCAGGTTTACATCCGAGGACTCGGAGGAAGAAGCTGAAAGTGATGTCATCCCCCGCAAGCCGGCTAAGCCGGTGGTGAAAGAGCGTGCTGCCTTTGTCATGCTGCAATGCATCCCCAAGGACGTGTTGGCAAAGGCAGGGGAGCCACTGTCTGTACAGAAGAAGGACTCTGCTGAGTGTGTTGGTGAGATGGTTGTGGACACTGGGGTAGCGGGTATAATGCCTGCAAATTTGTCTGAGGTGCAGGTTAGCCCTACAGTCCTGGCTAAGGGTGTTTCCCCTCTGGTGGTGGTCCCACTAGGCCCTGCCCCTTCGGGGGGCATGGTGGCCTCTGGTGCGCAACCAGCAGGTCCCCCGGTTTCTCCTCAGAGGGCTCCAGGTTCTCAGGTCCAGGCCCCTGTGTGTCAGGCTCAGGTGGGTTCTCCTGCTGGTGTGGGTGGTCCCCAGCCCCAGGCTACCCCAGGTCATGGCTCATCTGCATCTGCCCCTTCAGTTGCTGTTGTGGCGGCTTCCCCTGGTCATGCCCCCTTCGTGTTGAGTGCCCCTGGGGCTAGATCGGGGCTCAGTTACTCCACTGCAGTTAGGGAAGGTCAGGGGTCAGTGGGATCGGCCCGGGCAGGTAACCTACCCACTTCTGCCGCCAGGCAAAATGTTGTTCAGCTCAAGTGGTCAAGGGAGGCCCCCCCCCCCTTAGCAGGAGAGAGGTCATAGACCGGATACTAGAAATGGGCTTCCGTGCCACAGATATTTTTGCGTTTATTGCTCCAATTGGTACTGGAGAATATGATGTGTCCTTTATACGGCCGGAATTGTTGGACCTCTTTTGGCAGAGGTATGAGACCACCTTTGTCACCAGCCCTAGGTGGGTGGGCCTTACCCCGAGGCTCGTCTCTCGCCAGTCTCTGATTAAAAAAATAACAGTGCTAGTCAGAAACGAATCCATCCCAGCATCGGATATTGTGGTCATGTTAAGTAGGTATGGGGATGTGATGGGGCCCCTTGGGAAGATCAACGGTGAGAGGGGAATATGGACGGGTGGGTGGACGACCACCATCCACTTAAAGGTGGTTGGAAATGTGCTCCAGCACATTCCCTCTTCCGCTTTTTTGGGAAAGGACCGCTTAATAATTTTTTTTGCGGGTCAGTCATTCGATGCAATCTCTGCGGGGAGCTCGGACATTCATACAACCAGTGCCCGGAGGCCCTCCACAACCTTCCGGTGGGGGAGCTTGAAGCAGAGTTGAATCAGATAGATGCTGAAGAGGTGGAGGCGGCATTGGAGAGAGCGGCTTCGGTTGCTGTGGCGGCCCTTGTGAGGGAAGGGGAGGTTTCTGTGGCCCGTCCTGTCTCTGTCCCCCCTGTTTCATCTACCCCTTTGAAGTCCCCTGTTGTTCCCCCTTGTGTGCCGGTCCCTCCTTCTAGAAGTAAGAAACAGCTGAGGGAGGCTGCTAAAGGGGCCGGGATGGTTGAGACTAGGTCTAGTCCCTCAGTGACTGCTCCCCCCATGCTCCTGCCGCTGCGGCAGAGTGGGAAGCCCGGTAGGGAGTCCAGGGAGTCCCAAGATTCTGCTCCAGTAGGGGCTCAGGTGGAGGAGGGGTGGTCCCTGGTGGGTAGGTGGAGTAAGCCAGTCTTGTCCCCAGCGGGGTCGGTGTCCTCTTTAGAGGTGGGGGATGTGGCCCTGGGGAATAGGTTTGGGGCTTTGTCGGGGGAGGAGGAGGGGTCAGGTGATCCCGCTTCCCCGATGGAGGATGAGGATGCTGGGGGGTCTCTTAAGAGAGTGAGGGACCCTGCCAAGAAAGTCAAGAGGAGGATTAAGAAACGTCCCTCTCAACTACCTTAATGGCAGTTCCCGCTCCGATAAAGGTGGCAACTATTAATGTTGCCAGCCTACGGTCTGTAAGAGCGAAAGAAACCACCTTATTTTTGCTCAGTGGGATGGAAGCTGATGTTTTCTTTTTGCAGGAGACCAGGATGTCCAGCTTGGCTGATATACATCTGGCTAAGTGTGAGTGAAGGCGTGGGCCCTCCTACTGGTATCTTGCGGCCGAGCCTTACAGCGGAGTTGTGGTGCTTTTTACCGGCATGGTAACGTGCCGGCGGGTAATTGAGGTAGAGATTGGAAGATGTCTGATCCTGGATGTCCTTGTGGGGGGGCAGGAGTTGCGGCTGATAAACATTTACGGGCCGCAGTCCAAGTGGGACAGGAAGTGCCTCTTCACAAGGATCAAACCTTTCTTTTTTACGTCCCGGCTGGTGGTCTTTGGAGGAGATTTTAATACTATCACTAGGCCCAAGGACAGGAGGGGCTTCAATGACAGGCTGGGATATGATAGCGTTTTTCTAAATGCTATAGTCAGGGAAGCAGGTCTGGTAGACGCCTTGGTTAAGAGCAGCCCAGACAGCACTGGTTTCACTTTCAGGAGAGGTAACAGTCAGAGTAGGATAGACAGGTTTTTTTTGAAGGAGAACTCTACCTTCTCGGCACCTGTGTGTCGGGCGGTGGAGTTTTCCGATTACCTTATGCTATCTGTGACTTTGAATGTTTCAGACACACCACTGAGAGGGAAGGGCATCTGGAGAATGAATTTGTCTCTGCTTGAGGATGAGGAGGTGAGACGATCTTTCAAGGAGTTCTTTCAGGCTCAGGAGATAGTGCTGGATTTCTGCGGCAGTAGGTCTGAGTGGTGGGAGCTTACCAAAGTGCGGATCAGCAGGTTTTTCAAGGCCGTAGGTAAGAAAAGGCAGTTTAATCAGTATATCACCTACCAACGGTTGCGGAGGAAGCTCGACCGCCTTGTTTCTAGCGGTGGAGATTCGGGAGATTCGGGGGCAATCTCTGAGCTTCTTCTCAGGAAGTACCAGTATGATCGGCGTGCCTCTTTGGTTCTGGAGAGGGATTATGGGAAATACCACTCACCTGACCCTTTCCAGAACTGCACACAGAGTGCAGCGATTGAGACGGTCTCTACTCTGAGAGATAGTACGGGGTCCCTGACAAGATCCAGGTCAGGGATTCTGGAGGTCTCCAGGTCTTTCTATGCGGACTTACTGGGTGAGAAGCGCCTTGACCGGACAAGGATGCTGAGCTTTTTGGAGTCTACGCCAGATCTGGAAAATAATATCCCACTGGAGAGGAGGTGGCCAGGGCCATTGATAGTCTGGCCATTAAGAAGACCCCTGGGCCGGACGGTTTGACAGCCGAGTTTTTCAAAACCTTTAAATCGTGCCTGGCACCTCGCCTCGCGGAGGTTTACAATTGCTGTCTGGATGAGGGATCCCTCCCTCCTTCCATGAGGCAGTCTGCAGTAATTCTCTTGTCAAAGGGTAAGGATCCTTCGGCTATTGAGAACTGGTGCCCCATAAGCCTCCTCAATGTCGATAGAAAGGTTCTGGCAAAGATCTTGTTCTGGCGCTTGTCGTCAGTGGCAGACGGTTTGCTTTCTCATCAGCAGCATTGCTCGGTCCAGGGCAGGAGTACCTTCACAGCGGTGTTAGCTGCCCAGGAGGCCCTGGAGCGGTGTAAGGCTGAAGGATGGGGGAAGTTCTTGCTAGCGGTGGACCAGGCAAAGGCCTTTGATAGAGTCAATCATGAGTACCTCTGGCATCTCCTGGACCGGTACGGTTTGGAGGAGAGGTTCATTGGCTGGCTGAAGACGTTGTACAGAGAGGCTGAGAGCTTCATGTTGGTGAATGGCTGGGTTGGGAGGCCCTTTGGGGTCGGATCCAGGGTGCGCCAGGGGTGCCCGATGAGCCCCTTGCTCTATGCCTTTGCCATCGACCCTTTCGTCAGGAGGTTAGATGGTGGGGCGGCGAGCGGGGTGGCGGTGGGTGCTACTGGGGATCCGCCTCTGAGGGTCATAGCTTATGCTGATGACGTTTGTTTTTATCTCTGGACCGGAGGAGGTGCAGGAGGTGGTTTCGGTGATGGATCAGTATGCCGAGGCATCAGGTTCCAAGGTCAACCAGGATAAATGTGAAGTTCTCTGGATGGGTAGGGAGAGTGAGAGCTTCACTCCCAGACACCTTCCAGGTGCCTCAGCAGAGTATCAAAGGTTTGGGCATTAATTTCGGCCCTGCTGAATACAGCAAGTTAAATTGGGAAACCAAACTGTCGGATGCAGAGGTCAAAGTGAAATGCTGGAAGGGGTGGCGGCTCTCCTTGAGGGAAAGGGTTGATTTGATCAAGACTTTCCTGCTCCCCGTCTTTTTATACGTCAGCTTCGTTTGCCTCTTGCCAGAGTCGCTCTATACGAGGATCTACAGCTGTTTCTTCCAGATGTTATGGGGGAATCGGCTGAACCTCGTCAGGAGGGATGTGACCTACTCATCCAGGCGGGAGGGTGGCCTAGGTATGGTCAACCCGGTGGTTTTCTTCTCTCTGATGTTCCTGAAGCATAATCTTGGTAGCATGTTGGTTGAGAGACCGCCTGCATGGGTAGGACTGTTCCGGATCTGGTTTGGACCCTTTCTGAGCAGTTGGGAGAGTGGCGGGCCAGTGAGAAGCCTGCGGGTCAAGCATTGTAAGCTCCTGGCTTATGTGGCCCTGTGCCTGAAGTTACTCCGGCGGTGGCATGTGACTGTGGATGAGGTCAGGTCCCTCCCCAGGAGACTCCTGGGTGAGAGGATTGTGGCGACCGCTTTCCATGCGCTGTTGGCCTTGAGAGATTGCCCGGGCCATGTTATGAGGGAGGGTCTGTTTGATAAATCTGGATCGGATCCCCTTCAAATTGAGGGACCAGGCCTGGCTCGCCTTCCATGGCAGGCTTTACGTGAGGGGCAACATGAAGTACCGTCCTCCGGATGACCGTGGTTGTCCGAGGTCGGGGTGAAGTGGAGACTATGGACCACTTCTTGCTTCGGTGCCCCTTTAATGTTGAAGTGTATCAACAGGTGGGTGGGGCTCTGGGTGTTCCTTTCCTCCATCGCATGTCCTATGCGGAGTGGGTGTATGGGGCATTCAAAGGTCGCTCGCGTTTTGATTTGGACACTCTCTTTATAGTCAGTTTAGTGGCCCGGTACTACACATGGTTGGCACGGTGTCAGGTATCCATTCGGCAGAAAATCCTCCCTGTTCAGGTGGTGGTGAGTGACATCCTTGGTGAGGTTGGGAAAATTAGGGGCCTTGAGAAAGACAGGCTGCGGCGAAGGGCTTGGATGGAGGCATGGAGGAACATCAAGCCTGTCCCTGCTGTCTGTTGATCTGGGGTGGTGGGATCTGTCCCTGGCTTCTGCCTCTTTCACCCCCCTAGATTTTGCAGATAAGGTCTTTTTGATGAAGGGTTGGCAGGGCTAGGGCACTGAAGGTCTACGGGTTTCTTAATCCTTCTCTTACAGTGTATGTGATTGTTATTGTCTTCTTAGTTATTTTTATTGTATAGTTAGGCCATAATGGCCATATGCAGCAGTTATATATGGAAATTGCATGAGTCAGTCGGTTCTATAGGAATCTGAAACAGCGGTTGCTGTTCTTTTGGCCATAAGGGCCTATGTATATAACTGTGTGTGAGTTTCCCTTTCAGGAATTGGTCTTACATTTTGGGCCGTAAAGGCTAAGTTTATTATGGTTTTTTTGTTCCCCAGGGACTTTGGGACTTTTTTCGTTTCAGTTCATGTGTTATGTTTGTATTTATTTATATTTTTATATTTTTGTAAAAAACGGTTAATGGTGGTTATGTATGACACAATACATATCAATAAATATCTCCATTCCTGACAGCGACTTCATAGGTTCTTTCTGTTATGCCTGCGCATATTCATTGCATGCCGAGCAAGAGCTAACAAAGTCTCTAATCTCGTTCTGCATGTTGGGCCAGTATAGGGTATCACGTGCTTTCCTATAGCATGCTTCTCCGCCAATGTGACTGGCATGAATATGAGTCAGCATTTCAGATCTTAAAGATTTAGGAATGATGACCCTTGGCCCCTTGTACAGTATACCATCTTGAATGGCGATTTCATCTCTGAAAGTCCAATATTCTCTCACAAGTAATGGCACTTCCAACTTGGAATCAGGCCAACTATTCAGAACAACATATTTAAGAGCCTGCAAACTCTCATCGGTTTCAGTGTGCTGTTTTATCTGAAGCAATCGTTGGTCCGTGACGTTTAAATAGTCTGAATGATTAATCTGTGACAGGACATCAAGGTCCCGTTCAACATTGCAAACTGTGTGTTGTGCATACTCAGGTGTACCACCTGCTGCTGTAGCTCTGCTAAGGGTGTCACTAATGTACATTTCAGGACCAGGTTTATAGACAACATTTTAGGCAATAGTTTTGTAACGTGAGCAACATGCTCTGTAGATGTTTGGGTGCACACAAGTGGTTTCTTAAAAATACAAATCAGAGGTTTATGGTCAGTTTCTGCTGTGATCTCGTCGTGCCCATAGAGGTAGTGGTGAAAGCGCTGGCAGGCAAACACTATACTCAGACATTTCTTTTCTATTTGTCCGTAGTTTTGTTCGGTAAGAGTCAGTGCCCTTGAAAAGCGATAGGCTGGCCAGCTTGCAATAGGCAACACCCAAGTCCAGTTTTGCTTGCATCGCTTTGAATAGTTACAGATTTTGTAACCTCATAGTACTTCAGGACAGGTGTGTCTGTGACCAAGCGTTTGATGTCCTACACTGCATTATCATGCTTAGGAAGCCAATGCCAAACAGCGTCCTTGTCCAGAAGCCTTCTCAATGGCTCGCAGACCTCTGAGAGGTGTGGTAGGAATTTTGCTAGGTAGGTAACAAATCCAATGAAGCGCTGCAGGGATTTCACATTTGCTGGCTGCGGCATATCCAGTATGGCTCTGATTTTTTCTGGGTCAGCCTTCAAACCCTCCCAGGTTAGAATGTGTCCATGAAAGCAGACCTCTTTGACCTTAAATTGCAGTTTTTTCATGCCAAGTCTCAATTTTACCTGCCTACAGTGATTCATCAGTTCCAGCAGTTTGCCTTCATGATCTTGCTGTGCTTCCTCATCTGTGTCCCCACAGCCAACCACAAGGATGTCATCAGCTATTGGTTCAATACCACTGAGTCCAGCCAATAGTTCATGTTGTTTATGTTGATACACCTCTGGTGCAACTGATACTCCAAAAGGCAGTTTGAGCCATGTTTTCCTGCCCCACGGAGTCCAGAAGGTTGTCATGTAACTACTTGCATCATCCAACTTACACTGTAAAAATGCATCCCGGGCATCAACAAGCGTGAACAGACGTGCCTTAGGCAGCTTGTACAAAACATCCTCGAGATTTGGCATGATGTAGTGAGATCTTCTCAGTGCCATATTTAAGAATTTGGGATCTATGCATATTCTTAGCTTATTTGGCTTCCTTACAATCACCATATTACTTATCCAGTCAGTTGGGTCAGTCACTGGTGCCAAGTGTTCATTGGCCTCATACTGGTCAAGCTGTGCCTTAACTGCCTGTTTTAATGCCACCGGCACATTGCGTGGTGCACATTGGACTGGAGGGACACTCACATCAAGGTCGAAATGAACTTCCCCTGGTACAGATTCTACTGGCCCAGGAAATACATCACTAAATTCCTTTAGCAGCAGTTGTTTTGTCAAGGGCCCCTTGGAGAGATTGTCCATCACATTAAGATCCGCAGGGACGGAGAATTGTATCAGCCCTAGACGCTCACAGGTTGAGCCAGACAACAGTGGCTTTTGACAGGCTTCCACAATTTCAAACTCCAACTTGTGTGTTAGTCCACGTATGGCACATTCTGTCTTGAAGAGCCCTAGAGATTTCATAATCGCACCGGAGTATAACTTTAATCTGGTGTCACTTGGCAGTAGATGTGCTTCTGGTACTAACACCATTTTGTCTCTTAAGCACATTACATCACAAGTTGCTCCTGAATCGAGCTGTCAGGATTGGGGCTTATTATTTAAATGTAAAGTGACAAACCATTTCTTTCCTCTGGATTGCACAGCGCCGATCAATTCACTGCTGTATATAACTTCAATAGTGTGTGTCTCTTCCTCATATGCAGATGTGTTCTCCACATTGTGTAATTTGCCTATTGATGGCCGTCATTTACTTGACAAACGTTAGCAAAGTGGTTTGTTCTTCCTCAAGACTTACAAGATTTGCCATAAGCTGGACACTGCTCTTTAATTCTTTGATGCACAGTTCCACAGTATTTGCAAGCTGTAGGGTTGGCAGTATTTGTGCTAATCAGGCAGCGTTGCTGAAGTTTGTTTATGTTGAGATGCTGCATTGCAATGTTTATGCTGTCAGTCTGCTGTCTGTCCTGTTCCATAACTTTCAGACATCTGTCAGGGAGCTCTGCTGTACGGCACATCTCAATGGCTGTGTGTAGAGTTGTAAGATGGGGAAACAGCTCTCATTGTTTGAACACTGTTTGTGTGCAGTAAATTATGGTGTGGAGTAAATTGATGTTTTGACTGACATTCTGCGGTTTAGCCACAAGATGTCACTGTTTTTCTAACACAGGCTCAGACTGCATAGATATTTGTATATTCATGAAGAGGTGGGATTTTTAGTGAATAGGAAGAGGAGACTGCAGCCATGTTTTGGACGATGCTAAATGCAGGAGCCATGTTCTGGAGAATGCTGAATGGAGGGGCCGTGTGAGCTGCAGCTGGGTGAAGCTGATGAGATTGATGCCAGGAAGCTGATGAGAGCCGAGGCACAACGCAGCATACACTACAATATCGCAGGCCTGTTGGAGAGACATTTGTTCTGTTCAGAGTCACCAGCGGATGCAAAGCAGACCAGGGTCGGTAAGATCGTGCACGTACCTCATTTCAGTGTTGCCGCCTTGAGACTGAATCCAGGCCTATAGTTAGTTAGGGTCTCTGTTTGTGTTAGGCCACAAGTGTTGTTACTGATTATTGGATGGACTCCACATCTTAAAGTGACATTTCACATTGGAGAGCTGATAAAATCCTACAAACTCAAGCAAGACTGGTGTTTTGCTCAGAAGGAATACTCAGGCACGTGCTACAGGACCAGTTATGGGAGAGGGAATACTGTAGATTTGTGTAAGATTGTAAGTTGTTGTGCTGCACCGCAGGATAGTCCATACCATACACCCATACACTGATTCCTGCTCTTTTAGGGTAATAACGGGTAAGGTGTGGCAGCTTAGTTGTGCCTGCCAGTAGGTAAATTACTTCACTTTCTACCTTCATCCATCAGAAGGCGCTGTGATGTGCAGCACAAGGGTCTCAGCCTTTGGGCTGGGTGTATGTAAATTTATTGTATGTTTCCAGCATTTGTGGTTGTGTTTATTTGCCACATCTAAGTAAAATTCTGTTGTGGCAAAAGCTGGTGTTGAGGTTGCTTTCCTCGTTCGTGACTTCACTGTATCCTGGGGAGCCAACCCCGGTACACGGCTTACAACTTGGCGTAGTCGGCAGGATACAGCGACCGTTATGGACCGGAATGCGGCGGGAGATCTTCCCCTGGCGCCAATGGCACCGGTCCAAGACCCAGCTCAGGGTGCGCCGGTACAAGGCCAAGTTGCCCCAGCACCGCTGATAGAGCTTGCCCCCGCCCTGCCCGTACCAGTAGGGTACATTCCCGTGGAGGCGCTGTTGAGTCACCTGCCAAAATTTGACGGTAAAAATATGATGTTGCAGGACTGGACTGAAAGTGCGAAGTGCAGTTAGAATGTGTAACCTGACGTCTGAGCTGCAGGCAGAGGTTGCATTGGGGGCTCTAGAGGGTGACGTCAGATGGACAGTAATGGTAAGGCCCAAATCTGAGAGAGACACCCTAGAGAAAATCTTATCCCTGCTGGAGAGAGCCCAAGGGGGGCGTGCTAAAGTAGTGCAGCTGAGGAGCCACTTCTTCAACTGACCACAGCAAGAGGACGAGACCCTGATGCAGTACTCCAATGCCCTACAGGAGACACTAAATGAAATATAGCGGCGAGATCCAGAGGCCATGGGAGCTTTTCGGGAGGTGGACCGGCTACTACGAGACCAGTTCATAGTGGGGCTCTCCAACAAGTTCTTACAGGACAAATTGCAAGAGATGACCCGGACGGCACCCAACATGACATTCTACAGCATCTACTTAGCCGCCGTGGAGAGAGAGGAGGAGTGCATACCTGTGGCGGCTAGAATAGTGAGTAGTACCCATGTGTCAGGGATCACGGCGCCGGAATCCTGCATCACGGCGCCGTCCCCCCGCGCATGCGCACTGGCGGCGAGCCGCGGCTGACAGGACGCCGCGCATGCGCAGTAGAGAGTCGAGGGCGCGCCTCAGGCGTCCAATGACAGCCGGGGGCGCGTCCCAGCCAGCCAATGACAGTGCAGGGCGCACTATTTAAAGATGCCCTGCACTGTCACCCATTGCCGCAAGGTCTTATGTGATCCTGGATACCTGCTCCTGTTCTGTGACCCTGTTTTCGACCCTGACTACGCTGCCTGCCCCTGTGTTTGACCCGGCTTGTCCTGACTACTCTGCCTGCTCCTGCGTTTTGACTCGGATATCCTGACTATTCTACGGACTGATTTACCTGGCTGACCCTGCATGTGACCTGACTACTCCTTGCCCGCTGATTTGGTACCCCGCTTACCCCCCACGGAACCACTATCCGTGCCACCCTGCTGGGGCCGTCATCCGCCTCATATCTGGCTCTCCCGGTACCTACACGCATCCCCGGAGGCCTTCCCAGCCGCTGGTGGGCCCGCCCAGAGGTCGTGACCTGGCCCGGGACTGTTTCAAGTCCATCCCCACCATCAGGGGCCCTGGTGAAGGCACAGCCCGGGCTTAGACCCCACGCTCTGGGTTGGTCTATCAGTTGGCAGCCGGAAGGCTCCGCCTGGCGGATCATAACAGTACCTTGCGGCCATGACAGAGCCAGGAGGTGGACCGGCGTCCCTAGAGGATATTTGCCAGCACCTGGCAACTTTGACCCAGGCCTTCCAGAACTTCCACAGTCGCTGCGCCCGACTGGAAGACCGCATGGAGACATTAGCCCCCCAGACTCCTCCTGCTCAGAGTCCCCCGTCTGGGGAACCTCCCGCTACCCCGACATCCGGAGCGGTTGCCACACCCTTAGCTCCTGAGCCCCGCGTTCCCCTGCCGGAACGGTTCCGTGGTGACCGGAGCCGCTTCCAAGCCTTCCGGAATGCTTGCACACTATATTTTGACTTGCAGCCCCGCACATTCTCCTCCGAGACCGTCAGGGTGGGGTTTATAGTCTCTCTCCTTCAGGATGAGCCCCAGGATTGGGCTCACCGTCTGATGGAGAGGCGTGACCCCCAGCTTGACTCCGTGACCAAGTTCTTTCAGGCCATGGCAGTATTGTATGACGACCCTCAGCGGGCTGCCTCCGCAGAGGCTACCCTATACTCTCTGCGGCAAGGCCGCCGGGCAGCCGAAGAATACGCGTCCGACTTTAGGCGATGCATGGGAGACACCAGATGGAACGATGCGGCCTTATGTCACCAGTTCCGCATCGGGCTGTCTGAGTCTCTCAAGGACGAACTAGCACGAGTAGGCCTACCAGACTCCCTGGAAAGACTGATTGAGTTGGCCATCCAGATTGACCGTAGGTTAAGGGAACGTCGGCTGGAAAGGAGCAGCCAGGGTCAAAGGGTGGCATGGATCCCACCGAGAGACACAGCTCCAACCCCAGGGAACCATCCCCGAGGCACGGAATCGGGGGACAACCCGGAACCCATGCAGCTGGGACTGGCCCGTTCCCACTTGTCGGTCGAGGAACGTCAAAGGAGACGATCGCTGAACCTATGCCTGTACTGCGGGGAAGCTGGTCACCAGGTGCGCTCCTGTCCTGCAAAGATGAGTAAGTCCGCTTCCTTTTCTTTTACCTTACCCGCAGGAAGGGATGATCAGTCCAATTACCTGGCCATACCTGTGTCTTTGCAGCTCCCGGGAAGAACACTATCGGTGACCGCAATCGTTGACTCTGGAGCTTGTAGTTGCTTTGTCGACCTGACTTTTGCCCACCGGCAAAAAATACCACTGCAGACCAAAGAAAGGGGGTTCAACATCTTCTTGGCAGACGGCTCCAGTATAAAATCAGGGGTGGTGGACCAGGAGACACCACCCATTTTTACCACAATAGCAGACCATCACCAGGAGTTCCTCCGTTTGGATGCCATCGCATCACCCCTATTTCCAGTCATTCTGGGGCTCCCTTGGCTGCGGGCCCATAACCCCCAGGTTGACTGAGAAAGGGGGACGATTCAATTTAGGTCACCCTACTGTTTGAATCACTGCCAGGTCACGGGATCCGTGGGTCCCCGGTTCCTCCTGTGCTTGGACGGTGATGCCAATCTATCCCAGACTATTCCCCCGGCCTACCATGACTTCTTGGACGTTTTCAGTAAGCGAGGGGCTGACGTTCTTCCCCCACACCGTTCTTACGATTGTCCTATAGACCTCCTACCCGGATCTGAGATCTCGTTCGGCCGGATCTTTCCCTTGTCAGAAACGGAATCGGGTGTACTGAGGGAATATATTGACGAGAACCTGCGGAAGGGGTTTATTCGTCCTTCCACATCCCCAGCCGGGGCCGGGCTGTTCTTCGTAGAGAAGAAGGACAAATCGTTACGGCCCTGAATAGACTACCGTGATCTAAACAAGATAACGGTAAAGAACCGTTATCCCTTACCGTTAGTCCCCGAGCTCCTCCAGAGATTAAAATCGGCAATGATATTCACTAAACTAGACCTGCGGGGGGCCTATAACCTTGTCCGTATCAGGGAGGGGGATGAGTGGAAGACGGCCTTCCGTACGAGATTCGGTCACTACGAATATCTAGTGATGCCATTCGGGCTCTGTAATGCACCGGCAACCTTCCAGCATTTCATCAACGATGTTTTTCGTGATTTCCTCGATGTCTTTGTAGTAGTTTATTTGGATGACATCCTAATTTTCTCCCCTTCACTGGAGGTTCATCGAGGTCACGTAGTACGGGTATTAGAATGGTTGCGTCAACACGGGCTATACGCCAAGGCAGAAAAGTGCTGTTTCGAACAGCGCGAAATCACGTTCTTGGGACTGGTTCTCTCTTCCGCGGGGGTCGCGATGGATCCCCAGAAAGTCACGGCGATCTTAGATTGGCCAATACCCGCCGACAAAAAGGGGGTACAGCGTTTCATCGGCTTTTCCAATTTTTATAGAAAGTTTGTTAGGAACTTCTCCGGTCTGGTCTCCCCGATCACGCAACTGACGAAACAAGGGGTCCGTTTTAAGTGGACTTCCGAAGCCCAGACGGCATTCGAGAAGCTCAAAAAAATATTCACGTCTGCGCCCATCCTCTGCCATCCGGATACTTCCCTCCCATATGTCTTGGAAGTGGATGCCTCTGAGAATGCGGTAGGAGCGGTTCTGTCCCAAAGAAATGGAACCAAGGAACTACTGCACCCCGTGGCGTTCTTCTCCAGGAAGTTGACGCCGGCTGAACGTAACTATGACATTGGAGATCGGGAGCTCCTGGCCATCAAATCCGCTCTAGAAGAATGGAGGTACTTACTGGAAGGAGCCACACACCCAATCCTAGTCTTCACAGATCACAAGAACCTGGAATATTTAAGAACAGCGAAACGACTGAGACCTCGCCAGGCAAGATGGGCTCTTTTCTTCTTGCGATTCACTCTCCATATTACGTACCGACCCGGTACTAAGAACACAAAACCAGACGCTCTGTCCCGCATGTTTGAGGACCCCGATGACACAGTGGCACCTGACACCATCTTACCTTCTGGAAGTTTCCTTGCTCTACAAACAGAACTTCGTTCCAGACTCCTCGACGCTTCTACAGGACTACCAGTTCCGTCGGGGTCACCCCTCCTGAACCACGGCGGGCTGTTTTGGAAGGAAGACCGGATCATGGTCCCAGAAGAGGTGCGAACCCTGGTCCTAGGGCACTGCCACGACCATCGAATGGCAGGTCACTTCGGGGTTGCGAAAACTCTGGAACTACTACGGCGCTCGTTCTGGTGGCCGAACATGAATAAGGACTGCGAGCGTTACGTCCAGACCTGCTCCACCTGTCAAAGGAACAAGCCCTCCAGGAGCCGGGCATGGGGATTGTTACGTCCATTACCAATACCCAAGCGGGCCTGGCAAATGATTGCCATGGACTTTGTGGTCGAACTCCCACCATCCCAAGGCTACACAGCAATAATGGTGGTCGTGGACCGCTTCTCAAAGATGGCACATTTTATACCCCTGGAGAAAACCCCATCGGCACCTGAAACGGCACGGATCTTCATTAAGGAAGTAGTCAGGCTTCATGGGGTCCCCGAAGATATAGTGTCAGATCGGGGAGTCCAATTCACCTCCAGGTTCTGGAACTCCTTGTGTAAAGCACTAGGAATCAAGCTGTCGCTTTCATCCGCCTACCACCCACAGACCAACGGCCAAACCGAGAGGACCAACCAAACGCTGGAACAATACCTGCGATGTTACACGTCCTACCTTCAGGATGACTGGTTGACGTTGTTGCCGTCCGCAGAATTCGCGTACAACAACTCGAGTCACTCTGCAACGGGGCAATCCCCGTTCTTCGCCAATTACGGGTATCATCCCACATTTCTCCCTGACCTGATGCCTGAAAACCCGGTACCGGCATCTCAGGACGTCTTAAACTTCTTCTCTGTCAATAACAAGACAATTCAGGAAGCCATCGCCAAAGCCCAAGGGGACAGTAAGAGGGCGTTCGACAGGAAAAGAAGAGGAGAATTACTGCTTCAACCAGGGGATCGGGTATGGCTGTCAACGACCAACTTGAAGATGCTGCATCCTTTGAGGAAGCTGGGACCCAAGTACATTGGCCCATTTCCGGTAAAGCGTGTAGTCAACAAGGTGGCCTACGAGCTTGAGCTTCCGCAGACCTTCAGGGTACATCCTGTGTTCCATGTGTCTCTCCTGAAGCCATCCAGACCGGATCCTTTCCCGGACCGTGAGTCCAGACCTCCCGAGGCAATCTCCGTAGATGACCAGGAGGAATACGAAGTGGAGACTATCCTCAGTTGCCGACGGAGGGGGAACCAGACCCAGTTCCTGATAAAATGGAAGGGTTATGGCCCTGAGGAGAACTCATGGGAACCCGCCCAGAACATTCACGCTCCCCGGCTCATCCGGGAATTTTTTCGTGGACACCCGCGGTGGAGAGATCAGTGGGGCTCCCGGAGGGTGCCCATTGGGGGGGGGCAGTGTCAGGGATCACGGCGCCGGAATCCTGCATCACGGCGCCGTCCCCCCGCGCATGCGCACTGGCGGCGAGCCGCGGCTGACAGGACGCCGCGCATGCGCAGTAGAGAGTCGAGGGCGCGCCTCAGGCGTCCAATGACAGCCGGGGGCGCGTCCCAGCCAGCCAATGACAGTGCAGGGCGCACTATTTAAAGATGCCCTGCACTGTCACCCATTGCCGCAAGGTCTTATGTGATCCTGGATACCTGCTCCTGTTCTGTGACCCTGTTTTCGACCCTGACTACGCTGCCTGCCCCTGTGTTTGACCCGGCTTGTCCTGACTACTCTGCCTGCTCCTGCGTTTTGACTCGGATATCCTGACTATTCTACGGACTGATTTACCTGGCTGACCCTGCATGTGACCTGACTACTCCTTGCCCGCTGATTTGGTACCCCGCTTACCCCCCACGGAACCACTATCCATGCCACCCTGCTGGGGCCGTCATCCGCCTCATATCTGGCTCTCCCGGTACCTACACGCATCCCCGGAGGCCTTCCCAGCCGCTGGTGGGCCCGCCCAGAGGTCGTGACCTGGCCCGGGACTGTTTCAAGTCCATCCCCACCATCAGGGGCCCTGGTGAAGGCACAGCCCGGGCTTAGACCCCACGCTCTGGGTTGGTCTATCAGTTGGCAGCCGGAAGGCTCCGCCTGGCGGATCATAACACCATGCTACAAGAGGTCAGTCTGCATCTGAAGACTCAGAATCCTTAAAGGATGTGGTCCAGGCCCTGCGGACAGAATTAAGAGAACTTCGGCTGGAAGTGTCCCAGATGAAGGCAGAATCTCCCCGGTCTCCGGAAATGACCTCAGCACCTCGTGCCACTCCACTCAGGATAACTCATCTGCGGGGGCACGTCAAAAGGGGACCCCTCTGTTGGGCTTGTTGACAGTACAGCTACATGGCCAGAGAGTGCCCAGAACAGATGAAGTCCGAGCCGACGTTAAACTTCCAAACTACGCAGTAGCTAGGCGTCCTGCGGTGGTACACCAGAAGCTAAGCCCTAAGCATGAGGAACACGACCTGTATGCCAGCAGCCCCGTTATGGAAGCCGAGTTGGAAGGCCAGAAGGTACATTGCCTAGTTGATACAGGGTCGGAATGCACCCTTATGCCTCTGGAGTTCTTCGAAAGACACCTTTGGACATATGATGGAGCCGGAAGACGGGAGTGTCATCAAGCTGACGGCTGCCAATAACAGAGAGATGGACGTCCGAGGAATAGTCTGGATGCGGGTCCGGCTGTGTGGGCAAGACGTCGGCAAGAAGGGGGTCGTGCTGGTGGATCATTCGTCCAGGAGAGGGATGGACGTGACACTAGGTATGAACGTGCTGAGGAACCTTGACCACCAACTTTATGCCAAAGAAGGGCCGAGGTATTGGCAACGGGCTATCACACATCGGCCAACCCAGAAGGTTCTACAGCAGATGGTGAGGAGCTGTAGTCTGCGAAAGGGCGACATGTCCGGTTGACCCATTGGACACATGAGGGTGCCACGGAGGACCCCGGTTAAGATCCCGCCTCGACATGAGCGAATATTGATGCTGCCGGTTGGGGCTGGACGACGACTGAATGGACTGGAGGTCCTGATCGAGCCCGCTTACCAAGAAGAAACGTAGACTCATTGTCAGGAATGGAGATATTTTTATTAGGTGAACTTGCAACCAGCAAGCAAAATTATTTTATACAAAAGTAAAAAACATACAATAAATAACTACAATTATACACGGGATACTTCATCACAAAGAACAGCAAGACTTATAGGCAAAGGCATTTTAGCCACTAGGGCTTGCACTAAAAAATGTCCACAACCTGCAAAGAAAACATTATGGCTTACCTGCCAAAAAAAAACATAATATAGGCAAAGGAGGCCTTTATGACCCCCTTAGCCAACACTACAAACAATACTGTGTTTCTATTAGTGGCCTTTATGGCCCATCATCTCTGTAAAGAGAAAGCATTGGCCTTTACTGCCAAACCACTTGATTAAAAAGATCAATTTTTAATCAAATTCCACGCACTTAACTGTACTGCCATGAAAAAGGCCTCTATGGCCTAACCAATACATATTATTTATACCAACACTAAGACCAACCATTTAGCCTAGAGTCCTACTCACTCTGGACTCCTAGGCATAACACAAGAAACTTATAACCTTATCTACACCCAAGAAAAGAATAAGAAACTCAGATCTTCAGTGAATGCAGCCTTTCATAAAAAAGCCAAGCCTACCAAAATATAGGGAGGTGAAAAGGAGGAAACCGGGACAGGAACCACCACCCAAGATCAACAGGCTTCAGCTACGGGCCTGATATTCCTCCACGCCTCCATCCAGGCCTTTTGCCGCCCCCTATCTTTCTCAAGACCCCAAATTTTCCCATCCTCACCAAGGATGTCACACACCACCACCTGGACCGAAAGGACTTTCTGCCGAATGGAAACCTGACACCGTGCATTCCAGGTGTAATAATGGACTAAACTAACTAGAAACAGAGTGTCCAAATCAAAACCCAGGCGGTTTTCAAATGCTCCATACACCCACTCCGCGTAAGACATGCGGTGTAGGAAAGGGACACCCAGAGCTCCACCCACCTCTTTATACACCTCTACATTGAAAGGGCACTGACATAAGAAGTGGTCCATAGTTTCCACTTCCCCCTGACACTCTGACCTCTGACAACCACAGTCATTCAGAGGACGGTACTTCAAGTTCCCTCTCACATAGAGCCTGCCATGGAAAGCGAGCCAGGCCTGATCCCTAAATTTCAAGGGAATCTGTTCCAGATTAATCAACTGTAAGCCTTCCCTCATAATATGGCCCGGGCAATCCTTCAGGGCAAGCGGGGCATGAAAGACGGTTGCCACAATCCTCTCACCCAGGAGCCTCCTAGGAAGAGATCTGACCTCCCCCGCCGTCACATGCCACCGCCTGAGTAACTTCAGGCTCGGGGCTACATAAGCTGGGAGCTCACCATGCTTGACCCGCAGGCTTTTCACTGGCCCGCCACTCTCCCAACGGTCCAGAAAGGGTCTAAACCAAATCCGAAAAAGTCCCACCCACGCAGGCGGTCTCTGCCAGCATATTACCAAAATTATGTTTAATAAACATCGGAGAGAAAAAAACAATTGGGTTGACCATACCTAGGCCACCCTCCTGCCTGGATGAGTAGGTCACATCCCGGTTGACAAGGTTCAGCCTGTTCCCCCATAACATCTGGAAGAAACAGCTGTAGACCCTCGTATAGAGCGACTCTGGCAAGAGGCAGACGAAGCTGACATACAGAAAAATGGGGATCAGGAAAGTCTTGATCATGTCAACCCTTTCCCTCAAGGAGAGCCGCCACCCCTTCCAACATCTCACTTTACCCTCAGCATCAGACAGCCTAGCCTCCCAATTTAACTTGCTGTAATCAGCAGGGCCGAAATTGATGCCTAAAACTTTTATTTTCTGCTGAGGCACTGGGAAGGTGTCCGGAAGTGAAAAGCTCTCACTATCCCTACCTATCCAGAAAACTTCACATTTGTCCTGGTTGACCTTGGAGCCCGACACCTCGGAATACTGATCCATCACCTCCTGCGCCTCTTCGGTCCAAGAAATGAAAACAGAAATGTCATCGGCGTAGGCCACGACCTTCAGGGGGGGGTCCCCAGTAATACCCACCGGCACCCCACCCAACACCCCACCATCTAACCTCCTAATGAAGGGGTCAATGGCGAAGGCGTAGAGCAAAGGGCTCAGTGGGCACCCCTGACCCAACCCCAAAAGGCCGCCCAATCCACCCATTCACCAACATGAAGCTCTCAGCCTCACTATACAACGTTTTAAGCCAGCCAATAAACTTCCCCTCTAGGCCGTATCGGTCCAGGAGATGCCAAAGGTACTTGTGATCAACTTGATCAAAGGCCTTTGCCTGATCCACTGCCAGCAGGAACTTTCCCCAGCCTTCAGCCCTACACTGCTCCAGAGCCTCCCGGACAGCTAACACCGCTGTAAAGGTACTTCTACCCTGGACCGAGCAATGCTGCTGGCGAGAAAGTAAGCCGCCCGCCACTGACGACAAGCGCCAGAACAAGATCTTAGCCAGAATCTTTCTATCGACATTGAGAAGGCTAATGGGCACCAGTTCTCAATAGCCGAAGGATCTTTACCCTTTGACAAGAGAATTACAGCAGACTTATCAAGGTCCTACCTTTCCTGAGGGCTTGTGCTGCTCCATGTGCTGGCATCCATCTTAGGTCTGCAAAGCATTGTGGGATCCTTTATGCTTTCAGCCCTCTGTGGCTCCTCCCAGGAGGTGGCAGCTTATCACATTTAAGTCTGCTGTTTGCAGCTGTCCATTGCATTTGTGTCCTGTCTGCTGCACAGCTCCTGTTTAGTTAACTCTTTGCTCTCCTGGCTACCGACTCGGCTTTGGCTAAGACTCCTCCTGGCTTCTGACTCCGGCTCTGGTGACCATTCTTCCTGGCTTCTGACTCCGGCTCTGGCGACCATCCTTCCTGGCTTCTGACCCCGGCTCTGGTGACCATTCTTCCTGGCCTCTGACCCCGGCTTTGGCTACAATTCCCGCTGGTTCTCGACTTGATTATCCTGGAAGACGACCTCGGCAGGAGAACTTCTGTCCTACCAAGTCATCCGCTGTTGCTGTCGGACTTGCATAGACTCTTGCCTTGTTTCTGTGTAAATAAACCTACCTTTAATTGCACCTCCTTGTGTGTCTGGCTTCTCACTCCCTGACACTACACGAATGCCATGAATCCTGACGGTGCAGGTACACCCTCGCTCCCTATGTTGGTTGCCAGACTTGATTAGCAGGATCTCTTGTTGGATCAGTTCGCTCAGGGGTTGCAGACGCTGCTTGCACGCACAGCGCACCTTGCTCCTGGTGCAATTAGGCCGGTTGTCACTCCTGTGGTCGCTCCCGCTGCTGCTCTGGTTGTTGCGCCTACCTCTGCATCTGTTGCTGCACCTGCGGTGCCCAGAGGTATGACTGGTTCAGCCCCCCTTCCACAGCGTTTGGGGGTGAGCCGAGTCAGTGTTGGGGTTTCCTTAACCAAGTGGGCATATATTTTGAGTTGATACCCCACGCTTTTCCTACTGAGAGGTCAAAGGTGGGCTTCCTAATCTTGCTGCTCTCGGACAAGGCCTTGGCCTGGGCAAATCCCTTATGGGAGAATGATAACCCTGTGATTCACGATGTGCCTGCTCGCTCCACCTCTGCTGCCAAGCTGCTCATGTCCATGCATCAGGGTCACGGACCGTTGCCGAGTACGCCATAGAATTTCGTACCCTGGCGGCAGCGGTGGGTTGGAACAATGAGGCTCTGGGGGCTGCTTTCTCTCATTGTCTCTCAGATGCGTTAAAGGACGAGATTGCAGCCAAAGAACTGCCTGTGGAGCTTGAAGCACTCATTTCCTTCCTAATCCTGATTGACACCAGACTCAGGGAGAGGCCTTCACTTAAGGAGCGTCTGCGGAGGCCTGCTAACCGATTGGCGCCTACATTTTCTGTCCCACCAGTTCCCCCTCTCCTCCCACGCCTACTGGGGATGGCTTGTCTGGCGGTGAGCACATGCAGCTGGAGTTTGCGCGCCTTTCCGAGGGGGAGTGGGCCTCTCGGCGTCGGGAGGGTCGCTGCCTGTACTGTGATCTCAGTGGGCAGTCCTGTCCGGTCCGTCCGGGAAACGCTCGCACCTGAGATCCTGTCGGGGGCAGATCTTGGGTGGAGTTTCCTCATCCCCGGTGTCCCGCAAAGATAAACCGCTAATCACCGCTGTCCTCTCTTTGGCGGAAGGCTCGGTGATGGCCCAGGCATTGGTAGACTCTGGTGCTGGCAGGTTGTTTATAGACAGTTCGTTTGCTGCTCAGTACTCCATTCCTCTGCAGGCTCGAGTTACTCCATTGGTTCTCGAGGCGATAGATGGCAGGCCCCTGCAACCGCCACAGGTTACCCACGAGACCCTGCCGGTTGAAGTAGCTATTGGGGCTGTTCACAGGGAGTTGGCCTGTTTTCAGGTAGTTTCTTCTCTGCACTACTCCGTGGTTTTGGGATATCCCTGGCTTCAGAAGCACAATCCGACCTTTAATTGGTGCTCGGCCGAGATTCTCTCGTGGTCTCCACAGTGTGGGGCCAGTTGCATCCATGGACCTGTTAAGGTGTTGTGTGCCTCCTCGGACTCTGTGTTGCCCACTGACTATGGGGAGTACCTGGACGTGTTTGACAAGGTGCTTGCCGGTGCTCTGCCTCCTCATCGTCCATACGATTGTGCCATAGCCTTGCAACCCGGTGCCACTCCTCCTCGTGGCAGGGTGTATCCTCTTTCGGTTGCGGAGAATCAGGAAAATGGAGGAGTACGTTGTGGATGCGCTTTCCCAGGGGCACGAAAGGGCAAACCTTTTTTGGTCTTGATATAGCATCATTCTTCAACATATCTTCTCTATTGTATTTGCCTATGTTATCCATCACTGAATCAAGTGTAGGTGCGTCATAGCCTTTTTCTAAAAACTTATCTTTAATGGTTGATGCCTGTTTTTGGTATGTGGTGATTTCGGTGCAGTTTCTTCTATATCAAGATCAAAAAAGGTTTGCCCTTTCGTCACTGGTTATTCCATCCAACATAAGGCTATCACCCGTATTATCAAAAATAACTGGAAAATTTTAAAATCTGATCCAGTTCTAAACCTATTACCAGATAAACCTGAAATAACATTCAGGAAGGCTTCCTCATTGAGAAACAGAATAGCTCCAAATATTACGGATCCCCCTAAAAACATCACATTATTTTCGGATTTAAAAGGCTTCCATCCTTGCAGAAAATGCATAATCTGCCGATGCAGTAACTTCACACAGAAAAGTTTCTGCTTTAATTCCACGGTAAGAGGGACCTCTTACAACGTTGATGACTCTATTACATGCACTAATAAAATTGTCGTCTATCTACTTCAATGCCCCTGTAGGATGCAATATGTGGGACGCACCACTAGGCGGCTAAAGGATAGACCAAAGAGAACATGTCAAGAACATCAAAAAAGGCTACAAGGAACACTCTTTATCACATCATTATAAAATACATCACAATAAGGACCCATCCTCACTTAGGTTTATGGGGATTGGAGTCATTAACACTCACTGGAGAGGATTAAATAAAAGGCGAGCAGTATCGCAACTCGAGTCTAAATGGATATATGAACTAGACTCTCTATACCCTAAAGGGCTTAACATTGACTTCGATTTGAACTGCTTCATAGACAATAGTTAGACTATATCCACTCGCCTTTATCTGCTTGTCTCTTTGGAAGCATTAGCCGGATTATTACCACCATTGGGTATTATTGGTCTCACTGGATAGTGTTTTACGATATTCATATATTATCCTTATCCAGCTGTCCAGATATTTTTATTCAGCTATTCTACTATCGATTAATATACATATTTCATACATGTTTGGCATAATTTTAATTTGATATTTATTATATTAATTTCAAATACATTAATGGATAACATGATCTTTTATTATAGATCTGGTTTACTTTGTGTCTGTTTACACTATTACCCATGGAAACATACTATAATCATAATTACCAATTTTTATTCATTAAATTTATTTATATCTCATCTGTATTTTGACAGTGTTTTTATATATATATATATATATATATTTTATTTTCATATATGCTTGTATAATGTTTTTAATATACATCTGACTCATTTTATATTTATACTATTTATAGTGGGGGTCTAATTGGCATCCACCGTCTGATGTCACAAAGGGAAATATTATTAATCATTTATACTATTTCCCCCGTTTTTTACACAATTAAGGGTCATATATATGTGTATAGAGGGTAGTCCTCAAATATACATTATCCCATTGTCCCTGAGGGAAGACTACCATAAGTAGTATGGGCGTTAATGGTATATCCTGCTTTGGGGAATGTTCTGCAGGTTCATACCTGCATCTCCCCCTCCTTGTTCATATACTGTCAACAATATGGCGCGGGGATGCGCGCGCATACACCGAGGATTGAGGAAGTAGCTATGACCCTCACGATCCACGGCAAAATTGCGGTGACGTACTGCGCATGCGCCGGTATTCGGCAAAATGGCGGGCGCAACAAGCGCGATTGCCATTCATTCAGTATAAATACAAAGAGCAAGACGTCTTCTGCTGTAAGCCCTAGACCCTATGACTACGTGCATCGCACAAAACGCGTCAGGGGGCTACAGCAACTGGACGTCTAGCCACCGCAGGTGGCCATCCTGAAATCCCTAATACATGGTCAGTGTTCTGTTTCCTTCTTTTGTCATTTGCACTTCTTATTTGTTGGAATAAAGTTCCCTACGGTATCACACTATGTGGTCTCCTTTATTGGTCCCTATTTTGTGAGGGGCATTCACAGAGACCGCACTAAGGGTGAGCCCCCAAGGTGATACGCATCAAGGATCCCTGAGTGCTGCATGCAGATGTGACTGGGAGTATCCTGACCTGGCCTGATCTGGGAGGTGGATAACCTGAATCATACCTATTGCGTTTTTACACGCACTTCTGGTGAGTGCGCATTTCATTCATATTTGAACACCTGCCACTGGAAGTAACCCTCCACGCACGCTTATCGGGATCATTCAGGATCCTCACGTGGGCAATACATCTGGGACTATTTTGCACTTTATTCACCGATTGGTGACATCATTTATGCACAAATTTTATCTATTTATTTATCTGCATATTTTATTGGTTTATATAGGTTTATTCCCGCGAACAATCTATTATTGCTGGATATCTATACCTATGTACTGAGCACATGTTATTAACTATTCTCATGTTGCATTATTTTAAAGAGACTGCATTTTCTTATTTTTCTTTTAATCGATCAACGAGATTTATGGTGTCTCAGACTTTTTTGGTGTCTCAGCGCTCGCATGTTCACTCTTTACATAATCTTCAAATTCAGCTCTGAAAGATTCCCAATTTCTGCTCCAATCCCCACTCATTGTCATCCCCTCTGGGGGATGTATGCAATTCATGGCAGTCATAGTCCGTAATATATATATAAGTATAGAACCAGCGCCACGGAAATTGTATAAGACAACAGTAAGCTGCAGAACCTAGCCTAAAAACTTATAGGATATACAAAACTTCAAAAAAAAAGGTTACAAAAAATCTAACAAAACCATGCTTGTAAGTGCATTTCTTCATTAAAGTTTGATTTTTTTTAAAACATACTGCACCATGATTGTTCACTTTTTTCTTTCGAGTGACGGTCTGATCATCTCTCAGTTTGGATATTAAATCACCTTTGGAGTGGATTTTCAGCTTTGCAGAACATCTGTTGGAGTTCATCCCTCATTTCTTCAGTGTTGCTGTCACCATATTAATCATTTGCTCCCAGAGTAACAAGTGCTACATGCTGTTTTTTACAATCAGCATATTACTCTGGTGAGTTTTATTTAACCATTTTTGGTGGTGGATTTACTTGGTGATTAATTATTTTGGACATTATTATTTGAACTTTTGGATTTTTTCTTTTTTGCTGGATTTCATTTTGATTTAAAATATTGTTTTTTATTGTTTTGTTAAATTTTTTGTTACACTTTTGTATGTATTTAAGAGCAACCTATTTTTTTGAAGTCATAGTCAGTAAGCCTCTGAGCTATCAAATATCAGAAAATCCTCAGTCTCAGGCTGTAGTTCACAAAACTGTGTTTCCCAAAGCTGCTGTGCTCCAAACAAGAGGCTCAGTCCTGATTCAAGTCACTTCTGACACCAAGTTTTATGTACAGGAATGCAGACAACACAAGCTGCTGGTGTGAGGAATGATGTTGTACAACAGAACTGCATCCAGGTCAGCATAGAACAGGAAACAGGAAGTATAAGGCAATGCAATATTACCATATGCAAGTAGGGTCACAGTATTTGCATAATAACTCTATAACAATATACAAGCGGTCACCATGTGGCTTGAAGATGTAGAGGAAATTGTGGCCTGCCATGACACTGCTATTCACAGAATACAGCAAACTACAGATTCTCATGCCCTACATATCTGCGAACTATATACTGTAGACATCTGGAAGATTTAGTTAATCGTGATTGCAGACATAATTTGAGGAGGAAAGGGTTCCCTGAGACGGTCAAACCTAACCAGCTACCACATGCCGTTCTCGCTATGTTTAATGACCTTCTGGGAGACCCCCAGAATCCCCCATAGAATATCAACGCCTACATCGCACATTGAGGCCCAGGAGCAGGGACACAGATCTTCCCAGGGATGTAATCTGCTGTCTGGTCAGCTTCCAATTTAAGGAAGAGATATTACGGAGGGCTCGCAACCGTATCATATTCAATGGCACAGAAATCAAAATTTATCAGGACTTATCCCATATCACATTACAACATCGGAGGGATCTCCTAGATTTATTACACTCCAGGAACATCATGTACAGATGGAAATTCCCATTCTGTCTCTCCACCTCACATATGGGCCGCAATGCTAACCTAAGCGTACCTGAGGACTTATGCAAGTTTTGCGAGCTAGACATACCCCTCATTGACATACCAGACTGGTACAGCTCCTTACACCTGCTGTCGATACCATCCCTGGCCTATGGTGACCATGGGATGAACAGCAATAATCAAAACCTTAGCTGCAGATTGACGCCACCATCTTCTCCACCACCTTCTATGCGCGAAGCAAAAGGAGGAGATAGTCTCCCGGCTTCTCCGACGCATCGAAAGGCCAGACATGTATGGCTGTCATGATCAAGTACAGTTCTTCTGGGTACAGTGATTTATCTCACCCATGAATGAACCCTTGCTACTCCTTTTCTTCAAATATCTCCCTATGTCAATTTCTGCTTGCACAGATATTGACGGCTCCAGTCCTCAATTGCTCACATCAACAAACTGCCCTTCAAAGTGTACATGCACTCACTTTCCTGGTCCTCCCTCTCCAGACCTGCTCAGACAGGCATGTTCATACTGACACAGAGTTTATTGTCACTTCACCCCTGCCGTGGACTCCGTCTGCTGCCATCATCCCTATCTCTGTATCTGGTAAACCTGTATGTTAATTTAGTGTATGTTTTTATTCCAACAATAGAAGATACCATAACATGCGGATTCCTCTTCATGTACAGCTGAATATGCATGTTCAGTATGTTAAACTGCTAACCTGTCCTCTTTACATGTCTTATATCCACAACTATGCACGGAGGATGTGGAAAGACGTCCTAACTATGATTTCTCTCCTGCACCTTACCTATTTCCCCCTAATACTTTGCCTTCCCCCCCCACTTTTCTTCCATTTTCCATTTTACCTTTCCTTTTCTCAATAGTCTCTCAAAGATGATGGAGCCACATATCTTAGTGACAGAAATCGGTGCTACTGACCTATTGTTGCCACTAGCTTGCACCTCTACCTGTATACCTTATGTGTGGGGCCTTGCAATTATACCTAACCTCTGTACACCAGGAATGTTGCTGTTCTCGACTTTTTTTTTTTTGCTCTTTTGCCCTCCGGATACCTGAGCCTACCTGCCTTATGATCACACTTTTTATGTACCTTGCCTTTGCCATGTATTAGATAAATTTTACATGTTACTTGTTACTTAACCTCCCTGGAGGTATTCCGAAGTGTAGCTCGGGGGAAAGTTTCAGCACCACAAGCGGTAACCTCGAGCTACACTCGGGAATACCTTGCACCGTTGCTCCGAGATCTTTTCTGCACTTACCTTGTCCTTCACTCCCTTGATGTCCCCCCTGCAGTGTCCCTGGCAATGTCCTCCGGCCGATGCCAACATCTGTCTTCCGGGTTCCGTTCCCTGCAACGTTAGAACGTACGGGGACAGAACTGGCAGGAAATATTTAAATTTTAAAAGTGACATTCACTAAATTCACTAAAATCACATATTAAAACATTACTGTATCAAACCATTTCACATACATTTTGTCCCTTGTACTTTGTCCCGTGCCCTGCCTGCATTTTTACTGTTCTTTCTGCCTTGAAACTGAAAAAAGTCCATGGTGTCCAAAAAGCGTCCCTTTAGGTCAAAAGCGGTTTTAGACCAGCTAGAGAACAGCAATACTAAATTAGAACCACTTGCAGAATTGAGTGATAATGATTCGTGGGGAAATTCGTCATCAGCACTGAAAATGATTTTGCGACTTTGCTCAGTGATGTGCGAACTGGCACTCTATTTCAAATTTCAGTGTTTTTGGTTTGATTACATTATTGAATTAAATTTATTATTATATTATTTTTATGATTATTTATTAAATTATAATTTATGATTTTGTGTTTCAAATTTTAACATACCCAGGATGTTTACTAGACTCTTGTTCAGACAGATTTCAGTGAGTTATTCTTAATTACAGGCCTACAATAAAAAAACACATTTCCATGCAAAAAAAGTACCACTTCGAGCACAGAAATATGCGCATAATCAGACCGCTAGGGAGGTTAAGGAATGTTTTCTGGCTGCTAATGCTGTTCATATGATTCTCACATTTAACAAACCACATAATGTTTAAGCATCTCCCTCGCAACCCCCCCCCCGTGACAGGTGTGACAACTCATTCACTCCATTCCCGCTCTTGACTCTTGGGTACGGGGAGTAAATGCCTTGCTTTGGTCCCTGGATACCAATACTCTCATCGCCGGGGGAGGAGGCAGAGAGATGCTTTGTAACTGATCTTTCACTTTCACATATGGTGCCTTACGGAGCTAAACCACTCTCTAGAATATGATTGTTATAAGCGGATACAATGTAAGGGATTATCGGTCTATGTATGTATAGTTATATTAACGCAGACTTGTCTTAATTTCCCACGTAAATCACATAATACCCCACTCGCTTGATTCTCTAATTGAGCATTATACCGGACCAATGTGAGCTAGAGAAGTATTGACGTTCTCGGCCGCCACCTACCACGTCTCCACCCAGATGATTCTGTGAATCTTGACTGATTATCTCCAGACTTGATTACCTTTTAGAGCAAGTTAGCTGGTCTACACTTGCTCCCCGGATTAATAGTTCTTCTCCTACTTCTTCTGACTTTTCTTCCTCTTCAGCTCCTTTCATTCTCTACCCCTCCCCCTTTTTTTCCCCCTGCCTCCCTTCCCGCTCACCCGCACCCTCCTAGGAAGCTCCCTGCACCCCTTTTATTAGTGGGCACAGTCCTCATGAGAACTGTCCCTTCTTCTTGCACCTCTAGAGGGTCATATAATTTTACCCTTCACAATAGTCTTTACAAAGAGAGTAGCCAAGGCATTGCATATACCGCTAGATTGTCCGACCACCATTAAAATTGTTTCCTTGAATGCCAAAGGCCTAAATGTTCCTGAAAAGTGTTCTCAAGTTCTGACATCTATGCGTAGTCTCAAAGCAGACATTATCTTTCTTCAGGAGACAAACTTTTGTACAGATTCCGTACCCAAGCTCTCCAATCCATACTACCCTACAGCTGTCCATGCCACAAATGCATCCTCCAAAACAAAAAGGGGTCTCTATCCTCATTTCCAAAAAGTTAAAATGGCAAACCATCGGCACACTGTCTGATGTAGACGGACACTATGGCCCTGATTTACTAAGAATTGAGTCTACCAGCAGACGCTGAACATTCAGGCAGACTCAATTCAATCAATCTAGACCTGTCAGTCATCAGAAAGGCATCTAGCAAGCCCATTGAAAAGAGGTCGGGTTCTAATCCCAGTCATGGCTGACCTGTCTGGAATTTGCATGCTTTCTCTGCACGGGTGTGTTTCTGCCAACACTCCAAAGACATGCTGTTAGGTTAATTGGGCCTAGTATATGTCTGAGTTTCTGGCCTTGACATTTGTGAAATATGGAGATCAATTTCCAGGGTTCTGTCAGTGCCAGGAATATTGATCAATCAATGAGAGTGAATCTTACCTGCATCCTGTTCTTCTAACAAGTTTGAAACTTCCAATTTTCCTTCTGTTTATATTTCATTACAACTTTTTTTCTCTTCTCTTAGGCTACGTTCACACTAGCTTTGTCAGCAGGCATCAGACAGGCATTTGGGAAGCATTTTTAACGCTTCTCAAACGCCTATGAAAATTCTGCACATGGCAGCACACAGTGCTGTTCACACTGAAGCGTTAGCGTTGCGTCACAGCAAAATTGGCACCTCATGTCGAGTCAGGAGGAGTTGAAGCCTCCCATTCATGTCTATGGTGCCGCTCCTCAAACGCCTGGCAGGAGTTTGCGGTGCGGTTGCGACACGTTTGCGGAGCGTTAATACCATTTATCTTCATTACAGGCATTTGAAGTGCAGTTTTAATGCTTGGCAAACGCCTATCAAATGCCTCACAACCGTGCATAGTGTGTTTGGGGAGCATTTGAGGAGTGTTAAAACCGCTTCCCAAATGTCTGTCAAACGCTATAGGGCCGTTTCGCAAGAGTTAGAAATAAAGTCAAGTGTCAACGAGCCCTTAAACCTCTCTCCTTATACAACTTGACCCCATGCCCCACCCCCCCTGTCATCACCTGTTCCATCTGCAAATCTATGTATCACCGTCCCACTCTTTTTTTTATTTAACTATTTACTGATCTAGTTATTGTGTCTCATTTCCTATCACCTCCAGCTCAGATCTTGCATTATTATAAGATTCCTGATTGTATCTCACCACTAGTCTGATTGAATTCACAATTCCTGGTCAGTCCTGTTACCTTACCTATAATTACCTTTAGGGCCAGTTCACACTGCATGTGTTTCAGTTGCTTTTCTGCATTCAAAATGCACAGAAAGAAGGTTATATGGTTATTTAATGTCATAGTTCACATCAGCGCTTGCAGTTCCAGTGTGTTGCAGTGCTGCCAAAAAAGTCAAACACCCTGAAATGCACTAAAACGCACATGTCCCTAATTAAATTGAAGAAAGAGGGGAAAAAATGTACTGGAATGCATAAAAAATGCACTGGAACACATCAAAAACGCATCCAAAATGCACTGGAACACATCAAAAATGCATCCAAGATGCACTGGAACACGTCAAAAACGCATCCAAAATACACTGGAACATGCTTAAACCTACATCAAAAAATTGCATGCAAAAACGCATCTGGAACACATCTAGACTGTGTTTGTATTTGTGTGAACTGGCCCTTAGGACTTGTTCACACCATTTGTGGTGCAGAAACGCATGCAAGAGCACGCATTTTTCTGCTTAGCAAAGAAATGCAATGCCCTCTGCAGATGTGCGCAGGTACTATGATGAAAACTTAATTGCACCTCAACACGTCTAGTAAACACAGACACATTCACAGCCACCAAAACGCATCGCACCACACTACTGTGCGGTTAGGTGCAACACACTTTTAAAATAATATGCCTGCAGTATTTTTGCATGCTTCCACACATTAGGCAGCCCATTGAAATTAATGAGCTGAGGAAAAAAAAGTAAAAAATGCCACATTCGCACAGGTCCTCTGTCCTGTACAGCATGAATGAGTGGGTTGTTCATGTGGCTGGAGCCACCTGTTACACTATGGGGACACAGCAGCTGTATGAGCACAGGTTTTATTCTGACAGGTGTGAAGGCGTGGGGAAGTGGCCCTGAATGCTCACTGTCTGTGTTGAGGGCTGTGCACCTGCACCCATATGCTTGTCAGATTAGGACCTGCAGCATTTCCATAGTGTAACATAGGTTGCCTGCACAAAAACAAACCATTGATTCACACTCTACAGGACACAGCACCCATGTAAATGAGCCCCAAGACCTCATTTACACACACACACACACCTTAATTTATGAACTCAGTACAGTTTTATCATTTAGATTTCACAGGAAAATGGTTGGGATTGTGTCCATTAATAATGTTTTATGTTTTTTTACCATAAATATAATTTGGATATTTTCTCTGGTGGTGGGGGGCTGTCAGGTATGCTGTATGGGGCCCCGTGATCTCTAACAGTGGCCCTGGGTGTATGCTTGTGTCTGTGCCACCTGTATAGTTATGAAGAACAATAACTTCTTTTATGGAATACCCTGAACCTCTGCTATGTACCTCAATGTATCTAGGAATCGGACATGTTTTCAACTGAAAATTCAACAATTATTAGTAATGTTTCCCCTGCAAATGAGGATCAGCTCCTTGGTCGAGAACAGCGATCTCTCCATGTGCAGATGTGGTCTAGAATTCCACAAAAGAACAATTTACAAAGCTAAAAAATAGACTTGCAAATTACCACTAAACTCTCCTAACTACACTCCCATCCACTAACACTCCCCACGACCACTTCCGGGTGTGTGCAAACGTCCTTCCGCAAATGTAATGACATATTTCTAGTATGACAGCTGCTCTAGCGCCTCTTCCAACAGCCGTCTTGGCATTTATTTGTGAATCATAGCACTTTTCCATGCTGCTCCATTCGAAAATATATGTTTGCAGTTCTATTGTGGCTTTGGCATTGGTAAATATATGTTTGCATCTCTACTGTGTATATGACATTTGTGAATATATGTTTGCAGCTCTACTGTGTATATGACATTGGTGAATATATGTTTGCAGCTCTACTGTGTATATGACATTGGCGAATATATGTTTGCAGCTCTACTGTGTATTTGGCATTGGCGAATATATGTTTGTAGCTCTATTTTGTATTTGGCATTGGCAAATATAGGTTTGCCGGTAAAGGCCCAAAGTCAACAAATTGGGGACCTAATTTATTACTGTTAAGAGGATTGTAGAAAAAGAATAGCTAGCTGCACACTGAACACGACCTATTCATTGGTACATAACATGGTCTTGTGGTACAATAGGGGACTTTTGGTTTGTTAGTTTGGACATACTTGCATATGTGCACTCTAACAAGCTAGATTTGAGCATATTATATAGCTCGCAAAATATAAGTGTTAGGGGTGCTAGTATATTGAACTTGAACATGAAATAACCCCCCCAAAAATATACATAGTCCAAACGTTTATTGATCAAATGCATATTCCACATTTATTTGGACAGCAGCAACAAATAGGTAGTCAATTTCTTGGTGGGGAAAAAAAAAGCAGGATTGATGTTGCTAAAATAGAATGGTCCTGCTCATAAGAGCTTACAATCTAAAAGATTATACTTCGAATGAACTGCGCTTTCACAGGTTACAGCAGGAAACAAATGGTCAATATGAATCACTGAGTAGGCTTATCCATAAAAACAGGCTGCAGATCAAAATATCAATATAAAAATACATATGTGCCAAAATAAAACACCTCCCACCTCTCCAAATCCCCCACATATACATTTCTCATTGGGTTTGTCCGAAAACTGCATTTCAGTCTAAATAAGCAAGCAAACTATAGCCAAGTGAAGATTTGGAAGAGCAGAGCAATTGACATGTGTTAGGATCACATTGCAAAGTTAATAAACACACAATCGTATAATAACACACAAACACACTTTAGAAGGAAAAAATGCAAAACATTTACAGCCCACATCAAAACACAGCGTGATTGTGGTCTGGGGCAATTCACCACAATATCTCTTCCTCCCCAAACCACCACAGGCAATAACCTGGCCTCTTCCAAGTCAAAATCACCCACTGCTGCAACTTTTTATATAACATAGGCCACACCCACCACTTTAATTCATTTGGTCAGAGAAAGTGTTTGCACCTGATGAATCATCTTCCCACTTGCGTTAACCCTTGGTATACAGGCCCCACAAATCAGCGTAACAAAGAAAGCCACAGAGAAGTGTACCTGTCAGGAATGGATTCACCACTGGTGGTGGGACTCACCTGCCGTTTGGGCTGCAGTACCAGGGCTGGCCAGCGGGTGCTCTCAGCAACCAGAAGCTCACTCCTGCAATCAGCCATCACCTGAGGCTGATTGCAAGAGGTGTATTTAAGGAATGGCCAGACCTGCAGTCAGTGCCTTGGTGTATTGTTTCCCATGAGCCCCTGTACCTGGTATCCTGTGTTCCTGTTCCTCTGCCTATCTTCTGTTGCCGACCTCTGCATTGTTGCTGACTGTCTACTGTTTAACCCCTGGCTTGCCTGACCATCCTTCTGCCTGACCCTCTGTACCGTGCTGCCTGTGAGTTACTGAACCCGGCTTGTGACCCTGACCATTCTCTGCCTGCTCCTTCGGTACCTCGGTGCCCACACATTGCTGACCTGGCCTGCCTGACTATGCCTTACGCTACCCAGACGAACCATCCATCCATCCTGCACAGATCCAGCCATCCCTGCTCACACCTTCTGCCTCTTCACATCAGTATATACCTCTGGCGGATCCCTCTACCACGAGCAGGTGTACTCAGGGGCCGCGACCTGGTTCCTGTCTGCTCCAAGTCCCTTCCCACCATCAGGGGCCCTGGTGAATAAGCAGACTGGGACTTAGACTCCGCACCCTGGGGAATCCTGTCCTGAGGACTGCTAGAGGTACCACCAGACGGTCGTTAACAGAACCATATGGCCGGCCTGACCATTCCACCTCTCCAGCCCTGACTACGCCTGTGTTCCTGCACATACTAAGATTAGTGGAAGGTTGGTTTGTTTACTGTGCGTTGTATATTTGGGTGGCTAATAATAAATTGTATTGTTGTTATATCATTCCTGAAGCCTGTTACTTCCCTGTGTCAGTCCACACATTTCTGGTCATACCCGGATCCCTGACAGTACCTGTGCAGCATACAACAGAACATTGAACAGGGATGTGAAGGGGAACCCCATGGCAATATTTATTGGCACTATGGGCACAATTCACTCCAGATTATCGCATGAGTTAAGGCTGTCACATGACCACATCTCGCATGCAATACTGAAAATGTCAATTCACTTTTGCTAGTATGTGGGATTTCCCATAAATCGGAAAAACACTCAGGAAATCAAACATAAAAAGGCCTTACACCCCGGTCACATCAAAGCCGATTTAGAAATTGTGAGACTTAGTGAAGATGCCGATTTCCTTGCGATTTGCAAGACATCTGACAGATATCAATGCAAATCGCCACAAAAGTAATACATGTACTACTTTAGAAATCAGTGTCGGAAACGCACCCATGTGACCGCTCTAATAGCAGACAATAGGGTGCGACTTGGCATACGATTTGCTAGTCGTATGCTATGCAAATCACATGCCAAGTCACACTCAATGTGACCACTATTAGAATGTTCATATTGGTGTGGTTCAAACTTGGTTGGAGCCGCAACAATTTCTAAAGTATTGAATACACTACTTTTCATGCGATTTGCAGAGAGATCTGTGTCAGATATCTTGCAAATTGCACTTTAAATCAGCATGTCCCCCTACTTTGAAATCATGCAACGTCACTGTAAGTCACATGATGTGACCGTAGTGTAAGTCGCACCACTTCAAAATCTGCTTTGATGTGACCGGGGTTGCCCCCAGTCACATCAGGTGCAATTTGGCAAGCGATTTGCATGCCAGGCGACTTGCAAATTGTAGGCCAAGTCACACCCTATTGTCCACTATAGGCTCCATTCACATCCAATCTGATTTTAAAATTGTGCGACTTCACTGTAAGTTGCCCACTTTCCAAATCGGATTAGATGTGACTGTGGTGTTAGCCCCCGGTCACATCGGGTGCAATTTGGCATGCATTTTGCTAGTCGCAGGGCATGCAAATTGCATGCCAAGTCGCATCCAGGGTGTGCGATTTCAGGTGCGATTTGGGAATTGAAATTGTACCTGATATTGTATCTAATGAATGTGGATGTGAGTGTCTTAACATAACCGATTTACTGAAGCACAATTTCAAAAGTAGATCTTGTCTAACTTTTTCTAGATTTTGTAGCGATTTCACATATTGACTACAATAGAAATCGCAATGCAAAAGCACAATTGAAAACGCAATAACTCATTGGTAAATCTATAGAAAACACGGTGAAATTGCCAACAAAAAGCACAATATTTAATTGCATCTAGTGTGAACCAAGCAGGCAATTTAACAAAGGAAATAAATCTTTGAAGGCATACGGTATCTGCGTGCTCGGATAAGGGTCTGCTATGGATTTGGAGGGGGACTCCATGCCATTATTTTATTAATTTTTTTTAAAAATCCTTTTCTCTTTCTCTCACAGCTCTTGGCTTGACAAATCCTTCCCAAAAGGGGGCTGAGTGCAAACCAGCATTATCAAATCAATCATTAGTCCAGGCCCTTATCTCATCCCATCATTTGACTTTCACATATGGTGCAGCTTTAAAGGTGTTTGAACAGACAAGGACTCATTTTAATTCACATTCTAGGGATCATTTAGACAGAAAGCAAAGATGCTGCCACCAGCACATCTATGTTAGGGTAACCACCCAGGGAGATCATGCAACTTTATTGCCGTGGTTGGGATTCAAACTGACAACCCTAGCACTGTGAGGCAGTAGTGCTAACCACTAATCCACTGAGCTGTTGAACACTAATCCAGCCTGTATTTCTGTGGTGTGAATCAACCCTAAATCCCAGGGCAAGGTCAGTGAAACTAGCCAGATATCTCCAATGTGACACAAATGTTGTACTATGTTGCCAATTCAGATGTATGTTGGTTCTATGTATCCCAATACAAAGGATTGCAATACTAATGCAGGCATTCCTCGGTTTACCAACACCTAGTTTAACGTAATTTTCGGATTATGAATGAAAATCCATTGAAAATAATGCCTCGGTTTACACAATTGTTAATAATTTTTTTCGCAATACAAAGTGTATGTCGGCACTGCTAGCCTTTTTTTTCTTCACTATAGTTCAGAAGTTTATCTATCACTTTCCCCGAAGTTACAGAAAATTTGTATCTTTTAATAAACTAAAAGTAAACATTGTTTCCTTTAGGGATATAAACTCAAAGAAAACTTTCTCTTTTAGCTGGGGGAAGTGACAGCTGAATTTCTGAGCTATAGTGAAGAAAGAAAAAGTGAGAATTACATTTAAATACCGGCACCATAACAAAAACAAAAGGCATGGGATCCCCCCTCCCATCCACACCAAGCCCTTCGGGTCAGATATGGATTTAGAGGGGAACTTCCATGCCAAAATTTTTTAAAAAAATGGCGTGGGTCCCCCCAAAATCCATACCAGACCCTTATCCGAGCATGCAGCCCGGCAGGTCAGGAAAGGGGGGGGTGAGCGTGCGCCCCCCTCCTGAACCATACCAGGCCACATGCCCTCAACATGGGGGGTGCTTTGGGGCAGGGGGGCTCCCCCCAAAGCACCTTGTCCCCATGCTGATGGGGGCAAGGGCCTCTTCCCCACAACCCTGGCCGGTGGTTGTGGGGGTCTGCGGGTGGGGGGCTTATCAGAATCTGGAAGCCCCCTTTAACAAGGGGGCCCCCAGATCCTGCCCTCCCACGTGAATGAGTATGGGGTACATGGTACCGATACTAATTCACAAAAAAACAAAAAGTGTACTGTAAAAAAAAAGACAGGACAGGGTATTTGACAAGTCCTTTAACCTCCTTGGCGGTATTCCCGAGTGTAGCTCGGGGTAAAGTTTCAGTACCAAAAGTGGTAACCCCGAGCTACACTCGGGCTTACCATGCGGCGTTGCACAGGGAATCCCTACAGCGCTTACCTTGTCCTTCGCTCCCGCGATGCGTCCCCTGCAGCGTCCCCGGCCATCTCCTCCGGCCGATGCCAGCATATGGCTTCCGTGTTCCGGTCCCTGTGATGTTGGGACGTGCGGACGCCGAAACCGGTGGCAAATTTGAAAATGTAAAAAAAGACTTGTTTTAAAATGATTATTTCATAGCAAAACATTCCTGTATCAAAGCATTTCACATACATTTTGTCCCTACTTCTTTGTCCTGTGTCCTGCATTTTGACTGTTCTTTCTGCCTGGAAACTTAGAAAAGTCCACGGCGTCCAAAAAGCATCCTTTTAGGTCAAAATCGGTTTTAGACCGGCTAGAGAACAGCGATAGTAAATCAGAACTACTTGCAGAATTGAGTGATGATTCATGGGGAAATTCGTCATCAGACACTGAAAACGATTTTGCGACTTTGCTCAGTGATGTGCGAACTTGGCGCTATATTTCAAATTTCAGTGTTTTTGGTTTGATTATATTATTGAATTAAATTTATTATTATATTATTATTTTTTATGAGTATTTATTAAGTAAGTAATTACTAAGAATTGCAGGCCTACAATACATAACACCAAATTTCCATGCAAAAAAATGGTACCGCTTTTGGTACAAAATTACTGACCTAATCATACCGCCAGGGAGGTTAATAAAAGAAAAATCTAAAAGAGTGTCCCCCAAAGTAGATCCAATGTCAATCACGAAGCTCGCCGCCGGCGACCCAAAAAAAGAAGAAAAAAAACGTTCCCGACGATGGCTGCCCAGCCCTCTGCTGTGAGCCTGATTGACAGTTCCTAAATATGTAAGGGGCGAGGCCACACAGGGACATTATCCAAGTGACCCCGCCCCAGGTGACATCAATGATAGGTGGGGTCACATGTGTGATGTCCCCTTACATATTTAAAAAGCTCGCTCGTCCCCCCCTCCCCTTTCCTGACCTGCCGGGCTGCATGCTCGGATAAGGGTCTGGTATGGATTTTGGGGGGGGACCCCACGACATTTTTTTGTGGGGTTACCCCTTAAGATCCATACCAGACCCGAAGGGATTGGTATGGATGGGAGGGGGGACCCCACACCATTTTTTTAAAAAAAAATTTTAATTGCCAACCTTTATTTTTAGATTCAGCTGTCAAAATATATATTATCTAGATCTTCAAAATATGTAAAACCATTACAGAAATAATTATAAAGGATAAAAAACAAAAACAGAATCAATAGAACTAAGGAAATCAAATTATAATACATAACGATATGCCTGGCTACAAATAGTGCTGTTTGTTAAACACAGACACAATCCAGTGCCATCTGTCAGAGGACTTCACACTGAGATTTACTATTAAACAGCGTCTAAAAAGAAAGCGCCCACGGCAGATGGGCTAAAATGTGTTCTGCACATGCGCATTTATATCCGTGCATAGACGCTGGAAAAGCGTCTAGTTCTTGACTGTCATGAATTCCTTTAAAAAACTATTTTTTACACATTTTACCCCCTCCTGCCCAGCCCAATTTTCAGGTTTCAGCGCTCTCACACTTTGAATGACAATTGCACAGTCATATAACATTGTACCCAAACTAAAATTTTATCATTTTCTTCACACAACTAGAGCTTTCTTTTGGTGGTTTTTAATCACCGCTGGGATTTTTATTTTTTGCTCAATTAACAAAAAAAGACCAACAATTTTGAAAAAAAAAATACGTTTTTCTTTGTTTCTGTTATAAAAGTTTGCAAATAAATAATTGTTCTTCATAAATTCAGACCAAATTGTATTCTACTACATGTCTTTGGTGAAAATAACCCAAATTAGGATGTATTATTTAGTCTGTAAGAAAGAGTTCGCAAACTATGGAATATATCTGAAAATTGATCAATCCTGAAGTACTGACGGCCAATCTAATTTCTTGAGGTCCAAGAATGTCAGAACTGTACAGATATCCCCCCAATGACCCCTTTTTGCAAAGTAGACAGTTCAATGTATTTCATAACAGGCATGACGAGTTTTTTGAAGTTGTAATTTTTTTGTCATTTTTCGGGAATGAAGAAATGAAAAAAAATGATTTTCACAATTTTTTTTTTTACATACTGTCAACAGTGCAGTACAGTGTCATCATATAACTGGCATGGCGGTGATCAGGGACACTGACTGGTGACAGTGCAAAAAAAAAATATTTTTAATTTTTTTATTAACTTTTATTATAAATTGTTTTCTTTTTTTAAGATTTTTTTTTCATATTTCACTATGACCAAAGTAGTATAATGTTACCATAGTAGCATTGTACTACTTTGGGGAAGTGATCAGTATTTTTTTTTTCTTACACAATTTTCTTATAGCAAAGAATTTATTTGCTATAAGCAAGCATTTACTTGAATGAAATCGATTCATTCAGGGTTTTTTTTGTGCTTAACTGTGATTTGGACACAGCTAATCACATGACACAGCTGGGCTGTGATTGGCCAAGCTTGTGCATGTGATCGCTGTGACCATTCACAGCTAGCCCCACTTGTTTACAATGGATGGCATGAAAGGAAGCCATCCATTGTATACAACTGTAACGTGACCTGCTGTGATTGGTCACAGCAGGTCACATGGTACTGGCAACGGGGTCGGCACACAGATCTGTCATCGGCCGTGTCTGAGGTACACGGCCGGTGACAGATCGCGCCGCTGCATGGCTCTGTGGGCAGGTGCAGTGTCCATGCCTGAAAGGATGCCATATGGCATCCACCCGGAGGGACGAGCTGCTCGCCTGGCCGCCTTTGGGCTATTGGCCGGGTGGCAACTGGGTAAAGTGATTTCCCGATATTTGTGAAAACAAATTTCAATGTGAACATGTCTCTGCAGTGATTTTGCATTGTGTTAGACGTGCTTCTTAGCAAGTCTGCTTTCTTAGACTGATTCCTAGATTGGGCCTGGTTAGTAAATTCAATTTCGTGTCTATTGTTGAAGCTTTCTTTAGTAAATGTCTTTGCCGTCTAAAAGTAGAATTGAAAAATAGACGTTAGCCCACGGAAATGCACCTATGCAGTAAATCAGGGCCTATGTCTTTCTCAAAGATTCCCTCCAAGGCCAACAAATGCGTTATCAGAGGTACCCTCTTAGCAATGGCCTCGGCAATTAAAAAAAGGTGTCAAGCTAGGACCCTAGAACTTATAAACCAAATCAAACTACTAGAATTGACACATAAACATTCCCATGCACAGCAAACGTATCACAACCTCACTCAGGCTAGATCACTTTTGTTAGAAGAACTAGGCTGTAAAACGCAAATTCGTCCTATCCAACAAACTCTTCTATACACAAGGTAACAAAAGTGGTAGATATCTGGATAGAGCCCTTCAATCCAAGAAAGCAGACCTAACGATACACCATATCCGAGACACTTAAGGTACAGTCTTTTCTAAAACGGAGGATATAGCAGCCCAGTTTGAGAGCTATTATTCGGGCTTATGTAACCTACCTTCTCAGACACATAAGAATATGGCCCCTATTACTAGAAAGCGCATGATCAGGGATTTTATTCAACAATATTGTCCAAAACGTATTTCAGATTCGTTGGCTACCAAGTTAGAAAAACCTTTATCTGGAGAAGAATTGCTACTAGCGATCACACAACTCAAATCTGGAAAGAGCCCAGGCCCGGACGGGTTCACAGCAGCGTATTATAAAACTTTTCACGCGGCAACATGCACCTCAAGATTTAACAGCTTTCAATTCCCTAATGTCTCCTACTCCCCAAACTGCAAACATAGTAGAGGCTCACATCACGGTCATCCTAAAGGATGGCAAGGATGCCACATCGGTTACCAATTACCGTCCTATCTCTCTACTAAATGTGGACCTGAAGATATTTGCTAAGATACTAGACAATCGCCTTCTCCCCTTCTTAAATGCTTTGATCTCTAAGGACCAAGTGGGATTTGTCCTTGGTAGGGAAGCCAGGGATATTACCATTAAGGCATTGAACCTACATCACTGGCTTACTTCCAACTCCACAAAACATTCGGAGTTCTTTCTATCCCTTGACGCAGAGAAGGCATTCGACAGGGTGGCCTGGGACTACATATTAGCCGTCCTCCAATCTATAGGATTATGTAATAATATGTTGAACTTTATAATGTCTCTCTACACTACACCCACTGCGAGAATCCGTGTCAACGGTCACCTGTCAAATGCCTTCTCTGTCCTCAATGGAACGCGACAGGGCTGCCCATTATCCCCAATACTCTTCGTAGTGACCCTTGAGCCCATGCTATGCCGGCTCAGAGCTAATGAGGATATAAAAGGTATCGCTGTCTCTAATCTTCCCTATAAGCTAGCGTCTTTTGCTGATGACATTCTCCTTTTCCTCACAGAGCCACTTGTTACTTTCTCTAATCTGTTGCAAGATTTTAAACTATTTCACTCTTTAACCTCAAGATAAACTTCACAAAATCCAATGCACTTAACATTTCACTCGCCACACACATAGTAACTACCAAATGCCAGACTAATTTCCCGTTTAAGTGGCTGATTCCCTCGCCTACCTGGGCATCCAAATACCTGCTACCTTGAGCGACCTCTATTCTAAAAATCTTTACCCCATGCTTCGTGTTATCCAAAGTGATTTACGTAAATGGGACAAATCGCACTTCTCCTGGTTTTGACGCGCAGCTATTTTAAAAATGAACATCTTGCCGCACTTTCTTTATATTCTCCAAACCATCCCCATCAAATTGCCTCTGATATTCTTTGCTACTTACCGTCAAGCATGTACTTCCTTTTTGTGGTCCACGCGCCATCCGAGAATACAATACTCACAACTAATCCTGCCCAAATCGAAGGGTGGAATTGAACTCCCTGATTTGTGCAATTATTATAGGGCCTGCCACCTAGCTAGGATTGTAGACTAGAATGTACACGCACGTCTGAAGGATTGGGTCGAGTTCGAGACCTCCTTAACGTCACTATCGTTAGACTCAATGCCGTGGATCTCCCCCAAACAGTTACCAACATCACTCCAGCAACATCCTCTTATTGGCCCCACTTTGGTCCCACTAAAACGTCTGGGAAGTGGCGTCCAAAGTCGCTCTTTCTTCCATGCCGGGACCTATGACACCGATTCGCCTGAACCCAGAATTCCCTCCTGGAATGTCTCACTAATTCTTGGTAAATTCTTGGCCGCACCCACAAATCAGAGCCTCTCAGTTTTTCTGAGCTGGATGCATCCTTGACTATGCAACTCTCTCTTCCCAAATTAACTGCTCGTCATATACTTTTTGGACCTATGCTCAAATTTGCAACATTCTCCAGGCCATAGATGGCTCCCGGTCCATTTCTCTCTCATTGACGCCCTTTGAATCCATCTGTTATTGTTCCTCGCCAAAACACCATGTAATTTCTCAAGTACTCGGACTGCTCTATGCTGATATCTCTCCACACTCCAATAAAATTTGTCTATCTTGGGAAAGAGATCTCAATCTAGGTCTTTCCAGAGACCAATGGGAACACATTTTTGCTACATTAAAGTTACAACCCAAGAAAACTGTTACAAAATCTTGTCACGTTGGTTTAGAACCCCCACGCAGATACATCGATTCCACTCGGAGACAACGAACTAATGTTGGAGATGTAACAAGGAACCAGGTACACTTATACACCTCTAGTGGTCGTGTCTGCTGATTTCAATCATACTGGTCAGAAGTCCACGATATTATCACTCGACCACATAAATGTTGGACTACACCCCAGCACAACTTCTCTTACACCATTCCTCCATCCCCACCAAAATGTACTGTAAATCGCTAGCAATGCATATGCAGCCAAACTAAGCATACCAGTCTACTGGAATTCCACCCACCCTCCTCTGTCTGAATGGCTTGCTAGATTGGGTAAGATTGAAGAAATGGAAGAACTGATACACATTGCTAATGATACCCCTTTGAAATTCTCTAAAATATGGGCATGCTGGACCCATTTCAAGTCAACTCACCAGTTCCATCAACTTTCAAAGGCCACATCCTGAATGCATTTTCTATATTAATACACCCCTCTGTTACGGACCCCCCTGCCAGTATAGAGGCCACTGAGTGCATTCCCTGTACCTTCACATTTGTCTTGGAACAGATTAAAGCTGATGGGGTACTAACGTTGTTGGGCCCTACCTTGCTGGACTGTAAATCTCCTTGCCATCCCTGGTTCTCTTTCCCGAAACACCCTCCCCCCCCTAGTTCTACTCCCTACTTAACATACCCTCTAACTTTACCTTTACTCTTACCCGTATTCCCTCCCCCCACTTTTTTTTTCTCTTTCTTTTCTCCTCTCCCCTCCCCCCTTACCCCTTCTTCCCTCGTCAGCCCTCTATCTACTCTCTCTTGTCTTCCTCTACTTTTTCAGCACCATCCCACTGTTTACTACCTACCTCCTACTTCTAGGTAACTGACCTATTTCCTTTGAACAAAAATTTACCTGTTACATTTATTTCACGGAATGATACATACGCTTCACTGAATCCATGTGTATCAGTTTATCATAAGGTTTTGATAGCTTGCCACGCATGCCGTAGTACACAGTTCCCCCTGCCACATCTGCACATTTCCATACAAGACAGATATTTCCTTTGAGATTCATGGTATGAGCTTGTTATCCTGTATAACATACTGAATATGTGTATTGATGATGAATCTGTGATCATATGTCACTTTATACTTACCCTGCAATGTATTCTGAGAAATGTACACTGCTTATAGTAGTTACGACTTTTTTCAATAAAATGTTATTGTAACAAAAAAAAAATTATAATAGTAGGGAGAAACCAGAGCATTTGAAATTGCATAAAGCAAACCTTGTTGACCACATAATATATTTTTTCATATCATAGGGCTAATGAAGGACTGTCTGCAGATCTAATGCGTGGTGTTTATACAGATGTGGGGCAGGCTATACTACATGGATACAAAGAGAGCTTAAAGGATGTAAGTTCAAGAACTACATTGTCTTAATTCTTATTACCTATTCAAAAGGTGGTACTTTTGTGATTACAAAGAGAGTGACTGAAGGCAAGCATGTTTTGTTCTTTCAATAATTTGTATTTAATGCGTAAGTAGTTACAATAAGTTACATGGCTTAGAGTATACATATTATTTGCAACGCTGGTCCTGCAATCAATTGTGTATGTGTTTGTGTATATATATATATATATATATATATATATATATATATATATATATATATATACTGTAACTACCAAATGACTTTAGCCCAAAATACAACAATAGTATCTCATAAATGGGTTTCTTTACCATGTATTTGAGAGAGTGTCCATTCAGAGCTATTTTTGTTTCTAAGACAAGCAACCAGACAAACCGATTCTTCCCTGTAGTATGAGGAAATCCATACACATACAGTGCCTGAAAAAGTATTCATACCCCTTGAACATTTTCCACATTTTGTCATGTTACAGCCAAAAATGTACATTTATTTTAGTGGGATTTTATGTGATAGACCAACACAAAGTGGCACATAATTGCAAAGGGGAAGGAAAATGGTTTTCAAAATCTTTTACAAATATCTGAAAAGTGTGGCGTGCATTTGTATTCAGTCCCCTTTACTCTGATACCCCTAACTAAAATCTAGTGGAACCAATTGCTTTCAGAAGTCACCTAATTGGTAAATATCTGTGTGTACTTTAATCTCAGTATAAATACAACTGTTCTGTGAAGCCTTCAGAGGTGTGTTAGAGAATATTAGTGAACAAACAGTGAACACATCATGAAGGCCAAAGAACACACCAGACAGGTCAGGGATAAAGTTGTGGAGACATTTAAAGCAGGGTTAGGTTATAGAAAAACATCCCAAGCTTTCAAAATCTCACAGAGCACTGTTCAATCCATCATCCAAAAATGGAAAGAGTATGACACAACTGCAAAACTACCAAGACATGACCATCCACTTAAACTGACAGGCCGGGGAAGGAGAGCATTAATCAGAGAAGCAGTCGAGAGGACCATGGTAACTCTGGAGGAGCTGCAGAGATCCACAGCTCAGGTGAGAGTGACAAGAAGAAAGCCATTGTTGAAAAAAATCCATAGGAAGTCCCATTTGCAGTTTGCGAGAAGCCATGTGGGAGACACAGCAAACGTGGAAGAAGGTGCTCTGGTCAGATGAGACCAAAATTTAACTTTTTGGCCTATGTGTGGTGGAAAACTAACATTGTACATCACCATGAACACAGCATCCCCACTGCAAAAAATGGTGGTGGCAGCATCATGTTGTGGGGATTCTTTTCTTCAGCAGGGACAGGGAAGCTTTTCAGAGTTGATGAAAAGATGGATAAAGCCAAATACTGGGCAATCTTAGAAGAAAACTTGTTAGTCTGCAAAAGACTTGAGACTGGGGCAGAGGTTTACATTCCAGCAGGACAACGACCCTACACATACAGCCGGAGCTACAAAGGAATGGTTTAGATCATGTGTTAGAATGGCCCAGTCAAAGTCCAGACCTACAGTCAGGTCCATAAATATTGGGACATGGACACAATTCTAACATTTTTGGCTCTATACACCACCACAATGGATTTGAAATGAAACAAACAAGATGTGCTTTAACTGCAGACTGTCAGCTTTAATTTGAGGGTATTTACATCCAAATCAGGTAAACGGTGTAGGAATTACAACAGTTTGCATATGTGCCTCCCACTTGGTAAGGGACAAAAAGTAATGGGAGAATTGGCTTCTCAGCTGTTCTATGGCCAGGTGTGTGTTATTCCCTCATTATCCCAATTACAATGAGCAGATAAAAGGTCCAGAGTTTATTTCAAGTGTGCTATTTGCATTTGGAATCTGTTGCTGTCAATTCTCAAGATGAGATCCAAAGAGCTCTCACTATCAGTGAAGCAAGCCATCATTAGGCTGAAAAAACAAAACAAACCCATCAGAGAGATAGCAAACATTAGGTGTGGCCAAAACAACTGTTTGGAACATTCCTAAAAAGAAGGAACGCACCGGTGAGCTCAGCAACACCAAAAGACCCAGAAGACCACAGAAAACAACTGTGGTGGATGACCGAAGAATTATTTCCCTGGTGAAGAAAACACGCTTTACAACAGTTGGCCAGATCAAGAACACTCTCCAGGAGGTAGGTGTATGTGTGTCAAAGTCAACAATCAAGAGAAGACTTCACCAGAGTGAATACAGAGGGTTCACCACAAGATGTAAACCATTGGTGAGCCTCAAAAACAGGAAGGCCAGATTAGAGTTTGCCAAACGACATCTAAAAAAGCCTTCACAGTTCTGGAACAACATCCTATGGACAGATGAGACCAAGATCAACTTGTACCAGAGTGATGGGAAGAGAAGAGTATGGAGAAGGAAAGGAACTGCTCATGATCCTAAGCATACCACCTCATCAGTGAAGACAGTGGAACTGGTTCTCTTGTATTTATTGATGATGTGACTGCTGACAAAAGCAGCAGGATGAATTCTTAAGTGTTTCGGACAATATTATCTGCTCATATTAGGCCAAATGCTTCAGAACTCATTGGACGCCGCTTCACAGTGCAGATGGACAATGACCCAAAGCATACTGCAAAAGCAACAAAAAAGTTTTTTAAGGGAAAGAAGTGGAATGTTATGCAATGGCCAAGTCAATCACCTGACCTGAATCCGATTGAGCATGCATTTCACTTGCTGAAGACAAAACTGAAGGGAAAATGCCCCAAGAACAAGCAGGAACTGAAGACAGTTGCAGTAGAGGCCTGGCAGAGCATCACCAGGGATGAAACCCAGTGTCTGGTGATGTCTATGCGTTCCAGACTTCAGGCTGTAATTGACTGTAAAGGATTTTCAACCAAGTATTAAAAAGTGAAAGTTTGATTTATGATTATTATTCTGTCCCATTACTTTTGGTCTCTTAAAAAGTGGGAGGCACATATGCAAACTGTTGTAATTCCTACACCGTTCACCTGATTTGGATGTAAATACTCTCAAATTAAAGCTGACAGTCTGCAGTTAAAGCACATCTTGTTTGTTTCATTTCAAATCCATTGTGGTGGTGTATAGAGCCAAAAATGTTAGAATTGTGTCGATGTCCCAATATTTATGGACCTGACTGTAAATCCAATTGAGAATCTGGCAAGACTTGAAAATTGCAGTTTACAAACACTCTCCATCCAATCTGACAAAGCTTGAGCTATGTAGCAAAGAAGAATGGGCAAAACTTACACTCTCTAGCTGGGCAAAGCTGGTAGAGACAAAAAAGACTTGCAGCTGTAATTGCAATGAAAGGTGGTTCTTCAAAGTATTGACTCAGATATTTATTTGTAAAACATTTTGAAAACCGCTTATCATTTTCCTTCCACTTCACAATTATGTGCCACTTTGTGTTGGCCTATCACATAAAATCCCAATAAAATACATTTACGTTATTGGTTGTAACATGACAAAATGCCGAAAATTATATATATATATACTGTGTGTGTGTATGTGTGTGTGTGTGTGTATATATATATATATATATATATATATATATATATATATATATATATATATATATATGTATGTATAGGGATGCCTGCTTTTACATGCACATTATGCTGGCTGATAGCTAAAAAGAGTAGGAAATTTGAGTGGAGAGTGAAAAACAGTTTTACTTTTGACTGCTGGTGATTGCTGGTGCTTGTAGTTGTTTTACTTTCTTTGGGGTCTTGCTAGAAGCTTTTTCTTTTTTAAATCACTTTTTGCTGTCACTTTTTAAATAGCATTTTTTCTTCTTCCTTTCCTTTAGTCTTCTAATTAAGGGAAGGGGTTAATTGGTCACAGGTGCTACAGGTGCTATATAACTTTCTTTAGAGCTCACTCTGAGCTTGTGCATCCTTGAGCTTGCCTGTATATTGCTTGCTGGACCTTTGACAAAGTGGACCATTGATTAAGTGGAGTTATAAAACCAGAGCTGAAAACAGGAGATTATAACAGGAGTTTACTAACCTGTAAGTGACAAAAGTGATATTTCCTATTAGTAATATTAATATTGTAACTGGGATATGAGTGCTATCGGGGTTGAAGGTTTTGTGCAGTGCACAGTGTTCCGCATGTATGCAACAATTGAGCAAGAGCTCCAGGATAGATACCGCTGCGACAGATGTGAGCGAATTGCCCTTCTGGAAGTTCGTGTTCAGAGGCGGACTGACAACTCATGGGACCCCCGGGCAATAGGGGATCATGGGCCCCCTATGTCATTGCCCAAACTCAAAAAAGCCTATGAAAAAGGTACCAGGGGCATCTCATGGGGCCCCCTACTGACCCCGGGCCCTCGGGCAGTGCCCGAGTTTCCAAATGGTCAGTCCGCCCCTGCTCGTGTTAGAGATCTGGAGGAGCAAGTTGCAACACTGGGCAGAACCGACAACCCTGAAAGAATTTGTCTGCTCCCTGAGCAGGTAGTTAATGGGATTGATGTGGAGAATGGAGGGGCTAATCAGGATTATCAGGTAGGAAGATGGGTTACTGTAGCGAGATGGAGTGGTAGGGGCTCACAGAAAAGGGAATGTTGGCCCCGAGTTTGTGCACCCAAAAATATATGCCAAGTTGGGTGAAGATGTAGGGGTGGCAAGCTCAGGGGTGGCAGCCCTGGATGTCACTGCTATCCCTAACAGCCGAGAGGGCAGACCATCTGGGAGGGGTGGTGAGGGTAGTGCAGGAAGGCCTAGACAGTTGGAAGTAGTAGGGGATTCTATAATCAGAAGGACTGATAGAATAATTTGTCGCCAGGATCGCCGAATCAACCAAATGGTTTCCTGTCTCCCTGGTGCCAGGGTTCGGCATGTGGTGGACCGGCTTGATAAATTACTGGGAGGAGCTGGGCATGACCCAGCTGCCTTGGTCCATGTTGGAACCAATGATAGAATACATGGAAGGAGGAGGCTCCTTAGGAATCAATTTAAAGAACTAGGCTGCAAGTTGAAGGGAAGGACCTCCAAGGTGATATTCTCTGAAATATTACCTGTGCCATGCGCAACTCAGGAAAGACAGGGGGAGATTAGAGAACTAAATGCATGGTTAAAGACCTGGTGTAAGAGGGAAGGATTTGGGTTTGTAGAGTACTGGGCTGCCTTTTCATTGGGGTGCAACCTATATGTTAGAGATGGTTTGCACCTACAGTAAATGGAGGGGGGTCTGCTGTGCTGGGGGAAAGGTTTATGGGGAGGCTGGAGGATTATTTAAACTAGGATCAATGGGGGAGGGAGAATTAAACAATAATGGGGTAGACAGGGGTCAGTCCTTATTGATCAGTGGAATGGGGAAAGATGGGGGAGGATTATGGCAGATAAGATGGTTCCCATGTTACAAACAACCATTGGAATTGGTACAATTTGTATGAAAATAAAAAGTATGCAAAATACGTGGGCACAAGGTGTCAGTGAATTAAAGTGTTCACCAATTTCAGAAGTCTACCAAGCAAAATAGGTGAGTTGGAAGCTTTGGTGCAAGAAGAACTATGATTTAATTGGTTTTGCAGAATCTTGGCTTCATTCTTCACATGACTGGGCCAATACAGCAACAACACAGTTCAATACAAGAGGGATAGGAGGGCCCTGCTCCTTGGAGCTTACAATATAGGAGGGAGGGTCTAATGGTATAAAAGTTAGTAACTGTGGGGGATGCACTGGTAGGAGTATAAGATTCCGTTACTAGCTGAGGGCAGGATAGGCTTCCCTGAAGAGATAGGTTTTCAGGGATTGCCTAAAAGTGAGCAGAGTAGGCGATAGTCTGATAGATTGGGGTAGAGAGTTCCAGAGGATGGGGCAAGCTCTGGAGAAGTCCTGGAGATAAGCATGGGAGGAGGAGACAAGGGAGCTAGAGAGCAGGAGGTCTTGCGAGGAGCGGAGAGTACGGTTTGGGTCATATTTGGAGACAAGTTTGGTGATGTAATTTGGGGCATTATACATGGCTTTATATGTTATTGTTAATGTTTTGAATTTTATCCGTTGGGCAATGGGAAGTCAGTGGAGGGATTGGCAGAGAGGGGTTGCAGATATGGAACGGTTAGTAAGGTAGATGAGTCTAGCAGCAGCATTCATGATAGACTGAAGAGGGGATAGCCTGCGGTGAGGTAGGCCAATGAGGAGGGAGTTACAATAGTAGAGATGCCACTACGAGTTGCATCAATCTTATTTTTTAAATGATTTGCAATCTTGTAAGCAGTGCGTGAGGTACTGGGTGGAGGTGGAGAAAGAGAGTTAAAAGTGGAGAAGAGACCACGAGGACTGGATGATAAGCTATTGATGAGAGTGACAAAGTAGGCCTGTTTGGCAGCGTGGAGGGAGGAATTGTATGTTAACAAAGCAGATTTATATAGGGTGAAAGCTTGGTGAGATTTGGTTTTATGCCACAGTCGCTCCAGCACACGACTATGTCTCTTAAGATTTCTGGTGTCGTCAGTCTGCCAAGGTTGTAATGGTCGGGGCCTGATGCTTTGTGTTAGAGGAGTAAGTGAGTCTAATGTGGATGAAAGTAAACTGTTGTAGACAGCAGTGTCCATGGCAGGACAGGGGAGAGATTCTGTCATAGAGGCGGTCAGTTGCAGAGTGGAAAGGAGCAGGGTTCAAGTTGTGAGGTTTCTGCGGGTAATTGTTTGCTGCTTGGAGGGATAGGTGTTTGAAGATGAGGACACTGTGAAGGTGATGAGATTGTGATCAGAGAGAAGAAAGGGGGTGTTTGTGAGGTTGTAGGGAGTACAACGATGGGAGAAAACAAGGCCTAATGTATTCCCATCAGAGTGAGTGGAGGACTGTGTCCATTGCGTGAAGGCAAAAGATGAGGTTAGGTTGAAGAGCTGGGATGTAGCCAGGTTGTTCACATTAATGGGGATGTTAAAATCTCCAAGAATGGTAGTGGGTAGTTCAGAGGAGAGAAGGTAGGGAAAGGGAACTGGTGACGAGGGGCGGAGCCTGGCTATGGCGGCGTGGATGAGCACGGAGTGAGTGCTCCCTGATGCCTCCGCCTTACCTCGGATGCCTGTTGGGATGGGGACACTGAGCCAGGGATTTGTCCACTGGTGACCGGGTCGGCGATTGGCGATCCTGGCTGCGCCGGAGAGAGTGCTGAGACGAGGAAGCTGGAGGAAGTGCGACCCAAGGAGGGGGGCTGCTGGGAGGACAAGGACGGGATCACACGATCAGCCGCAGAGGAGCTCTGGGAAGGGGAGATAGCCGGCCGGCGTCCGAGGAGGGAGAGAGACGCTGATGCTTCTCCCCCCCAGTATTGTGACATAAACAGCTAGTGAGCCCCTAGCGCCCCTGGGTGAAGAGACATTAAATCAAAGAGGACTGGGAAGTGAACTACAGGAGGAGAAGCCCAAAGGAATCCCCCTGAAGAAAAAGAGGATTAAAGCTCTTTGTCGGAGGCCCAAACTGTCTCAAATAAATCCACTGGAGAGAATCACAAGGAGAGGGTGAGTGTGGACAGTCTGGGATGGTAAAAATTGCATAAAAGTATACTGTTACTGGAAAGATAAAGAGGATACGTAAAAAGGGGGGGATTCCCTGGGAGAGTTTGCTAGTGATCTAAATTTGATAACAAGAGGATCTAGAAAAGAAATAACTTGGAAAAGTGGACAAAATAATAAAGAGAATTGAAATTTGAGCACCAGGCCTAAGGTGTCTAGATCTTATTGTGGTTCCAGCCTTTTTAGGCGTGAGTAAGGAGAAAAGGAGGAAAAGTCGAGCCTAGAAGATGAACAACAAAAACATGAAAAGTAGTGGGACAAAGGGGTCTCAGATAGGTACAATAAAAAAATATACGTCTCAAGGTAATATGGCCCCAGAAAGGTCTCAAGTGATTGGGGAAAAAAGTGAACTGGAAATAAGCTTGGAAGGTAGCCCTAAACCCTCGGTGGGAATACAATATAGCAACCAACAAACAAAAGAAAATTTGGAGATAAGAGAACTAGAAAAGGAGCTACAAGTCCCAAACAAGAAGGAGATGGCGGATATGTTTAAAAATTTAGAAAGAACGATAAAGCAAGAACTGGTAAATATTCGGAGTGATCTGGGGCAGATATTATTGAGGGTAGAGAAGACGGAGGAAAGAGTTAAAAACCACACCCAAGACATATCTGAACTGGAAAAGAGAACAATTGATATCAGGAAAGAACAAAAGAAACTACTCTATAAGATGGAGGTACAAGAAAGAGGAGTACCAGAGTTCATAAAGGGAGAAGAGATACGTAGCATAATATGTAGAATTATAAACTTTATATTGGATAAACCAGAAACAGAAGCGGTGAATCTTGAAGGTGCATATAGAGTAGGAAGAATGCAACAAAGAGGTGGAATAGAGAAACCAAGAGATATAATTGTCCAATTCCAGATAAGAGGAGATAAAGAAGAGATTTGGAAAAAGACAAAAGGAAAAGCAAATATCAAATATAAAGATATGGATATACAGATTTATGCGGACTTGACACCAGAGACAATATGGAGAAGGAGAACTTTGAAACCCCTGTTAGAGCAGATGAGAAAGCAAAATGTGCACTATAGATGGGGTATACCAGAATGCTTAATCGGGTGGAAGAACGGAGTAACAGCCCATGTGAGATTCCCTGAAGACTTGAGAGACTTTTTTAAGAGACTTGATTTACAAATAGTGGAGATCCCAGGGTGGGAGGAGGAAGAAGAGGATTGTGAAGCTAGAGAAAAAGAAGATTGGAAATTAGTTAGAAGAAGGACATAATAGGGGAGATTTGTGTTTTGTTTTTTTTTCCTTCTTCTCCCCTCTCTCTCTCTTTATTAATATAGAAGGGGGTTTTATAATATTCTTCTGAGACTTTAGAACTTTGCTGGAACCTAACGAAATCTTAAAAGATAGACCAAGGGTATCCGGGGGGGGGGGGGGTAGAGGGCGCCGTGTATGGGTGGAGCTCAACCCCAAGGTATACATCTATGGAGGGGCGGGTCCCTCAAAAGATGAATAGGCAAATGGAAAGCCTAAATAAGGGAGGTGGAGGGAGGGAGGAGGGGGTGGATGAGAGGGAGAGAACTGGGGAGGGAGCGGGGAGAGGGGGTTTTAAAACTGACATCTTGTATGAGAGAAGAGGTATAAGGAAGGGGAAGAAGAAAGGAAATGGTAAAATAGGAAGACAAATAAAATATGGAGGAAATACGGTTTGTAACCCATAATGTAAATGGGTTAAATTGCCCAGGTAAAAGATTTAGACTATATAGAGAATTACAGCATAGAGAGGCCTCAGTTGTATTTTTGCAGGAAACACACCTAGAGTTAAAAAAAAAACATTAAGCTGAACTCTAGACATCACCCGACATGGTATTATGCAGATTCCCCAGTTAAGAGAGCGAAGGGTGTGGCTATAGGAATTGCAAAAAACATTAGGTTTGAACTGGAGGATAGAAAGACGGACCCGGAGGGGAGGTTTTTGTTCTTGAAAGGTAAATTGCAGGACATTGAGTGTACGCTCGCAAACATATATTGCCCTAATAGGAAGCCGGAGAAGTTTTTGAAAGGGGTTATGAGAAGATTGATGGACTTTGGAAAGGGATAGTGGCGGAGAGACTTTAACATATGTATGGATCCACAAATAGATACAACATCTGTAGTGCAGAGAAGGGGAAATAGGTCGATGGCATCATTGAAAAAGGTGATGAAAGAGAGCAAACTGGTGGATAGCTGGAGAATTGTCAACATGAGAGATAGAGATTACACTTTTTTTCTCCAGTGTACATAGGACATACTCTAGATTGGACTTCATACTGGTGGACCATCAACTCGTTGAGGATTTGGTTGGGGTAAAAATAGAAGCAATGACTTTTTCGGATCATGCACCTGTGGTAATGAAATTAAGATGGGGAGGGAAGCTGTCAGGGGGCCTATCATGGAGGCTGAATGAGGCACTCCTCATGGACCAAGATCCCGACCGGAAGATCAGAGAGGAGATAGAGCGGTTCTTTGAGGAAAATGAAACGGGAGATGTATCACTAGCTACAGTGTGGGAGGCGCATAAAGCATATATAAGAGGAATCCTTATTGCGATTGGGGCAAAGAAAAAAAGGGAAAGGCGAGAGAAGATTAGTGGGCTTTTGAAGGAAATAGCTGAGATGGAACTCCTACATAAAAACAACATAAGCAAAGAGAGCAAAAAGTGATAAAAAAGAGGGAAGATTTAGAGAAAGTAATGGAGGAAGAAAAAATGAGAACTTTTAATAAGATCACTGGGGAAAGATATAGATGGGGAGATAGATCGGGAAAGTATCTGATGAGAGCCTTGAGGAGAAAGAAGAATAGGAACTACATAGATAAAATAAAAAACTCCAAGGGAGAGTTAGTCCATTCAACCAAAGACATTGCAAAGGTATTTAAGGAGTACTACAGTAAATTATATAATATTGCCCCCAAGGATGCTATAAATAAAGATAAAATGGTAAACATTGAAAAAAGAAGGGACTATTTAAGAAATGCAGGACTACCAAAATTAAGTGAAGAACTATTAAACTCCTTAGAATTTGAAATCACACAGGAAGAACTAAAAATAGCATTAAAAAGCTTTATGACGGGAAAAAGCCCTGGTCCAGACGGGTATACCGTGAGGTATTATAAAAAATACAGTGACTTACTGCTACCTAAGTTAAAGTTATATATGGACGCGCTGGGGGGAGAGATGGAGATAAGACAGGAATCCGTACTGGCACAGGTGGTTCTAATACATAAGGAAGGTAAAGACATCACCCAGTGCTCAAGTTATAGACCAATATCGCTACTGAACATAGATATGAAGTTGTATGCAAAGGTATTGGCGAATAGGCTAAAGGATATGATGCCAGATTGGATACATGGAGATCAGGTGGGCTTTGTTAGAGGAAGAGAGGGTCGAGATAATGGGTTGAGATCCCTGCTGCTTATGCAGAAAAGTAAAATGGAAAACAATCCAGTAGTGCTGCTCTCGATAGATGCAGAGAAGGCGTTTGACAGGGTTAACTGGAGCTTCATGATGGATACACTAGAGGTCCTGGGATTGGGTATTAGGATGAGAAAGTGGATTGGAAGGTTGTATGAAGGACCGTCCGCGATGGTAATGGTAAATGGAGAGAGATCAGACTTTTTCGATGTGAAATGGAACCAGACAGGGCTGTCCACTTTCCCCATTGTTGTTTGTTCTATCTTTGGAACCCCTGTTATCAACAATTAGGAAAAACATAGATATAAGGGGAATTAATGTAGGAAAGACAGAACATAAGATAGCCGCCTTTGCGGACAATTTATTGTTCTATGTTGGAAACCCTAGGATAACACTTCCTAACCTAATGAAAACACTGAAGGAATATGGGGAAATGTCAAATCTGAAAATTAACCCGAGCAAAACAGAGATATTAAATATAAATCTTCCAAAGAGTGAAAAAGAAAAGATACAGAGAGAATTTCCCTTTATCTGGAAAGATAGAGAAATAAAGTACCTGGGAGTAAAACTCACTCCTTCACAGAAAAACCTTTATAAAGCTAATTATATCCCATTGCTAAACGAGATTAGGGAGGAATTGAAGAAAATTGGTGGAGGAAATCCTTCCTGGCTAGGTCGTGTTAACTTGATAAAAATGGTAATTGTCCCTAAGATACTGTATAAATTCCAGATGATTCCCATTAATCTTCCAGAGGTGTATTTTAGGACAATTAAGCGAATGGTAACAAAATATATATGGAAAAATAAAAAACCTAGGATATCATATGAAGTGCTAAGTAGAAACAAAGAAAAGGGGGGGTTGGGAGTACCGGATTTTAAAAGATACCACAGGGCAGTTATCTTGGCAAGAATTTTTGATTGGACGCACAACTCAAAGAGTAAACATTGGTTCACAATAGAAAATACACTTAGTAGAAAGGATTTGAGTAGGAGTGTTTGGGTGCCAGCACAGTTTAGAGAATTAGAGGAGAGCACGAGTATATACACGAGGATTGTAATAAGAGAATGGGATAAAATGCACAAACAGAGGAAATGGGATTTTAATTCATTGCTAATGCCACTAAAAAATTCAGAGTTTTTTCCCCCAGGCAAAGAGGAAATTACAGGCAGATGGATTAAGAAGGAAGATGCTCAGTTGAGAGACGTTGTCAGGAATGCTCTCAGCACTGGTGGTGGGACTCGCCTGCCGTGTGGGCTGCAGTACCAGAGCTGACCAGCGGGTGCTCTCAGCACTGGTGGTGGAACTCACCTGCCGTGTGGGCTGCAGTACCAGAGCTGACCAGCGGGTGCTCTTAGCAGCCAGAAGCTCACAATCAGCCAAACCTGGGGCTGATTACAGAAAGGTGTATATAAGGCATGACCAGGCCTGTGCTCTGGGCCTTGGTGTATGTTTTCCCATGAGCCTCTGTACCTGTATCCTGTGTTCCTGCTTCGTTGCTGACCCGGCTTGATCCTGATCTCTGTTGACCGTCTCCTGTTCTGACTACTGGCTCATCCCTGACTATTCTTCTGCCTACTCCTATGCTGTTTGACCTCCTGTTGCTGTACCTTGGCTTGTGACCCGTTTACTCTTTGCCTGCTGCTCTGTACTGATCTGCCTCCACCGTTACCGACCCGGCTTGTCTGACCACGCTAACTACTCTGCCATCCATCCATCCTGCACGGATCCAGCCGTACCTGCACATACCTCTGGCGGATCCCCCTACCACTAGCAGGTGTACTCAGGGGCCGCGACCTGGTCTCAGTCCTGCGCCAAGTCCATCCCCACCATCAGGGGCTCTGGTGAAAAGGCAGACTGGGGCTTAGACTCCGCGCCCTGGGGAATCCTGCCCTGAGGACCGCTAGAGGTACCACCAGGCAGTCGTTACAGAACCCTACGGCCGGCCTGCCCATTCCACCTCTCCAGCCCTGACTACGCCTGTGTTCCTGCACCTCCTAAGATTAGTGGAAGGTTAGTTTGTTCACTGTGCATTTATATAGATATATATCTGGGTGGCTAATAATAACCTGTATTGTATTGTACCTGAGACCTGCGTTTCCCTGTGTCAGTCCACACCTTTCTGGTCATTCCTTGATTCCTGACAGACGTAATGGAGGGGGTAAATTTAAGAACACTGGAGGAATTGAAAAGGGAAGAGGGAAAGATTTTCACTAAGATAGATATATGGAGGTATAATCAACTGAAACAATTTGTGGAGAAATTGACGAAGCCCCTTAGAACCAGGAAAGATTGGAATGTATTTGAGAAATACTTAGAAGTTCGAGGTGATGGGAAGCACAGCACTGCTAAAGCATATAAAGCTCTCACTGATTTAGATAGTAAGGTAAAACTAAAGTATATAGAAAAATGGGAAAGGGACTTAGGAGTGGAGTGGGAAGAGCACACACAGAGAAAAATATATAGAATGGTACACGAAAATATTAGTATGCGTGAGGTGGAAATGAACTTCAAATGCTTGACAAGGTGGTATGTTACACCGATGATAGAGCACAAGATGAGTGGGGAGAAACAACCTTGGTGTTGGCGAGGGTGTGGAGGGTTGGGCACGATGTACCACATATGGTGGGAATGTTTAAAAATACAAGTATATTGGAAAAAAGTTATAAATCAAATTAGGATTATCACCTGAATGGAGATCGGACTGGACCCTGAAACTTGTCTTTTTCATAATTCAATAATATCTGGAAATAAATATAAAGAACTGGGTATATGGTGCTACCTAAATGCAGCAAAAAGTTTGATTCCTAGGTTTTGGTGCAAAGTTGAGGCACCGAGGGAAGAGGATTGGATGAATAGAGTGGACCAGATTGCTAGATTGGAAAAACTTTATTATATACAGGAAGATAGGATGGTGGCATATCATACGATGGGAGAAGTGGGAGGAGTTTAAGGTAAAGGTAAAAGAAGGTACTGAGTAAGTAAGCGTAAAGAAAAGGGAAAGAGAGAACGAGAAGAGAGGAAGGGAAAAGGGGAAAGGAAAAGGAAAAGGAGAAAATATAGTAATTTGCCTTTCCTTCTTTCTTTCAAATCTCGGTATCCAGAGGATGTGAGATATAAGTCGATCAGATAGATGTCAGGGGTTTAAAGAAGCGGGGTGGGGTGGTGGGTGGGTTGAAAGGAAGGGAGTTATGGGGAGAAAATTATACGAAATAAGTGTTTTATGAGATTTTGTTATGTTGTATTTTCCATTGTGGAAATGTGTATTGTTCTATTTGAAAATGAATAAATATTTAAATTAAAAAAAAAAAAAAGAGGAGAGAAGGTAGGGTAGCCAGGTGGAGAAATCATCAAGAAAGCGGGACACCAGTCCAGGAGGCCGATAGATCACTGCAATCCTCAGAGAAATGGGAGAAAGCAGTGAGAAATATACCAGTGAGTCTCAAAAAAAGAGAAGGATAGAGAGGAAGGGTTAGGGAGAACTTGAAAGGTGCTCAGTGGTGATAGAAGCAAACCAACCCCACCTCCTTTCCGACAACTGGGTCTGGGTGAGTGGGTCCAGAGAAGGCCTCTATAGGAAAGTGCTACGGGAGAAGCAGAATCTGCTGCTTGAAGCCAGGTTTCTGTAATTGCTAGTAGGTTAAGGGAGTGTTAGACAAAAAGGTCATGGACAGAGGTGAGCTTATTACAGACAGATATAAAGAAAGAAATGATGTGGCGCTACTACAAGTACATGTGTGTTATATCATAAATGTGCAAAAAATCTCATATATACAATATCATATATAAAACTAAATAATCAAAAAAATTATAATTAATAAAAATTATAAAAATCTATTATAAAATATATATTATATATATATATATATATATATATATATATATATATATATATATATAAAAATTATAAATAATTAAAAAAATTATAGCCAAAAGTGCTAATAACAAAGTGAATGTGATTGATATGCAATCAACAATATGTGAAGAAATAAATAAACGTGCATAAAAAAGTGATCCAACAAATATCACTCTAAAGAAGTATGTGCACTAAAATGCACTGAACTTGAGGTGAAAAAATCCCCAATCTGGACTATAATGTCCAATATATCTTAATTAGATATAGAAGTGATTGTGAACCATCCAATTAGTACAAAATAGGACTTCAATAAGTGCTGTGTGCTGAACAAATAGTGAAAAAAATAGTGAAAAAACGCATAAGTGTCAAACAAATGCATAAATGCATAAACACTAAAAAAAATCCCCTATTCTGCTCAAACGGTTCTAAATGAAGCAAACTGATATGCCAGCATGCATAAAGTGCAAATAATCTGAATCAAAAAATGGTATCTCAAATAAACATCTAAACCTCTCCCCTGAAAGCATATAAGCCTTACTTTCACCCTTGAAAGTGTAATAAATGAGAATACCTCAATATGCTCACCCTATAGCCAAAGCAAACAAATGCTACACTAAGTGAACTATGCACAAAAAAATAAATCAATTAAATCAAATGCATATAATGATATAAATGCAGTGTCCAAAATAAATTATATAAACGTAGTGTCCAAAATTCCAAGTGTCCAAAAATATTAAAGTCACACACTAAAGATGCAAATCCAAGTCCTCTCTGCAGATACTTTCCCAAAAGACTCCAAACTTCAAAGTGATCCTCAAAAAAAAAAAGAAACTAAAATAGTGTATTATCCTTAAATCAATAATGTACAATCATATACAACATATGTGTCACTCCACATCAAACCATATATGTGAATCAAGTGCTCAATGTGAAAAAACGTGCTAGTGATCCAACATATCAAAAATCAAAGTGCTGGTAGTAGTTCCCACTTCTATAGTGTAATGACTGAATACCCTTACCAGATGGCAAAAGAAACAGCACTTTAATACCACTATGGGTATACACCATCCAAGGAAAGCTAATCCAGCCTGGATATGTTCATTGAGATGTCCTCATAGCCTCATGGATAATGCTCCTAGTTGGCATCAGGGCCTTGAGCAGGAGTACTCCATAGTACTCATAGTACCCATGCTCCATCGATATCCATCATATATAAAAAGGATATATAGTGTAATTCTGTATGGTATAAATAAATAACACTTTATTAATGCTCTTACTTTAAAAACAGATAAATTGTGCCACAGCTCTCATAACCCAAACTTCTTGCAGAGTCTCAGTAGCTATCAGAAACGCCTGGATGTGATTTCTTCTCTCCAAACCTTATTGCAGAGTCTCAGCAGTAAACAGAAGCGTCTGGATAAGATCTCTTATTTCCAAACCTCATGCAGAGTCTCAGCAGCTAACAGAAGCGTCTGGATAAGATAGCACTATTTCCAAACCTCTTGCAGAGTCTCAGCAGCTAGCAGAAGCGTCTGGATCAGATTTTGCAGTTTCCAAAATGGCCAATTTGCCACTTCTGGTTCCTCCGTTGCGTCTGACGTCACTTCCTTGCGTTTCATCACAGGGACTTAATCATAAGGATGTGTACGTCAGATAGGGCAGTTCCTTTTATGCCTCTCCTCTCATTGGTGCCGGGCGACGTCGAGTACAACATCTCCATCTTACACCAGGGAAAGGTGCCAACACTCTATCTCCATAACAGTAAGAGAGTGTACACTAATCTTTCACTATACAAATATATATAATGCAGCCAGCTATACACAATCACTACTAATACTAATCTATGATGTCATAATGAGCCAGAGAACATATACAGCACAAAGCCCTATATACAATCACTACTATTAATACTATTATATACAATTACTCCTAATAATCACCCATTAATAAATTCATTAAAATACTCAAATTCATATATTAAAGCACTAATTAACCCATTCAATACTAAAACAATCTATATATTCTGATCTCCAATCACATATAAATGCTGTCATGGTTCTATAACTTCCGACTAATTACCGGATAAATAATACATTATTTAACCACTATATCACTTATCCATAAAAGGCTATCTACATCTTCTTATAATTGATTATTAAATGTCAAATAATAATGTACAATTATAATTAATAATATATCAGACACCTATCACTATATATATATATATATATATATATATATATATATATATATATATATATCGGATGAATATATCCCCATGTAAACTAATCTATAAAAAATTAGTCCATAAAAATATATTAAATAAATTAAAAATATGTTTAATACAATATATAAAATTATTATAATATATAAATATATATTTTATAGTAATTAAAATAATTATATTATACATATGGTAAAATAAATTAAATTAAAACCTACATAGCCATACTCCTATCTTTAATAATTGGAAATAAAACAATTGAGATCTAAATCTACATTTAATCCTTTAGGTCTAAGAGTCTGTAATTGGAATATCCAGAGGGTTTCATTTTGGGAAATAGCTTTAATTTTACCTCCTCCCCTCCAGGAATCCAGGAGGATTGAACAGGGACTTATTTCTTAAAGATGTATGTAAAATTCCGCTACTTGGAGCACTGCTAATGGCTCCTGATAGATTCAAAAAATGCTTTTTTAATGTTGACTCTCCTAATAAATTTTGTGTGTCCACAAAAATATTAAACTTATTTGCTGATTTAGGCGGTGCATACTTAAGGCCTTTATCTAAAACCATTAATTCTTCGTTGGTAAGGGTTGATCCACTCAAGTTAAATAATAATAATAAAAATATCATACTAACGTGGGAGTATAGCCATGAACAAATACATTTTTTGGATCTCAATATTGGAGTGAAAAATGGGAAACTAATTACTAAAACCCACTTTAAAGGTGTGGATCGAAATGGCTATATACCGATAGACAGCTGTCATTACTCACCATGGTTATTCAACATCCCTAAGGGGCAGTGTGTCAGATTAAAAAGAACGTGCAGGCTACAAGAGTAATATTACCAGCAAGTAGAAGTTAAAGGAAGAAGATTTGTAGATAAAAGATAGAAGTTATACATGAAGTAGGAAATAAGGACAGAACTGCACTCTTAAAGAATAACACCAAAGATAATAATTACGAAGATATCCTAGGAATTATACTTGATTACAATATACATCATAAGAAAGTGGAAAAAATCTTCAAAAAGCACTGGCCACTTCTTATAGTGGATCCTGCATTAAATAAGATATTGCCGGAACGCCCAAGATTTATATATAGAAAAGCCCCTACATTGAGGAACAAATTAGTTAAGTGTTCTGGATCCCCCGGTAAGAGACATACATATAACGTTTTTAGATTAAAAAGGATTTTATTAGTGTAAAACATGTTACACCTGCCTAGCCACAAAAGGACAAAATAAAAAAACGGAAGGAATTTACTGCAACTTCTACGGGTATGAAACATGATATAGAAGATTTCATATCATGTAGAACGGAGGGAGTCGTTTATGCATTAGAATGTAGCTGTGGACTACAGTATGTAGGCAGGACTAAAAGACCTCTGTGGGTTAAGTTAAGGGACCGTATACAAAACATCAGAAAAAGACTTCCCTAAGCATAGCGTGTCTAGACATTTTTTGAAATATCATAAAGATCCCTCAGGTTTAAAGTTTTGGGGCATAGCAAAGTACAAAAAACATTGGAGAGGGAGTAATAAAACCCGCTTTATTTATTGTATGCAGACGCTGACCCCTAGAGGGCTAAACATAGATTTTGATCTAAATTGTTTCATTTCAGATTATTAATTTCCTTGGAGCTAGTATATAGTGGTGCACATCTTTTTTTTGCTATATCATAATATTTATGTCCTTATCTTTACCATATTATAGCATATACTTGATTTATTAGATAATTTTATACATACAGTTGCAAGAAAAAGTATGTGAACCCCTTGGGATTACGTGGAATTTTGCATGAATTGGGCATAAAATGTGCTCTGAACGTCATCTAAATCACAACAATAGAAGAACACAGTCTGCTGAACATAATACTACACAAACATTAGATGTTGCCATGGTTTAATTGCACATAACATGTAAACATTCACAGTGCAGGGAGGAAAAAGTATGTGAACCTTTGTACTTAATAACTGGTTGACCCTCCTTTGGCAGAAATAACCTCAACCAAACGTTTCCTGTAGTTGCAGATCAGACCTGCACAATGATCTGGAGTAATTTTGGACCACTCCTCTTCACAAAACTGTTTCAGTGTAGCAATATTCTTGGGATGTCTGGTGTGAATCGTTCTCTTAAGGTCATGCCACAGCATTTCAATCGGGTTGAGGTCAGGACTCTGACTGGGCCACTTCAGAAGGCGTATTCTGTGCTGTTAATAAGAAAAATTAATAATAGCGCCTATGGTCAAAATTATATAACTTACTAATAGTGTACCAGCTGCAAAAAATCACCATATATAAAGTGTACCAATAAATAAATAATTTGCGCTAGTAAATGTGTATAAATATATAAATATATATAAAGAAATCATCAAATCATAAGTCCAGAAAAAAATATATATATGCCAATACCACAAAAAAATATAAAAAAACTTTTAAGTGCAATAAACTTTTGTGCAAAAAAAGTGTCTAAATATGAAAAATTCCCCAAAAAACCTTGATAATATAATGGCAGATCATCCATAAATATATCTTCAGAAACGGAAACTCTGCAACACACCGATCCTCATCGATCGAAATAACAGGATGCAAAACTTTGTAGTTAATCGAAAATCCACTTCTCCAATAGATAAAGGACCACCTTCAAACGTATCCATAGGGGGAAATGCCAAGCACTCGAGAGAAACAGAAAGACTTCATGGTGCAATATTATAAAAACCAATTCCTTTATTAGGTACTCATTGCACTTACTCAAGAGGTGTCCCAGCCGACACCAGCATCAACAGCATAACAGCAATCACATAAACGAGCCTGGCTACTCAGCACATGCGCAGTAGCTGGCAGCCAAAAACGTAATGACGTCACATCAATCAAGCTCCGCCCTACGCGTTTCGTCATCGACTTCCTCACGGAGCGGATAGATGTGAGACGTCTCAACCTCCTTAAATATTCACTCACAGGAAACGAACAGCTGACATCAATGGGGAATCAAGCAAAGCAAGCCGCCCCACAGATGACAGGAGTCCACAAAGGATATACAATGTATCCAATATATTTGCCATCACAAGCAAAAAAACTTTAAAACAAGAGAACAAAAATACAATAAAAAGAAATTTAAATAAAACACTAATGATAAATAAATTAAATAAATAAATACATTAACGGGCCAGCACCCTCTAAGACTGTGTTTCAAAAAGGGAACTTAAAGGGCCAGTGACACTTTAAACACAAATAAAGGGGAACTCTAGTAATAATACAAAAATAATGCAAAAATTGTACAAAAAGCATACAATCTCCCATATATCATCTTTAAACAGTTGCCTATATAAAAATATACTTAAAATAACATAAAAATTAAAAATGTGTGAGAAAACAATTCAAATCTATATCGACATTTAACCCAAATGGTTGCAATGTCATCGAACCCCCAAAAAAGTTCGATCTGTTTCCAAATTTAAATGTTTTTTTTCCTTGTAGGAAGTGTAAAGTTTGTAGGACTGTAAAAGTTGGTAATAATAAAAAAAGAAAACAATTCAAATCTATATCGACATTTAACCCAAATGGTTGCAAGGAATTTAGTTCATAAATCCAAAACGTCTCTTTTTTGGAAATCTCATTAACCAAATCCGAGCCCCTCCAATGGGGTTTTACCATCTCGATCCCATAAAAGGTAAGTAAGCTCGGATCACAATTATGTACCAATTTGAAATGTTTGGATACACTATGTTTATCAAATCCTTTTACTATGTTTCTTATATGTTCGCCTATTCTTGTTTTTAAACATCTCCCAGTTCTCCCAATATATCTCAAATGACATGGACATTCTAAAACATAAATCACATGTGTAGAATTGCATGTAATCAGGGATTTAATATCATATTCTTTTTTGGAAAATGAGGAGCAGAATGACTTTCTTTTTTTATTATTACCAACTTTTACAGTCCTACAAACTTTACACTTCCTACAAGGAAAAAAACCATTTAAATTTGGAAACAGATCGAACTTTTTTGGGGGTTCGATGACATTGCAACCATTTGGGTTAAATGTCGATATAGATTTGAATTGTTTTCTCACACATTTTTAATTTTTATGTTATTTTAAGTATATTTTTATATAGGCAACTGTTTAAAGATGATATATGGGAGATTGTATGCTTTTTGTACAATTTTTGCATTATTTTTGTATTATTACTAGAGTTCCCCTTTATTTGTGTTTAAAGTGTCACTGGCCCTTTAAGTTCCCTTTTTGAAACACAGTCTTAGAGGGTGCTGGCCCGTTAATGTATTTATTTATTTAATTTATTTATCATTAGTGTTTTATTTAAATTTCTTTTTATTGTATTTTTGTTCTCTTGTTTTAAAGTTTTTTTGCTTGTGATGGCAAATATATTGGATACATTGTATATCCTTTGTGGACTCCTGTCATCTGTGGGGCGGCTTGCTTTGCTTGATTCCCCATTGATGTCAGCTGTTCGTTTCCTGTGAGTGAATATTTAAGGAGGTTGAGACGTCTCACATCTATCCGCTCCGTGAGGACGTCGATGATGAAACGCGTAGGGCGGAGCTTGATTGATGTGACGTCATTACGTTTTTGGCTGCCAGCTACTGCGCATGTGCTGAGTAGCCAGGCTCGTTTATGTGATTGCTGTTATGCTGTTGATGCTGGTGTCGGCTGGGACACCTCTTGAGTAAGTGCAATGAGTACCTAATAAAGGAATTGGTTTTTATAATATTGCACCATGAAGTCTTTCTGTTTCTCTCGAGTGCTTGGCATTTCCCCCTATGGATACGTTTGAAGGTGGTCCTTTATCTATTGGAGAAGTGGATTTTCGATTAACTACAAAGTTTTTCATCCTGTTATTTCGATCGATGAGGATCGGTGTGTTGCAGAGTTTCCGTTTCTGAAGATATATTTATGGATGATCTGCCATTATATTATCAAGGTTTTTTGGTGAAATTTTTCATATTTAGACACTTTTTTTGCACAAAAGTTTTTTGCACTTAAAAGTTTTTTTATATTTTTTTGTGGTATTGGCATATATATATTTTTTTCTGGACTTATGATTTGATGATTTCTTTATATATATTTATATATTTATACACATTTACTAGCGCAAATTATTTATGTATTCTGTGCTGTTGCAGCCATTGTTTTGTTGAATTACTTGTATGCTTTGGGTCATTGTCCTGTTGCATCACCCATCCTCTGCGGAGCTTCAGTTGGCGGACAGATGGTCGTACATTTTCCTGCAAAATGTCTTGATAAACTCTGGAATTCATTTTCCCATCAATGACAACAATCCGTCCAGGCCCTGAGGCAGCAAAGCAGCCCCAAACCATGATGTTCCCTCCGCCATGTTTTACAGTGGGGATGAGGTTTTGATGTTGGTGTGCTGTGCCTTTTTTTCTCCACACATAGTGTTGTGTGTTCTTCCCAAACAACTCAATCTTGGTTTCATCTGTCCACAGTATATTTTGCCAGTAGTGCTGTGGAACATCCAGGTGCTCTTTTGCAAACTTCAAACGTGCTGCAATATTCTTTTTGGACAGCAATGGCTTCCTCCGTGGTGTCCTCCCATGTACTCCATTCTTGTTTAATGTTTTCCTTATTGTAGATGTGTCAACAAAAATGTTAGCATGTGCCAGAGATTTCTGTAGGTCTTTAGCTGACATTCTGGGATTCTTCTTTACCTCATGCAGCATTCTGCGCTGTGCTCTTGCAGTCATTTTTACAGGACGACCACGCCTAGGGAGAGTAGCAACAGTGCTAAACTTTCTCCATTTGTAGACAGTCTGTCTTACCGTGGACACATGAACATCAAGGCTTTTGGAGATACTTTTGTAACCCTTTCCAGCTTCATGCAAGTCAACAATTCTTGATCATAGGTCTTCTGAGAGCTCTTTTCTGTGAGGCATGGTTCACATCAGACAGTGCTTCTTGAAACCAGTAAACCCAAAACAGGTGTGTGTTTTTTAAGGGCAGGACAGCTGTCAGCAACACATCCAATATCATCACACTGATTGGAGTCAAGGTTGGCTCACTCCTGGCTCCAATTAGCTCTGGGAGAAGTCATTAAGCTAGGGCCTCACATACTTTTTCCTCCCTGCACTGTGAATGTTTACATGTTATGTGCAATTAAGCCATGGCAACATCTAATGTTTGTGTAGTATTATGTTCAGCAGACTGTGTTCTTCTATTGTTGTGACTTAGATGACGTTTAGAGCACATTTTATGCCCAATTCATGCAAAACTCCACGTTAATCCCAAGGGGTTCACAAACTTTTTCTTGCAACTGTATATCTTAATGCATGCGTCTCGTTATTATTTATTTATTGGCAATATGGAGATATATATATATATATATTTTTTTTTTTTGCTGCAGGGTTTTTAATAGAGAGGTTATATATATATTATTTTTTAGTACATATTTTTTAGAACGCGCATTTTTTAAAACACACATTTTTAATATGTTTTTAGTAGTTTTTGATAGTACTTAATACTTTACATATCATAAAATATACACCTTGAGTAAGGGGGAGAGGAACTACAGGTCCTGTAATCACCTGGTACGGTTTGAGTAGGATCCAGTGGAGACCCTGAAAGTGAAGTGGGCCTGTTGGGTCGCCTAAGGGAGGTGAGGAGGCAATCTAGCCATTGAGGATTGAAGTGTGCTGACACTTTCACAATATACCATCACCATATCATATTGCATGGTTTATGTCGTTTCAAGCACTTGTTTATGGACTATTACATCTGTGTGGAATTTGAAGTGTACCAGTGTGATCACTTTTTTGTCACTTTGTCACTTTTATCCCCAGATATAGGGGTCTTGTGTTGATATATTCTATGAGTTATTGCCACTTATTTAGCTAATGTCCATGGTACTTATTATATTCACTGGTTTATAAGGCACTAGGGTGACTGTAGGTCACTTGTTTATTAGAGCACTTGATGCACGTTTATTATTTTTTATATTTATATAGGTTGGTATTTATGTGTATATTTTGTGGGAGGTAGGGATAGAGCGCTGCACTATTGTGGGTTATATTGTTTTACACTGTTAAGGTATCAGTTATAAGTGTTGGCTGCTGTTCTATAGGACACTTCTATAAGTGCAGGAGGAACTTTATATTTATATATAGATTGGGCTTCAGTATCATGGCTGCAGGTAGCCTGATAGTAGATTTTATATTATTTATATTTAGTTTTAGTTAATTATCTATATATATATTTTTTACACATATGTCTTCTATCCATTCTGTTTTTATACTACCGCATTTGGTTAATAAATTATAGTGTTTTTTAGTTTTTAATAAAGTTAATATTCAACAGTAGAATTATCCACACAAATATGGCCACCGGAGCTTTAATTAGCAATAGTAAGTCCTGCCCAGCCCAGGTGATTTTCATCTGGCTTTCTTTATATGGGAGGTTCGTAACCCAATAGCGTTAGCCCTGAGGAAGTCACGGTTTGGACGCCATCTTTGTACACCCATGTTACTTCACCCATTGCAAGAGGTTTTCCTATCTATGCTTTACACAGGAAAGCGGATAATGTGAGTGTTCATTTTGGAGGTCCTGTTTGATATATACATGTGATATTAAAACGGTATTACACTATTGGAGCTTCTGCTTATATTTTATTATGAGTATACTGGCCATACTATACGGTATTATGGGGAAGGAGGTCTGCCACTATATATACCTGCCTGAAAGAGGGAAACCACCAAGGAGAAAGTGACGCAGCTATGAAGGAGTTTCATACATGAAGGATCCAGAAATAGTGATCCTTAAAGCGTTGTGACCCAGTGTGGGTCGAGGCAAGGAGGTGAGCACGCATTTTTACCACCAGTGGATACACCCTTGTCACCTTGCACATATTTCACCCAATTCCATGGGAGTCTATTTTAAATGAATATATGGTGGTCTACACCCATTTTGGAAATTTTTTGTGTGTTTACATGAGTTTGAAACAAGTGTGATTTATCATTATAATATACATGTATTTGCAGGGCATGTGAGTCATTATTTGCACTTTATGCATGCTGGTATATCATTTTGGTTCATTTAGAATTGTTTGAGCAGTATAGGGGATTTTTTTGAGTGTTTATGCGTTTATGCATTTGTTTGACACTTATGCGATTTTTCACTATTTTTTTCACTGTTTGTTCAGCACACAGCACTTATTGAAGTCCTATTTTGTACTAATTGGATGGTTCACAATCACTTGTATATCTAATTAAGATATATATTTCACCTCAAGTTCAGTGCATTTTAGTGCACACACTTCTTTAGAGTGATATTTGTTGGATCACTTTTTTATGCACGTTTATTTATGTTATATATTTCTTCACATATTGTTGATTGCGTGTCAATCACATTCACTTTGTTATTAGCACTTAGGGGTTATATCACATCGATAGTTTGTCAATTATTATTTTTTTGATTATTTAGTTTTATATATGATATTGTATATATGAGATTTTTTGCACATTTATGATATAACACACATGTACTTGTAGTAGCGCCACATCATTTCTTTCTTTATATTTGCATTTATCATTAGGTATATGATTGGATGTTGGCAGCAGTTATAGATCTGTAGAGTTTAGGCTTAGAAGCGCAGGAGTTTCCTATATATTATTACAGACAGAGTGGACATTCCAGGGTGCACATGAAAAAGGGAGGGTGGTTTTTAGGAGCACGGGGACTGATATTAAATTGAGGGGATTGTGGCTATTCCTGGAAGAAAGAGGGTGCCTGGTGTGGGGGTGAAATAGTGGAGGACCAGGGTTCAGGGAGATATCCCCAGAGGTTAGGAAAAGGAGGGTGAGGAAAGTAAGATTGGAGCGGGATGAATACGAGTGCACATGCCTTCCAGTCCTGGTGTTTGGGTCAGCAGGTGAGTAAAGTATCAGCAGGAGGTGATGAGAGCAGTAGTAGGGAGATGGTAGCAGGGAGGGCGAGATGTATAAGCTTTGGGTGGAGCAGAGGGGTAAAGAGATGAGATTTTGGGAACACAGGATAGTAATATGAAAAGGAGTAAATGTGGCATATTAAAAGGTAGATGGAGTGGTAATCAGACTTGTAGGAGATGTTTCCCAGGGTGTTTTCCTGCAGTCCATCCAGCGTGCAGTAGAGTTCTTTGTTGTATCTTCCTGCTGCTTGAGTTATCCTGCTTTAGTTAAACTACTGTGTTCAACTGCAGCTTCACACTTCAGCATAAACCACACTCACGCAGAGACTTGCACCCCGTCTGTGACCTTCCACCATGTGCTGGTCTAAATGTATAGGGAGATGGTCAAATGAGCAACTCTTCTCTGCCCAAATTAGGAACTGATAAGGATGTTTCTCAAAGACAGACCAGACACATGCCAGAGTCATGAAAGAAGTGCAACAAGAGGTGAGAATCAATCAACACAAACAGACCAAAATATATACACTATTTGTTCTGAGATTTACAGAACGTCTATGTGTTGCTGAAGTTACAGTTTAGAGTGGTGATGAGAGCAGATGAGAGCAGCAATTTACCTATGAAAAAGCAGAGAAGCCATGATTAGAGTGCTGTGTTCAACTGCAGCTTCACACTTCAGCATAAACCACACATTAGTTAAATAATATGGTAGTGCAGCGCTAAAACAATATTAAGATCATAAAATTAATAAGAAATTGATAAAATTGTTATAATAAAAGTTCATATAAAATAAAGTGACTTTCAGTGCTCTTAAAGGTGCTTGTAATTCTGGTACGTCAGTGCTTGTGCAGTGTAATGAGGAGAATTGCGCACTCACCAGACACGCAATAAATATACGCCACAAAGAATATATCCTGAAGTCATCAAGGTAGATATGATGTTAAGGTGACTTTCCTCTGAGGGGCAGGGTGGTAGGACGATCAAATCCTGGGACTTTAAATGCTGACCCAAAACAGCCAGAGTTCCCCTTAAGGGCTAGGTGGATGCTGCTTCCTGGATAGGCAGGAGGATCCCTCTGGGTACTGGGATGGATCATTATCATACACAGGGCATCTGAAAATGAATGCTCCACTTTGGAGTTCAGACACAGGAATATGCCCATAGTGTAGTAGATTATATCTTCATTTATCGAAAATTGCATTTAGGTAAACAGGATAATATCAGAGTAAAATCGCAGTAATAACACAGTGAGAAACCAGGAATAACTGTCCTTCAATAAAGATGGCTGTCGGAGCTCCACGTTGCTCCGGCGGCATGACGTCACAGCGTAAGTGGCTCCTCCTTACGCATTTGCGAACCCGCACGTCTTCAGAGGAGATCGCCAATAACGCCATGCCGTGCCATCTGTAAATATAGACGATGGTGCATGCGCATTAGGTCAGCGCCATCTTGGAAGAGACCAAAGCCAGTGCGCACGCGCAACTAAGCTGCCGCCATTTTCCCATGGATCTTTGAGTAGCAACAAGCTATAATGGCAGCTAAAGAGCCTTTATAATCTTGAGATATATAGCGGTATAGACAGATGGAAAATTTAACCAACCAGAGATTAGATTCGGATGGTAGACTAAAAACAATGAAATGGGCATGGTATTGTAACTTCAGGTTAGGGTGTCTCCAAGAAAGACTTTCTAGATGAGATGCCGAGTCCAAATTGATAAAGAGAGGTGCATTTATTACACTGCAGTGGAGATAATATAGCATACAAAAGTTCACCTTATGTGAGATGAACGAATGTAATACAAAATATATATCTGTCTCTTAAGCTTTAGACTATTACATATATAGACATAAAGTCTACGCGTGATCGTACACAATGTCAGGCGTGGTCATATGGTTTTAATCCAATCAATTCTTCATATGCTTAACAGCAAACTCAGAGTTAAGTGCAGGTTAATAGCACATGATCAGTCCAAAATAGACGGTTGCTGGTTCAAACTGGTTCGACCATAAGATGCTTTTCTTATCCTTGAAAGAGGAAGTTAAAATTTTTCAAGCCGGCTAGGTTTGCGTCTCAGACATACTTCAAATCACATTTCCTGAGAAGAAAGAAAAGGAACTGCAGTAAAAACATATACATATCTGCAGATGATCCACATTGCCTTACAATTGATACGATCCAGAAATGTTTAGATAGATTAAAGGTGAATAAAGCACCTGGACTGGATGGCATACATCCACTGGTCCTTAAAGAATTGAGCTGTCATTTCAAAGCCATTGTTTCTAATTTTTAGGGACTCTTTAATGACTGGCATAGTACCACTGGATTGGCGTCAGGTCAATGTGGTGCCAATATTTACAAAGGGGTCAAAATCTTTACCAAGTAACTATAGACCTCTTAGTTTAACATCTATGGTTGGGAAGATACTGGAGAGTTTATTAGAAGATCACACAGATAAGTTCTTGCTGGAAAAAAAGATTTTAAGCAACAGGCAGCATGGATTCATGAAAGACAGAAGTTGTCAAACAAACCTGATTTTCTTTTTATGAGGAGGTGAGCAAAACCTTGGACAGAGGGGTGGATGTGGCCGTGGTATACTTGGATTTTGCAAAAGCATTTGACACATAGCTAATGTGTACAGTAAAGTCCACAGGCTTGGAAAAATCCATATGTACATGGATAGAAAACTGGCTAAATGATCGTATTCAGAGAGTAGTGGTTAATGATTCATACTCTGAATGGGCTAGGGTTGTTAGTGGTGTACCCCAAGGTTCAGTGTTGGAATCCTTACTTTTTAAAATATCTATAAACGATATAGGGTCTGGGATTAAAAATACCATTTCAGTCTTTGCAGATGACACCAAGCTGTGCAATGGAATAATATCCTTAAAGGATATCTCCAACTTCAATGCACTGTTTAATTGGGCAACTATGTGGCAAATGAGGTTTAATGTTGATAAATGTAAGGTTATGCATTTGTGGGCTAAGAATATGCATGCATTATACATACTAGGGGGAGTACAACTGGGGCAATCAATGGTGGAGAAGGATCTGGGAGTTCTAGTAGATCATAAGCTTAATAATGGCATGCAATTTTGGGCACCAATTCACAAAAAGAACATGGGGGAACTGGAGAAAGTACAGAGAAGGGCAACAAAACTGATAGGAGGCATGGAGGTGCTCAGCTATGGGGAAGGATTAGAGGAACTGAATTTATTCTCTTTTGAGAAGAGCAGATTAAGGGGGGATATGATCAACATGTATAAATACATCAGTGGTTCATATAGTGAACTCAGTGTAAAGTTATTCACCTTGAGGTCATCACAGAGGACAAGGGGGCACTCTTTATCTCTGGAGGAAAATACATTTAATCTCCAAATATGGAAAAGTTTCTTCACAGTAAGAGCTGTGAAAATGTAGACTCCCTCAAGAGTTGGTTCTGGCCAGCTCAGTGGATTTTATTCAAAAAGACCTGGATTCTTTCTTGGATACACAGAATATAACTGGTTACTAACATTTATAGGTAAATTTGATCCAGGGAATATCCAATTGCCTCTCGGGGGATTAGAAAATAATTTATTCTCCTAAAGGAGCAAATTGGATCATGCTTTGCTGGGTTTTCTTTCCTTCCTCTGGATCAACTGTGGGTGTAGGATTATAACTTTTTTTTTTATGGTTGAACTGGATGGACTTTTGTCTTTTTTTTAGCGAGACTAACTATGTAACTGTGAACTTTAATGGCATCCCAGTCTTAGTCTGTAGGGTTCAATATTGATTTGTCCCACCCTTTGCAGCTATAACAGCTTCAACTCTTCTGGGAAGTCTGTCCCCAAGGTTTAGGAGTGTGCCTATGGGAATGTTTGACCATTCTTCCAGAAGTGCATTTGTGAGGTCAAGCACTGATGTCGGACTAGAAGGCCTTGCTCGCAGTCTCAGCCATGGAAACCCATTCCCTGATGCACTCTACACACGGTTGTTGTGCTAATCTGAAGGCCACATGAAGTTTGGATGTTTTTAGCTATTGACTCTGCAAACAGTTGGCAACTTCGGCGCACTGTGTGCTTCAGTGTGCACTGACCCCACTCTGTCATTTTACGTGGCCTATCACTTCCTGGCTGTTGTTCCCAGTTGCTTCCACTTTGTTATAATACCACTAAAAGTTGACCGTGGAATATTTAGTAGCAAGTAAATTTCATGGATGGACTTATTGCACAAGTGGGAACCCATCAGGGTACCACGCTTGAATTCACTGAGCTTCTGGGAGTGACCTATTCTTTAGCAAATGTTTGTAGAAGCAGTCTGCATGCCTAGGTCTTTGATATTATACACCTGTGGCCATGGAGGTGATTGGAGGGGTGTCCCAATATTTTTGGCAATATAGTGTGTGTGTAAATATATATATATATATATATATATATATATATATATATATATATCTCAAACGCAACACATCATGTTAAAACAAACATCTCAAATAGTAAAATATGAGAAGTTGAACTGTAAAACATCTGCCAGAAGCCCTCATCCCTTTATTTGCATCTACAGTCAGGCTTAACTGTATCCTGACACCCACACACACTTGTGTTCCGTATCCTCACACCCACACACAATTGCTAATTTTCTTTAATAATAAAACTAATTTTATAATCATTACATTTTTTTTTAAAGGAAGATTGGGACCAGGGGCCCCAGGGCAATTGCCCCCTTTTCATCCTTATAAATCTGTCACTGCCTGGGAGAGTCCTTGCTGATGCAGTATAATTGTGTGTTTTTGCTGTGCTCAGTTTTGCCATGGTGTATGACCTTTGACATGAAACTGTCTTCCACAACCTCACCTCAGTAGCAGAATTTAGCTTTTCTTCACCCAGTCTTAAGCCTCCTACACAGCTTTTTTCTGTTTCACTTAATCAATTTCATATGTACATTGAAACACAATAATTATTATTAGCACCTGCTTGGTATAGTTGGTTAATCAAAAACCTGAATCCTACAAAATCCCTGACTTTGTGCAAGTGTACAAAGTGTGCCAGTATACAAATTGATGCTGGTTTGAAAACAAAGGGTAGTTACACCAAATACTGATTTGATTTTGATTTTTCTTCTGTTCACTTAGTTTGGGTTTTGTAAATTGATAAAAATAAACAATATATATATTTTTTTAAATATTCTTACTTTGCAGTCTTCACACCTGTCTAAAACTTTTGCACAGTACTGTACATATTATTTGGCTGTCTCAGCATCAGAAAAGACATGCATGTAATCAATCCAGAAAGCATTGCTACAGTAGTCCTTTCCTCTGTGTTAGTGTGTATCAGCAGTGTAACAAGGATCTTGATTGAGGTCTTTAAACATTAAGGGCTGGTAAAAACTATGGTTAGAATATTCAGAGCTGAGGAAAAAGGCATGCAACCTCCTAGGACACTAGCATTAAACTGAGACATGCTGGGTAGAGGAAGGGTTATATGGGAGCTGACCTAAAATGTTTTTTTCTGGTTTCCAGTGTCCAAATCTACTGTAAGTGGCAGGATATAATCCAACCATTTCAGAATTCCAGTCTCCCTTCATGGACAATAAATACAACTATTAATCTCTTCATCTATATTGTTGCTTATACTTTCTAGTACAACCTCTTTAATACATGCTTGTGACAAATACCGATTTACTTTATATTATGTACTTAAATAAGTGGTTGCAATTTACACATGTAGTTGCTAGGTAGTATCACAGTTTGGTTGTATAAATATAAATGAGGAAAAGGAAATGAACAAATGAGTAAAGAAAAATTTCTAACAATTGAAATATTTATACACCTAAACCTTTGTCAGCCATTTGGAGTTGATTTAGTTTTACATTTAGTAGTTCACTGAAAATTTGTATCAAATCCAAAACTTTCTTTCTAGTTTTGGATAATGTGAGGAAAAATTAGAGCACCTCTCAGGTTTTTACTGCTACTTTGGGCTCTTTTAGGGCCAGTTCACACTACAAAAATGCACTTTTTTACTTACAGTTCACACCAAATGCAGTTCCGGTGCAGTTTTGATGAAGTTTGCTATGTTCCAGTATGGTTCTGTGCAGAAAAAATGCAGCATGTTCTACTTTTTTTTTCTGCACCAGAAACTGACTGTGCTGGTGTGAACTAGGACCATTGGAATACATGGAAAACACTGTGCATGCATGTTTGATGCAGAAAAAAAGCGCACTGAACTGTATCTAGTGTGAACTAGCCATTAGAGAGATTCTTCCTCACTTCCTGTCATGTTTTAAGTTTTCAAGAGGTTGTGTGAATCATATGTTTAAGTCTGCATTGACTATTTGAGCCACAGCCTCTGGAAAAATTCTAATACTGCCAATCTTGCAGATTCTTAGTATTGTGACTTTTGATAGATGCACATATGTAATTTATTGTATATGGTGGATATACCTGCATTATTTTAGTAAACTAATAATCACTTCTACCATTTTTTTTTCCACAGCGTTTTAAGTCCACTGTTGTGGATGGAAATCATTTTGTGCATTTAAATGAGCCAGAAAAGGTTGCGAAGATCATCACAGATGAATTACATGAACAACTATATATTCATTCACAGCTTTAATCATAATCTACCATTAGGACATGTACACACTTATGTACTCTTTGAAAGCATTAAATGCCCAATTAAACCTTGTAATTTTATTACTAGGATGCAGCCATTCTGCACAATAGTACTATAAATGTGAGCATCTTCCCTTTTTTGTTTCCTTTTTATTTTCTGCAGCAAATAGTTAAAATACCCTCTGCTAGCAGCATGCTGGAGAGTGGACTTCTGCTTAACAGAGTACAGGGGTCCAAGTCTTTAGTGGTTTGGACAGGTCCCCCTTGCACAGTGCGCCAGTCAACAGCACTGCTAAATGAGTGCAAGTGCAGTTTGTTAGAACAGTGTGTAGAAGGGATAAGGGGTGTCAGACCATTGGAGTCCCAGACTACTATGCTCTGTGTTGAGTAGAGGTCCAGCTACCAAGCATTTGATGCTAAAATGTTTTCAATGCTGTCAGCAACCAGCAAAGTAAAAATATAAAGACACCCACATTTATTACAGTGTTTTCAACCTGATCTCATCACAGTGATAAAATTGGAAGGTTTAATTGGGCTTAAAAGACTGCTTTTTTCCAGGATGTTTTATGGATTGTATGTTGGAGTTTATTCATGTTTGAAATTTGACATAAAAGAATGTGGACCTAATATCAGTACCCAAAAATGCCTTCATCTGTTTTCCTCTACAGAAGAATAGAGACGTTGTTCTGATTTAATGCAGGGTCCACACTCTTAGACTAAGATGAATGCTAAGATATGACACAATTATTTCAATCCTGTGTTAAAAAATGTCTGACATAGATCAGCTTCTCACCCTTGACCTGATAAAAATTACACCACTGAAGTCTGTTTATTGGGAAAGAGGTTAATTAAGGATAAGGAAATGCTACCTCCTTCCTATAGCAGATGATGACATCATCTTAGCTTTGAAAAAGTGAGTAGACTGGAACTCAAGAACTGCTTTTTAAAAAAATAATACTGTTGCAGAATTTTGACATCTGTCAGGGGTTGATTCATGCAAGCTTTGTACAGTTGTTGAAAGGTCCACTTTAACTTTTAACCTGCAGTTATAATCTTTCTATAATTAATTTGTTGAATACATTACAAGCAGCTTTAAATGCCTTCACAAGTCCATTAAATGCTGACCACACAGCAGGGTGAATTTACTGGAGGAGGCAAAATGTGGAGCAGCTGCTTGTTACTTCAGCTTGCTTAGCTATGAAAATGAAAGCTTGTAGCTGACTGATTGCCATGCAGAACTGCTTCAGGTTCTGTCATCTCCAGTATTGGTATATTCCCTTTGATGTATCTGGGCATAATTTAAAAAAAGCAACTGATGTACCAAAAACACATTGCAAATTTGTTTGTGTTTAAAAGTATCATAAGTACCATATAAATTAATTTGCACATTAAAATCCATGGAACACATCAGTTTCACTTTTATTGTTAAATTTCTAGCTTGCCATGAATACAAAAAACATTTTATGGCAGTTCACATCATTAATGAATGCGGGGGATGGGAGGATGGCTTGCAGGACCTCTTGCCACTGGATTCTGAGCCGCTGCTGCTAAGTACAAAATACTCTTTCCGCAGTTTAGCCTCAACAACACCAACTATTCTAACCCAGCTTCCAAACGAATGAAAAGGAACAAGGATGACTTGGCAGTAGTGGACTGCCCAAATTGGTGTGAGCTCCGTCTCCACTAAACTGAGGAAAGACAAAAAGAAAGACACTGTAGGTAAACCAAAATAATACACTCATACACCCACAAAATGGACCGAGCAAGCTGAACATTTTTTTTTTTTACTGGATTCCGATTCACCTGACACTAAATCAATTATCTTTCCTGCAGCAAACCCCAGAAATGGCAAGCACAGAGGGCAATGCCTTTATGGTTGCAGTAAATCCTTACTTCAGACATAATTACATAGATATAACACATCCTGGGGTTGGGAAGTCTGGTTTTAAAGCGGTCCTAACAGAGTATAATCTTGCTTTGCATGACCTGCAAAATATTAGCAATTCCCAAAACTGGACTGGACTGAAGATTGGGGGCATAGAGGACATCTGTCATGGATCCGGATATGAACAGAGATGTGTGGACTGACACAGGGAATAGCAGGCTTCAGGAGTGATGTAATAATATAATTTATTAAGAGCTACACAAGTATACAAAAACGCACAGTGCCAACAAAAACGAAACCTTCAACTAATATCTATATGTTCAGAAACACAGGCGTAGTCAGGGCTGGAGAGGTGAAGTGGTCAGGCAGGCCGGGTCAGGAACAATAGGGCAGATCTGGTACAGAGGGGTAGGCAAACGGATAGTCAAAAAGGAGAGCTGGGTCGGTGCAGGCAGAGTTCAATCATGGTGAGAATCAAGCAGGTAACTGACAGGATACAGGTACAGAACAACAAGGGCTCATGGGAAACAAACACCAAGGCACTGATTGCAGTCCTGGTTACTGCTTAAATACACCTCCTGCAATCAGCCTCAGGTGATGGCTTGATTGCAGGAGGTGAGATCCTAGCTGCTGAAAAGCACTCGCTGGTAAGAACTGGTACTGCAGCCCATAGAGCAGGTGAGCCCCAGCACCACCAGCGGAGAGTCCTTTCCTGACAACATCATAGCACATTTAAAATATCTCCCTAGTCAAAAAGTCATTGTGCAGGATAGCAAACTGAAAGACATTGAAATTGGTTTTTACATCTAAATGGTATACCTGAGCATGCTGACGATTTCATTTTTACTAATTTAACCGCTTCCCGTCCACCCTATAGCAGCAAAATCACGTGTGTATATATATATGTGATTTGTGGTCCTGTGGTAATCGCGAGCCAAGGGGGGCACGCGCGCGCGCGTGTGCCTGCCGACCCACAGGTGCCGTGATTTGGTCCCCAAGGGATCAGTCATCCAATTTAGGCCACTGACATTCAGCCTAAATCAGATGATCGATCCCTGGCCTATCACAGATTTTCCTGTACTTGTGTTTACACTTACACAGGTAAAAGAAATGAGGCAATCTTCTTTCTCTGGGCACATTCCGTCCCAGAGAGACAAGAAAGAAGACGTGTGAGTAAAACACTACACAATTTCAGTTACAACACATTTAGGTCACATTTAACCCCTTGATCGCCCCTCAGCGTCAGGGCTTTGTCTACAGCAGAGGTACGCGGAGACCTGGCATTCCTGCCAGTACCTTGCATGGCCAGAGAAATGGACGCTGGCGAAAATCTATGCGCATTGGCGCACGGACGAGAGTCGGAACATGCATGCGCACTGGCGTATAGTTATGCACGCATTAGCTCAGTTTGGCGCCAGACGGCCTTTATAAGGAAGCCCATCACTCCCTCAAATTGCTGGTTGATCTCTGGCTCCCCAGTGTCTTTGTCCGTGTTCCCTTGCTACTGTGATCTCCTGTTACTGATTCGGCTTGTTCTTGGACCTGTCCTCTCTGCCTGACTCCTGATCTGACCCTGGGTTGGCTAATAGATATTCTCACCTGCTCTCCTGATCTGACCTCGGCTTGGCTAATAGAAATTCTCACCTGCTCTCCTGATCCGACCTCGGCTTGGCTAATAGATATTCTCACTCGCTCTCCTGTGTATGACCCCGGCTATCCTATTGGCTTTGTCTGCTCCAATCTCCATCTGGCATCTTATCTTGGCTTTGAACCAGAAAATGTATATTATATAGAGCACGCTTGCTGGAGCCCAACCTCTGCAGCTGTAAGATAAAGGTGCCAGATGGATATCAGGGATGGATGGAAGCAGTAACACTGAGGCAACTCTTCTTAGAGTGGAAGCAAGGCTCTAATGCAGTAACAAGAAAAAGAGAGGAAGGCGCCTCTAAGTGCAGTATTAACAATTTATTAGTAGACAATGGAAAATTTGCACTTACAAGATAAACGGTTAAAAAGACTCATCGTGTGGTATTTGGATCCAGGTGGGACATCCAGCCGTCCAGCAGCAAGCTATGCCTATAGGATCAGGAAGTAGAGTCCAGGGTGTGCCTGTGCATCAAAAATGAAGCTTGGAGAGCAGAGTCAGATGTAGCAGGTGAAAGGGGCGGTAATGCATTTCGGAGCATGCTCAATAGGCTCCTTCTTCAGACCAACAAATAGATTTGTGAAAAGAGATTCACAAGAAAGCGGCTACATTATGGACAGAATGCGATACTCGGAAAAATTTCTAAAAAATTATGCTTTATTACACATTAATGATAGACAATATGGCAATCACACAGACCTAAAACCATTTAAAATCACACTAAGACCGGTCTGGATATGTATGTGCTGCAGAGACAGTGACAAACTTTGTCTAGAGCCTTTGCAGCGCCGCACATTGGTTACACTTCCTGTAGGAAGTTTTTCAAAAAAATATGCTGTATGCCTTGCATTTAGGTAATGCATCATAATGTCCCCATCCACCTGTGCCATGGGTAGTAAATAATGGAAATATCCTTCACATGTACTGTCGTTGATCCAGGGAACAACCGCTTACATCAGCCGACATCTCGTGGATTCCGTTCTCTCCATGGCGCCTGTACAGCTTTTCATGACTCATGGCATGTGAAAATGGCCGCCTCCTTGTAGGTCGGCTTGCATAAAGCCAATGCGCATGACCGGAAGTGACGTATCTGACGTATGACGTCATACGTCAGATACGTCACTTCCGGTCATGCACATTGGCGTTATGCACGCCGACCTACAAGGCGTCGGCCATTTTCACATGCTGGGATTACTGGGATCAGCCCCGGCACCTGCCAGCACCAGCGTTTAGCCCCTGCACTTACCCCCCCTCATCCCCAGCAAGTGCAGTGTCAGTAGATCACTGTTACTTGATATATTACATACAAAACTGCATTGTTTGCAGAATCAGGCCTGATTTTTTTGTAGATTTTTTTTTAATCCGCAGTTAAAAACGAGCATATATGCCAAAGCATGGGGGTCTGGGGGGGGGGGGGGGCAGTGGGTGGATGGCCCCTTTTGCTTCAGTATATATTTTAAAAAAAAATTTTGGCAGAGATTTCTTCATCCAAATCGACCAATGTGAATAGAGAAATCTGTTAGGCTCTTTTTTTTTTGTTCAGCCCACGGGCTGAACGACAAAAAAAGAACATATCATGTGTGCCCACCATTAGAAGTGGGTGGATGCAGGGCGGTATATTCTAATGGTGGGCACACCACACACTTTTTCTGGCAGAGATTTTGTCTCTTTTTTTTTATTCAGCCCACAGACTGCATAAAAATAAAAGAACATATCCCTAATCCACCCTGACCAAGTAGGTTTCATACCAGGTCGACAAGCCCCAGATGCCACTAGGCGATTAATCTCCCTACTACATAAATTACAAAATCACCAAGTACCTTCTCTGCTATTCTCGTTAGACGCAGAGAAGGCATTTGACCGTGTCCATTGGGGGTTCATGCAAAATGCCCTGCAATGATTTCGTATCTCAGGATGGATACAATCAGCAATATTGTCTCTTTATTCTTCCCCATCGGCCAGACTTTTAACAGCTTGCATATTATCACGCTCCTTTAATATCCCTAAGGGAACCAGACAAGGTTGCCCTTTATCCCCCCTGATATTTGCATTACTAATAGAACCACTTGCTGCAAAAGTAAGACAGGACCCCCTAATAGCAGATATAAAACTCAATGACTATGAACACAAAATCAGCCTATTCACTGACGACATCATCCTAATGGTGACAAACCCAACTGGGTCTCTATATAGAATTAAAGAACTCCTGACTCACTACGCCAATATCTCTTACTACAAACTCAACAAATCCAAATCCCTAATTCTCAACCTATATACCCCTAGACTGACCCAACTCTGATTATCTAAAGAACTACCCTATATCTGGACAACACACTCAATTCCATACCTAGGAATCAATTTGACCCCATCCCAATCCCAATTGTATGACCACAAGTATAAAACATTTCTACGGAACCTTCCCAAAGAGATATCTTCTCTTCAAACATATGGACTATCCAAAATGGGCCCTGAAAATGATTATCCTTCTTAAAATCCTATACTTATTCAGGACCCTACCCATATCTATACGTATGAACTTCTTTCATTCAGCTCTTATATGCTTTTCTAACTTTTTATGGGAGTCCGAAAGACCTAGATGCTCCAATAACTTACTCATCCACCAAAGGGGGAACAAACCTCCCCCATTTACACACATACTACCTAGCTACTCTACTAGACCAGACCTACGTTTGGTGGCATCCGTCTGCACACAAAAATTGGTCACTCCTAGAAACTAATATTTTTCACCCAAGCACACCACAATCATACCTTCTTCTCTCATCCACCGCTGGAAAGCTTCCAACTCACACACACCCCTGCATCAAACCCTCACTAGATGCATGGTCAATCTTATTTTCTCTCCCCGTTCCTAAATTCGACAAGATTTACATTCCTCTAAATGCCCTCACCATTTTAATTCCGGACTTAGACTTAAAGTCTTGGGAGCAGCGAGATATCTTACATATCTTAGATCTTTTTGAAAACCAAATTCTGGCCCCCTTTCACCAATTACTACAGAAATATCTGTTATCCTCCAAAGACAAAATTTACGTATTTCAGAATTACACACTGTGTGAAAACTAATAGTCTCCCGTACATCACTACACTACCTGCCTCAGCTTTCCCTATAGGGAAATTGGGAAAGCATCTGATCACACAGATCTTGGTGAGATTAGATTTTGTAAGGGCAGAGGAGCTATCTAGAGTCTAATAGACCCCAGATTTCTCAAAATAGCAATAAAAGTGATACAAAAAAAAAATGAAAGGGACAGTGTAAAAATAATAAAACAAAATTTAAAAAAAAAAGCACTTCTGCCCCCTGAGGCCTGCGCACACCTGCATGCGCGAGCTTTGACCCCATGCCGGTATGTAGACAGCGGTTGCACCATGCATGTGAGGTATTGCCGTGAGTGTCAGATCAAGGGCAGTAATTCTAACACTAGACCTCCTCTGTAAATCTAAAATGGTAGCTTTTAAAGCATTGCCTATGGATATTAAAAATGTTTGCAGTTTGTCACCATTGCACGGTGCATGCACAGTTTTAAAGCATGTCATGTTTGGTATCTATTTACTCGGCATACCATCTTTTTTATACTTTACCAAATAATTGGCCAATATATTGTGTTTTTGTGCATTAAAAGTATAAAAGGTTTATTTTTTTTTAAATTTGCGCTTGAAAAATCGATGCACGAGTACTATGTGACATAAAAAATTGCAGCAACCACCATTTTATTCACTAGGGTGTCTGCTTTAAAAAATATATAATGTTTTGGGGTTCAAAGTAATTTCCTAGCAAACAATACTGATTTTGTTTTGCTTAGTCTTCAGGTGGTTAGAAGAGTGAGTGATGTGTGGCATAAACTTCTAATGCTGGGCATAAAATGCCCCCACCCCACAAAAAAAAACCTTTTTTGAAAGTAGACACCCCAAACTATTTGCTGAGAGGCATGTTGAGTCAGTACAAGAATTAATTTTATTCCACAAGTTTTTGGAAAATGACAAAAAAAAAATGTTTTTTTACACAAAATTGTCATGGGTATATGTGGACACACATGCCATGGGTATATGTGGAATTACTCCCCAATATACATTCTGCTACTTCTTCCAATTATAGGGATACCAAAATCCAAAAAGCACCTTCGGGCTTTGAAAGGGCTTCATTTCCTCACTACACTTCCTGACTACCTATCACAGTTTCGGAAGCCCTGAAATGCCAGGATAGCACCAACAGCCCCCCCCCCCCCAAGTGACCCCTTTTTGGAAAGTAGACACCCCAAGGAATTTGATAAGAAGCATGGTGAGTATTTTGCAGATCTTGTTTGTTTTTGGAAGATGAAGAAAGAAAACAAAAACATTTTTTTTCTTTAAATTTATATTTCAAAACCTTGTGAGAAAAAAAATGAGATCTGCAAAATACTCACTGTGCCTCTTTTAAATTCCTTGGGGTGTCTACTTTCCAAAAAGGGGTCATTCGGAGGGGTTTGGTGGTATCCTGGCATTTCAGGGCCTCCAAAACTGTGATAGGTAGTGAGGAAGTGAAATGAGGAAGTAGCTAGGCTCCCAAAAAGTCTCACACATATGGTATCTCCATACTCGGTAGAAGTAGCAGAATGTATTTTGGGGTGTAGTTCCATAATACCCATGGCATGTGTGAGCATTATATAATTTAAGTAACAACTTTGTGTAAAAATAAAAAAAAAATGTTTTTGTCATTTTCCAAACATTTGTGGAAAATAAATAAATCTTCCATGCATTCAACATGCCTCTCAGCAGATACAGTATTGCATGACCGCACAATTTTCAGTTAAACTAGCGCAACTGTGGGGAACAACGGGGGGAGGGTTATGGCAGGTGATAAGAAGGTTTCCATGTTCCAAACAACCACTGAAAATGGTACCATTTGTACTAAAATAAAAAAATGCAAATATTTGTGCAAAATGTGACAATGAATTAGTGTTTGTTCATCAATGTCAGAAGTCTGCCAAGCAAAATAGGTGAGTTTGAAGCTTTGGTGCACGAAGAGAACTATGATTTAATTGGTATTGCTAAATCTTGGCTTCATTCTTCATATGACTATGCTGTTAATATTCCTGGCTATGCTCTCTTTCGGAGAGACAGGGCAAGATGGAAAGGTGATAGTGTATGTCTCTATGTGAGAAGTGATCTCAAAGCGAGTATGGAAGAGGACCTAGTTGATAGAGAATGTGATGAGGCTGAAGCATTATGGGTGGAACTGCATATGGGAGTGTGTATGACAAAGGTAATCATTGGAGTTTGTTATAGGCCACCCAGTGTTAACGAGGAGGTGGAGACTCAGCTCCTTGCACAGATAGAAAGAGCTGCAAGGGCTGGGAAAGTGATATTAATGGGCAGATTTAAATACCCAGAAATTGGAGCAATGGCACTGAAGGAAGAGCTAAAGGGCAAAAATGTATACACCTATTACAAGACAATGTTATGGTACAGTTCATAGAGGCCCCAACTAGAAATGATGCTCTGCTGGACCTGGTAATCTAAAACCATGCTGAGCCTATTACTAATGTTCATATAAAAGAACATCTGGGTAGCAATGACCAGAACATGAGTTCTTTTAATATTAGTTGTAAACAACAAGCACATACTGAAAGTTAAAAATGCTTAACTTTAAGAGCACAAATTCTGCAAGGCTGAGGGCTGCTCTTCAAGACTTAGACTTGGAGGAAATATTGGCATCGAAGAACGCAGAACAAAAATGGGAATTCTAAAAAAACACTGTATGTGAACACACTGCAAAATATATTCCCCTAGACAAGTTTAAAAAGGCAAAAAAAAAACTTATCTGGCTCACGCCCAAAGTTGAAAAGCAATAAAATGATAAGAAAAAAAATTTAAAAAATAAAATTAAGAAACACTATTATCATTTATTGTTGCAAGGAATATAACAGAATATGTAAAAAGGCCATCAAAATTCAAAACAAACAACAGATTGCAAAAGAGAGCAAGATAAACCCAAATAAATTCTTCAAATATATTAACAGTAAAAATAACAAATTGTGTACATTGTGGACAACCAATGAATCATATAATATTTCAGAATTAATTTCATGTGGACAACCCTTTGATAAAGTCACATGACGAAACGTGTCAGAGTCACTCCACACGACATATGAGATAGCAGGACTGTAGGAAGTGAGGGAGAGAGGAAGGGAAGGAAGAAGGAAAGGAATGAATGGAGAGAGGAAAGGGGAGAGGAGAGGAGAGGGAGGGAGGAAGGAACAGAGGATGGGATAGGAGGGGATGGAGAAAGGAAGAGAGGGAAGGATGACAAGGAAGGAAGGAGAGGAAGGAAAGAAATGGGAGGGAGAGAAGGAATGGAGGAAGGGAGGAGAGCAAGGGCAAGTAGGAAAAGGAGGGTGGTCAGACTCACATGGCTCAGGCATCATAGGGCTGCTGGCTGGTCTCTAATATTTCCCACCCACACAACCGCTTATAAACCGCATGGACTGAACTCTGGGGGGGCACAGGGGGAAGCAGAGCAGATTCAGCCTCTCTGCTCTTCTGTTACATAGTTAGTCTGGCTGAAAAAAAGACAAAAGTCCATCCAGTTCAACTATTTAAAAAAAAAAAAAAGTTATAATCCTATACCCACAGTTGATCCAGAGGAAGGCAAAAAAAACCCAGCAAAGCATGATCCAATTTGCTCCTGCAGGGAAACAAAATTTCTTCCTGATCCTCCGAGAGGCAATCGGATATTCCCTGGATCAACTTTACCTATAAATGTTAGTATGGAGTATGTCAGGAGGGGCTGGGCATTGAGGAGCACATGGAGGGCAGAAAGAAAGGGAAATCAGACGGATGGCCGGGGATGATTGGTGCAGCAGTGGGGGCAGTGACCAGCACCGATCTCCCTGTATGGCTTTCAGTGAAGCAGCTGGAAGCAGAATCTCCTCCTCTCCTTCCTGAGGCTTTCAGCTGCTTCATTGAAAGCCAAATGCGAGCAGATGAGTGGAAATTTTGAGGGCTGTTCTAGTAGATCATACGCCTGATAATGGTATGGAATGCCAAGCTGAAGTTCCCAAAGTGAGCAAAATCCTTTTTTGTATTAAGCAGTATGGACTGCAGAGAGAGAAAGAGAGACATCATTTTGTCTCTGTATAAATCATTAGTAATACCTCATCTGGAATATGCAGTTCAGTTTTGGGCACTAGTTCACAAAAAGGACATTGGGAAACTGTAGAAAATGCAGAGAAGGGCAACCAAACTTTTAAGAGGCATGGAGGTGCTCCGCTATGAGGAACGATTAGCTGAAATGAATGTATTCTCTCTTGGGAAGAGGAGATTAAGGGGGATATGATCACCATGTATAAATACATAAGTGGTCCATATTGTTAACTTGGTGTGGAGTTATTCACCTTAAGGTCATCACAGAGGACAAGGGGTCACCTCTTACATCTGGAGGAAAAAAGATTTAACTTCCAAATACTGACAGGCTTCCTCACAGTAAAATCTGTGAAAATGTGGAATAGACTCCCTTAAGAGCTGGTTCTGGCTAGCTCAATAGATTCGAAACCAAAATGATGCAGCGCTACCCTAATAATAAAATACAATATGGCAAAAACAAAGTGACATAAATATATATATGTGACAAAAAAATTAGTGGATTGATCCTCTCTGGGGATCTCAATATAAAGTGACATAAAATATATATACGTGCCAATAAATCAGTGGATTGATCCTCTCTGGGATCTCAACTCACAGACAGGATAAAAATAAAAAGAAACCTCCCATAGTGTAAATCCGTTTTAATAGGGACTCTCAAATCACAGCACAGCCAAATACCCACTCACATTTAGTAAGATTATAACAAGCTTTTCAAAAGACCTCATGCTAAAGGTGTACTTGCATGGGAACTCATTGGGTGCAGCAAGATGGCGTCCACGCCGGAAGTACATCAGCACACTCGCATCCTATGAGTTACGTCACGCTATCACGTGACTTTTTCAAGGCCTTGAAAAAGTCACGTGATAGCGCGACGTAACGCGTAGTATATATTATTTCCATCGGTGGTGATGCACATCCACAATATCACCTGCACTTAGGAGTAATTGGAAAGTATTTGGTGTATATGTACCTATTTGGACTTGGTTGTTTTAAGTTTTTTTATTTTTTCATTTTTTGTTTTTTTTTTATGTTTACGGACTATTATATGTTCACTTATTTATTTTTTTATGTGTTTGCTCATAAATATACTTTTTGTATGTGTGTTTTTTGGCACTATTGTATTTAATTGATCCCACATTTAGGGATCCATTTTATGTCACTATTTACTTTTTGGCTTAATTTAGCCATTATTTGTCATGATCTGCATGAGATTGTTGATCCCTGTTAGGGGTTCACATTCTCATTTTCACCATCATTTGAATGAATTTATTGATCCCTATTTAGGGATTCACGCTTATTTCTGTTTTGTTTTATTTTGTGTATGATTCTATTTTGGATAGTGGGGGTATTGGTTCCTGTTTTTTTATACCAGATGTGATCACTTTTTCACTTGAGATCCCAGAGAGGATCAATCCACTGATTTATTGGTACGTATATATATTTTATGTCACTTTTTATATTGAGATCCCCAGAGGATCAATCCACTGATTTTTTTTTTTTGTCACACACATCTATATATAGATATATACAGTGGGGATCGAAAGTTTGGGCACCCCAGCTAAAAATTTGTATTAATGTGCATAAAGAAGCCAAGGAAAGATGGAAAAATCTCCAAAAGGCATCAAATTACAGATTAGACATTCCTATAATATGTCAACAAAAGTTAGATTTTATTAACATCATTTACACTTTCAAAATAACAGAAAACAAAAAAATGGCGTCTGCAAAAGTTTGGGCACCCTGCAGAATTTATAGCATGCACTGCCCCCTTTGCAAAGCTGAGACCTGCCAGTGTCATGGATTGTTCTCAATCATCGTCTGGGAAGACCAGATTATGTCAATCTCAAAGGTTTTAAATGCCCAGACTCATCTGACCTTGCCCCAACAATCAGCATCATGGGTTCTTCTAAGCAGTTGTCTAGAAAACTGAAACTGAAAATAGTTGACGCTCACAAAGCTGGAGAAGGCTATAAGAAGATAGCAAAGCGTTTTCAGATGTCAATATCCTCTGTTCGGAATGTAATTAAGAAATGGCAATCATCAGGAACAGTGGAAGTTAAAGCAAGATCTGGAAGACCAAGAAAAATAACCGACAGAACAGCTCGCAGGATTGTGAGAAAAACAATTCAAAACCCACGTTTGGCTGTACGATCCCTCCAGAAAGATCTGGCAGACACTGGAGTTGTGGTACACTATTCCACTATAAAGCGATACTTGTACAAATATGGTCTTCATGGAAGACTCATCATAAGAAAACCTCTGCTACATTCTCACCACAAAAGTCCTCGTTTGAACTTTGCAAATGAACATATAGACAAGCCTGATGCATTTTGGAAACAAGTTCTGTGGATGGATGAGGTTAAAATTGAACTTTTTGGCCGGAATGAGCAAAGGTACGTTTGGAGAAGAAGGGGCACAGAATTTAATGAAAAGAACCTCTGTCCAACTGTTAAGCATGGGGTTGGATCAATCATGCTTTGGGGTTGTGTTGCAGCCAGTGGCACAGGGACCATCTCACGAGTAGAAAGAAAAATGGATTCAATAAAATTTCAGTAAATTTTGGATGGTAACTTGATGCCATCTGTGAAAAAGCTGTAGTTAAAGAGAGGATGGCTTCTACAAATGGATAATGATCCTAAACACACCTCGAAATCCACGGGGGATTACATCAAGAGGTGTAAACTGAAGGTTTTGCCATGGCCTTCACAATCTCCTGACCTCAACATAATTGAAAATCTATGGATAGACCTTAAAAGAGCAGTGCGTGACAGACAGCCCAGAAATCTCAAAGAACTGGAAGACTTTTGTAAGGAAGAATGGGCAAAGATACCTTAAACAAGAATTGAAAGACTCTTGGCTGGCTACAAAAAGCGTTTACAAGCTGTGATACTTGCCAAAGGGGGCAGTACAAGATATTAACTCTGCAGGGTGCCCAAACTTTTGCAGACGCCATTTTTTTGTTTTCTGTTATTTTGAAAGTGTGAATGATGGAAATAAAATCTAACTTTTGTTGACATATTCTAGGAATGTCTAATATGTAATTTGATGCCTTTTGGAAATTTTTCCATCTTTCCTTGGCTTCTTTATGCACATTAATACAAATTTTTAGCTGGGGTGCCCAAACTTTCGATCCCCACTGTATCTATCTATATATGCTGTATTTTTCTCTCCATAAGACGCGCTTTTTTCCCCCCAAAAAAGGGGGGAAAATGTCAGTGCATCTTATGGAGCAAATATAAAGCGGCCGGTCCGGTATTTCCGCTGCCAAAATGTCAGAATACCGGGCCGGCCGCTCAGCTGTTCTCTGAGGCAGGAACTCACCTGTTCCTCGGTCCAGCGCTGTGGTCTTCCTGCGCCGGCTTCTTCCCGCCACGGCATCTGTGACAGCCGGGTGCCCATTGCGCATGCGCGAGAAGTGCTGCGCTTTGTGAATGGTCTGGTGTCTTCTGGGACACATGACAGGTTCCAAAAGACGCCGGGCCATTCACAAAGCGCAGCACTTCTCGCGCATGCGCAGTGGGCACCAGGCTGTCAAAGTCGGGTGCCCACAATATAGGAAAGAGAACTCCGCGGAAGTGGGAGCAGATACCTGTTAAATTCAGGTACCCGCTCCCCCTCCCTCCCTAAAGGTCCACAGTGTCTGGTCATGCCCTGTACTGTCTGCAGTCTCTGGTCATCCCCTGCACTGTCTGCAGTCTCTGGTCATCCCCTGCACTGTCTGCAGTCTCTGGTCATCTGTACTGTCCGCAGTCTCTGGATATCTCCTGTACTGCCCGCAGTCTCTGTTCATCCCCTGTACTGTCCGCAGTCTCTGTTCATCCCCTGTACTGTCCACAGTCTCTGGTCATCCCCTGTACTGTCCACAGTCTCTGGTCATCCCCTGTACTGTCTGCAGTCTCTGGTCATCTCCTGTACTGTGTCCACAGTTTCAGGTCCATCTCCTGTACTATGTCCGCAGTCTCTGGGCCATCTCCTGTACTATGTCTGCAGTCTCTGGTCCTTCTCCTGTACTGTGTCCGCAGTCTCTGGTCATCTCCTGTACGATGTCCGCAGTCTCTGGTCCTTCTCCTGTACTGTGTACGCAGTCTTTGGTCATCTCTTGCACTGTCTGCAGTCTCTGGTCATCTCCTGTACTATGTCCACAGTCTCTGGTCCATCTCCTGTACTGTGTCCGCAGTCTTTGGTCATCTCTTGTACTGTCTGCAGTCTCTGGTCATCTCCTGTACTGTGTCCGCAGTCTCTGGTCATCTCCTGTACTGTATCCGCAGTGTCTGGTGACTTCCTGTACTATGTCTGCAGTCCATTGGTTCAGAATATTTTTTTCCTTGTTTTTCTCCTCTAAAACCTAGGCGCGTTTTATGGTCAGGTGTGTCTTATGGAGCGACAAATACGGTATGTGTGTGTGTATATATATATATATATATATATATATATATATCACTTTGTTTGTTTTTGCCATATTGTATTATTTTATTATTAGGGTAGCGTTGCATCATTTTGGTTTCATTTTTATTTCAACATGGTATACAGGTGAAGCTCGAAAAATTAGAATATCGTGCAAAAGTTCATTTATTTCAGTAATGCAATGTTTTGTTTTTATTTCCACATGGTATACAGGTGAAACTCGAAAAATACCGGGGACGCTGCAGGGGACACATCGCGGGAGCGAAGGACAAGGTAAGCTCTGCAGGGACTCCTTATGCAGCGCCGCATGGTAAGCCCGAGTGTAGCTTGGGGTTACCGCTTTTGGCACTGACATTTTACCCCGAGCTACACTCGGGAATACCGCTAGGGAGGTTAATGTGCTTGATACAGCACTTTGGCAACATCCAACTTCTTTTGCAGTTACCTTTTGAGGCTTTCCCTCCTTATGGAGGGTGTCAATGATGGTTTCCTGCACAACTGTCAGGTCAGTAGTCTTTTCCATGATTGTGATTCCTACTGAACCAGACTGAGAGACCATTTAAAGGCTCAGGAACCCTTTGCAGGTGTTATGGCTTAATTAGCTGATTAGAGTGGGACACTTTGAGCCTAGAATATTGCACCATTTCACAATATTCTAATTTTCTGAGGTTGTGGATTTTGGGTTTTCATGAGCTGTAAGCCATAATCATCACAATTATGACAAATCATGGCTTGAACTATATTGCTTTGCATGCAGTGAGTCTATCTCATATATTAGTTTCACCTTTTAAGTTGCATTACTGAAATAAATGAACTTTTGCACGATATTCTAATTTTTCGAGTTTCACCTGTATGGTTAGGTGCTAGCAGCTCCCACTCACCTAATTTATCACGTAATAGTAGCGCAGGAGATCTTCAGTATTTTAGTTCAATAGATTGCTGTAAAAAAAGGCCTGGATTTTTTTCCTAAATGCACATAATATAACTGGATATTAATATTTATAGGTAAACTTGATTCAAGGAATATCTGAGTGGGGGATTTTCCCCTGCTGGAGCATATTGAATCCTGCTTTTATTGCGTTTTTTTTTCTCACATCTCACATATCTCTTAGATTGTAAGCTCCAAGGATCAGGCCCTCCTAACCCTCTTGTATTGAACTGTATTGTTCTGTATTGTCTCCCGTTATATTGTAGCTCTGAGCAAACTGTTGGCGCTATATAAATCCTGTATAATAATATTAATAATACCAGCACTGCAGTATGACTTGGTGACGTGGTGAGTCCCATGAGTGCAGTACAAGTTGGTGCGGTGGTGAGCACAAGTGTTGTCCCGCAACCACCCAGAATTCACACACAGGCCTGTAGAGCCCCTGGTATCCTTCCGTATGTGCTTGCAAATCCCGATTGACAGCCCACAAATTCTGCAGCACCCATACTTCCCCCATTCACTGCCCAACCCGTAATTCAGGTGGAAATAGCAAATTTAACTCCTCCCCTTGATTTTTTGAGCTGTTTTTCACAGAAGATCTGTATGCGTTGATTTTGGATCAAAGCAATTTATATACACAACAATTTATCGCCGCCAACCCAAATTCAAACCTTGCCAGACTAGTTGCATGAAAACTCATTACGGTTTTCAAATTACATTTTTTTTGGGCTTAACCCTCAACATGGGCATTACATAAAAATTAATTGTGGTTGTATTGGTCCACAGACCCAATTCATCATATGCCCGTGTTCTCTGCTGCCATGGCCAGGCATAGATATTGAGAGTATAATGTATTTTATGCATTTCAACAACAATACATTCTGTCGTCTTTGAGGTGACCTTGAATTTGACCAGCTCCACAAAATTCAGCCCCTTATGAATCACCTTAACCAAAAATTTGCAGATATTGTCTATATTCCCCAGCAAAACATCTGCGTTGATGAGTCCCTGATTAGTTTTTCTGGCCGCCTTGCATTCAAACAATCTCCACAGGAAGCATGGGGTCAAGATGTAGAAGACCTGTGAGAGGGCAACAGGCTATACTTATAAGTTTTGGTTTTTACGATGGAAAAGATAGTCAGGTGGAGCCCCCCGGATGCCCACACTACATGGGGAGCAGTGGCAAGATAGTTTTGGACTTGGTGTCATCCTTTTTCCATATGGGGTACCACTTATACGTGGACAATTTTTATTCAAGCGTGCCACTATTTAGACATTTGTACAATCTTGGAATTGGCGCTTGTGGCAAAGTGTGACCTAATGTGTGCCCACCATTAGAAGTGGGTGGATGCAGGGTGGTATATTCTAATGGTGGGCATACCACACACTTTTTCTGGCAGAGATTTCTTCTCTTTTTTTCATGCAGCCCACAGGCTGTATACACAAAAAAAAAAAAAAAAAAAAGAACATAGCATATATAACCAACAAGGATCAGCAATGTACTGGTACATCACTGGACTTTGGTTATAACAGGATGATGCCTACAACTGCAGGCATCATCCTGGTATCATTTTTTTCAGCTGGCGATCGGCTTTCATGTAAAAGCAATCCTAGTAGCTAATTAGCTGCCTTCCACGGCCTTCTCGGGCAGTCCCGTGCCATCGGGGGAACCTGAGAATGCAGCCGGTGTTTCTGCCAGCTGACCATAGAAGTGATTGGAGACCAGAGTGGTGCCAATCATCTCTATAGTCTAAGAATTCGGAAGCTATGAACATTTCATCACTTCAGTTTCACAGGATATAAACAGCGCCATTTGTAAATTGGGAAAGCATCTGATCACACCGATTTTGGTTTGATTAGATAATGTAAGGGCAGAGGAGATATCAAGAGTCTGATAGACCCCAGATTTCTCAAAAAAGAATACATGACAATGCCCATTGAAGTTATAGGGGATATTTGCATTCCCTGTGATAGCATTAAAAGTGATAAAAAAATGAAAGGTACAGTGTAAAAATAATAAAAAAAAATAACTTAAAAAAAAACCCGCCCTTCCCATGCGTGCACACCTGTGTGCACAAGCGTTGACCCTGTGGCGGTATGTAAACAGCGGTTCCACCATGCATGTGAGGTATCGCCGTGAATATCAGATCAAGGGTAGTAATTCTAACGCTAGACCTCCTCTGTAAATCTAAAATGGTAACTTTTAAAGGCTTTTAAAACATTACCTATGGATATTAAAAATGTATGCAGTTTGTTGCCATTGCACGGGGCATGCACAGTTTTAAAGCATGTCATGTTTGGTATCTATTTACTCAGCATACCATTATATTTTATATTTTACCAAATAATTGGCCAATATTTTGTGCATTAAAAGTTAAAAAAAGGTGTATTTTTTTTTTTAAATTGCTTTTGAAAAATCGCTGCGCGAGTACTATGTGCCATAAAAAATTGTAGTACCTGTAGTGGATTGTGATAGACAGTCCACGTTTTATTAGATGATCAGTAAAATGACAATTTTATAGTCTTGCTACTTTATGTTTCTTGTTCTTTAAAAATTCCTTACTCTCTTAAGTAAACAATCAGATATAGGTTGACAGAACAATGATGATAATTAAGATGGCGCCTTCATCCGGAGTCTCACCCTTGGTGACTCATTAGGAGAAAAGTATCTTTTAATGTAAACAACCCCCATAAAAGGGAATGAGTCTCTTTGGGGACAATGATTGGAAGATATCAACATGGATGGAAGAACACGCAGAAACCCAGTGGACTTTTCACCCAATCAATGTATATCCTTTGCCTGCATCATAAGCCCTATAAATGATACTGTTAGTTCCTCAATAAAACAGAATTTTAGGAAGTTGGCAAACTGCGAAGTGTCAGTGTCTTACTTCCACGTGCACGTATTCTCATATTAATTTGGCTCACTGGTAGATCACGGTAAATGGTCTGTAAGTGACCTAGTCCAAAATATTTTGGCGCCCAACGTGGGGCTCGAGTTCTGAACACCCAGAGTGGACGAGGGGGACCGTGGAGCATTCCAGACGTGGAGACTGATCACCTCCGAAAGCGGTAAGTGAATTTTTATGTTTAATAATTCCTTACCTGCGTAGTCTGGAATTGCCCAGCGGGACTACTCACCCGTCTGGCTGTCCGTTGATCAGCAAAGTGACAGGTATACTTGCCCGGGGCTCCTTTGAACCCACCTGTCAGTGTAACGTCATCTACCAGTGTGATATGTCTTGTCTTTTGTGTTGTCTGTGTGTGTACCAGTGTGATTGGTTGGGTTGTTGTTGATGCGCCTGTGAGGGAGGGGAGAATTACGGCAAAATATTCCTCGTCAGGAGTGGACAGGATACACCCTGATTTAAGAGAGGGTGCCGGGAACTCGCAGTCGCAGTAATGGTGACTGACGAGGGGAACTCGCAGTCGCAGTCATGGTGACACGAGGGAAATAACCACAGCCAGGGATTGGTCTTGTGGGGGAGAAAAAAAAAAAAGAAAAAAAACATTTTACTCCCGACAGGCGTGTCTGAAATACTATGTCATGATCACACTGTGTATGTGGATTAATGTTTGGTGTACACGAAAGAGTGAGGATTGGTGAAAGTAGTACAGTGACAATCGTAGCTCCTGATATATTGGTTTACAGGGTTAATGTACATTATTCTCAGTGTAGCTGACAAATAGGGAAGTTACTGGAGGAGAAGCAGGGGGGGAAGTGCTGCGCTTTCAGAACAGAGTGACGGCTTTGGGGACCACCTTAGGGTCCCCGGGAGGGAAGTAAAACAAAATGGGACAGAAACTTATAAAGCCAGAGAACAGTTCGTTTGCCTGTGAACTGGTGGAGGAGAGAGAGGGACCAGAGTATGTAAAAAAGTTGAGAAAGTTAAACAAGCTGGGTGGAACATGTAAGAATGGTGGGAGGTTGCAGGCGGAGGACTGGAGAAAGCTGTGTAAAGAAAAGAAAGGGCTTTCTAATGAAGCATAACATGTTAAAAACAGCAGAAACTTGGTTTAATGTGTTCCGTGCCCTACATCAGGAGGGGTGGGTGGAGCAAAAACTGAATCAGGACGGGGGAGTTGTATATGTATATTACAGGAAAGGAGATGCGCCCGGCAAGGCGCCGCCCCCCTATGATGATGGCCCATCCTGGAGGTGCGAGGCATGTGGAAATACAGGAAGGCCCCACCCCGAGAGTCCAGATTTTTGCATACCGTGTAGTCAGAACCTCCGGATATGTAAGGGGTGTTTAGTTAAGAATCCGGGGTGGGAGGAGATTTGCAAGGGATGTGACCGGAAGCTGACTATGCAACATCCGATGCTTCCAACTCAGTCACCTCCATTTCCGCCTTCAGCCCCGCCCCTTCCGCTTCCGCCCTCTTCAAAGATGGCGGCACCCAGTGAGGCCACCGGAAGCCATGTTGACTCTGGGCTTAGTACACCGATACACCATACACACCTCATACCAGCTGCCCCCCTTTGCCCAGTGCTTACTGTCTCTGGCTCCCAACCACCTTCGGCCCTCCACACACCCCTAATGCCTGTAGTACCACCACCACCAAAACAAACAGAGGCTTCAGACCAAGTTGAACTGAAGACACCCACAGAATGCCCAGGACATGGAAGGGCTGGAAGTTTACCGACCCGGACTCCCCGGCCTCCCAAGGAGATAGAAGGGCCCCAGAAGTGTCAGCGGCCACTGCGGATCGCCAGGTCACACAGGCAGATGATGCCAGCTCCATCTGCCCCCCCAACAGGACTACCCACTCCCGGAAGCCCGCAGTCCGAACCCGGAAAAACACCCGATGCCTTTTTACCGGCGCATAGCCCAGATCCACAAGACCTATTCCACAACTTGGAGGGACCTAGTGAGTCCGTGTGAGATCAAGGCTGGGGATGCATATTGGCCTATAATGGAAAAGGACCTCACCAGAGTAAAGCCAAATGAGGAAACCACTTATGTCTCGGGAATTTCTTTCTGTGACCAGTTGCAGCAGTGGGCCAGAGAGAGACTGGCGGAACCAGGAGACCACATTGCAGGACATTACCCAAGACAAGACTGAGTCGGTGGAAAAGTTTCATACCAGACTAACACAGGTGTTTACAGACCTGGGATTCAGTGTCCATAACAAGGTACATACTCAAATGCTGGCCTCTGCATTTGTATCGAGACTAAAGGAGTCTGTTCGCAAGGGTTTGATCACTGCCCGTCCAGAGTACCGTACCCTCCACCTGGATATACTGCTATTAGTGGCAAAGGGTCTGGAGACCGCCCAGGTGGCCTGAAAGCTGACACCATTTATGTTGTCAGCTAGAGAGCAGGTCCCCAGAAGAAACCCACTTGTTTGTTTCAACTGTGAAAAACCAGGACATTTCAGAAGGGAATGCAGAGCTCCCAGACGTCCACGGCGACCCATTGACTACAACTCAGGGTAGGAAGAGTCTGCAATGCCACCACCTGGCTGAACAGGGTTGCAAGGTTTCCAAGGACAAGTTACAGTGGTTGATGGGGACAAGGGCCTCTTCCCCACAACCCTGGCCGGTGGTTGTGGGGGTCTGCGGGCGGGAGGCTAATCAGAATCTGGAAGCCCCCTTTAACAAGGGGGCCCCCAGATACCGCCCCCCCCCACGTGAATCAGTATGCGGTACATATGTGGTCGGTACATATGCGGTCGGACGATTTTAGACCCATCTATGGCCTGCATTACCGATTAAAAAAAAAAAATGCCAAAATCCCAATAAACGGCCGACCAATTAACCCACTAACGGACCAAAAATCGGCCGATTTTTATCCAAATTTACCTATAAAAAAAGTGCCAAAATTCCAATAAACGGCCGACCACTTAACCCACTAATGGCCCGAAAATCAGCTGATTTTTTTCCGGCCGAATTTAGACCCATCTAAAGCAGGCCATAGATGGGTCTAAAATCGGCTGATTTTTCAGCCGAAAAAAAAAACCAGCCGATTTTCGGGCCGTTAATGGGTTAATTGGTTGGCCATTTTTCGGGATTTTGGCATTTTTTTTATCAGTAAATTTGGAAAAAATTTGGCTGATTTTGCCGATCATTGCCGCGAAAATTGGCCGATCAGCAAAATTGGCCAATTTTTTTCAAAATTTACTGATAAAGAAAAAGTGCCAAAATCCCAAAAAACGGCCGACCAATCATCCCATTAACGGAAGAGGCCCTTGTCCCCATCAACATGGGGACAAGGTGCTTTGGGGGGGAGCCCCCCTGCCCCAAAGCACCCCCCCATGTTGAGGGCATGTGGCCTGGTATGGTTTGGGGGGGCGCTCGCTTGTCCCCCCCCTTTCCTGACCTGCCAGGCTGCATGTTCGGATAAGGGTCTGGTATGGGTTTTGGGGGGAACCCCACGCTGTTTTTTATTTCATTTCGGCATGGAGTTACCCCTTAATATCCATGCCAGACCCGAAGGGCTTGTGTGGATGGGAGGGGGGACTCCACGCATTTTTTTTTTTGACATTTTGGTGTGGAGTTACCCTTTAAGATACATACCAGACCCGAAGGGCTTGGTGAGGATGGGAGGAGGGACCCCATGCCGTTTTTTATTTAATATGGTGCTGGTTTTTAAATGTAATTTTCCCTTTTTTTTTTCTTCACTATAGCTCAGAAATTCAGCTGTCACTTCCCCCAGCTAAAAGAGAAAGTTTTCTTGGAATTTATATCCCTAAAGGAAACAATGTTTACTTTGAGTTTATTAAAAGATACAAAGTTTTCTTTAACTTCGGGGAAAGTGACTTCTAAGCTTGTGAACTATAGTGAAGAGAAAAAAAGGCTGGCATTTGCATTTGAAAATCAGCGCCAACATACACTTTGTATTGCGAAAAAAAATTATTAACAATTGTGTAAACCGAGGCATTATTTTTAGAGATGAGCGAATCGAACATGACGAAGTGGAATTCGTTCCGAAGATTTGGAAAAATTCTATTCGCGACGAATCCGAAGATTAGCAAACTTCGGATGCACGAATCGAATTTTCCCAAAAATGGCGGCGACATGTGTGGCGACAGGAGAAAATGGACAGAGAAGATGGGGCGGGGATCTCTGGGAAGGCGCGCAGACAAGGCGCGCTGACCCATAATGCATTCATGAGTCATGAATCATGACATGTGATCGCATTAGCCAATCAGCAGCCAGCCAGCCAGCACTGTGTAATGGTGGAGCTATAAATCGTGGCCATCTTTGAATTCTCCATTAGCCTCCGGTCATTCAAGAGAGACAGACCTCTGTGTATTGTTACTCAGGGACACAGAATTGTTACTCAGGGACACAGAATTGTTACTCAGGGACACAGAATTGTTACTCAGGGACACAGAATCGTTACTCAGGGACACAGAATCGTTACTTAGGGCCACAGCTATCAAAGAATCGAAAATTTAAAGTGACATACAGCATTTTTTTTTTTGGTGGCTGTCGTGCACAGTTGGTGCTGCAGTTTGCCGATTGTGCAAAATAAACTGACTTTCTGCTTCACAACCACTATTGTACGTTCAAAGAGTTAAATCCATTTACACGCCGGCTGGCGGTAATATTTTTTGGGTGATTAGTGCATTCCAGTGACATAAACGTACAGTTTCCAGCCAACGGCAAGCTGCAATTGACCGATTGTGTACAATAAACTGACTTTCTGCTTCACAACCACTATTGTACGTTCAAAGAGTTAGATCCATTTACACGCCGGGTGGCGGTAATATTTTTTGGGTGATTAGTGCATTCCAGTGACATAAACGTACAGTTTCCAGCCAACGGCAAGCTGCAATTGACCGATTGTGCTAAATAAACTGACTTTCTGCTTCACAACCACTATTGTATGTTCAAAGAGTTAAATCCATTTACACGCCGGGTGGCGGTAATATTTTTTGGGTGATTAGTGCATTCCAGTGACATAAACGTACAGTTTCCAGCCAACGGCAAGCTGCAATTGACCGATTGTGCTAAATAAACTGACTTTCTGCTTCACAACCACTATTGTACGTTCAAAGAGTTAAATCCATATACACGCCGGGTGGCGGTAATATTTTTTGGGTGATTAGTGCATTCCAGTGACATAAACGTACAGTTTCCAGCCAACGGCAAGCTGCAATTGACAGATTGTGCTAAATAAACTGACTTTCTGCTTCACAACCACTATTGTACGTTCAAAGAGTTAAATCCATTTACACGCCGGCTGGCGGTAATATTTTTGGGTGATTAGTGCATTCCAGTGACATAAACGTACAGTTTCCAGCCAACGGCAAGCTGCAATTGACCGATTGTGCTAAATAAACTGACTTTCTGCTTCACAACCACTATTGTACGTTCAAAGAGTTAAATCCATATACACGCCGGGTGGTGGTAATATTTTTTGGGTGATTAGTGCATTCCAGTGACATAAACGTACAGTTTCCAGCCAACGGCAAGCTGCAATTGACCGATTGTGCTAAATAAACTGACTTTCTGCTTCACAACCACTATTGTACATTTAAAGAGTTAAATCCATATACACGCCGGGTGGCGGTAATATTTTTTGGGTGATTAGTGCATTCCAGTGACATAAACGTACAGTTTCCAGCCAACGGCAAGCTGCAATTGACCGATTGTGCTAAATAAACTGACTTTCTGCTTCACAACCACTATTGTACGTTCAAAGAGTTAGATCCATTTACACGCCGGGTGGCGGTAATATTTTTTGGGTGATTAGTGCATTCCAGTGACATAAACGTACAGTTTCCAGCCAACGGCAAGCTGCAATTGACCGATTGTGCTAAATAAACTGACTTTCTGCTTCACAACCACTATTGTACGTTCAAAGAGTTAGATCCATATACACGCCGGGTGGCGGTAATATTTTTTGGGTGATTAGTGCATTCCAGTGACATAAACGTACAGTTTCCAGCCAACGGCAAGCTGCAATTGACCGATTGTGCTAAATAAACTGACTTTCTGCTTCACAACCACTATTGTACGTTCAAAGAGTTAAATCCATATACACGCCGGGTGGCGGAAATATTTTTTGGGTGATTAGTGCATTCAAGTGACATAAACGTACAGTTTCCAGCCAACGGCAAGCTGCAATTGACCGATTGTGCTAAATAAACTGACTTTCTGCTTCACAACCACTATTGTACGTTCAAAGAGTTAGATCCATTTACACGCCGGGTGGCGGTAATATTTTTTGGGTGATTAGTGCATTCCAGTGACATAAACGTACAGTTTCCAGCCAACGGCAAGCTGCAATTGACCGATTGTGCTAAATAAACTGACTTTCTGCTTCACAACCACTATTGTACGTTCAAAGAGTTAGATCCATTTACACGCCGGGTGGCGGTAATATTTTTTGGGTGATTAGTGCATTCCAGTGACATAAACGTACAGTTTCCAGCCAACGGCAAGCTGCAATTGACCGATTGTGCTAAATAAACTGACTTTCTGCTTCACAACCACTATTGTACGTTCAAAGAGTTAAAAAAGAGTATGTCAGACAACACGCAGAGGAGTGGCAGAGGAGGCAATGTTTCAGGAGCGAGCAGACGTGGCAGCAGAGGAAGGGGTCGAGGCAGCACTAGTCGCAGCCAGAGGCCAGTGCTCCCGGTGTCATCCAGCGGTCGTGTCTCCACCGACAACCCTGCCGTCATCGATTGCTTGACTCGGTCGTCTTCCTCTTCCCAGGTCACCTCTGACACCTACAGCCAACGGTCGGTGGGTACGTCAGACACAACCGTTAGTTGGCATGGCCCGGGAGCAAGCCCACTGAAATCACGTGTCCTCGACCTGCCCCTGTCCTTTGGTGTTCCCTCACCAAGCGAAGTATCGCATGCTGTGGGCTCAGCCCCACTGTACAGTGAGGAAGAGCTAACAGAGGGCGGTCAGGAACGGGGGGAGACATCCGCCTCTTCAGCAGCCAGGCGAATAAGTACTGGCGAGGAGAGTGGCTCGGTAGCCGGTCTAGAGACATGTCTGTCTCCTGACCCACACGCAGCCGAGGGGGCTAGTAGTGACGCGGAGACCCTAATTGATGATGATGAGGCTGATCGCACTTGGCAGCCTCGTCGTCATCAGGCTATTGCTTCCGCATCATCAGGAGAAGAGGGTGCCAGCTTGCCAGCGAGCAAAACAGTCGGTGGGTTGCCCAGGAGGCAGCAGGGTCGCAGCAGTGTCAGTGGAGCCAAACGGCCACGGAGTAGAGCACCAGCTCCACTGCAGCCTACCACCACGGCCAGTAGTGGTGCCGGTGTGCACGGAGGAAGTAGCAGTCAGCCAGTGAGGAGTAGCGGGGGCAAAGTTTCCTACTCGGCGGTGTGGCAATTTTTCGTCAAGCCGCCCGAGGAAGTAAACGTAGCCGTATGTCGACTATGTGGCCAGAAAGTCAAGCGTGGCCAGGGGGCCAATGTTGAGACTACAGCGTTGCGTCAGCATATGCAGCGTCGCCATTCGGTGGCCTGGGAAAACCGTGATAAAGATACGGCGGTTCTGCCTGCCCCAGCCCCCGCTCCATCACCCGCTCCGTTACTTGCTCCGTCACCCGACGTCAATCGCCCTCTATCACCCAGTCAAGGCTCCAACACCTCTGCTGAGGGGAGTTGTCGCTCGTTGGCATCTTCCGCTCGTTCAGATGCTCCTTCTCCTGCTACTCCTCTTCACGGATTCCGTCAGCAGTCTTTCTTGGAATCCGTTTCCAAGAGACAACAGTTTGCGAGCACGCACCCGACGGTGCAGAAGCTGAACGTCCTCCTGTCCAAGTTGCTGGTGCTGCAGTCCCTCCCTTTCCAAGTGGTGGACTCAGCACCTTTCCGAGAAATGATGGCTTGTGCCGAGCCGCGGTGGAGAGTGCCAAGCCGGCATTTCTTCGCCAAAAAGGCAGTGCCAGCCCTGCATTCACATGTAGAAGAGATGGTGGGCCAGTCTTTGAGCATGTCGGTCTCTGCCAAAGTGCACGGCAGCGCCGACGTGTGGAGCTGTAACTACGGTCAGGGACAGTACATGTCATTTACGGCCCACTGGGTGAACGTGGTGCCGGCACAGCCGCACCAGCAACTTGGAAAGGTCACGCCGCTTTTGCCTCCACGTTTGCACGTCCTTGGTCCAGAAAAGATGTCCGCCTCTACCACCTCTTCTTCCGCCGTGTCCTCAGCCGCCACCCCCGTGCCAAGTCCCATTACCCGACCGGCATATCACATGTGCAGGGCGCAACGGTGTCACGCTGTGCTGCACCTGGTATGCCTTGGCGAACGTAGTCACACAGGGGAGGAACTTCTGAGTGTAATGAACAGAGAAATCGACAGATGGCTGTCTCCGCGCAAACTGAAAATCGGAACCATGTTGACCGACAACGGAAAGAACATGGTGTCTGCTCTGCGTCAAGGAAGGTTGTGCCATGCGCCATGCATGGCTCACGTGTTCAATCTGGTTGTCAAGCGGTTCCTAAAATCCACCATCCCACTGCAAGACATCCTTAAAATGTCACGTAAACTTTGCATGCATTTCAGCCATTCCTACACCGCAAAGCACACCCTCCTTGAGCTGCAGCGGCAGAACGGAATTCCACAGCATCGCCTGATCTGCGACGTTGCAACAAGGTGGAATTCAACCCTACATATGTTAGACCGCCTTTACGAACAGCGAAAGGCCATCACCGATTTCCTGATGTTACAAGCGGATAAAGGTACTCCCCTGTGTAACTTAGATGTCAGCCATTGGCAGCTCATGCGTGACACCTGCCGCTTGCTCAGGCCCTTTGAGGAGGCCACGCTATTCGTGAGTCGGCAGGACTATGGGATGAACGACGTCATTCCTCTGTTGTACGTCCTCTGTTGCACGTACAGGGGCCCATGACACACTCTGGACCTGGCAGCAGCAAGAGGAGGCGGTACAGGGGCCCATGGCAGAGTGGCGAAGCGTAAGCAGCTTAAATTGAAGGCCATACAGAGGCCTATGTTAAAAAGTCCCCCCAGCAGCAGCGTGGGGAGACGACTATTAGTCGTCTCCCCACGCTGCTGCTGGGGGGACTTTTTAACATAGGCCTCTGTATGGCCTTCAATTTTAGCTGCTTACGCTCCGCCACTCTGCCATGGGCCCCTGTACCGCCTCCTCATGCTGCTGCCAGGCCCGTAATCTGCCATGGGCCCCCGTACCGACTCCTCATGCTGCTGCCAGGCCCGTAATCTGTCATGGGCCCCTGTACCGCCTCCTCATGCTGCCGCCAGGTCCAGAGTGTGTCATGGGTCCCTGTACGGCCTCCCATTGCTGCTGTCTCCATCGCCACACTCTGCCATGTGCCACTTTCAGGTCTCCTCACACTGCTGGTGGGTTCCATTTTGTCATAGGGTGCTGTATGGCCTCCCATTGCTGCTGCCTCCACCGCCACCCTGCGCCATGTGCCTGTCGTCTGCTCACGCTGCTGACGGCTTCCGCTTTTTAACCGAGGCCTGTGTTTGGCTTCCGAATACTGCTGCATCCACCGCCACCCTGCGCCATGTGCCTCTGTTGTCTAACGCTGCTGACGGCTTCCGCTTTTTAACCTAGTCCTGTGTATGTCTTCCGAATACTGCTGCCTCCACCGCCAGCCTGCGCCATGTGCCACTTTTAGGTCTCCTTACACTGTTGGTGGGTTCCATTTTGTGATAGGGTGCTGTATGGCCTTCCATTGCTGCTGCCTCCACCGCCACCCTGCGCCATGTGCCTCTGTCGTCTGCTCACGCTGCTGACGGCTTCCGCTTTTTAACCGAGGCCTGTGTTTGGCTTCCGAATACTGCTGCATCCACCGCCACCCTGCGCCATGTGTCTCTGTCGTCTGCTCACGCTGCTGACGGCTTCCGCTTTTTAACCTAGGCCTGTGTATGGCTTCCGAATACTGCTGCCTCCACCGCCACCCTGCGCCATGTGTCTCTGTCATCTGCTCACGCTGCTGACGGCTTCCGCTTTTTAACCTAGGCCTGTGTATGGCTTCCGAATACTGCTGCATCCACCGCTACCCTGCGCCATGTGTCTCTGTCGTCTGCTCACGCTGCTGACGGCTTCCGCTTTTTAACCTAGGCCTGTGTATGGCTTCCGAATACTGCTGCCTCCACCGCCACCCTGCGCCATGTGCCTCTGTCGTCTGCTCACGCTGCTGACGGCTTCCGCTTTTTAACCGAGGCCTGTGTTTGGCTTCTGAATACTGCTGCATCCACCGCCCGCCCACTGCTGCTGCCAGGCCCGTAATCTGTCATGGGCCCCTGTACCGCCTCCTCATGCTGCTGCCAGGTCCAGAGTGTGTCATGGGTCCCTGTACGGCCTCCCATTGCTGCTGTCTCCATCGCCAAACTCTCCCATGTGCCACTTTCAGGTCTCCTCACACTGCTGGTGGGTTCCATTTTGTCATAGGGTGCTGTATGGCCTCCCATTGCTGCTGCCTCCACTGCCACACTGTGGCTCCACACTCTGGTTTTGGCCCCGTGACTGCCCAAATGAGTGAAGTGTGCGGTGATTCTAAGATCGACGGCACTCATCTGCATGTCATACTGACTGACAGTATTAGTTCTCTTCCCCAGCAGACTCCAAGGGCATTTAAATTAAAGGTACAGTGTTCTGCACTAATATAAAGGCTCTCTGAATCCTAGAAACACCCTTTTTATAAGTTAAATTCGCAGCGAATATATTCGCCGCGAATCGAATTTATTCCGCGAATTCGGCGAATCAGCCGAATCGAATTTTTGAATAATTCGCTCATCTCTAGTCGTAACCTTCACTAAAGCATATTACCTTCATGCCCAATTCCCAAGGCACCACTCTCTAACACACAAGCTGGCAATCGGCCCCTGATCAAACATATTGATCGTCCAAGTTCATCTCAAGCATGAGCTTTCAAAAGAGTCATGCTTTCTTGTTCCTCCACTCTACACAGTAGCAGATACTGCTACACATGATACTTGCGTTGTTTGAAAGTCTTTTTTACCCCCGTTTTTACCCTTGTTCATACCCCAAGCTACCAGTCATACCAGTCGCTAGAACCACTCCTCTCAACAACCCCCTCCACACAAATGAACACTCAATCCACAACAATGACAAACCCATGCTCACTAAGCCGCACACCTGGCGGTCCATCACCTCTGCCATGCGGAAAACCACTTATCTCCACAGCATCGGAAACACCACAGCTACAGAATTCAAACCATCTACAATCAACAAAATGATTACTATATCTTTGCTAAATGTCCGAGGTCTCAACTCCCCTTTCAAAAGGTCCTTGCTCTCGAGAGAAGTTTGCTCCATTTAACCTGATAGCGTATTCCTACAGGAGACCCACTTCGCCTCATCCAAAATCCCTAAATTTAATATTCCTCATCTCTCCACAGTGTATGGCAACAACCCCTAAAAAGAAAAACGGCGTCATTACAGCCATAAGAGACTCCCTGAAGTTCCAATTCATTTCCGCAACAGCAGACCCGCAAGGTCGCTACCACATATTGATCTGCAAAATCAATGATATTACATATACATTGGTGAACGTCTATGGTCCTAACAACAATCAACTCCAATTCTTCAACAAACTTAACCCCATCATAAATCAACACAGAAATGGTAGACTACTAATCGGTGGAGACTTTAACACTATCGGGAACCCTCTTCTCGACAAATGATCCAAAACAAGAACTTCAAAACAATCCTTCAACCAATTTCTTCATTCCAACAATCTCTATGACATCTGGAGATGCCAACCCAGTACAGAAAAGGACTATAGATACTATTCCCCATCCCACTTATCCTATTCTAGAATTGACTTCTTCATCACCGATAAATAGTCTCTACAACACGTCACCTCCTCCAAGATTGGTACCATTACTTGGTCAGACCATGCTCTGATCACTATCTCCCTTGACAGCAAACATTCGTCGATACCCCGTTTATGGTGATTGAACGCGATCTTGCTGAAGAACCAAGACTACAAGCAACAAATAATAGATGCACACAGAACATTTTTTGAATTTAATGATACCCCTGATATATCCATAACCACTCTGTGGTTAACCTATAAAGCATACATGAGAGGTATTCTGATACAACTAAATGCTCGCGTCAACAAAAACAGAACCCAACAGGGTAGGCGCCTGAGCATGGCGGCACAAGAGTGTGGTGTAGGCACTCTCTGATAGCCTTCCCTTCCATCCTCCCTAAGTGCCCTCGTAGCTGCGGAGGATGTCCGCCCGAGACCTACCTGTGAGAGGGGGGGTCTCGGCAGAAGAGTAGTGGCCCGTGCGGGGTGGGTAGTTAGGTCAACACTCTGTGATATGGGAGGAGTCACATTAGTAAAGAGAAAAGGAGAGAGGGGACGGAGAGGAGGTAAAAGAAGGATGGAAGAGATACAGTTTGTAACTTATAATGTAAATGGGTTAAATTGCCCCGGGAAGAGATTCAGGTTGTTTAAGGAGCTACAACATAGATTATCTTCAGTTTTTTTTTTTTTTTTTTTTACAGGAGACACATTTGGAGCTAAAGACAAATGTGAAGTTAAACTCTAGATACTATCCAGTGTGGTACTATGCAGACTCCCCAATCAGAAGAGCAAAGGGTGTAGCAATAGTGTTTTTCAAAGAATATAAGTTTTGAGCTGGAGGATAGAGTGACAGACCCTGAGGGGAGATTTCTGTTTCTAAAGGTTAAATTACAAGAAATAGAGTGTACAGTAGCTAATATTTATTGTCCAAATAGGAAGCTGGAGATATTCTTGAAAAATGTATTGAAAAAATTGATGGATTTAAAAAAAGGTGGTTTGATTGTGGCTGGAGATTTTAATCTCTGTATGGATTCGCAGATGGACGCAACCTCTTCTGCACAGAGAGAAGAGAGTAGGTCTCTGAGATCATTGAAGAGGTAGATATATGAATGTCAATTGGTGGATATATGGAGAATTAAGCATATGAAGGATAGAGACTATACTTTCTTCTCACATGCACATGAGACATATTCGAGACTGGATTATATATTGTTAGAACATCGATTTATAGAGTCCTTGGTCAAAGTAAAAATTGAAGTAATGTCAATATCGGATCATGCTCCTGTTACAATGAAATTAAGATGGGGAAGGGAGTTGAAAGGGGGAATAGTATAGAGGTTCAATGAGACACTTCTCCTGGATCAAGAGACTTATCAAAAAATTGGGGAGGAAATTGAGCAACTTTTTTTTTTTTTAAATGATACAGGAGATGCGTCAGCAGCTACAGTATGGGAGGCTCACAAGGTTTGCATTAGAGAAATTCTTATTGCGATCGGGGCAAAAAAGAAAAGGGAAAGGAGAGAAAAAAATTAATGGGCTTTTAAAGGAAATTTCTGATCTTGAACAAATACATAAAAGTAGAATAACAAAAGAGATAATGCAGAAGGTAATAAATAAGAAAGAACTAAATAATTTGATGGAAGAAGGAAATAATAGTTTTTAATAAAATGACAAGTGAAAGATAAAGATGGGGAGATAGGCCTGGAAAGTATTTAATGAGAGCCCTGAGGGAAAAAAAAAGAATAGGAATTATATAGAAAAAATAAGAAATCCCAAGGAAGAACTGGTTCATTCAACCAAAGATATTGCTAAGGTGTTTAAAGAATATTATAGTAAGTTGTTTAATATTACCTCCCATAACCCTATAAATAATGATGGAATAGGGAATACTGAAAAAAGATGGACATATTTAAAAAATGCAGGATTACCAAAATTAAGTGAAGTACAACTGAATTCCCTAGAATCAGAAAACGCAGGAAGAAATACAAGCAGCATTAAAAAATACCATGGTTGGGAGAAGTCCAGGGCCAGATGGATACACTGTGAGGTATTCTAAAAAATATAAAGAACTATTAGTACCCAAATTGAAGATATATATAAATGCACTGGGGGAGAGATGGAAATGAGGCGAGAATCCCTACACACATGTGGTTCTTATTCATAAAGACAGAAAGGATGTCACTCAGTGTTCAAGTTATAGACCGATTTCATTGCTGAACACAGATACTAAATTATATGCAAAGGTACTAGCAAATAGGCTGAAAGATTTAATGCCTGAATGGATACATGGGGATCAGGTGGGGTTCGTCCCAGGGAGGGAGGGTAGAGACAATGGGTTGAGATCCTTGCTACTTATACAGAAAAGTAGAAAAGAGAAAACCCTGGCGGTGGTGCTCTCGATTGATGCTGAAAAGGCATTTGATAGAGTAGCAAAATACATGATGGATACCTTAGAAGTATTAGGGCTGGGAGTTAGAATGAGAGAGTGGATAGGAAAGTTGTTTAGTGGGTCCTCCACAGCCATCATGGTTAATGGGGATATATCAGAATTTTTTGGGATGTCAAGTGGAACAAGACAGGGATGCCCATTTGTCTCCATTATTGTATGTTTTTTGTCAATGGAATCTTTGTTGTCTACAATAAGGAAGAATATAGACATAAAGGGAATATGGATAGGAGACATAGAACATAAGGTGGCAGCTTATGTGGATGATCGGTTTTATGTGGGGAACCCCAGGATAACATTGCCAAATTTAATGAAGACATTGAAGGAATATAGGGAGTTATCAAACCTAAAAATTAATCCAACAAAAATTGAGATCTTAAATATAAACCTTCCAAATAGAGAAAATGATCAGATACAAAAGGAATTTCCCTTCATATGGAAAGAAAAAGAATTAAAATATCTAGGGATAAAACTCACTGTTTCTTATAAGAACTTATATAAATTAAATTTATATTCCATCGTTAAATGAGATTAAGGAGGAATTAAGGAAATTAGGAGGAAGCCCGTCATGGATAGGACGTATAAACTTGATAAAAATGGTAATCGTTCCCAAAATCTTATATAAATTTCAAATGATTCCAATTAAGCTCCCAGAGGTATATTTTAAAATAAATTTAAAAAATGATAGCAAGATATATATGGAGGAACAGAAAACCTAGAATAATCTATGAAATGCTATGTAGAAATAAAGAGAAGGGTGGACTGGGAGTACCAGATTTTAAAAGATATTATAATTCAGTAATAATAGCGAGAATTTTTGATTGGACGCATAATCCAAAAGGGAAAAGCTGGGTTAAAATTGAAAATGTACTCAGTGGAACTAATTTGAGCAGGATCATATGGGTGCCTACACAATATGGAGGATTAGTAGATAGCACAAGTTTATACACTTTAAATGTTTTAAGAGTTTGGGATATGTTGCACAAACAGAAGGGATGGGAATTTAATTCACTGTTAATGCCACTAGGGAATACAGAGTTTTTCCTTCCGGGTAGGGAGGGTATCACAGGAAAGTGGATTAAGAAGGAGGATGCACAATTAAGGGATATAATGGTGGGGGAGGAAATGGGATCACTTAAGGATTTGGAAAAGAAAAAGGGAGAGGTTTTCACAAGGATAGATGAGTGGCGTTATTATCAATTGGAACACTTTGTAGGGAAGCTTCCGAAACCCTTGAACTAGAAAGGATTGGAACCCATTTGAAAGGTTATTGGAAACACGGGGAGATGGGAAATACGGAATTGCTAAAATATATAAGATTCTCACTGAAATAGACACAAATATAAAGCCAATGTATTTAGCAAAATGGGAAAGGGACATGGGTGTGGTAATAGACGAGGAAAAATAGAAGAAGATATATAGATTAATTCATGAAAATATAAGTATGCGGGAGGTGGAAATGAACTATAAACGTTTAGTAAGATGGTATATTACACTGAATGTGGCACATAGGCTGAGTGGGGAGAATTCACCATTGTGTTGGCGGGGTTGTGGAGGGAGAGGCAAGTTGTATCATATATGGTAGGGGTGCCCAAAAATACAAGAATTTTGGGAGAAAATAGTGCACATTATTCGGAAGATTACTGAAGTTGATGTTATGTTAGATCCAGAGATTTGCCTTTTCCACAGCACAGAGTTATCAGTGAACAAATATAAGGAATCTGGTATATGGTATTATTTAAATGCAGCAAAGGGTCTGATACCCAAGTTCTGGCGGAGACGGGAGGTGCCGAAAGTAGAGGACTGGGTGGATAGAGTGGACCAGATATGTAGGAGAAACTTTACCATATGAATGAAGATAGGATGGGAAGATATTATGTGAGATGGAACAAATGGGAAGAATTTAAGTTAAATGTGGAATATATGGGGGTATTATGTAAAATATTATGAGTACACCTCTCTCATTTATATGGAAAATGTGGGAAAATGCAGAGTGGGGGGGTGGATAGATAAGAGGTTGGGGGGGGGGTTTGGGGAGGTAGAGACAATTAGGGGAATGATAATTGTACTATAAATATGCTAATGTTTTTAAGAGAATAAGATTGTATAATTTATTTGTTTGAAAATCAATAAATATTTAAATATAAAAAAAAACCCAGAACCCAACAATATAAAAAATCTCCTAACCTCAATCAAAATAAATGAGGAAAGAAAAAAAAATCCCAAGACCCAACAATCTCTTCGTCCCTGACAGCAGATAGAAATAAATTAAGGTCCCTTCTACTTCACAAATACGATCTAAATCTCCAAAAAATGAAAGCAAAATTCTACTCACTAGGTAACAAAGCCAGCTCGCTGTTAGCCAAATCGGTAAAACAAAAACAGCTGAAATCCAAAATAGCCTCAATTAAACACCCATCTACGAATACCCTAAACACAAACCCGCAAGACATAGCTAACGCCTTTGTAACATACTACCAAAACCTATATAACCTTAAAAACGACCCTGACACCATCCAATCAACAATCACATCCATACAACAATTTCTCCAAACGACCAATCTCCCTCAAATATCCTCAGACTAACCTGACTTCATTTTCCCCAATATCACCCAAAGAAATAGAAACGACCATTAAAACACTCCCAATTAACAAATCACCAGGCAACTACAGATACACTAACTAATACTACAAACACCTTTCCACAGACTTATCACTACACCTGGCCAAACTCTTCAATCACGCAGCCACCACAGGCTCATTCCCCAAAGACATTTTGCAATCCATCATAACGACTATACCAAAACCAAACAAAGACCCTCAACTTGTCCAAAACTACAGGCCAATTTCATTACTCAATACCGACATAAAATTGTATGCGAAAATCATATCCAGAAGAATTCTCCCCTACCTCCCCACCCTTATTCACCCAGATCAAGTAGGTTTCATACCAGGTCGCCAAGCACCCAATGCTACCAGAAGAATTATCTCCCTCCTACACAACTAAGAAAGTACTAAGAGCCCCTCCCTATTCCTATCTCTAGATGCAGAGAAAGCATTCGACCGGATACATTGGTAATTCATGCAACTCACACTTCAAAAATTCGGCATCACAGGTTGGATGCTGAATGCCATCTTGTCCTTATACTCACATCTATCCGCTAGAGTACTGACAGATGGCACATTATCTGACCCCTTTGACATCTCAAACAGTACAAGACAAGGCTGTCCACTCTCCCCGATAATATTTATGCTCCTTATTGAACCCCTAGCTTCCAAACTTAGAGAGAACTGATCATTTACAGGAATCACACACCTTAACTTGGAACACAAAATGAGCCTATTTGCTGATGATGATATATTAATGGTGACCAACCCAAAAAAATCCCTCCAAATGATTCGCTCACACCTATACACCTACTCAACAGTCTCATATTACAAACTTATTGAACCCAAATCTTCCATAATTAATCTACACATCTCAGCCCAACTCCAAGTCCAACTAGCCAAACAATTCCCATTTTTATGGGAAACAAACAACATTCCTTACTTAGGAATCAGAATCACACCAACGGCAGACCAACCATATGCAGCAAATCACAAAATATTGCTTGAAACTATACCCCCGAGAACTAAACACTTTACGCACTTCAGAACTCTCCAAACTAGGCTGAGTGGTGACTCTAAAAATTTATATTTTACCCAAAATCTTATACGTATTCCGCACACTCCCCATACCAATCCCTAATTCATTCTTCTCTAACCTACAAACAATCCTCACAAAGTTCCTATGGATTTTGAAAAAACCAAGATGTACCACCAATCTCTTAATACGCCCTACAACTAAAGGAGGAGCAGGACTCCCACACCTCAAGTCTTATTACACGGCTACTCTTTTAGACCAACTATATTTCTGGTGGAATCCATCGAAAAAATTTGGTCTATAATGGAAACCCTCCCCCTTCAACCACTTAAGCCCCAAAATATACTCTTGACCCCACCGACCAACCGAATGGAATCCCAACTAAAACATCCTTACATTCAAGCCTCCCTACAAGCTTGGCGAGACTTTGTATCAACTAAATTTAAAGATGTCAAACATATACCTACTCCAACCAATATACTACACTTCTCATTCCCTCATTAGACTTATCCCAATGGACAAAACAAGGGATAACCAACATAACAGACCTCTATATCAATCAATCTATTTGCCCCTTCCAAATTCTCCAAACTAAGTATAATCTCCATACCACTGAAAACTTTACATACCTAAAAATTGCTCATTGTCTACAACCTGCTAGCTTACCCCACACCACTAAGATAACAATTACAGCCTGCACCTTCTTCACCAAACCTCAATACCCAGGTAAAGGTATATCCACCTTCTATACATACCTCATAAACTTACAATTTACCCTACAAACAACCTCCCTAACCAATTGGGAAAAATCCTTTCAGACCAAATAACTTTAAAATGCTGGGAAAATACCTCCAACATCACCTATAAAGTTACCCGATGTAGCTCCCACTGGGAGTCATATCTAAAAAATACTCCACCAATGTTACCTAACCCCGGTCAAACTCCATCTACTACCCGAAACAATCTCCTACATGCTGGAGACAATGTGGTGAACCAGGCTCAACACTACATATTCTTTGGTCATGCAAGTCACTTCGATCCTTCTGGAATACTACTTTTCAATTAATCTCCGAAATAACCAAAATTTTGATAGTCCCGAACCCCTCCTTAGCACTCCTACACACTGGAATCGAGAAATTCCCCCCTCATTCCCGAACAATTATTACCCACATACTCTTTGCCGCCAAAATTAATATTACCAGATTATGGAACATAAATAATACCCCTTCAATCACTTCATTAATTACAGACCTAAACACTCAAGCCCTGATTTACTAAGACTTGAGTGTACCAGCAGACTCTGAACATTCAGGCAGACTCAATGAAATCAATCAAGACCTGTCAGTCTTCTGAGAGGCGTCTAGCAATTTCATTGACGAACATCTACTTTACTATCAGTAAATGTAGAATCGCGCCTGGCACATTTTTAGGTGCAATACCGGCTATGTTCGCTAGATGGCGCACAAGCGTGGGCTTTATAGCATTGGTGTTTTTCTGTTAGCAAAAGAGAATACTTAGAATGTAACATAATTAGTAGACCTATAGAATTTTTTTTTTCTGCTGTTTCTCCAAAATGATCAGACAACTAATGCATTTACTAATGAATCTCATACATTCTATTTTCAAATGTTAAACATTTTCACACTTATATCTCAAATAATTTGGAATGTCTAGTTCTAAGTGCCCAATATTATGATATAGCTTCCTTCTCTTTAATCATGTAACTATTCTATGTTAAAGTCATAGTGCAGCGCTATAAATGAATGTGATCAATAATGAACGCATGTAAAAACCAAAAAGTACAAATAATTGCAATAATGATGTAAAATGGTAAATGGTGCTAAAATAAGTTCATATAATCATTCCTGAATAATGGAATGTCCTTCGTGTGAGAGTACCAACTCAGAGAGTGACTATGAATGGTTTATCCATGACGGACAGTAATGCATGAACTCGTGAAAGATAAACCACCCTTGGGACTGGTCTACACTCACCAGAACAAAAGGATTAATGCGCATGGGTTATACACATCACACATCTGGGGGTGCAGTGGTATGCTGGCAGCTATGGGTTATTCATCCAGCTCCAGCCATCCATCCATCAGGGTGGGTGCCCAAATGGTCCTGGGGAGGAATTAGCTTAGCCAAAGGAGCCAGAAAGGTGCTTAATAGTGTAGTACACCCGTCACAAGGGTGGATGACCTTTCACGAGTTCATGCACTACTGTTCGTGGTTAAATTTATCTTGTGTAATACCATTTTAGTAGTCTATATAACTTTACCAGCGCTCACTTTATCATTTTTAAACAATGTAACTATTCTACATTGTAGCTCAAACTGTGTCTTCCACAGTAGCTTAGTGGTTAGAGCTCAGAACTTACAGCACTTGGCTCATGGGTTCTAATCCCAGTCATGGCTGCATCCCAGTTTGCATGCTTTCCCTGTATGGATGTGTTTCTGCCAACACTCAAAAGACATGCTGTTAGGTTCATTGGGCCTAGTACATGGCTGAGTTTCTGCCCTAAGATTATAAGCTCCTTGACATTTATGAATGTTCAAAAAATGGAGATCAATTTTCTGGGTTGTGTCAGCGCCAGGAATATTGATCAATCAATTATGTTTTGCCTAATGACTAGAAAGTGGATGAATGTTACCTGCGTCCTGTTCTTCTGACAAGTTGGAAATGTGCAAGTTTCATGCTGTGTATATTTCATTATAACTTTTTTATCTTCTTTTAAATCTGTCTCCTTATACAACTTTACCCCCTCCCCCACCACATCATCACTTGTCCCATATGCAAATCTATGGATCACCGCCCCACTCTTTTTAACTATTTACTGATCAAGTGAATGTGTCTCATTTTGGATCAGCTACAGCTCAGATCTCATATTATTATACGATTGCTGATTGTATATCACCACTAGTCTGATTGAACTCACAATTCCTGGTCAGTCCCGTTCCCTTACCTCTAATAATCTTTAGGGCCAGTTCACACTACATGTGTTTCAGTTGCTTTTTCGGCATCACAAACTCACAAAAAGAAGGTTATATGGTTGTCAATGTCATAGTTCACATCAGCGCTTGCATTTTCAGTGCATTGCAGGTGCTGTAAACAAAGTTGACCACGCTGCATTGTTTCTGCACAGAACTGTACTGGAACACGTTGAAACTTCCTTGAATGTACTAAAATGCACATGTCCCTAATTAAATTGAATAAAAAGAATGTAGAAAAAACTAACTGGAAGGGATACAACAATGCAATGTAGCGTGTCTAAAACGCATCCAAAATGTATTGGAACACACTAAACATGCATGCCAAAAGGGCATGAAAAAAACACATCCGAAACACATCTAGACTGTTTCGATAGTGTGAACTGGCCCTTAGGACCTGTTCACACCATTTGTAATGCAGAAACGCATGCAAGAACACACATTTTACAGCACAGCAAAGAAATGCAATGCCCTCTGTAGATGTGTGCAGGTACTATGATGAAAGTGTAATTGCACCTACACACCTCTATTAAAAACAGACCCATTCACAGCCACAAAAACACATGGCACCACACTACTGTGCGGTTAGGTGCAACACACTTTGAAAATAATATGCCTGCAGTATTTTGGCATGTTTCCACATGTTAGGGAGCCCATTGAATTCAATGGGCTGAGGAAAAAAAACAAAATGCCCCATTCACACAGGTTCCCTGGCCTGTACAGCATGAATGAGTGGGTTTTTCATGTGGCTGGAGCCACCTGTTACACTATGGGGACACAGCAGCTGTACGAACACAGGTTTTAATCTGACAGGTGTGTAGGTGTGGGGAAGTGGCCCTGAATGCTCACTGTCTGTGTTCAGGGCTGTACACCTGCAACCATATGCTTGTCAAATTAGGATCTGCAGCATTCCCATAGTGTAACATAGGTTGCCTGCAAATGGCGACAGCCACACAAACCAATCACTGATTCACACTCTACAGGCCACAGCACCCATGTGAATGAGCCCCAAAACCTCAATTACACAACGTTTGATTTATTAACTCAGTACATTTTTATCATTTTGATTGAACAGGAATTTGTGATTGTGTACATGAAGAAAATGTTTTAGTGTATTTTTACCATAAATATAATTTGGATATTTTCTGTGGTGGTGGGGGCCTGTCAGGTATGTTGTACGGGGCCCCGTGATATCAAACAGTGGCCCTGGGTGTCTGCTTGTGTCTGTGTTACCTGTATAGTTAGGAAGAACAATAACTTCTATTGAATATCTTGAACCTCTGCTATGTACCTCAATGCATCTAGGGATCGGACACGGTTTCCTATGAAAAAAAACAAAATTCTTCGTAATGTTTCCCCTGAAGCAAGCATGAACTAACCCCTTCATATTATAAAGCATACCGAATTTGCATTTTCCCCAATTATGCATAGGCCAGATCTGTGTGCCCAGATAGGACCTCCCAGTGGCTATTCTATGGACAAGGTACACTTTTCTGTATGCCTGATCTATATTGAGCTGCAATAGTCAATACGCTGCAATGGGCAGAAATATTTGGACATAAACCGCATGAGCTCAAGTATTCAATGAACGTGCATGTTCCTTCATAGCAAGCCTCCATGATGTAGTGTATGGGCCTGGCCCACTCCAAATGAATGCATTGTTCTGGAAGGTCCTCCTATTACAGACTTTAGCTACATGTGGAGGAAATTGCACTGACTTTTCATCAGATTGCATATTATCTGGCCATCTTAAGTCTCGGGAATACAATCGAGAGGATCTGACACTTTTTTAAGGTAACAAAAAGTAGTCTTTAATTGACTAAACAGAAAAATAAGCCAACATGGATAAAACATATCTAGAAAATATGGGGACTCTGATATCCAGCGACAGTCCGTTCAGGAACGAGAAGCAATTCTGCACCCCTAAAACCAACATAGAGGAAAGGGATGGTCAAAATGCTGTGCTGCTTTCAAACCACCTCTGGCATGCCAGGGACTTTATGCAGGTTCTCGATGCCAGTTCTTGCCTGGGGCCACAAAATATCCACTGGCCACAAATGAAGGTGAGTGAAGGACGTGAAGGTTGATTTCTCCCAGCTTCAACTGCAAGCAGTACCACTTCTGAAAAATGAGAGCAAATAATCATTGACACATCATCATGACAGTCAATTCTTAGTGCAGGCTATCTAGAGTGTCTTTCCTTTTTAACCATTTCAAGAGTTGTAAACCTTCTTGGAGCATTTACTGTGTTTGGAAAGGCACAAGGTCCCCCCTCCCCCAGGCACACTAATGCTTACTTGAAGTGGAGCCCCATCCTGATTTCATGATGTGCTTGAAAAGCTTGCCCTCTGGTCTACGTGGCTCATGAAGGAGTGTTCTTGGGCTCACACCAGAACAAGGTGCTTGTTCTGGGAGCAATGGACAGGAGAGAGGGGCCAAGGAATGCTGGCATGGGAGCAGCTAAATGAATGATCTTGGCTGCTCTGTGGCAAGCGGCTGTTCAGAGCAGGTAAAGAGTCCTTAGACAGGGCGCAAAATTGGCTGATCTTACAAAAGAAAAAAAAAATAAAAATCGGTCGTTTGATCGGCCGACGTTACCACCAACGTTATAAAAATTGTCTGATTTTTCAACCCGTCTATGGCCGGCATTAGTCTTACATGTTTATTATTGTAATTTGGAACAATTGTTAAGATCACTTTTCCAAACCCACCTGTGACGTCAGACAGCGAATTCCAACAGGCTTCCCAGGGTCTCCATGTGCCTTCTCCCCCAGCAGTTAATCAACTGAAAGAAAAATAAAAACATTTAGATACATAGCATAGGTTTTTTCTTCAGAAATCTACAGGTGGCACAGACAATAGGCCAAACTGGCCAGCTGTTCTACTTCCTCTTCACTCTCTTGCCCAAAGCCACAGCATTTATTCATGTAATGTTTGATTGGCCAGGACAACTTGTTGGCATGTTGACAACACACTGGCTAAAATGGCAACCAATGCTTGGCACCCACCCTCTACCCAATATCCTGCTACAGGGCGTCATGGGTGCGCGTACCTTGGCCATGTTGCCTTTTTTTCCTTGGCTGTCAATCCCTGGGCCCTTGCTGCTGATGACTCAGCTGTGCCCGCTTATTCACGAGCATCTCTGATGGGGAGGATAACTGCATGTAAACTAGACAGTTCTCCTCCCTGTCAGCTTGTGCATACTGCTTTGGATGGCTGTGCCCACTATTGGTCAAGACCAAAACAAGGACCCAATTGATTGCAACTGCAACAAATTTAATCTCTACTAATCTCTTCTAAAACAAACAACAGCATGCAATACTTGTCTAACTTTGTCCACTATCCTGAAAGCACTCTATGCTGTTGTCAACTCATAATTGGAACACAGAGCTTACATTTCTTGCCTGGGAGGATTTCATGGGCCAGGGAGTGAGCTTGGAATCCGTAGGCCTAGATTAAAGTGTTTGCTCACTGACTACAAATATATCTGTGGGCAACAGTGAAAAGGGCAATCTCATCAGTAAAGACAACAGATGACTTTGCCACACCTATCTCCTGCACAGAGTTCCCAAAGACATCTATCCTAGCTTTCTATTAGCTGCGGGGGGGGGGGGGGAAATCCCTACACACATTATACACAGCCAGAACACAGAGCTGAGCAAACTCTGTGAGCCTATTGGAGGCTAGTAGCCCAGCTCCCTCCACACAGGTCCAGAGATTCCTATAGAGCTGGCAGTGTAATTAACCAGGTGAGTCCTTGAAGGGAGGCGGTCCATCTCCCAGGAAGCTGGATGTTTCAGCTGCATTTTATTTGTAGTGATTCTCTTAGATGGCGGAGAGACCAGAGTGGAACAAACACTTACTTGGGAAGGAGGTTTTTGATCACTGGAGTGTCAGGTTAGTGCTTGACTATTGTGTCATATTCTTTATTTATTGTCCTTTCTTAATTTGAAAAACACTTTAATGTATGCCTATGTAGACAAACTCAGCTGTCAGGTCTAAGTGTGAAGATTAAGCCCCTATCTGCCTGATCTGTTGTTTAGTGTGAATGTTTTATTTCTTTGGGGGGGGGCATCCTAAACACAGGATGAGGCCAACCAATTTAGACAAGGGGGAGCTGAAGCCTTCTACATACGTTACATGTGCATATGTGTAAACAGTTTAAAAACTGACCTTCAGGGATGTTGGCATCCAGAGGGGGCTGGAGCTCCCCCATATCAGGCGGGGCGTCCTGAGGTACAACTACGTGAAGAGTAACAAAAAAAAGACACAGTAAAGATGCGAGGCCTGACATTTGACAAACACATGGATGTTAAACAGTCACATAGTACAGGCCCCAGGTAGTAAGCCCTAGCCCTAACCAACATAGCAAAGTCCTCTTTTGGTTTGGGTTACTAAACTAGATGACCAGAACCAGAAGAACTTAAGGCCAAATTCATTTGGCCACTTGTTGGTACCCACACTCCAGCAAGCTGCTCATATCCTACAATGCTAACATACTCTCTAGCTGTCCATTGACGATGTTTTAGATCACCTTAGGACATAACCCAAATGTTACAGCTGACAGCCATGATAAGGAACAGTCTTCCTTGCCAGTGGTGTGCTGCCAGCATTCCAATATTGGAGAGGCTTGCTCTTGACAAGAGGAACTGGCTCACACACATCAGCTTAGCTACGCTTACACTACAGTAAGAGTGGAAACACTCATTGGTCAGCCCTTGCAGCCATTCCCACTTTCCTTCCTGGGGTCTACAATAGAGTGACTTCAAGCATCCCAAAGCAAAGGACACAGGTCGGCAGCAGATCTGAGGCTTCACAGGAAGATGTCACAAGGTCTAAGTCTTTGACAGTCTAGCTACAAAAGGGCTCAGTCCATACAATATTCCCCTCTCCTACGCAAATACACAAATTCCCCCTCGAGTGTTAACACATGCACACTGCAAGGTGGCATTTGTAGCTTGGAGAAGATCGGGAATCACAAAAAAAAAATAAGTCTGGTGCCAGGCTTAACACCCTTTACCCAACACACCTCATGTGACACCCCCACACATAGACACTGTCCAAAAGCAAATATTGTAAAGTTGATCACATTCACACAAATGGGACATACCTGGGCCCTGGGGCTCAGGGGAACTGGAGGAGGCTTGACCCTCCTCCAAAGACTCCTCCTCCTCCATCCCTTGCCTCCTGGGGGCTCTGGAGTGCAGCCACTCCCTTTCTGAGTGCCAGGTAACTTGAAAAAAACACAAGCAAAAGAGCTCCACATGTCAGTATAATTCAAGGCTTTGTAAACTTAAGAGTTTACTACAAGCACACACAATGTTGAAACCAAGCCTTACATTCTCTCAGACTTGAAGCACAAGGTACAGACTAACTCCAGACAAATTTGGATAGTGTATGACCCTAGGGAGCCATGGAATTCCAAGAAAGTTGAACGTGAAATTCTGGCTCATGAACATCCAAATAGAAGAGGGTGCGCTCATGAAAATGAACAAAGTCCAATCTTTATGTTGGATATTGTAAGGGGTTGTGGTGTTAACAGCCACTGTACCCTTAGCTGTAACCTTTTCAAAAGGTTGACACAAGGGAAAGGCCTTAACCATTGGATATTCAAAGACACACAACTCAAAACACTTCCCAAACGTTAATAGCTGAGAAGCTCCTCAGAGATAGGCTCTCCCACCCCTCTGCTAGTGTATTTTGGGGGCACATATCCTGTGTTGGATGGTCATTGGAAATTTAGTCAAAAGGCCAAAGTATCTTGCCTTCATGCATTTGCAGCATGCCTTACTGCTTGGCATCGTCCTCAGGCCCCAAAAATACTGACCTGCTGCCAATTATCATCCCATGCTGTGCTAGAGAGCAGAATTTGGTCTCAGAAAGGTATGGATGTGTACAGGCCTACACATATTGAGCTAATAACTGCCTGGCCACTACACTAGGATCCACATTGGAAGCTGTATTCCCAAAACTGCTTGACCATGTGTGATAAGGAAGCAAGTAATATTACTTTAAGTATTACTAAACCCACAACAGTCAAAGCAGTGTAAATATGCAGTAAAGCTTCCTTGTTATACTCGCTGTGTAACCTAAGGGGTTAATACTCTGTCTTATGTAAAAAGGCTGTTTGATCCGGTCTTCTCTGCCCCTCCTCTTGTTGAAATGACCAAGTCATACAGACTGAATCTGTAATCACATGCACATGCTCAGTTTGCTGTGCATTGCTATACTTTTTGGGTGTTGGTTTGGGGAGGGTGCATGTGATCATCACAGAACCAATCAGCACTGTTCACATAGAGGGCCAGAAGATTCACATCCTCCTAGAGCAGAAAGAAAAATACTCAAAGTTTAAACAGAGCTCTGCTGAAGTCACAAGACTGCTCTAACTGCTGATGATAAAAAGCATTTGGCTGTTTTTATGGCCTTAAATACTTGCATTGCCGTTTTCCTGTTTACTGCGGGAGACCAGACAGAGTGAATTCTGGGTCCAGGGGGAGCGGATATAGTCAATGCATGGTTTGCGTAGACCAGATAGAGTGAATGCGGGCTTTGGGGTTTAGTTACACTTTAAGCCTGACATACATAGATTAAAAGGGAAGTCCAGCCAAAGATTTTTGGACTGTACCTCTCCTGTGGATTACAGAAGTGTAGTTCATTTGGCACTCCTGCGACACAATTTTAAGGGGACAGCTGCATTAAGTCCACTGAAGTCACACAGCATGGCCAGACCGGATCAAGATCACGACTTTCAAGTCATGATATACTGCAGACTCTGGAGCAGCAACTGGATCAGCCTAGCCATGAATAACAGAGTTTTAGCCTGTCGCTGCCTCCCCCTCCACAGCCTAGTAAGTGCTGGGGGGGTTGAGCTGACCCACCATCTACATGTGATTGCAGATGTCTTGGCGTGCCTGCTCTCCGAGAACTTCCCACCCCCCTCCTGGTGCCTGTATTCCCTCACCCCCCCTTTCTCATCCTGTAGCAGCCTTTGAAGTTGGCCTGCACAGGATGAGAAGTGTCACTTCCTCCCATCCTGCACAGCGGGATGAGAGGAAGGTGACCCCCTGTGGAGAGATTCACACCTCTCCTGGCCATACAGCCAGGAGAGGGCTAACCTCCTGCCAGGTGGTTCAGGAGCATCGCCACCGGCCTGTCGCCGCATGCCCACCCAGCGGGTCCAGCGCCAGTGCAAGGCTTCCTGCACCTGTTCCCGCTGGAGACAAAGGCCGCGCTCTCGAGAGCACGGCCCGTGTCAAGGGGGCATGCCTCGTTGCCCAGGCAATGTGGCGCTGGGCTGAATATTGTCAGGGCAACCCGGAGCGTCCTGCTCGGCCTTAAGGATGACGCAGGATTCTCCCAGGTGTTCCATCCACTGCGAAGCTGCTGGGAGGTCTGTGCTGAGGCAAGACCACCGCAGCCACTCTGCATAATACTCTGGGGATACCAGGATTATTACCTGCTGAGCATTCTGCATCCTACTCGGAGAGACTCAGGATTATTACCCGCTGGCCCTCTACATAATACTCCGGGGATACCAGGACTATTACCCGCTGAGCACTCTGCATCATCCTCGGAGAGACTCAAGATTATTACCGGCTGAACACTCTGCTAATACTCGGGGCTCAGGAGGAGTACCTGCTGCTACACTGCCTAATACTGTGGGGCCAGGATTGCACGTATTGCAGTGTGCTGTAGAAGTGGACCCTCTGCTGTGTGCTGATAAGTGTCGCCCCATGTTGTCAGCCGCTGTGAGCCAGGAAAACCCCTGCCGGAACTGTGAGTGTTTGTGCCCCCCCTGTCTGAACGAGCCATGAACTCTCCCTCCTTTCCCTTCCCTGCCTGGATTACAATATAACAGAGACTCTAAGTTTGCCCTTTCTGGGGCCGGATTACAATTTTTTTGTGAGCCATCCCTGCTCTTTCCCTGCCCCGGGAACTTGGACGCTACCTTCAGACCCAAATTGAGTGACTGTCCTAATTCAATAAAGCTTTGTGTGTTTATCATCTGCTCTGTGTGTTCAGTCCTGCCTACGCTCCGTCACAGCAGAGTTTCCATCTTTACAACCTAAGGGGGACAGAAGAAGTATTGGACCAATGCTTCAACCACCTAGGTAAGTTGCAGTAGTGGAAACAAAAACAAGGCCGACTTAGATAAACTACAGTGTGGCCAATATTGATCAGTCAAATTAGCCTACAGCTATGGTCAGCATGATTGTACAGAATCACCAAACACATTGAAGGTACTTACAGTGGACCTGAGGGGGAAGAGCACTCATCCCTCTCCTCTTCTTCCACCTCACCCTCTTCCAATATGGCTGGAGCTACACAAACAACAAGAAAGAACCAAACAAACATTTCAAACATCAAATTGACATAATGCACACAGAGAACAGGAAAGCACATTCAAGGCACTTACAGTGAGCTGGAGGTGAGGGAGTCTCCAGCCAAACTGGTGACCGTCGTGGAGACAGGTGTGCCGCCTCCTCCTCCTCCACGGGAGGCAAACTTGTTGGTACTACACAAACAAGAAAGAACAACATCTCCCTTTGAGAGAGCCAAGGACAACAAGGAACACAGAGAACAGACAAGCACATTCAATGCATTTACAGTTGGCGTGAGAGGATGTGCCCTCCTCCTCCTCATCCTCCTCGTCCCCCTCTTCCAACATAGCTGGTGCTACATAAACAACAAGATAGAACACAACAAACACATTGCAGACATCCAAGTTACATAACGCACACAGAGAACAGCCAATCACATTCATAGCACTTACGGTGGCCCTCCTCTTCACTCTCTTGTTCTACAAAAAGAATAACACAGAACTGTAACATTAACAACCTAAAAACATGGCAGAAGTTTACTAATTTCTCGCAAACCTGTGTGCCAAAGCTAAGGCCACAGGGCTGAATGACAACTGTCCATTTCCTGGTGTCAGGCCACACATACAGGCACAATTTCGTTCTTGTCCCTAATTTGTTGTGTTTTGACTTTGGATGTACATCCACTGGGGCAGACTGCATCCTTTTCCACAACTTTGTCCACCGAACTACAGCAGATAGCAAGTCATGGTAGGAGGATGATTTATTAAGCTTGTTGATCATGTATTTGCTATGCAATGACATGATCACAATGTCAATTCAGATATTTGGAAGTCCTAATGGGATTGGACCACACTTATCACATGGTATTTGGACCAATCACAGCACCCTGGTCAATATGATTGGCTGTAGACTATATATACCAGATCACCAAAAGGCCACATGGCAGTAATGTAAGCAAGTCAGGACAATGTTAAACATTTCCGTTACAATGATTCTCAATGTAAGGACAAGCCAAGATTATGAAATTCCCCCATCCCCAAAACTAACCAAAAATCCCCCCAGATGTGCCCTCTCTATAATACTGTATTCATGTGTTAATGTGTTAATAATAACGTACTATGCATTGTAGAATATTTCTCATGTTCTGTCATCTTATGGGGCCTCACCAAATGAGATTGGCTGTACATCATGGAGTTGCATTCTAGTCCAAAATATTCCATAATTTGTATACTCTGCAACTTTCAAACAGCATACATAACATACACATATTGTAATTTAATGGGTCCAAAGAAGTCCAATTCTGTCAAGTGTAAAAACAAAATGTTATGACTGCGATTTTGATGGGATATGTTTGTGAACATCTAAGCCATAATGTTTTTAGGCAAAAATCTTGCATCACAAACAAACAGCCATTGGGGATCAAATGACACCAAACACAGCTCTATTAGTGATTAACAAATGGTTCTTGTCACGGTCCCCCCCCCTCAAGCCTGCTGTCCCTTCCTCCCCCCTCGCTCTCCTTTCATCATCCCCCCTCCCTTCCCCTTGCTGATTCCTAGGGTCTTGCACAAGCCTACATCAAAGGCTGTTCAGGACGGGAGGAAACACCCCATGTGGTGTGGGTAGCACCTCTCCTCAGCAAAGTTGCCAAGGAGTCAGCCACCCCACTGGGCCCGCATGGCACAGGCCCTGCGTGCTCCCCCGGTGGGCACAGCGCTGGCACGAGGCTTCCCGCGCTCTGTGCCTGCTAAAGACAAAGGCCATGCTCCTTGAGTGCGGCCCGAGTGAGCGGGGTGTGCCTTGTTGCCCCGGTGACCCAACGCTGGGCCGGCCATTGCCAAGGCAACTGGGAAGCATCCTGCCCTGGCTTAAAAAAACCGGAGCAGGACCCAGTCCACTGTTGGTCCCCTGTACATCGCCATGAGCAGCAGAGTACTCAGCTCCAAGAACCCGCTGAGTACTCTGCTGATACCTGGGGGGCTAGAGGTGCTTGCTATCCACTGTGTGCGAGGGTACTCCTGCCTCCTACCTGCTGTGTGCCCAAGGATACTCCTGCCTAAACCGTGAGTGCCCCAATCCTCCTGTCTGAACTACCCCCCCCGGTTCCCCAGATTTTCCCCTGCCTGAACTGTCCCGTGGAACTCTCATACATTTTTTTCTGGATTGCCCTATGGAACCTCCCTATTACTTTTGCCGGAGCTACCTGCTTGGATTAATACTTGCTTGGGCTATCGCTACACAAATTGCCCTATAGTGGGCTGACTTACAATTGTTTGGAGCTACTCCCCTCTCCTCCCCCTTTTTGGGTACCCGGATGCTAAATTCCTACCCTGATTGAGTGCTTTCCGTATAACAATAAAGCTTGGTGTGTTTAGCATCCTCCATGTGTGTTCTGTCCTGCCTACGCTTCTGTCACAGTTATGTCATTTACAAGCAATGTGTGTGGCATTAATGTACAATTGACAGTCACTGGAGATCAGTGTGGGATGCCAACAATGGCAAGGTCATGAGGTCCAAGCTTCCAGAGCTTGTGCTTACCTTCCACAATGCGGAGTCTCCGCAGGGGATGCCCCGCCTGTGACCGGCAAAAGAGGACGGTGGCTGTCCTCCTGTGGGGCTTTTTTGCCAAGCAGACCACCACCTGGCGCCCATCAGCTGTGGCTAGAACAAGTCAACAAAGACAACATTATTGCCAAACAAATTCAGAATGAATGTAGCAAAACATTTTTCACAATACAAAAATTAAACTAAAGTTTTTAACAACAACTTGACTTACCAGAGATTCGGCGGGCAACTTTTTTTAAAACATGTGGGTTGTGCCGCTTCACATCGCTCCAACTGTGCTGTATTTGTAGCACAGTGGAGCGATTGTGGAATCTCTGCCACAGCTGATGTTTGATGTGGCGCAGGATGGTCTGCTTGACAAAATTGGAGCAGCCACCATCATACTTGCGTAACAGTAGTATCTGTGGATGACAAAAAAAGGTCAAGAATTTAAATGTGAGAGGTTTGTGTAATCAAACATACAAAATATCCCACACAAAGCAGGGGATAATTGTCCCAAAAGGCAAGCTAAAACATGAACTAGATCTACATATGTGTGAGTATAATTGTATTGTATTGTTATTTTCAATGCATTCTCACCTGAACAATGCCTAATTGTTGGCAGAATTGCACAATTGTTGCTGCACTTCTAAATTGTGCTCAAATGGTCTTTAAATACGCATTGTGCTTTTGGGTGCCATTCATTGTTAATGGCACCCCAAGTGCTGTTAGCAAACATGCATTTTGCTGCACATTTGAGCATTTAACAAATATGCTAGGCACGCACCTAAATGAGCATTGAAAAAAGACACAACACTCCATGGGCACAAAAGTTAAATTTTTGCTTTGTTGGACATTTTAATGCTCATTGTGGTGTATTTTGTAATCAACATTTTTGGAGCTTTTTGGTCATCAGATATGTTTTGTAAAATGTTGTTTGAAATTTGGATGTGCATGTTTGTCTTGTTTGAGCCTGTATTTTGGATTATTTTGTAACAGCATTTTTGTGTGTGTTCTGGCAACACATGCCAAATGCATTTCATTTTGGCTGGGACATTATTTGGTTAATTTTCAACACAAAGTTGAATGCAGATGTGCAGTTTGCCAAAGTATGCATAAAAAACACCAAAAATTAAAACAAAAATACACTTTCCACAAATGCAAACACACATTCTTTGACACAAAAAACACCTGGTAAAATCACCTGTGGCCAAATGTGCACTCAGGTTGTGTTGTAGCCGTCTCTGCATTGTGTTTTGTGTTGTTTTTTCACTTGTTTTTTATGTTTTTTTTCTGGCTTATTGTTTTCATTTTTGTTGCTAGGCAGATTTAAAATGGCAAAACGCAGACAACATTAAATACGTTCTTGTCTGCAGTGTTTCCATTTAAGTATTTTGACAAAAACATTACACTTTTGGAGTTCTAAAAAGGCTCTGACCTTTTCCAAAAAAACAAGCCATGTGAAAATGCACATGTGTAAACATGTCCCATAGGAAATCATCTGAAAATGGAGCTCCATCCAAAAGGGGAATTTCCGCTTTAAGGACTGCTCCCCCGTTCCCCCTTAAGGATTGTCACCCTTGGGCAGCGGGTCCCCAAATTTGACAGGTACACGCTCCCACTTCTGGTACGATCGCCTAGACGTTTGGAAACGGAAGGTGTCCTCCCTCCTTGTAGTCTTGTAGTCTTTTGGGACATGTGAAAATTCACGAAGCACAGCTCTACTTGCACATGCAGTGGGTAGCTGGCTGTGAAGCCGCAAGCTGTCACAGCCGGGTGCCCACAGTGAAGATGCCGTACTCCTGGAAACCAGGACAGCCGGTGAAAGGAGCTGCGGGGGACACACCATGGAACCGAGGGAAAGGTTAGTGGCTGCTTTTTAAAAGTCAGCAGCTACAGTTGTTGTAGCTGATGACTGTTATTTTTTGATAGGTCGAGTGTAAATCTACTTTAAATGTACTGTACAGCATTTCTGACAAACACGGCTTAAAATATGGTGTGGCCCTAGGGTCAATGTGTGGTTAGAATACTTCCAAAATGCACATACAAAAACACTACATCCAAATGCATGTTCCATTTCTACAGCATGTCAAACAGAAGAAAAATGCACTTACATAATGTTAACATGCGCAATTAAAAGTAGACAAAATACACATTTTTATTCTGGCTTCACCTACATGCATTGTTGTATAACACGTCATTTGGACATGTGTTATACCACAACGCATGTATGTGTTGTGGTATAACATGTCATTTGGACAGGAACCACATGCCTGGGCAAATCACACGCAATTTTTGTGCGTTGCAATTTGAGACATACATTTCGCACGGCTCAAATTGCACCGCATCTGGGCCAAAAAGGTGCAGGACCCTTTTTTAGGGTATGTACATGGGTGTGAATAGACATGCAGTCTGATTTGGCACATCGCAATACACTTTGGGGACCAATTTTGGTGTGTTAAGTTCACATACAAAGCCACAGCAGGTGGCATGAAGGGGTTGCGGTTGTGATCCAGTGCTGCGTTTGCACAGAAAACACTGCAAATTCCACACCGCATCAGTGTGAAATCAGAATGTGCCAAAATATGGCTTTACCAAAGCACAGTGGCCAGTGCTTATTATTTTCATTCCATGTTTTTTGTTACTTTTCTTTCACTGGTTTAACTCAGGTGGTCGATAATCACAATTATCTCAGATCACATGCAGCCTCTCAACCATCTACACAGATCTCTGGAAATCTATACACATCTCCTTGAAAAAAAGTCTCCATTCTTCTACTTCAGAAAACACATGTCCTCCACCTCATAAACAGGGAGACAGAGAAGACTTCTCCCTGAAAACTAAAATCAGATCTGTGCTTAATAAACATACACCAATATTGCAAATGCAGTGTACTGTCAAAGGCATTACACACTAACGCATTGCACGCTAAAAATGTCAAATGCATTTTTGTGTACAGTGCAGTAGTTAAAATGCGTTAGTGCACACTGCACTGTACAACGCATTGCACACTAATGCACTGTACACTGTAATGCAGTATACAGCAACGCATTGCACACTGTAATACACTAATGCAGTATACAGCAACGCATTGCACACTAATGCACTGTACGCTGTAATACCATGTACACCAACACATTGTAGATTGTAATGCACTGTACACTGTAATACCATGTACACCAACACATTGTAGACTGTAATGCATTATATGCAGTATACATGTACATATCTGCAAAGATTAAACATGAAGGCCTAGCTGGTTAACTAGTTTCAAACCGCAGATAGCCGAATGACGGCTACACTGCGTCCGGCCAGTTCTGGGAGGGCATCATATGACGTCCACCCAGAACACGCGCTCCTGGCGATCTCCATGATCTCTGTGTCCATAGGACACAGCTGATCACGTGATGTGGTAAAAGGCCAATCACAGCGGCTTTTTACCACATGATCAGCCGTGTCCAATGCCACGCTCATCACCGGGAAATGCAATTGCCAGTTCTCGACTGCACTTTCCTCACGCTGTCAGAATGTGGAGAAAGAACCAGCAGTTAGAGCAGGGATCGGCACCAATCATTAGGGCTCTGATAATCAATGCCCAGCAGTGCCGCCCACCAGTTCTGCCCACCTGTGCCCATCAGTGCCACCCATCAGTGCAGTTCAGCAGTGCAGCCAGTCAGTGCCGCCTATCAGTGCTGACTATCATTACCCATCATCAGTACCGCCTATCAGTGCCGCCTACCCGTGCCACCTCATTAGTGCTGCCTATCAGTGCCGCCTCATCAACGCACATCAGTGAAGGAGAAAAATTACCTGTTTGCCAAATTTTATAATAGAAACAAAAACATTTTTGTTGAAATTTTTTGCTATTTTTTTGCTTATAGAGCAAAAAGTAAAACACCCAGTGGCAAGTAAATACCACCCAAAGAAAGCTCTATTTGTGAGAATAAAAAATGATAAAAATGTCATGGGTACAATGTTGCATGACCGCGCAATTGTCATTCAAAATGCGACAGTGCAGAAAGCGGAAATTTGGCCTGGTAAGGAAGGGGGTATTAGTACCTGGTAGGCAAGTGATTAATATCAGTGACCCATCAATACCCAGGACAGTACAGACAAGCAGGAAGCAGCATGTGCATGTACACTAAGTGACATTCTGCTAGGCCCCACCCAAAAAGCTGTCCCTCCCATATGTTAGGAACATATTTGCAATGGCCACACTTACTTTGCAAATGAGAATCATCTCCTCAGTCGAGAACTGCGATCTCACCATTTCCAAATGCAAATCTGACCAAAATAATCACACAGCACCAAAAACCTCCAACCACTAATCCACTAACACTCCCCACAACCACTTCCGGGTACGCGAACGTGATGACGTATTTCCGGGATGACAGCCGCTCGAGCGCCTTGCTTGACAGCCGCTTGGCGTTGATTTGTGCGCGATCGCTTATTTCTACGCGCACATGCTGCATATTAGCTTTCGCAAATCTATGTTTTTTATTCCATTGGCGAATATATATTTCTTGCCAAAGGCCCAAAATCAACATACAGTGGGGTCTAGTTTATTACGGTTACTAGAATTGGAGAAAACCAAATACCTTGCTGCACATTGAACATGACCTATTCATTGGTACATAACATGGTCTTGTGGTGCAAGAGGGGGCTTTTTTTTTCTTTTTTAATTGTCAGTTTGGACATACTTGCATATGTGCACTGTTACAAGCTACATTTGAGCAGATTATATAGGTATACAAAGTAAGTGTTAGGGGTGTTAATATATTGAACATGAAATGACCACAAAAAAAAAACAAAAAAAAAAACAAAACACATAGTTCAAGCATTTATTGATCAAATAAATTTTCATTTATTTGGACAGCAGCAACAAGTAGGTACAGTCAATTTCTTTGTATGTCACAAAAATCTAAATATACTTCTAATGAACTGTGCTTTCAGAGGTTATAGCAGGAAACAAAGGGTAAGATGAATCAAGCAACATTTTCTGGCCCATAAAATTTACTTAGTATGAAGATCTATTCACAAAACAGGCTACAGATCAAAATATCAATAGAACAAGACATATGTGAAAAAATGACCCCTTCCCACCTCTACAAATGCCCTACACATACATTTCTCAGCAGGTTTGTCAGAAAAATGCATTGGAGTCTAAATAAGCAAGCAAAATTAAAACAAGAGCAGATTTTAAACAAAACTATTGACATGTGTTAGGCTTTCAATGCAAAGACAAAAACCACAATCAGTGTTCAATAACACACAAACACACTTTACAAGGCAAAAAAAATGCAAACATTTCCAGCCCACTTCCAAACACAGCCTGAGTGGTGTCTGGGGCAATTCAGCACAAAATCTCTTCCTCCCCAAACCACAACAAGCAAGGACTTGGTCAAAAACCACACAGCCTAGTAACAGGCCAAATCACCCACTACTGCACGTCTTTATATAAGCTAGGTTGCATTTGGAGCACGCCAAACAAGGCCCCACCCCCAATTAAGCCTACACCCACCACTGTCCTTCATTTGCTCAGTGAAAGTGTTTGCACCTGATGAATCCTCTTCCTACCTGCGTTAACCCTTGGTATACAGGCCCCACAAATCAGAAAGGGATCCACAGTGAAATGTACCTGTGCAGCATACAACAGAACATTCAACAGGGATGTGAAAGGGTACCCCAATGGGAACCTTTATTGATACTATGGTCACAATTCCCTCCAGATTATCTCATGAGTTAAGGCAGTCACATGACCACATCTTGCATGCAATACTGAAAATGACAATTCGATTTGGCTAGTATGGGGAATTTCCCATCAATCTGTAAAACACTCCAGAAATCAAACATCAACAAACATTACACTCCGGTCATATCAAAGCTGATTTACAAATCATGCGACCTACAGTAAAGTTAACCATTTCAATGCAATTTTCAAGACCTCTGACACAGATATCTATGGAAATTGCCACTAAAGCAGTACATGTACTACTTAAGAAATCAGTGTTTGAAACACACCCATGTGGCCGCTCTAATAGCAGACAATAGGGTGCGACTTTGCATACGATTTGTAACTCGCATGTTGTGGAAATCACATGCCAAGTCCCACTCAATGTGCCCGCTATTGGAGTGTTCATATTGTTGTGGTTCAAACTTGGTCGGAGAAATAATAAAGTAATGAATACACTATTCATGCGATTTGCAGAGATCTGTGTCAGATGTCTTGCAAATTGCACTTGAAATCACCATGTACCCCGACTTTGAAATCATGCGAATTCAATGTAAGTCACATGTGACCATGGTGTAAATAACACCACTTAGAAATCTGCTTTAATGTGACCGGGGTAGCCCACAGTAACATTGTTTGCAATTTGGCATGCAATTGGCATGACAGGCGACTTGCAAATCGTACACCAAGTCGCACCCTATTGTCCACTGTAGGCTCTGTTCACATCCAATTGGATTGTGAACTCATGCAACTTCACTGTAAGTTGGGCAATTGCCACATCGGATTAGATGTGACAGTGGTGTTAGCCCCCAGTAACATTGTGTGCAATTTTCCATGCAAATGGAAGGTTGCTGGCCATGCCAATCGCATGACAAGTCGCATCAAGGGTGTGCAATTTCAGGTGCGATTTGTGAATTGACATCGTACATGATATCGGATATAATGAATGTGAATGTGAGTGTATTAACATACGCGATTTGTTGCAATGCGATTTCAAAGGTAGTCCTTGTCGAACTTTTTGGCCATTTAACAGCAATTTCACATCTAGACTCCAATAGAAATCGCAATGCTAAACACAATTGAAAACACAACTAGTTTGAAATTCTCTAGAAAACAAAGTAAAATTGGCAACTTAAAGCACAATTTTCGAATGCATATAGTGTGAATGAAGCAGGCAAATCAACAAAGGAAATAAATCTTTGAAGGTATGCTACCTGTTCGGATAAGGGTCTGCTATGCGCTTGGGGGAAATTCCACGCCAGTATTTGTAACAATTTTGATGTGTGGATTCCCTGCCCAAGCCTTTTCTCTCTCTCTCACTCACTCTTTGTCTCACTGGCTCGCTCTTCTCTCTCTCACTCACTCTTCTGTATGTATGTCTCGCTCACTCTTCTTTGTCTCACTGGCTCCCTCTTCTCTCTCACTCTTCTGTATGTATCTTTTACTCACTCTTCTCTCTCTCAGCTCTTTGCTTGACAAATCCTTCACAAAAGGGGGTGGAGTGTAAACCAGCATTATCAAATCTATTAGTAGTCCAGGCCCTTATCTCACCCCATTGTTTGACATTCACATAAGGTGCAGCTTTGAAGGTGTTTCAACAGACAAGGCATCATTCTAATTCACATTCTAGGGATCATTTAGACAGAAAGCAAAGATGTTGCCAGAACATCTATTTGAAGCCACACAGGGAGATCATGCTTACTTTCTTGCTGTGGTTGGGATTCAAACCGACAATCCTAGCGTTGTGCGGCAGCAGTGCTAACCACTAATCCACAGAGCTGCAATGCTAATCCAGCCTGTATTTCTGTGTTGCTAGTAAGCCTCGTCGAGTGCGGAACGGTTTTTGGTTTTCTCTTTTTTCGGGTCGCCGGCGCGTGACAGCGTGATTGACGTTGGATCTACTTCGGGGGACATTGTTTTATTAAAGGACTTGTCAAAGACACTGTACTGTGTTTTTTTACACTACACTTTTGTTTTTTTGTGAATGAGTAGCGGTACCATGTACCGCATACTGATTCACGTGGGGGGGCGGGATCTGGGGGCCCACTTGTTGAAGGGGGCTTCCAGATTCTGATAAGCCCCCCACACGCAGACCCCCACAATCACAGGCCAGGGTTGTGGGGAAGAGGCCCTTGTCCCCATCAACATGGGGACAAAGTGCTTTGGGGGGGAGCCCCCTTGCCCCAAAGCACCCCCCCATGTTGAGGGCATGTGGCCTGGTATGGTTCAGGAGGTGGGGGCGCTTGCCCGTCCCCCCCCTTTCCTGACCTGCTGGGCTGCATGCTTGGAGAAGGGTCTGGTATGGATTTTGGGGGGGACCCCACGCTGTTTTTTCTTTAATTTCGGCGTGGAGTTGCCCCTTAACATCCATACCAGACCCGAAGGGGGGACCCCAACGCTGTTTTTTTTTTTTTTTTTTTTTTTTTTTTATAATTCCCTGCAATACTTTTACATTCAGCTGTCAGATGGGAACTCCACTGACAGCTGAAACATGAGCGCTGCATTGGTTTTCACTACTAAAATGCCACATGAGTTGATAAAATAACTCATGCGGGATTTTAGGAGCAACAGCAATGTGTTAATGTTTCAGCTGTCAGCGGGGTTCCCCAATGACAGCTGAATGTAAAATAATTTCCTTTATTGTGTAGTGACTTTTGGGGGACTATTTATTAAAAATATAATTTCATTCCAAAAGTAAGAAACCCAGCTGTCTGTGAGGGGTTAACATTTCCTGGTTGGAATTCAAGTGACCTTCTAGTAGATTACAAAAACCAGTGGGAGAAACTTGTTGGAAGACAATGAAACACACACCACTATTGAAATGCCTACAGGTGATCAAACAAAGTCCCTGAGAAAAACAATGGGGGATCTGATGTGGATTAGTCAAAGGCCTGAAAGATATTTCAATGGCAGGAAAGTTAATTATAAAATCAAACATTACTATGTGGACTTCCACAGGTGAGTCATCACACCTGACCAAAACAACAATGATGAGACTAAACTGAAGGTCTGAGAGATTACACCAAAACCTTGAAAGTGTGAATTACCAGAGGAAACTTTATGGACTGTCACAATAGGCTATTGAATTAAGGTCTAACTACAGGCCAGTCTATGTACTTTAAATAATCAACAATGGATAAGGTTCTCTGTCACATTCCCATGAACTATACATCCAGCCAAGGTAAAATCTGGGTCGATTAAAATACCAAGGAAAGTGTGGGGGATCTCAATGGGATCTTATAAAGGGTATGTTTCCACACACAAAAATATATTCAGCAGAGTTGGGGATTGCATACCACTCAATTAAGTATGAAATGATGGAGAGTAAGATGTTTGTGAATTGGTATCAGTTGTATATTTCCATCAGAAATCAAATGTTTCAAACAGTTGAAATATCAAGGAACTGAATGAACATATGTCTTTCTATGGTTCTTATCCACGAATTAGTAGTGAAATTAACTACATTTGGATAAGACATATATATATATTTAATACCTAAAGTTATCTTGGTTCCAATCAAAGCATGAGTCATCATTAATACTCAAATTGTTTTGTGATCCCTGACTGCCCCCCAGTGGACAGGTGAGAGATATCTTATGTACACACACTTCTCGACCGGCCAATCAACAAGCCTGTTGGGAGGGTCTTTTAAAACAAAGGTTTGGATGGTATATAAAGCCATGCACCTCACATCTAAAAAGATCAAGCTGGAAAAAAAAAGAAAAAGCTGAAAAACACAACAACAGAAAAACCCAACCAACAAAAGAAAGGTGATCTGAAAAGCTGAAGAAATCTGAAGAAGCTGAAAACTTAAAGATCTTCTAAACTACTTCTAAATCTTCTAAAACTTCTGCTAAACTTCTGAACCTCTGAACTCCTATACTTCTACATTTCTTCTAAACACTACAATCCAGACTGCACTATCTCTCACTTGCTCCCTGCGGCCATTTTGCTGAAGGAGTTCCAGCTGCCATCTTGTCTTGAGGACCATTTGAAGGCCCCACTGCATCCCACTGGGGAAACCTCAAAATCAAGGTTCTGGGGAGTGGTGAGACTGCTAAAAGTTTATATTGTATCTTATATTTCCTATTTTTCATAGACTGATAGCTGTTGTATTGGGTGTTTAGAAATATTAAGATATATACATAATTATTACTAAAAATTATTTGATTTGATATTGAAATTATAGAGATTGCATAATTAACTGATTTGTAATTTTGTTAGTGTAATTTACCAGATAATATTTTCTTACATTTCTATGGCCACAGAATGGGAGAAATAATTCCTGAAGCACTATAAGGTTACAACTCATAACTAGATTTGATTTTAAATTTCTTTTATTTTAATTCTAATTTAATTTTAATTTCTTATTATTTTTAATCATCTATTGTTTGGTATATAAAATTAGCATATTATATTTTTGATCGTATGTACAAGTATACATTTATCACCAGTCTTTTGCGTTTGTATTAATATATATATAAATTTTGTACATAAATAAATTTCTTTATTTATTTATTAAAAAGGCAATTTTTGTGTATATGGTACGAAATCATACTGGCTAAAAGAACTCAAGGTATATTATTAAGTGGTGATCAAATTATTAAGGTGTCCAAATTATTGGTTCATTAAATATTTGCCGTATTTTAACAGCTGGAGGCACTGCGATATTTTGTTTAAGGGAAAGGACATCGCCCTACATATCTAGAATAAATTCTTACATAAACCACCACAATTGAATAAATAAAAACGGTGTGGGGTCCCCCTCCCATCCATACCAAGCCCTTTGGATCTGGTATAGGTATTAAGGGGTAACTCCATGCCGAAAAAAAAAAAAGCGTGGGGTTCCCCCCAAAATCCATACCAGACCCATATCCGAGCATGCAGCCCGGCAGGTGAGGAAAGGGGGGGACGAGCAAGCGCCCCCCCTCCGAACCATACCAGGCCACATGCCCTCAACATGGGGGGGTGCTTTGGGGCAGGAGGGCTCCCCCCAAAGCACCTTGTCCCCATGTTGATGGGGACAAGGGCCTCTTCCCCACAACCCTGGCCGGTGGTTGTGGGGGTCTGCGGACGGGGGATTATCAGAATCTGGAAGCCCCCTTTACCAAGGGGACCCCAAGATCCCGCCCCCCCCCACGTGAATCAGTATGCGGTACATGGTCATTCACAAAAAAAAACAAAAGTGTAGTGTAAAAAACACAGTACAGGATCTTTGACAAGTCCTTTAATAAAACAATGTCCCCCGAAGTAGATCCAACGACAATCACGCTGTCACGCGCCGGCGACCGGAAAAAGAAAAAAACAAAAACCGTTTCGCACTCGACGAGGCTTTATAGACTTATGCAGTGAGTCGCTCCCTGACAGCTCTTATATAGGTAAGGGGCGGGACCAGCCGGGGACATCAAGCATGTGATCCCACCCCATGTGACATCAACGATGTCACATGGGGCGGGCTCACTCGGATGATGTCCCCGGCTGGCCCCGCCCTTTACCTATATAAGAAATGTCACCCTCGATCACTGCATTAGGCTAGTAAGCCTCGTCGAGTGCAGAATGGTTTTTGGTTTTCTCTTTTTTTGGGTCGCCGGCGCGTGACAGCGTGATTGACGTTGGATCTACTTCGGGGGACATTGTTTTATTAAAGGACTTGTCAAAGACCCTGTACTGTGTTTTTTTTACACTACACTTTTGTTTTTTGTGAATGAGTAGCGGGACCATGTACCGCATACTGATTCACGTAGGGGGGGGCCGGGATCTGGGGGCCCCCTTGTTAAAGGGGCTTCCAGATTCTGATAAGCCCCCCACCAGCAGACCCTCACAACCACCGGCCAGGGTTGTGGGGAAGAGGCCCTTGTACCCATCAAGACGGGGACAAGGTGCTTTGGGGGGGAGCCCCCCTGCCCCAAAGCACCCCCCCATGTTGAGGGCATGTGGCCTAGTATGGTTCAGGAGGGGGGGCGCTTGCTCGCCCCCCCCTTTCCTGACCTGCCGGGCTGCATGCTCGGATAAGGGTCTGGTATGGATTTTGGGGGGAACCCCACCCTGTTTTGTTTTTTTTTTTAACTTCGGCATGGAGTTACCCCTTAATATCGATACCAGACCTGAAGGGCTTGGTATGGATGGGAGGCGGGACCCCACGCTGGTTTTTTTTCTTTTTTTTTTATTGCAGACCTTTATTTGTAAATTCAGCTGTCAAAATAAATATTATCTAGACCTTCGAAATATGTAAAATAATTACAGAAATAATTATAAAGGATAAGAAACAAAAATAGAATCAATAGAACTAAGGAAATCAAATTAGAATACATAAAGATATGCCTAGTGCGGTTTGTTAAACACAGTAGATGCGACCGAGTGCCGGCTGTCAGTGGATTCCACATAGAGATTTACTATTGAGCAGCGTCTAAAAAGCAAGCGCCCACAGAGGATGTCTAAAATGTGTTCTGCACATGCGCATTTATATCGGCCAAAGACACTGCATGCACGTCTAGTTCTTTACTGTGTCGATTTGTTTTGAAAACTATTTTTAACACATTTTAATTTTTTTTGAAATAGCAGATATTGTTTAAAGTGCTGATTTTTGGAAAAGCAAATTTCAATGTGAACATGTCTCTGCAGTGATTTTTCACGGTGTTAGACATGCCTCTTAGCAAGTGTGCTTTTTGAGTCTGATTCCTGGTGTGTGTCTCGTTAGTAAATTCGATTGGGCGTCTACTTGTTGACGCTGCTCAATAGTAAATCTCTTAGCGGGGTAAAAGTAGACGGTCGCTAGTAAAAATTAGACGTTCGCCCACGGAAATGCGCCCAGACACAATAGTAAATCAGGGCCTTAATGTCAAAAATTATCCACAATTAACACTTCTTCTTATCACAAATTCAATAACCAATGGACCCGATGGTTAAATCACCCAAAATGTTCTGTACAACCCTGAGGACATATTATGAGCTGAAATTACCTCCCACACCAAGTCTGGTATCTCCTCATTTACCTAGTTATACCCCTCCTCCCCCAATCCTATCCTCCCCCACCCCTCCACCAAAACCCCCCTAACACCCCACTCTCCTCATCAAGGTTCATCATATGCACATGAATGCCTCTGATGATAATGTTAAACAAGATTAACGCCTCCACCGTCCAATGGGCGGAACCACAACAAAATTCTCAACTATATAAAGTCTATTGCAATATTGTATGAATGAACCATATATAATTTCCCTGTATCTCTGAAAAATTTTATAAAATATTGAAATATAAAATAGACCGAATATAAAGGGTGGGTAAGTGAGCGCAAACAGATCAGGTGAGCAGCTAACATACAGGGTAAACCTCAAAACCTTGAAATAAAAACTTATGAATGGGGTATGTAGCGCTAGAGAACAGATGAAAAGCACGGGGACTGTTACAATATGAAGTAACCATACAGTAGTTCATATAATGATTCATATATAACGGTCAGAAGCAAAACGGAGATGATCCAATGCTGCTCCAGATCACATTCGGTGAGATAAGAGAAAATAGTGAGGTTGTGCGCTTACCACAAGTACACACAATATGAGCATTGTATGCAATTCAACAGCAACCGGGCATCATGGTCTGGTCAATAGCCTGGGCACCCTCTGGTCATATCCGAACATCTGGGTCACAGGTACACCACTATCCAGGCCCCCTCTGGCTTTCAAATCCAAAACGCCACCTTGCATAAGCTCATTAAAAAACGAGCCGGGAGGCAAGAAAGCGCTAATAGTGAAGTACATTTATTAAGAACACAAGATGTAAGCAGAACAACCAGAACTTACATCGACAAAATATATATCCAGGCCCAAATATATAGGCTCCCTGGTGGTTAGTGGTTCATACAACATGCACTGCATACAGATCCAGGTCCAATAGATGAAACCCTGGTGGCTAGTGGTACCATGAGTATAAAGTCATATAGTATAATGGGTGATAATGCAGATATACTCATCCAGGTCTGGCGAGGTAGTTCCATGGTGGCTAGTGGGTCCTCAATAGCAAGGCGTCAGTAGGGTGGATCCCCTAACATGTTTCGAGCTAAAGCTCATTTTCAAAGGGGTGAATCCTGCCCATAGACGCCAGTTTAAAAAGCCCGTGGTCGCGCATGCGCATTACGCACCACGCGCCGCTCCGGGATACTGCGCATGCGCGAATGACATCACACGCTACCGTGTAACTACTGCACATGCGCGAGCGCGTCATCAATATGGACACTGAAGCCCAATGACAAGATCTGCCCACACTTAGGCAGGCTTAGGGCGGGTCTGAATGGCTGTTCTCATCCTCCATAGAAGCGAAGACCAGAGCAGCAACTTATAATGGTATAAACACGATCTAGATACACTAGATCGCCAGGGAAATACCCCAGAGACCTTATAAACATTTATATCAATGATAATGGCATAAATTTAAAAAACATGAATATAAAAGAACCACATATGTTAATTTTAATGAATATAAAAACTACTGGATCACATATAATTAGAGTCCTTAAAGTGATCCATCCATAACTGCACCCAATGGTGACTTATAAAAAAGAATTGAAAGCGATTATTAAACGAGGTTTTGATAATAATATAATAACCAAAAAAGAAAAAGCATATTTATGCCCAGTAGCTCCGCGGCTTCCAATAATGTCCTGCCTCCCTAAAATACATAAAAATTCAAGTTGCCCCCCCTGGAAGACCGATCATTAGTGGTATAGGGTCATTGAATTCCCGTATAGGGGAATATGTTGATGTTTTTCTTCAACCTTTGGTTAGATCCACACCTGCATTCCTACGTGATACGAAGCAAATATTAATAGATCTTAAAGATTTTAATATTAATGAAAAAACTTATCTGGTTACTGCAGATGTTTCTGCTTTATATAGTAACATAAGGCACAAAGATGGAATGGAGGCGGTCCAGTTCTATCTAGATACTGTTTCTGATATTCCCAGACAGCAAAAAGAGTTCATTCTGGAACTTCTGGACTTTGCTATGCACAAAAACTTTTTTTGGTTTAATCATACCTTTTATCTACAGGTCACGGGTGTTGCGATGGGGGCTAGGTTTGCCCCCAGCCTGGCCAATTTGTTTATGGCCAGGTGGGAGGAAGATTTAGTTTACTCACATGACTGGCCCCCTCTTATATTTTATCGGCGCTACATCGATGACCTGTTTCTTTTATGGCAGGGTGATGAGTTTTCTTTAAATAATTTTTTTACTACTTTAAACAATAATGACCTCAATATTAAGTTATCATATGAATATGATCTTAAAGAAATTAATTTTTTAGACCTTGTTTTAATGAATAGTGGTACTAAGGTTGTGACCAGGACGTATTTTAAAAGTACAGACAGGAATGGATATATACCGACTGATAGCTGTCATTATCCGACCTGGCTAAACAATGTTCCAAGGGGACAGTTCCTTAGGCTGAGGAGGAATTGTACCACCTTACCGGATTATCATTACCAATCAGGGTTACTGAAAGCCAGATTTGTGGAGAAAGGCTATAACTCTCACATTCTGGATCAAACTGCCAATGAGATCAGCTTATTGGATAGGGAGGATTTGCTTACTATGGAGAAAAGAGTAAGACCGGACAAATTTTGCCCCTTTATTACGGATTTCTCCATCCAATTCAGAGAAGTCACCAGAATTATTAAGAAAAAGTGGGCTGTCCTTAGGAATGACCCTATATTGGGTGATTCTTTACCAGAATTCCCTGAGATTACTTTCAGGAAGGCACCTCCACTCAGACTCTTGGTTGCCCCTAATGTAGTTGATCAGCCAAGGAGGATGACTTCACCATTTGGCCTTAAAGGGTTCTTCCCGTGCAATAAATGTATTGCCTGTAGACATAATGGGGTACATAAGACCAAAGTTAAGGAGTTCGGTTCTAGCATTACCGGAAATAGGTATACCATACATCAGACTATCACATGTAATACCACGCACACGGTATACCTTCTGCAATGTCCCTGTAATCTCCAATATGTAGGTAGAACTACAAGACGTCTGAGGGATCGCCTCAGGGAACATTACAACAAAATTAAAAAGGGTTTTGAGTACCACTCATTATCAAAGCATTACAAAGATTGTCATGCTAAAGACCCCTCATCACTGAAATTCACAGCTATTGATGTGATTGACCAGCATTGGAGGGGGGGGCATAAGAGGAGAGCAGTGTCCCGTCTTGAGATGAAGTGGATTGTAGAGCTCAAGTCTCTTCAGCCTAGAGGCTTGAATGTAGACCTGGACATCAACTGCTTTATTGATAACAGTTGATTCCGGTTTTAGTAGGTTCATTGTTTCCATCGATACAGCTTTTTTATGTGTTTAGACTTCTATTCGTCCACGGTGCTACCTATATTATGTTTTTAGCTTTTCTACTAGTAATGTGCTAATTCCGGTGTATTATACCGTTACCTGGGGTGCATTCACGATATTGTTTCACCATTGAGTGATGGAATGGGGTCCCTGAATTTATATTGACATATTTACTGCTGGGTAATGACTGTTTATATAGAATTCTATCCATCATCTGGAGATGGTTTATATCCCTCTTTGACATTAATAGGATTTCTTAATAATGGGAGATTGAAACTATTGTGCATGATGTTCTATTCTGCACTTTTGAACGTTAGTTCTTTTATATTGAATAATATTAATTATGTGGGTATAAATATTGTACATTTATTATATATTATATTTCTTTACATGATATCATATGATCATTAGCATCGTTTTACCGTTTGTCATAAGTATGTGACACTTATTTTTGATAATAGCATATATAAGTCATTGGAATGTGTCACGATTACATTGTTTTATCTAATAGTTTCTTATTCCATTTTTTACTTGGGTGCAGTTATGGATGGATCACTTTAAGGACTCTAATTATATGTGATCCAGTAGTTTTTATATTCACTAAAATGAACATATGTGGTTCTTTTATATTCATGTTTTTTAAATTTATGCCATTATCATTGATATAAATGTTTATAAGGTCTCTGGGGTATTTCCCTGGTGATCTAGTGTATCTAGATCGTGTTTATACCATTATAAGTTGCTGCTCTGGTCTTCGCTTCTATGGAGGATGAGAACAGCCGTTCAGACCCGCCCTAAGCCTGCCTAAGTGTGGGCAGATCTTGTCATTGGGCTTCAGTGTCCATATTGATGACGCGCTCGCGCATGCGCAGTAGTTACACGGTGGCGTGTGATGTCATTCGCGCATGCGCAGTATCCCGGAGCGGCGCGTGGTGCGTAATGCGCATGCGCGACCACGGGCTTTTTAAACTGGCGTCTATGGGCAGGATTCACCCCTTTGAAAATGAGCTTTAGCTCGAAACATGTTAGGGGATCCACCCTACTGACGCCTTTGCTATTGAGGACCCACTAGCCACCAGGGAACTACCTCGCCAGACCTGGATGAGTATATCTGCATTATCACCCATTATACTATATGACTTTATACTCATGGTACCACTAGCCACCAGGGTTTCATCTATTGGACCTGGATCTGTATGCAGTGTATGTTGTATGAACCACTAACCACCAGGGAGCCTATATATTTGGGCCTGGATGTATAATTTGTCGATGTAAGTTCTGGTTGTTCTGCTTACATCTTGTGTTCTTAATAAACGTACTTCACTATTAGCGCTTTCTTACCTCCCGGCTCGTTTTTTAATGAGCTTATGCAAGGTGGCGTTTTGGATTTGAAAGCCAGAGGGGGCCTGGATAGTGGTGTACCTGTGACCCAGATGTTCGGATATGACCAGAGGGTGCCCAGGCTATTGACCAGACCATGATGCCCGGTTGCTGTTGAATTGCATACAATGCTCATATTGTGTGTGGTAAGCGCACAACCTCACTATTTTCTCTTATCTCACCAAATGTGATCTGGAGCAGCATTGGATCATCTCCGTTTTGCTTCTGACCGTTATATATGAATCATTATATGAACTACTGTATGGTTACTTCATATTGTAACAGTCCCCCTGCTTGTCATCTGTTCTCTAGCGCTACATACCCCATTCATAAGATAAAATAGACCGGTCCTGCTCATAAGAGCAACATTTTCAGGGCCATAAAATTAACACACCATCACTTCGTAGGATTAATCTATACACAAAATAGGCTGCATATCAATATATCAATATAAAAATACATAAGACAGTGCCAAAATACTAAACGCCTCCCAACTCCCCAAATCCCCCACACATACATTTCTCATGAGGTTTGTCTTAAAACTGCATTTCAGTTTAAATACCAAGTGCAGATTTGGAAGAGCAGAGCAATTGACGTGATAGGATTACAATGCAAAGATAATAAACACACAATCATTGTACAATAATACACAAACACTTTAGAAGGAAAAAATGCAAAACATTTACAGCCCACATCAAAACACAGCCTGAGTAGGGTCTGGGGAAATTCAGCACAATATCTCATCCTCGCCAAACCACCACAAGCACGGACGTGCTGAAAATAATCTGGCCTAGTAAAAGGTAAAATCACCCACTACTGAAAGTCTTTATATAACATAGGTTGCATTTGGAGCACGCCAAACAAGGTCCCACCCCCAGTGAAGGCCACACCCACCACTGTCATTCATTTGGTCAGAGAAAGTGTTTGCACCTGATTATCCAGCACCAATCCTCTTCTCACCTGCGTTACCCCTTGGTATACAGACCCCACAAATCAGAGTGAGAAAGAAATCCACAGTGAAGTGTACCTATGCAGCATACAACAGAAAATTGAACAGGGATGTGAAGAGGAACCCCATGGCAACATTTATTGGCACTATGGGCACAATTCACTCTAGATTACCGCATGAGTTAAGGCAGTCATATGACCACATCTCGCATGCAATACTGAAAATGTCAATTCACTTTTGCTAGTATGCGGGATTTCCAATAAATCGGAAAATCACTCCAGAAATCAAACATAAAATGACCTTACACCCCGGTCACATCAAAGCCGATTTAGAAATCGTATGACTTACAGTGAAGTTGCCAATGTCTTTGCAATTTGCAAGACATCTGACACTGATATCTATGCAAATCACCACAAAAGTAGTACATGTACTACTTTAGAAATCAGTGTCGGAAACGCACCCATGTGACTGCTCTAATAGCGGACAATAGGGTGAGACTTGGCATACGATTTGCAAGCCACATGTCATGCAAATCACATGCCAAGTCGCACTCAATGTGACCACTATTAGAGCATTCATATTGCAGAGAGCTCTGTGTAAGATGTCTTGAAAATCGCACTTTAAATTAGCATGTCCCCCCGACTTTGAAATCATGTGACTTGACTGTAAGTCACATGATGTGAACATAGTGTAAAAAGCTACTTCAAAATCTACTTTGATGTGACCGGGGTGGCCCCCAGTCACATCGGGTGCAATTTGGCATGCGATTGGCATTACAGGCGACTTGCAAATTGTAGGCCAAGTCGCACCCTATTGTCCACTATAGGCTCCGTTCACATCCAATCTGACCTTGAAATTGTGTGACTTCACTGTAAGTTGCCCGATTTCTGAATTGGATTAGATGTGACTGTGGTGTTAGCCCCCGGTCACATCTGGTGCAATTTGGCATGCAATTTGCAAATTGCAGGGCATGCAAATCGCATGCCAAGTTGCATCCAGGGTGCACGGTTTCAGGTGCGATTTGGGAATTGAAATCGTACCTGATATTGGATCTAATGAATGTGAACGTGAGTGTCTTAACATACGCGATTTGCTGCAGCACAACTTCAAAAGTAGTTCTTATCTAACTTTTGTAGCGATTTCACATATAGACTACAATAGAAATCACAATGCAAAACATAATTGAAAATGCAATAACTTGTTGGTAAATCTACAGAAAATGCTAACAAGAAGCGCAATTTTAAATCGCATCTCATCTTTTGACATTTACATAAGATGCAGCTTTGAACAGACAAAGCCTCATTCTAATTCACATTCTAGGGATCATTTAGACAGAAAGCAAAGATACTTTTAGCATCTATTTTAGGGCAGCCACCCAAGAGAGAACATGCAACTTCATTGCCATGGTTGGGATGCAAACCGACAACCCTAGCGTTGTGAGGCAGCAGTGCTAACCACTTATCCACTAAGCTGTGACTCCAATCCAGCCTGTATTTCTGTGGTAAGAATCAACCCTAAGTCCCTGGGCAAGGTCAATGTAACTAGCCAGATAACTCAAATGTGACACAAATGTTGTGCTATGTTGCCAATTCAGATGTATGTTGGTTCTATGTATCCCAATACAAAGTATTGCAATACTAATACAGGCGTACCTTGGTTTACCAACGCCTAGGTGAACGTAAATTTCGGTTTACGAATGAAAATCCATTGAAAATAATGTCTCGGGTAACAAATTTTTTCATAATTTTTTTCGCAATACGAAGTGTAAGTCGGTGCTGATTTTTTAAATGCACATGCCAGCCTTTTTTTTTTATTATTTCACTATAGTTCACAAGCTTAGCTATTACTTTCCCCAGAGTTACAGAAAACTTTGTATCTTTTAATAAACTAAAAGTAAACATTGTTTCCTTTAGGGAAATAAACTCAAAGAAAACTTTCTCTTGTAGCTGGGGGAAGTAAAATAAAAAAAATGGCGTGGGGTCCCCCCCAAATCCATAGGCAGGTCAGGAAAGGAGGGAGGATGAGCGAGCACCCCCTCCTGGATAAAACCAGGCCACATGTGTTTTTTTCTTTTTTTGGGTCACTGGCTTACATTGTGATTGACGTTGGATCTACTTCGGGGGATATTCTTTTAGATTTTTCTTTTATTAAAGGTCTTGTTAAAGATCGTGTCCTGTCTTTTTTTTACACTGCGCTTTTTGTGAATGAGTAGCAGTACCATGTTTCCCATGCTCATTCACGTAGGGAGGGGCTGGGATCTGGGGGCCCCCTTCTTAAAGGGGGCTTCCAGATTCTGATAAGCCCTGTGCCTGCAGACCCCCACAACACCAGCCAGGGTTGTGAGGAAGAGGCCCTTGTCCCCATCAACATGGGCACAAGGTGCTGTGGGGGGAGCCTCCCTGCCCCAAAGCACCCCCCCATGTTGAGGGCATGTATCCTGGTATGCTTCAGAAGGGTGGGCACCCCCCCCACCTTTCCTGACCTGCTGGGCTGCATGCTTGGATAAGGGTCTGGTATGGATTTGGGGGGGGCTATGCCTTTTTTTTTTTTTTTAATTTTAGTGAGGGGGGACCCCACACCGTTTTTTTTTATTGCCGACCTTTATTTTTAGATTCAGCTGTCAAAATATATATTATCTAGACCTTCAAAATATGTAAAACCATTACAGAAATAATTATAAAGGATAAGAAACAAAAACAGAATCAATAGAACTGAAATTAGAATACATAAAGATATGCCTAGCTGTAAATAGTGCTGTTTGTTAAACACAGTAGACGGCATCTTGCAGAGGACTCCACACAGAGATTTACTATTAAACAGCATCTAAAAAGAAAGCGCCCACAGCAGACTGCTATATTGTGTTCTGCACATGCTCATTTCTATCCCTGCATAGACGTTGGAAAAGTGTCTAGTTCTTGACTGTCATGAATTCCCTTAAAAAAACTATTTTTTACCCATTGAAAATTTTTTTTGAAATGTAATATATTGTTTAAAGTGAAGTCCAGATATTTGGGAAAGCAAATTTCAATGTAAACATGTTTCTGTAGTGATTTTTCATTCTGTTAGACGTGCTTCTAGCACATCTGCTGTTTTAGACTGTTTCCTGGATTATGCCAAGTTAGTAAATTCACTTTCGAGTCTACTTGTTGGACTCTTTTCTTTAGTAAATGTCTTTGCCATCTAAAAGACATTTAGATTTAGTAGACATTTAGTAGACTTTATCCCACGGAAAATGTGTCTAGGCACATTAGTAAATCAGAGCCTATGGCCCTGATTTTCTAAGAATTGAGTCTACCAGCAGACTCTGAACATTCAGGCAGACTCAATTAAATCAATTAAGACCTGTCAGTCTTCTGAGAGGTGTCCAGCAATCTCATTGAAAAGCGTCTACTTTTCTGTTAGTAAATGTGGAATCGCGTCTGGCACATTTTTAGGTGCAATATCGGATATGTTCAATAGGTGGCGCAAAAGCGCGGGCTTTGGTGTTTTTATGTTTACATATGAGAATACTTAGAATGTAAAATAAAAAAGCACATCTATATTATAATTTTTTTTTTTTTTGCTGTTTCTCCAAAATGATCAGACAACTAATTCATTTACTAATGAATGTCATACATTCTATTTTCAAATATTAAACATTTTCACACTTATATCTCAAATAATTTGGAATGTCTAGTTTAGAGATGAGCGAAGTATTCAAAAATTCGATGATTCGGCGAATTCGTGGGAAAATTTTGATTCGAGTCGAATATATTCGCTGCGAATTTAACTTATAAAAGGGTGTTTCTAGGCTTCAGAGAGCCTTTATATTATTGCAGAACACTGTACCTTTAATTTAAATGCCCTTGGAGTCTGCTGGGGAAGAGAAATAATACTGACAGTCAGTATGACATGCAGATGAGTGCCGTCGATCTTAGAATCACCGCACACTTCACTCATTTGGGCAGTCACGGGGCCAAAACCAGAGTGTGGAGCCACAGTGTGGCGGTGGAGGCAGCAGCAATGGGAGGCCATACAGCACCCTATGACAAAAATGGAAACCACCAGCAGTGTGAGGAGACCTGAAAGTGGCACATGGCAGAGTGTAGCGATGGAGACAGCAGCAATGGGAGGCCGTACAGGGACCCATGACACACTCTGGACCTGGCAGCAGCATGAGGAGGCGGTACAGGGGCCCATGACAGATTACGGGCCTGGCAGCAGCATGAGGAGTCGGTACAGGGGCCCATGGCAGATTACGGGCCTGGCAGCAGCAATGGGAGGCCGTACAGGGACCCATGACACACTCTGGACCTGGCAGCAGCATGGGGAGGCGGTACAGGGGCCCATGACAGATTACGGGCCTGGCAGCAGCATGAGGAGTCGGTACGGGGGCCCATGACACACTCTGGACCTGGCAGCAGCATGAGGAGGCGGTACAGGGGCGCATGACAGATTACGAGCCTGGCAGCAGCAACTTGGACAGGAGGACGTTCAGCTTCTGCACCGTCGGGTGCGTGCTCGCAAACTGTTGTCTCTTGGAAATGGATTCCAAGAAAGACTGCTGACGGAATCCGTGAAGAGGAGTAGCAGGAGAAGGAGCATCTGAACGAGCGGAATATGCCAACAAGCGACAACAGGGGCCCATGACAGATTACGGGCCTGGCAGCAGCATGAGGAGTCGGTACGGGGGCCCATGGCAGATTAGGGGCCTGGCAGCAGCTATGGGAGGCCCGTAATCTGCCAGCACCCTATGACAAAAAATGGAACACACCAGCAGTGTGAGGAGACCTGAAAGTGGCACATGGCAGAGTGTGGCGATGGAGACAGCAGCAATGGGAGGCCGTACAGGGACCCATGAGAGACTCTGGACTTGGCAGCAGCATGAGGAGGCGGTACAGGGGCCCATGACAGATTACGGGCCTGGCAGCAGCATGAGGAGTCGGTACGGGGGCCCATGGCAGATTACGGGCCTGGCAGCAGCAATGGGAGGCCCGTAATCTGCCAGCACCCTATGACAAAATGGAACCCACCAGCAGTGTGAGGAGACCTGAAAGTGGCACATGGCAGAGTGTGGCGATGGAGACAGCAGCAATGGGAGGCCGTACAGGGACCCATGAGACACTCTGGACCTGGCAGCAGCAAGAGGAGGCGGTACAGGGGCCCATGGCAGAGTGGCGAAGCGTAAGCAGCTTAAATTGAAGGCCATACAGAGGCCTATGTTAAAAATAATAACATGTTTGGGGCATGATTCATGGCGGATTTAGTCAGTTGTGTCAGGAACTGGTGGTTTGAAATCCAGACTAATCCACGCCTGATTCATTTTCACAAACGTGAGTCTCTCCACACTTTGGGTGGACAGTCGTGTCCTCCGTGGAGTTACAATACCTCCTGCCGCACTAAACACGCGCTCCGATGCCACGCTACTGGCCGGGCATGACAGCCTTTCAAGGGCAAATTCAGCTAGTTGGGGCCAAAGGTCAAGTTTCGTTGCCCAGTAGTCAAGGGGATTGTCTACCTCGGTTGGCAGGGTGCTGTCCAAGTAGGCCTAAGCCTGTTGTTTGAGGTCCTGCTCCAGGTCCACCTGATGCTGCTGCTGCTGCTGCTGCTGCTGCTGCTGCGGCTGGTTATTAGTTTCCTCACTGCGCTGGTGAAGAAAGCTACTCATCATCGACTGCAGACTGAGGCAGCCGCTGCTGGTGGAGCTGCCACTGCTCCTACCACCCCACCCCTCCCCTGCTGCCATGGCAGCGGAACGCGAACGCACAGGGCCCACAGTGTCTGAGGATGGAAGTTGGCGCAGACAGGCAGAGACCAGCTGACTACATAGGTGGTTTTTATAGTACGTTATTTTGGCCTCCCTCTCAGCAGGTGTGAAAAAGGCCACCATTTTTGAATGGTAGCGAGGGTCCAACAAGGTGGACAGCCAAAAGTCATCCCTCTGTCTGATGGTTATTATTCGGCTGTCGGTACGCAAGCAAGCGAGCATGCTATGGGCCATTTGTGCCAAGGAATGCGAGGGACTCCCTGCCTCCATCTCCACAGCATACTGCCACGGTGCGTCTGGGTCCTCTGTCTCCTCTTCCTCCTCCTCTACCAGATGCTCCTGCTCCTCCACTCCTGTCCGCTGAGTGGAAAAACCACCCATTTCACTCAATAATTCCTGAGCGCCAATGTCCTCCTCTACCTCCTCCTCTTCTTCCTGTCCTGCCCCCACAGGGGTCATGTGGCATTGAGATCTGTGCGCCACGTCTACCGCACCCTGACCAGCCATTGTTAACAGCATTTGTTCCAGGACGTGCAACAGAGGAATGACGTCGTTCATCCCATAGTCCTGCCGACTCACGAATAGCGTGGCCTCCTCAAAGGGCCTGAGCAAGCGCAGGTGTCACGCATGAGCTGCCAATGGCTGACATCTAAGTTACACAGGGAGTACCTTTATCCGCTTTTAACATCAGGAAATCTGTGATGGCCTTTTGCTGTTCGTAAAGGCGGTCTAACATATGTAGGGTTGAATTCCACCTTGTTGCAACGTCACAGCATGAGGAGTCGGTACGGGGGCCCATGGCAGATTACGGGCCTGGCAGCAGCAATGGGAGGCCCGTAATCTGCCAGCACCCTATGTCAAAAAATTGAACACACCAGCAGTGTGTGAGGAGACCTGAAAGTGGCACATGGCAGAGTGTGGCGATGGAGACAGCAGCAATGGGAGGCCGTACAGGGACCCATGAGAGACTCCGGACCTGGCAGCAGCATGAGGAGGCGGTATAGGGGCCCATGGCAGATCTACACCTCCTCCCTCTACGCCGCCAAGCAGGCCTACTTTGTTAACCTAATAAACACCCTCTCCTCCTGCCCCCGCCGACTCTTCTCCACCTTCAACTCCCTGCTCTCCCCCCCCCCTCCTCCACTCAGTACCTCTCTCACCGCCCACGAGATTGCCACCCATTTCCACAACAAGATTGACGCTATCCGTAAGGACATCGTCAACTTGCAATCTACCTCCCCACCTAGCCTCCTCGCCCCCGTCACCCCTTCATCTCCCCCCTCCTCTGCCCTCACAACCGCACTGCCCCCCTCCTCTCCCAATGCCCCGCCCACCATAACCCCCCTCGCACTGCACTCCCTCAGCCCTGTCACTACTGAGGAAGTCGCCAAAGTCCTCTCAAAAGCCCGCCTCACTACCTGCCCCCTGGACCCTATCCCCTCTCAACTCCTCCGGTCACCCCCCTCTTCCCTCATCCGCTCCCTCACCCACATCTTCAATCTCTCCCTCTCTACTGGCGTATTCCCCTCCCCCCTAAAGCACGCGCATATCACCCCCATCCTCAAAAAGCCCTCCCTGGATCCCGCGGACCCCAACAACCTCAGACCCATCTCCCTGCTGCCACTCACCTCCAAGCTCCTTGAACGCTTAGTCTACGATCGCCTAAGCTCCCACCTTACAGACAATAACCTCCTTGACCCTCTACAGTCCGGCTTCCGTCCCCTACACTCCACTGAAACTGCCCTCCTCAAAATCACTAACGACCTACTCAACGCCAAAGCCAAGGGCGACTACTCTGTCCTCCTTCTCCTGGACCTCTCTGCGGCCTTCGACACAGTTGACCACCCCCTCCTCCTTAATAAACTACTCTCCCTTGGCATCGGAGATACTGCTCTCTCTTGGTTCTCATCCTACCTATCCCGACGCTCCTTCAGTGTCACCTACAATGGTGCCACCTCCCCCTCCCTCCCCCTCTCTGTTGGGGTCCCCCAAGGCTCTGTCCTTGGACCCCTTCTCTTCTCCATCTACACCTCCTCCCTGGGCAAACTCATACAATCTCACGGCTTCAACTATCACCTCTATGCTGACGACACCCAAATCTACCTCTCCACCCCTCACCTCACCCCCACTATCTCCGCCCGCATCACTCACCTCCTAAATGACATCTCAGACTGGATGTCGCTACACTTCCTCAAGCTCAACCTCTCCAAAACCGAGCTTCTCGTCTTTCCCCCTGCCAACACCCCCCCCCCATCCTATCCATCATCACCAACAACTCCACTATCACTTCCGCCCCGCAAGCCAAAGTCCTTGGCGTCATTCTTGACGCGAACCTCTCCCTCCAACCGCATGTCAAATCAATCACAAACACATGCAGGCTCCATCTTCGCAACATTGCCAAGATACGCTCCTTCCTCACCCCAGACACCACCAAACTTCTAGTACACTCCCTCATCATCTCACGCCTTGACTACTGCAACTCTCTCCTCACTGGCCTACCCAAGTGCAGGCTCTCCCCGCTCCAGACCATCCTGAACTCAGCTGCCAGACTCGTCCACCTCACCACCCGCTCCACCTCTGCCACCCCCCTCTGCCTCTCCCTCCACTGGCTCCCGATTGCCCAACGCATCAAATTTAAACTCCTAACCCTGACCTACAAAGCCGTTCACAACACTGCCCCTGACTACCTCACCAACCTTATCACCAAGTACCACCCTACCCGTACCCTTCGCTCCTCACAGGACCTCCTTCTATCCTGCTCCCTGGTCTCCTCCTCCCATGCACGACTGCAGGACTTCTCCAGGTCCTCCCCCATCCTCTGGAACTCACTGCCCCAATCCATCAGACTGTCGCCTTCCCTATTCACATTCAGGCGCTCCCTCAAACACCATCTCTTCAGGGAAGCCTACCCCACCCTCACCTAACGGCCATCCTCCCTCATTCCTCCCACCACTTCATCCCCCTCAGCCACTTCCTACTGTACCTTTTACCCCCTCCCTCCTAGATTGTAAGCTCGTAAGAGTAGGGCCCTCTTACCCCTCGCACATTGTTTGTTGTTGTTGTACTGTGCCATGTATTGTCCCCCCTATTGTACAGCGCTGAGCAAACCCTTTGGCGCTATATAAACTCGTAGTAATAATAATAATAATAATAATGGGAGGCCCGTAATCTGCCAGCACCCTATGTCAAAAAATTCAACACACCAGCAGTGTGAGGAGACCTGAAAGTGGCACATGGCATGAGACACTGTGGACCTGGCAGCACCATGAGGAGGCGGTACAGGGGCCCATGGCAGATTAGGGGCCTGGCAGCAGCTATGGGAGGCCCGTAATCTGCCAGCACCCTATGTCAAAAAATTCAACACACCAGCAGTGTGAGGAGACCTGAAAGTGGCACATGGCATGAGACACTGTGGACCTGGCAGCAGCATGAGGAGGCGGTACAGGGGCCCATGGCAGATTAGGGGCCTGGCAGCAGCTATGGGAGGCCCGTAATCTGCCAGCACCCTATGTCAAAAAATTCAACACACCAGCAGTGTGTGAGGAGACCTGAAAGTGGCACATGGCAGAGTGTGGCGATGGAGACAGCAGCAATGGGAGGCTGTACAGGGACCCATGACAGACTCTGGACCTGGCAGCAGCATGAGGAGGCGGTATAGGGGCCCCTGGCAGATTAGGGGCCTGGCAGCAGCTATGGGAGGCCTGTAATCTGCCAGCACCCTATGTCAAAAAATTCAACACACCAGCAGTGTGAGGAGACCTGAAAGTGGCACATGGCATGAGACACTGTGGACCTGGCAGCAGCATGAGGAGGCGGTACAGGGGCCCATGGCAGATTAGGGGCCTGGCAGCAGCTATGGGAGGCCCGTAATCTGCCAGCACCCTATGTCAAAAAATTCAACACACCAGCAGTGTGTGAGGAGACCTGAAAGTGGCACATGGCAGAGTGTGGCGATGGAGACAGCAGCAATGGGAGGCCGTACAGGGACCCATGACAGACTCTGGACTTGGCAGCAGCATGAGGAGGTGGTATAGGGGCCCATGGCAGATTAGGGGCCTGGCAGCAGCTATGGGAGGCCCGTAATCTGCCAGCACCCTATGTCAAAAAATTCAACACACCAGCAGTGTGAGGAGACCTGAAAGTGGCACATGGCATGAGACACTGTGGACCTGGCAGCAGCATGAGGAGGCGGTACAGGGGCCCATGGCAGATTAGGGGCCTGGCAGCAGCTATGGGAGGCCCGTAATCTGCCAGCACCCTATGTCAAAAAATTCAACACACCAGCAGTGTGTGAGGAGACCTGAAAGTGGCACATGGCAGTGTGGCGATGGAGACAGCAGCAATGGGAGGCCGTACAGGGACCCATGACAGACTCTGGACTTGGCAGCAGCATGAGGAGGTGGTATAGGGGCCCATGGCAGATTAGGGGCCTGGCAGCAGCTATGGGAGGCCCGTAATCTGCCAGCACCCTATGTCAAAAAATTCAACACACCAGCAGTGTGAGCAGACCTGAAAGTGGCACATGGCATGAGACACTGTGGACCTGGCAGCAGCATGAGGAGGCGGTACAGGGGCCCATGGCAGATTAGGGGCCTGGCAGCAGCTATGGGAGGCCCGTAATCTGCCAGCACCCTATGTCAAAAAATTCAACACACCAGCAGTGTGTGAGGAGACCTGAAAGTGGCACATGGCAGTGTGGCGATGGAGACAGCAGCAATGGGAGGCCGTACAGGGACCCATGAGAGACTCTGGACCTGGCAGCAGCATGAGGAGGCGGTATAGGGGCCCATGGCAGATTAGGGGCCTGGCAGCAGCTATGGGAGGCCCGTAATCTGCCAGCACCCTATGTCAAAAAATTCAACACACCAGCAGTGTGAGGAGACCTGAAAGTGGCACATGGCATGAGACACTGTGGACCTGGCAGCAGCATGAGGAGGCGGTACAGGGGCCCATGGCAGATTAGGGGCCTGGCAGCAGCTATGGGAGGCCCGTAATCTGCCAGCACCCTATGTCAAAAAATTCAACACACCAGCAGTGTGTGAGGAGACCTGAAAGTGGCACATGGCAGAGTGTGGCGATGGAGACAGCAGCAATGGGAGGCCGTACAGGGACCCATGACAGACTCTGGACTTGGCAGCAGCATGAGGAGGCGGTATAGGGGCCCATGGCAGATTAGGGGCCTGGCAGCAGCTATGGGAGGCCCGTAATCTGCCAGCACCCTATGTCAAAAAATTCAACACACCAGCAGTGTGAGGAGACCTGAAAGTGGCACATGGCAGAGTGTGGCGATGGAGACAGCAGCAATGGGAGGCCGTACAGGGACCCATGACAGACTCTGGACTTGGCAGCAGCATGAGGAGGCGGTATAGGGGCCCATGGCAGATTAGGGGCCTGGCAGCAGCTATGGGAGGCCCGTAATCTGCCAGCACCCTATGACAAAAAATTCAACACACCAGCAGTGTGAGGAGACCTGAAAGTGGCACATGGCATGAGACACTGTGGACCTGGCAGCAGCATGAGGAGGCGGTACAGGGGCCCATGGCAGATTAGGGGCCTGGCAGCAGCTATGGGAGGCCCGTAATCTGCCAGCACCCTATGTCAAAAAATTCAACACACCAGCAGTGTGTGAGGAGACCTGAAAGTGGCACATGGCAGAGTGTGGCGATGGAGACAGCAGCAATGGGAGGCCGTACAGGGACCCATGACAGACTCTGGACTTGGCAGCAGCATGAGGAGGCGGTATAGGGGCCCATGGCAGATTAGGGGCCTGGCAGCAGCTATGGGAGGCCCGTAATCTGCCAGCACCCTATGTCAAAAAATTCAACACACCAGCAGTGTGAGGAGACCTGAAAGTGGCACATGGCAGAGTGTGGCGATGGAGACAGCAGCAATGGGAGGCCGTACAGGGACCCATGACAGACTCTGGACTTGGCAGCAGCATGAGGAGGCGGTATAGGGGCCCATGGCAGATTAGGGGCCTGGCAGCAGCTATGGGAGGCCCGTAATCTGCCAGCACCCTATGACAAAAAATTCAACACACCAGCAGTGTGAGGAGACCTGAAAGTGGCACATGGCATGAGACACTGTGGACCTGGCAGCAGCATGAGGAGGCGGTACAGGGGCCCATGGCAGATTAGGGGCCTGGCAGCAGCTATGGGAGGCCCGTAATCTGCCAGCACCCTATGTCAAAAAATTCAACACACCAGCAGTGTGTGAGGAGACCTGAAAGTGGCACATGGCAGAGTGTGGCGATGGAGACAGCAGCAATGGGAGGCCGTACAGGGACCCATGACACACTCTGGACCTGGCAGCAGCATGAGGAGGCGGTACAGGGGCGCATGACAGATTACGAGCCTGGCAGTAGCAACTTGGACAGGAGGACGTTCAGCTTCTGCACCGTCGGGTGCGTGCTCGCAAACTGTTGTCTCTTGGAAACGGATTCCAAGAAAGACTGCTGACGGAATCCGTGAAGAGGAGTAGCAGGAGAAGGAGCATCTGAACGAGCGGAAGATGCCAACGAGCGACAACTCCCCTCAGCAGAGGTGTTGGAGCCTTGACTGGCTGATAGAGGGCGATTGACGTCGGGTGACGGAGCAAGTAACGGAGCGGGTGATGGAGCGGGGGCTGGGTCGGGCAGAACCGCCGTATCTTTATCACGATTTTCCCAGGCCACCAAATGGCGACGCTGCATATGCTGCCGCAACGCTGTAGTCCCAACATGGGCCCCCTGGCCACGCTTGACTTTCTGGCCACATAGTCGACATACGGCTACGTTTACTTCCTCGGGCGGCTTGACAAAAAATTGCCACACCGCCGAGTAGGAAACTTTGCCCCGATACTCCTCACTGGCTGACTGCTGCTTCCTCCGTGCACACCGGCACCACTACTGGCCGTGGTGGTAGGCTGCAGTGGAGCTGGTGCTCTACTCCGTGGCCGTTTGCCTCCACTGACACTGCTGCGACCCTGCTGCCTCCTGGGCAACCCACCGACTGTTTTGCTCGCTGCCAAGCTGCCACCCACTTCTCCTGATGATGCGGAAGCAATAGCCTGATGACGACGAGGCTGCCAAGTGCGATCAGCCTCCTCATCATCAATTAGGGTCTCCGCCTCACTGCTAGCCCCCTCGGCTGCGTGTGGGTCAGGAGACAGACCTGTCTCTAGACCGGCTACCGAGCCACTCTCCTCGCCACTACTTCTTCGCCTGGCTGCTGAAGAGGCGGATGTCTCCCCCCGTTCCTGACCGCCCTCTGTTTGCTCTTCCTCACTGTACAGTGGGGCTGAGCCCACAGCATGCGATACTTCGCTTGGTGAGGGAACACCAAAGGACAGGGGCAGGTAGAGGACACGTGATTTCAGTGGGCTTGGTCCCGGGCCATGCCAACTAACAGTTGTGTCTGACGTACCCACCGACCGTTGGCTGTAGGTGTCAGAGGTGACCTGGGAAGAGGAAGACGACCGAGCCAACCAATCGATGACGGCAGGGTTGTCGGTGGAGACACGACCGCTGGATGACACCGGGAGCACTGGCCTCTGGCTGCGAATAGTGCTGCCTCGACCCCTTCCTCTGCTGCCACGTCTGCTCGCTTCTAAAACATTGCCTCCTCTGCCACTCCTCTGCATGTTGTCTGACATACTCTTTAATTAAACGATTCTGTGTCCCTGAGTAACAATTCTGTGTCTGTCCCTGAGTAACAATTCTGTGTCCCTCAGTAACAATTCTGTGTCCCTCAGTAACAATTTTGTGTCCCTCAGTAACAATTCTGTGTCTGTCCCTGAGTAACAATTCTGTGTCCCTGAGTAACAATTCTGTGTCCCTGAGTAACAATTCTGTGTCCCTCAGTAACAATTCTGTGTCCCTGAGTAACAATTCTGTGTCCCTGAGTAACAATTCTGTGTCTGTCCCTGAGTAACAATTCTGTGTCCCTAAGTAACGTTTCTGTGGCCCTAAGTAACGGTTCTGTGTCCCTCAGTAACAAATCTGTGTCCCTCAGTAACAATTCTGTGTCCCTCAGTAACAATTCTGTGTCCCTGAGTAACAATTCTGTGTCCCTGAGTAACAATTCTGTGTCCCTCAGTAACAATTCTGTGTCCCTGAGTAACAATTCTGTGTCCCTGAGTAACAATTCTGTGTCTGTCCCTGAGTAACAATTCTGTGTCCCTAAGTAACGTTTCTGTGGCCCTAAGTAACGGTTCTGTGTCCCTCAGTAACAAATCTGTGTCCCTCAGTAACAATTTTGTGTCCCTGAGTAACAATTCTGTGTCCCTGAGTAACAATTCTGTGTCCCTCAGTAACATTTCTGTGTCCCTGAGTAACAATTCTGTGTCTGTCCCTGAGTAACAATTCTGTGTCCCTAAGTAACGTTTCTGTGGCCCTAAGTAACGGTTCTGTTGCCCTCAGTAACAAATCTGTGGCCCTAAGTAACGTTTCTGTAGCCCTAAGTAACGTTTCTGTGGCCCTAAGTAACGTTTCTGTGGCCCTAAGTAACAGTTCTGTGGCCCTCAGTAACAGTTCTGTGGCCCTCAGTAACAGTTCTGTGGCCCTCAGTAACAATTCTGTGTCCCTCAGTAACATTTCTGTGTCTGTCCCTGAGTAACAATTCTGTGTCCCTAAGTAACGTTTCTGTGGCCCTAAGTAACGGTTCTGTGGCCCTAAGTAATGTTTCTGTTGCCCTCAGTAACAATTCTGTGTCTGTCCCTAAGTAACAATTCTGTGGCCCTAAGTAACGTTTCTGTGGCCCTAAGTAACGGTTCTGTGTCCCTCAGTAACAATTCTGTATCCCTCAGTAACAATTCTGTGTCTGTCCCTGAGTAACAATTCTGTGGCCCTAAGTAACGTTTCTGTGGCCCTAAGTAATGTTTCTGTGGCCCTAAGTAACGATTCTGTGGCCCTAAGTAACGTTTCTGTGGCCCTCAGTAACAAATATGTGTCCCTCAGTAACAATTCTGTGTCTGTCCCTAAGTAACAATTCTGTGGCCCTAAGTAACGTTTCTGTGGCCCTAAGTAACGTTTCTGTGGCCCTAACTAACGATTCTGTGGCCCTAAGTAACGTTTCTGTGGCCCTATGTAACGTTTCTATGGCCCTAAGTAATGATTCTGTGGCCCTAACTAACGTTTCTGTGTCCCTAAGTAACGTTTCTCTGTCCCTAACTCTCTCCCTGCATACAGCCAGGTCTGCCTCTGTTGAATGACTGGAGGCAAATGGAGAATTCTAAAATGGCCGCCATTTATAGCTCGACCATTACACTGTGCTGGCTGGCTGGCTGCTGATTGGCTAATGCGATCACATGTCATGAATGAATGCATTATGGGTCAGCGCGCCTTGTCTGCGCCCCTTCCCAGACATCCCCGCTCCGCCGCCGCACATGTCGCCGCCATTTTAGGAAAAATTTTGATTCGCGCATCCGAAGTCTGCTTATTTTCGGATTCGACGCGAATCGAAATTTTCCTAATATTCGAAACGAATTCCACTTCGCCTACTTCGATTCGCTCATCTCTAGTCTAGTTCTAAGTTCCCAATATAATGATATAGCTTCCTTCTCTTTAATCATGTAACTATTCTATGTTAAAGTCATAATACAGTGCTATAAATGCATATGTGACAATAATGAACGCATGTAAAATCCAAAAAGTGCAAATAATTGCAATAATGATGTAAAATGGTAAATTGTGCTAAAATAAGTTCAAATAATCATTCCTGAATAATGGAATGTCCTCCTGCATGGAGTTTGCATGTTCTCCCTGTGCTTGCCTGGGTTTCCTCCGAGTACTCCAGTTTCCTCCCACACTCCAAAGACATGCTGGTAGGTGAATTGATTCCTGTCCAAATTGGCCCTAGTATGTGTATGTATGAATGTGAGTTAGGGACCTTAGATTGTACACCTCTTGAGGGTTAGGGACTGATGTGAATGTACAATATATGTGTAAAGCACTGCGTAAATTGACAGCGCTATATAAGTACCTGAAATAAATAAATAATTGCACTTTTTGGATTTTACATGCGTTTATGATTGATAACATGCATTTATAGTGCTGCACTATTACTTTAATATATTTCTATTCTGGGACTGTTGCCAATACCCTGAGTGCTAGCTGCTACCTTCATATCTATACCTAGATTTATACTTATCTTGTGTAATAGTAGTCTATATAATTTGAACAGCGCTCTCTTTATCATTTTTAAACAATGTAACTATTCTACATTGGAGCTCAAACTCTGTCTCCCATGGTGGCTTAGTGGTTAGAACTCAGAATTTACAGCACTTGAGTCATGGGTTCTAATCCCAGCCATGGTTGCATGCTTTCCCTGTATGGATGTGTTTCTACCAACACTCCAAAGACATGCTGTTAGGTTAATTGGCCTAGTACATGGCTGAATTTCTGCCCTTAGATTATAAATTCCTTGACATTTATGAATGTTAAAAAAATTGAGATCAATTTTCTGGGTTGTGTCAGTGCCAGGAATATTGATCAATTAAGATTTTGCCTAATGACTAGAAAGTGGAAAGGGGGTGTGCGTCCTGTTCTTCTGACAAGTTGGAAATGTGCAAGTTTCATGCTGAGTATATTTCATTGTAACTTTTTTTATCTTCTTTTAAACCTGTCTCCTTATACAACTTGACCCCCTCCCCCACACCATCATCACCTGTCCCATATGCAAATCTATGGATCATGCCCCACTCTTTTTAACTATTTATTTACTGATCAAGTGAATATGTCTAATTTTCTATCAGCTACAGCTCAGATCTCACATTGTTATACGATTGCTGATTGTATATCACCACTAGTCTGATTGAATTCACAATTCCTGGTTAGTCCCGTTCCCTTACCTCTAATAACCTTTAGGGCCAGTTCACACTACATGTGTTTCAGTTGCTTTTTCGACATCACAAACGCACAGAAAGAAGGTTATATGGTTGTCAATCTCATAGTTCACATCGGCACTTGCATTTTTAGTGCATTGCAGGTGCTGTAAACAAAGCTGACCACTCTGCATTGTTTCTGGACAGAGCTGTACAGGAACGCATTGAAACGCCCTTGAATGTACTAAAATGCACATGTCCCTAATTAAATTGAATAAAAAGAAAGTAGAAAAAACTAACTGGAAGGGATACAAAAATGCAATGCAACGTGTCCAAAACGCATCCAAAATGTACTGGAACACACTAAACATGCATGCCGAAAGGGCATGCAAAAACGCATCAGGAACACATCTAGTTTCTATAGTGTGAACTGGCCCTTAGGACTTGTTTACACCATTGGTGGTGCAGAAACGCATGCAAGAACACACATTTTCCAGCACAGCAAAGAAATGCAATGCCCTTTGCAGATGTGCGCGGTTAGGTGCAACACATTTTTAAAATAATATACATGCAGTATTTTTGCATGTTCCCACACGTTAGGCAGCCCATTGAAATTAACGAGGAAAAAAAAAAGTAAAAAATGCCCCATCCACAGGTCCTCTGGCCTGTACAGCATGAATGAGTGGGTTGTTTATGTGGCTAGAGCCACCTGTTACACTATGGGGACACAGCAGCTGTATGAACACAGGTTTTAATCTGACAGGTGTGAAAGCGTGGGGAAGTGGCCCTGAATGCTCACTGTCTGTGTTCAGGGCTGTACACCTGCACCCATATGCTTGTCAAATTATGACCTGCAGCATTTCCATAGTGTAACATAGGTTGCCTGCAAACGGCGATAGCCACAAAAACAAACCACTGATTCCCACTCTACAGGCCACAGCACCCATGAGCCCAAAAAACCTCAATTACACCTCAGTTACACACACAGCTTTATTTATGAACTCAGTACAGTTTTATCATTTAGATTTCACAGGAATATGGTTGGGATTATGTCCATTAATAATGTTTTTATTGTATTTTTACTATAAATATAATTTGGATATTTTCTCTGGTGGTGGGGGGCTGTCAGGTATGCTGTACGGGGCCCCATGATATCTAACAGTGGCCCTGGGTGTATGCTTGTGTCTGTGCCACCTGTATAGATAGGAAGAACCTTAAACCTCTGCTATGTACCTCAATGGATCTAGGAATTGGACATATTTTCAACTGAAAATACAATTATTAGTAATGTTTCCCTGGCAAATGAGGATCAGCTCCTTGGTGGAGAACAGCGATCTCGCCATGTCCAGATGTGGTTTAGAAATCCACAAAAGAACAATTCACAAAACTAAAAAAATTGATTTGCAAATTACCACTAAACTCTAACTACACTCCCACCCACTCACACTCCCACTTCCGGGTGTGTGCAAACGTCCTTCCGCAAACATCATGGCATATTTCCGGTATGACAGCTGCTCTAGCGCCTCCTCCAACAGCTGTCTTGGCGTTTATTTGTGCACCATAGCAATTTTACATGCGGCTCCATTGTGTATATGACATTCGCAAATATATGTTTGCAGTTCTATTGTGGATTTGGCATTGGTGAATGTATGCTTGCAGCTATACTGTGTATATGACATTGGCGAATAGATATTTGCCAGTAAAGGCCCAAAGTCAACATAAGTTGGGGGCCCAATTTATTACTGTTAAGAGGATTGTAGAAAAAGAATAGCTAGCTGCACATTGAACACGACCTATTCATTGGTACATAACATGGTCTTGTGGTGCAATAGGGGGCTTTTGGTTTGTTATTTTGGACATATTTGCATATGTGCGCTCTAACAAGGAAGATTTGGGCATATTATATAGCTAGCAAAAATAAGTGTTAGGGGTGCTAGTACATTTCAGATACTTATATAGCGCTGTCAATTTACACAGCGCTTTACATATAGATGTGATAAATTCACATCAGTCCTTAACCTTCAAGGGGCATACTAAGGGCCCTAACTTACATTCATATACTAGGGCCAGTTTTGACAGGATCCAATTAACCTACCAGCATGTCTTTAGAGTGTGGGAGGAAACACCGGCATAGGGAAAACATGCAAACTCCAGGCAGGAGGTGCCGTGGCTGGGATTTGAACCAACAACCATAGTGCTGCTAGGTGGAAGTGCTAACCATTTAACCACTGTACTACATTCAACTAGAACATGAAATAATCCCCCCAAAAAATACATAGGCCAAATGTTTATTGATCAAATACACATTCCACATTTATTTGGACATCAACAAAAAGTAGCTACATTCAATATCTTGGTGGAAAAAAAAAAGGCAGGATTGATGTTGCTAAAATAGAACGGTCCTGCTCATAAGAGCTTACAATCTAAAAGATTGAACTGTGCTTTCACAGGTTACAGCAGGAAACAAATTTTTTCATATGTGAAAAACAGTTTTCATATGTGCCTCCCACTTCTTAAGGGACCAAAAGTAATGGGACAGAATATTAATCCTAAATCAAACTTTCACTTTTTAATACTTGGTTGCAAATCCTTTGCAGTCAATTACAGCCTGAAGTCTGGAACGCATAGACATCACCAGACGCTGGGTTTCATCCCTGGTGATGCTCTGCCAGGCCTCTACTGCAACTGTCTTCAGTTCCTGCTTGTTCTTGGGGCATTTTCCCTTCAGTTTTGTCTTCAGCAAGTGAAATGCATGCTCAATCGGATTCAGTTCAGGTGATTGACTTGGCCATTGCAGAACATTCCACTTCTTTCCCTTAAAAAACTCTTTGGTTGCTTTTGCAGTATGCTTTGGGTCATTGTCCATCTGCACTGTGAAGCGGCATCCAATGAGCTCTGAAGCATTTGGCTGAATAGGAGCAGATAATATTGCCTGAAACACTTCAGAATTCATCCTGCTGCTTTTGTCAGCAGTCATATCATCAATAAATACAAGAGAACCAGTTCCATTGGCAGCCATACATGCCCACGCCATGACACTACCACCACCATGCTTCACTGATGAGGTGGTATGCTTAGGATCATGAGCAGTTCCTTTCCTTCTCCATACTCTTCTCTTCCCATCACTCTGGTACAAGTTGATGTCGGTCTCATCTGTCCACAGGATGTTGTTCCAGAACTGTGAAGGCTTTTTTAGATGTCGTTTGGCAAACTCTAATCTGGCCTTCCTGTTTTTGAGGCTCACCAATGGTTTCCATCTTGTGGTGAACCCTCTGTATTCACTCTGGTGAAGTCTTCTCTTGATTGCTGACTTTGACACACATACACCTACCTCCTGGAGAGTGTTCTTGATCTGGCCAACTGTTGTGAAGGGTGTTTTCTTTACCAGGGAAAGAATTCTTCGGTCATCCACCACAGTTGTTTTCCGTGGTCTTCCGGGTCTTTTGGTGTTTCTGAGCTCACCGGTGCGTTCCTTCTTTTTAAGAATGTTCCAAACAGTTGTTTTGGCCACGTCTAATGTTTTTGCTATCTCTCTGATGGGTTTGATTTGTTTTTTCAGCCTAATGATGGCTTGCTTCACTGATAGTGACAGCTCTTTGGATCTCATCTTGAGAGTTGACAGCAACAGATTCCAAATGCAAATAGCACACTTGAAATGAACTCTGGACCTTTTATCTGCTCATTGTAATTGGGATAATGAGGGAATAACACACACCTGGCCATGGAACAGCTGAGAAGCCAATTGTCCCATTACTTTTGGTCCCTTAAGAAGTGGGAGGCACATATGCAAACTGTTGTAATTCCTACACCGTTCACCTGATTTGGATGTAAATACCCTCAAATTAAAGTTGACAGTCTGCAGTTAAAGCACATCTTGTTTGTTTCATTTCAAATCCATTGTGGTGGTGTATAGAGCCAAAAATGTTAGAATTGTGTTGATGTGCCAATATTTATGGACCTGACTGTACATTTCTCACCATGTTTGTCTGAAAACTGCATTTCATTCTAAATATTGCAAACTTAGAAGAGCAGAGCAATTGACATTGTTAGGATTACAATGCAAAGATAATAAACACACAATCATTGTACAATAACACACAAAAACCCAACTTAGAAGGAAGAACATGCAAAACATTTACAGCCCACAACAAAACACAGCATGAGTGTGGCCAGGGGAAATTCACCACAATATCTCTTCCTCTCCAAACCACCTGTCAGGGCTCCAGGTATGACCAGAGGTATGTGAACTGACGCAGGGAAACGCAGGCTTCAGATATGTTATAAACAATATAATTTATTAATACTAACAATACAAAATGCAGTGCAATACTAAAACATAAACACAGTGCAAACGAACCAAACCAAACCACCCACAGATAACAATACATACAATGCAAGCGTAGTCAGGCAGGCCGGGTCAATAACAATCAGGCAGGTAGGAACACGAGGAGCAGGCAGAGAGTAGTCAGGTCACGAGCCAGGTACAGCAACTAATGGGCAGGTAGGTACAGGGGGTCAGGCAGAGAATGGTCGGGGTCACAAGCCAGGGATCAAACAGGAGAAGTCAGCAGAGGTCAGGATCAGGCAGGGTCGGCAACGAGTCAGTCAGGCAGGAACAGAAACAGGAATGCAGGTAACAAGATACAGGGGCCCATGGAAAAACACACATCAAGGCACAGACTGCAGGTCTGGCCATCCCTTAAATACACCTGCAATCAGCCTCAGGCAAGTCCATTCCTGACAGTACCCCCCCTCAAGGAGCGGCCTCAGGACGCTCCAAACAGTCCTAGCTGGGCAAATTGTTCCACCACTCGGGTCTGGTAATTAGCGGGATATCAAAGACTGGCACATCGGGCTGGACTCCGGGCAGAGGCACATCGGGCTGGACTCCGGGCAGAGGCACATCGGGCTGGACTCCGGGCAGAGGCACATCGGGTTGGACTCCGGGCAGAGGCACATCGGGCTGGACACCGGACAGAGGCACATCGGGCTGGACACCAGACAGAGGCACATCAGGCTGGACACCGGATCACCAGGCGGAGCAGCAGGCACCGGATCACCAGGCGGAGCAGCAGGCACCGGGCACCAGGCGGAGCAGCAGGCACTGGGCACCAGGCGGAGCAGCAGGCACCGGGTCACCAGGCGGGGCAGCAGGCACCGGGCCACCAGGCGGGGCAGCAGGCACCGGGCCACCAGGCGGGGCAGCAGGCACCGGGCCCCCAGGTGGAGCGACAGGCATTGGGCCCCCAGGCAGAGCGGTGGGCACCGGGCCCCCAGGAGGAGCGGCAGGCACAGGGCCCCCAGGCGGGGCGGCAGGCACTGGGCCCCCAGGCGGAGCGGCGGGCACCGGGTCATCAGGCACGACAGCGGGCATCGGGTCACCAGGCATCAGATCATTTGGCTCGCCAGCGGGCACCGCGTCATCTGGCAAGGCAGTGGGCACCGAGTCACCAGGCACAACAGTGGGCTCCAAGTCAACTGGCATGACCGCGGGCACTGGGTCAGACATTGTATCGTCTGGCTCGACAGCGGGCATTGGGTCACCAGGCATCAGGTCATTTGGCTCGACAGCGGGAACCACGTCATCTGGCAAGGCAGTGGGCACCGAATCACCAGGCACGACAGTGGTCTCTGAGTCAATTGGCACGACAGCGGGCACCGGGTCATCAGATACCGGATCGTCTGGCTCGACAGCAGGCACCGGGTCATCTGGCGCTGGATCGTCTGGCTCGACAGCGGGCATCGGGTCACCAGGCATGACAGCGGGCACTGGGTCATCAGGCATTGGATCGTCTGGCTCGACAGCGGGCATCGGGTCACCAGGCATGACAGCGGGCACCGGGTCATCAGGTACCGGATCGTCTGGATCGACAGCGGGCACCGGGTCATCAGGCATTGGATCGTCTGGCTCGACAGCGGGCATCGGGTCACCAGGCATGACAGCGGGCACTGGGTCATCAGGCATTGGATCATCTGGTTCGACAGCGGGCATCGGGTCACCAGGTATGACAGCGGGCACCGGGTCATCAGGTACCAGATCGTCTGGCTCGACAGCGGGCATTGGGTCACCAGGCATGACAGCGGGCACTGGGTCATCAGGCATTGGATTGTCTGGCTCGACAGCGGGCATCGGGTCACCAGGTATGACCGCGGGCACTGGGTCATCAGGCTTGATAGGATCCTCAGTTTTATCAGTTCATCAGGCTGGGTACAGACATCAGGCTGGGTAGAGACATCAGGCTGAAGTGCGGGTGCCGAGGCACCAGGCTGAACCACGGAAGGCAGGTTCTCAGACGGCAGGCTCACCGGTTTGGATACTGGCAGGATGGTACTGGTTGGAAAGAATTTTCGCTTTTTTCTGGTTTTAACTACTGAAGCACTGCAAGTAAACACAGGTCTGCAAATGAATGGAGCAGCTGAGGACAGAGAAGAGCTGGAAGATGGAACAGAGGAGGGAGCAGCCACCACAGAGGACCTCTCCACAGGGCCAAAGAAAGGATAGGTGCAGCGAGTGGGAGCAGGGGACTGGTATGTGGTAGTTAGCAGAGTATACTGGGCCGTCACTGGGGGTGCTGTCGGGGATGCAGGAAGAGTGCCTTGAGCAGAGGAATGACGTTGCAAGCTGACTGAGGCTGGGTGCAACAAGTCTGACCATATCTGCAGTATGGGTTGAACAAAGCTGAGCTTACACAAAGCCTGTCGGGTCAAAGACTGCACTGAGTTTATACAATCCCTTAATACCTGTGGTGAACATGCAGCATAATGCTCCAAGAAGCAATCCACATCATCCTCTAATAACCATACCAGGGACTCTACCTGGTCTGCACTAAAGGGTGGCAAAAAGTCATTCCTGCTTTCAGGGGTACCAGATGAAGCCAACTCTACACAAACCTGAATCAAAGGTTGGACCTCAGAGAACTCTGTGCCCTGATCTACTAGAACATGAGCGATCCGTATACATTCTAGCAGTTGATCCCGGGTATACTCCCTCAGAGTCTGATAAGCATAATCCCTGTCATCAAAAACCAGCAGCGACAAATACACAACCTCATCAAGATCCATCCTTCCCAGCAACAAGCCAAGATGGCTTCCCTGTGCAGCCACTTCTGGTCAGGATAGGCCTTGGTGTAATGTCAGGGCTCCAGGTATGACCAGAGGTATGTGAACTGACGCAGGGAAACGCAGGCTTCAGATATGTTATAAACAATATAATTTATTAATACTAACAATACAAAACGCAGTGCAATACTAAAACATAAACACAGTGCAAACAAACCAAACCACCCACAGATAACATTACATACAATGCAAGCGTAGTCAATAACAATCTGGCAGGTAGGAACAGGAGGAGCAGGCAGAGAGTAGTCAGGTCACGAGCCGGGTACAGCAACTAACGGGCAGGTAGGTACAGGGGGTCAGGCAGAGAATGGTCGGGGTCACAAGCCAGGGATCAAACAGGAGAAGTCAGCAGAGGTCAGGATCAGGCAGGGTCGGCAACGAGTCAGTCAGGCAGGAACAGAAACAGGAATGCAGATACAGGGGCCCATGGAAAAACACACACCAAGGCACAGACTGCTGGTCTGGCCATCCCTTAAATACACCTGCAATCAGCCTCAGGTGTTTGGCTGACTGCAGGGTTGAGTCTCTGATTGCTGAGAGCACCCGCTGGCCAGCCCTGGTACTGCAGCCCACAAGGCAGGTGAGTCCCACCATTACTGGTAAGTCCATTCCTGACACCACCACAGACAAGGACTTGCAGAAAATAATGTGGCCTGTACAAGGCAAAAATCAGCCATAATGCATCTCCTTATATAAGGTAGGCCACACCCACCACTGTCATTCATTTGGTCAGAGAAAGTGTTTGCACCTGATTAATTCTCTTCCCACCTGTGTTAACCCTTGGCATACAGGCCCCACAAATCAGAGTCAGAAAGAAAGCCACAGTTAAGTGTACCTGTGCAGCATACAACAGAACATTGAACAGGAATGTAAAAGGGAACCCTATTGGCAATATTTCTTGGCCCTATGGGCACAATTCACTCCAGATTATCGCATGAGTTAAGGCAGTCACATGACCACATCTCGCATGCAATACTGAAAGTGTCAATTCACTTTTGCTAGTATGCGGCATTTCCCATAAATCAGAAAAACACTCAGGAAATCAAACAAAAAAGGCTTTACACCCTGGTCACATCAAAGCCGATTTAGAAATTGTGTGACGTACAGTGAAGATGCTGATTTCCTTACGATTTGCAAGAAATCTGACACAGATATCTATGCAAATCGTCACAAAAGTAGTACATGTACTACTTTAGAAATCAGTGTTGGAAACGCACCCATGTGACTGCTCTAATAGCAGACAATAGGGTGTGACTTGGCATATGATTTGCAAGTCGCATGCCATGCAAATCGCATGCCAAGTCGCCTCCAGGGTGCACGATTTCAGGTGCGATTTGGGAATTGAAATTGTACCTGATATCCGATCTAATGAATGTGAATGTGAGTGTCTTAATGTAAGCGATTTGCTGCAGCACAATTTCAAAAGTCGGGTCTGGTATGGATATTAAGGGGTAACTCCATGCCGAAATTAAATAAAAAACAGCGTGGGGTTCCCCCCAAAATCCATACCAGACCCTTATCCCAGCATGCAGCCTGGCAAGTGGGGAAGGGGGGGGCGAGTGTGCACCCCCCCTCCTGAACCATACCAGGCCACATGCCCTCAAAATGGGGGGGTGCTTTGGGGCAGGGGGCTCCCCCCAAAGCACCTTGCCCCCATGTTAATTTGTTTCGTTAGTGGGACATTTTTCGGGATTTTGGCACATTTTGTTTATCGGTAAAGTTGGAAAAGTTTTTGCTGATCGGCCAATTTTCGCAGCAATGATCGGCAAAATCGGCTGATTTTTTTTCCAAATTTACTGATAAAAAAATGTGCCAAAATCCCGAAAAATGGCTGACCAATTAACCCATTAACGGCCTGAAAATCGTCTGATTTTTTTTTCGGCTGAAAAATTGGCCGATTTTAGACCCATCTATGGCCTGCTTTAGATGGGTCTAAAATTGGCCGAAAAAAAAATCGGTTTAATTGGTTGGCCGTTTTTTTAAATTTTGGCACTTGTTTTTTATCGGTAAATTTGGATAAAAAAAATCGGCCGATTTTTGGCCCGTTAGTGGGTTAATTGGTCGGCCATTTTTCGGGATTTTGCCACTTTTTTTATCGATAAATTTGAATAAAAAAATCGGCCGATTTTGCAGACCGACCAATTTTAGCAGCAATGATCGACAAATTGGCCGATCTTTTTACCCATAAAAAATCTGTGCATGAGCTGTGACCTGCAAGAAAAAGAAGAAAATGAAAAAGAAGAATAAAAAAAAGAAGAAGAAAAAGAAGAAAAAGAAAAATGCAGGCCATAGATGGGGCGAAAACTGGCATTTAAAAAAAACCCCCAAAAAACCCCCAAAAATTGGTTGTTCAATCGGCCGACGTTACCACCAACAGTAAAAAAATTGTCCGATTTTTGCCCCATCTACGGCGGCAAATATAATAGCGAAGTAATTACTTCTGTCCCTGCAGAGAGCTGTGCTATTATATTTGACATTAAAAAGTATAGAGGTTGCAACATTATATCTATTTGTATCCGAATACAAACATCTATATCCGAAACGGATAAAAATAGATACAATGTTGCATCCTCTATACTTTTTAATGTCAAATATAATAGCGGAGCTCTCTGCAGGGACAGAAGTAATGTTTCAGCTGTCATCGGGGTTCCCCACTGACAGCTAAATTTTAAATAATTTCCGTGAATTAAATAAATAATTAAAAAAACAGCGTGAGGTCCCCCCTTCCATCCATACCAAGCTCTTTGCATCTGGTATGGATATTAAGGGGTAACTCCATGCTGAAATAAAAAAAAAAAAACAGCATGGAGTCCCCCCCAAAATCCATACCATACCCATATCCGAGCATGCAGCCCAGCAGGTCAGGAAAGGGGGGGCGAGCAAGCGCCCCCCCTCCTGAACCATACCAGGCCACATGCCCTCAACATGGGGGGGTGCTTTTGGGCAGGGGGGCTCCCCCCCAAAGCACCTTGTCCCCATGTTGATGGGGACAAGGGCCTCTTCCTTACAACCCTGGCCGATGGTTGTGGGGGTCTGCAGGTGGGGGGCTTATCAGAATCTGGAAGCCCCCTTTAACAAGGGGGCCCCCAGATCCCGCCCCCCCCCCCCTACTTGAATGAGTCTGCGGTATATGGTACCGCTACTAATTCACAAAAAAAGCAAAAGTGTAGTGTAAAAAAAACACAGTACAGGGTCTTTGACAAGTCCTTTAATAATGCAATGTACTCCGAAGTAGATCCAATGTCAATCACGATGTCACGGCGCCCCAAAAAAAGAAAAACTGTTCCGCACTCGACGAGGCTCACCAGCCTTATGCAGTCAGTCTCCCTCACATTTCTTATATAGGTAAGTGGCGGGGCCAACCGGGGACATCATCCGAGTGTTCCCGCCCCATGTGACATCATTGATGTCACATGGGGTAGGATCACATGCTTGCTGTCACCAGCTGGCCCCGCCTCTTACCTATATAAGAAACCTGACCTGCTGGGCTGCATGCTCGGATAAGGGTCTGCTATGGATTTTGGGGGGACTCCACCCTGTTTATTTAATTTCGGCGTGGAGTTACCCCTTAACATCCATACCAGACCCAAAGGGCTTGGTATGGATGCGAGGGGGGAACCCAAGCTGTTTTTTTTTTTTTTAATTCCCAGCAATACTTTTACATTCAGCTGTCAGTGGGGAATTCCGCCGACAGCTGAAACATGAATGCTGCATTGGTTTTCACTACTAAAATGCCGCATGAGTTGATAAAATAACTCATGCTGGAGTTTAGGAGCGACAACCTTGTGTTAATGTTTCAGCTGTCAGCGGGGTTCCCCACTGACAGCTGAATGTAAAATAATTTCCTTTATTAAATGAATAATAAAAAAAACAGCGTGGGGTCCCCCCTCCCATCCATACCAAGCCCTTCAGGTCTGTAATGGATATTAAGGGGTAACTCCATGCCGAAATGTAAAAAAAAAAAACAGCCGGGGACATCATCCGAGTGACCTCGACCTAGCCCCGCCCCTTACCTATTTAAGAACTGTCACCCTGTCTCTCCACTGAGGCTAACCAGCTTTATGCAGGAGACAGTCTGACAGTTCTTAGGTAAGGGGCGGGGCCAGCTGGAGCCCCCCCTGCCCCAAAGCACCCCCCATGTGGAGGGCATGTGGCCTGGTATGGTTCAGGAGGGGGGGCACTCGCTCGTCTCCCCCCCCCCTTTCCTGACCTGCCGGGCTGCTTGCTCGGATAAGGTTCTGGTATGGATATTTGGGGGGACTCCATGCTGTTTTTTTTTTATTTCGGCGTGGAGTTACCCCTTACTATCCATACCAGACCTGAAGGGCTTGGTATGGATGAGAGGGGGGACCCCACGCTGTTTTGTTTTTTTTTTTTTTATTGCAGACCTTTTATTTTTACATTCAGCTGTCAAAATAAATATTATCTAGACCTTTGAAATAAGTAAAATCATTACAGAAATAATTATAAAGGATAAGAAACAAAAATAGAATCAATAGAACTAAGGAAATCAAATTAGAATACATAAATACATAAAGATATGCCTAGTGCTGTTTGTTAAACACAGTAGACGCGACCGAGTGCCATCTGTCAGAAGACTCCATACAGAGATTTACTATTGAAGAGCGGCTAAAAAGCAAGCGCCCACAAAGGACGTCTAAAATGTGTTCTGCACATGCGCATTTATACTTGCCAAATAAGCTGCACGAGCGTCTAGTTTTTTACTGTGTGGACTTGCTTAAAAAAAAAACTTAACACATTTAATTTTTTTTTTGAAATGTCAGATATTGTTTAAAGTGAAGTCCTGATATTTGGCAAAGCAAATTTCAAAGTGAACATGTTTCTGCAGTGATTTTTCATGGTGTTAGACGTGCCTCTTAGCAAATCTGCTTTTTGAGTCTGATTCCTGATCTGTGTCTCGTTAGTAAATTCAATTTGGTGTCTACTTGTTGATGCTTCTCTTTAGTAAATCTCTTAGCAGGGTAAAAGTAGATGGTCGCTAGTAAAAATTAGACGTTCGCCCACGGAAATGCGCCTAGGCACAATAGTAAATCAGGGTCTATGTGTCCTGTTTTTAAAGCTGTGTTATGTGGTTTGTATAGTATGTTATTCCTGATTCAAGTTTAATTCCCAATTGTCATCAGCTGTTATATTCTGTTTAAAGCTTCCTCTGACAAGTGAAAATCAGTAATGACTAAGGCTGGCCATACACTATACAATTTTCTTGAGATTTTTGGTTTAGATTTACCAAAAACCATATAACAGGAGGTCAAACCTAACAACACTTTCAGTTGTATCCAATAAGGCAGGGCCCCACACTACATAGTTAAAGCTAAATCTAAAGGAAATTGGACAGAAAAATGTATAGTGTGTGGCCAGCCTAAGCACGTGTTCGTGTGAAACACGTCCACTGCTTCTTTGCCCTGTCTTGGAGCTGTCATGTTCTTATCATATTGCATGTAAAGGATTTCATCCACCACATTGCTGTTTGTGCGGCCAACCATTCTGTTTTTCCATTGCATCTGTGATCATGGATCGGGCCAGCACCTGCGTGTCTGGGGAGGGGTTATACAGATTTGGCACTCACCTGCAGCAGATCTTTTGCTCTTTACATGTTCTCCCTGTGCCTGCATGGGTTTCCTCTGGGTACTCCGGTTTCCTGCCACACTCCAAAGACATGCTGGTAAGTTAGCCTAATTAAAAGGTATGCGCTAATAACAAACTTATACAAAGGTGTATATCGTCATCCAAAAAAAAAAAAACATTTAGTGTTTTAAATAAATAATTATAGTGTCCAAACATAAATTAGTGTCCAAAAAAAATATATATTAGTGTCCAAAAAAATATATGGTTTTAAAAAAATGGTTGAGACTGAAATTAAAGATGTGAATCTTTAAAAAAAAAAAAAAAATTTTTTTATGGAATTGAGAGAGTAAAAAGTCATTGGAGTTGTTTAGATCTGACTAAAGAAATATCAAAAAAGGAGACTTTTTGGATATATTAATTGGAGTCTTTAGTATCAAGAGGTTTAAACATAGATATTTATTATCTGCTTTAAATATTGATATACATATAGTGTTTGTTATATATAATGTATTTTAATTTGGTTTATATTTTTTATAAATGTTTGTAATTTGATTTGATTTTGAGAAGAGTTGTGCTTTAAGTTCTGTGCATGGCCCTTTAAGGGTTTTCTGTGGTTTGAAGAGCCATGCACAGGATGGAGTATATATTGCTTTTCTGCATATATTTATGTTTCTATCATTTTATATAATTATTTTGTGGGTATTTTTGAAGGAGAGCGGTATTGCGCTGACTCAAACCTGCAGGGTATATATATTTAGCTTTTTTTATGTAGTAGAGTGTATATGTATAATTAAATTGGGAAACACCTGTTCAAGCCGGCGTGATTAAGGAGACTAGGAACGCAATGATTGGCTGGGTGTTAAAATTATGTAGATGAAGGGTGGTATTTATGAGAGCTGTCTGACATTCCCATTTGTACTGCCCCTTGATGATGTCAGTGTGATGAAATCGGTTGGGCGTGGCCTACTTGATGGGGATGTTAGAGAGCCTTGCTGTTCTGTGCTATATGGGAGAGATCCGCGGTGAACGGTAATTGTATCTCACCTTTTTTTGCGATTGAAGCTGGTGTCTGTTGGACACCTTGTTTGTGAGTTTCCTTATACCTTTTTTATTAAAGAGATAAATGAAAAAAACGTATTACACCATTATGTTCTCTTTTTTTGTCCCTGAGTGTACTGTATGCTTTCATGGAGATATGAGAGAGTGGAGAAGTTCATCATAAGAGCTTGGGCTGCAAAGTTGTTTGTCTGTGATTATTATCCGGAAGTGTCTGAAACATCACCATATCTATTTGGACATCGGGTTCATTGCTCCCAGAGCACAAGCGCTGTTGATTGGTTTATAATCTGACCAGCCATTAGCTCTGGTGAGTTCATTTAATCTCCTTTTGGTGGTGGATTTTTCACAATTGGTTCAAGTCACTGAAGATATATATATTTTTTTTTTTTGGACACTAATTTATGTTTGGACACTATAATTATTTATTTAAAACACCAAATGTTTTTTTTTTTTTTTTGGATGATGATACACACCTTTGTATAAGTTTGTTATTGGCGCATACCTTTTTAATTAGGATTCTTGTTGCCAAAATTTATTTTGGGTGGGATATGCTGCTGACACTTTGGTGTTTTTTTTGTAAATGGCGCTTTTTTAATTTGGCATTGATGCTGGTAAGTTAATTGGTTCCTGTTTAAATTGGCCCTACTATGTGTATGTATGAATGTAAGTTAGGGACGTTAGATTGTACACCCCTTGAGGGTTAGGGACTGATGTGAATGTACAATATATATGTAATGTGCTGCGTAAATTGATGGCACTACATATTTACCTGAAATAAATAAACAAAATGAATAAATAAATTACATATCTGGAGGGGTTGTGACCGAATCAGGCCCTTCTGGTCCCAGGTTTTTGACATTTATAACAATCTATGGTGAGTCCTTTACCCCTTCTCCAGAAATCGCTCTCTTGTCCATGCTGCCAGGATCATTACTTGCCCAGAGAAAATGCTTATTGATTTTTTTCCTTTCTGCTGCCCGACAACTGATACCCCTTTTTTTGAAAACTACTACCACCCTGCCCATCTCTGTGGGTCTCCACGATCAACAATATAATGCACATAGAAGAGATGTTAGCGCTTGATAACAATACTTATGAGAAATATAAACTGTTATGGTTGGTTTGGCTCCAATTCTCCTCCCAACTGCCCTCAAAGAGATATTACCACCTGTAGTGCATAACTGAGACCTCGATGGATGGGCAAGCTTGGCTTGCCAAGAAAGCATTGACTTTCTTGGCAAGTCTCTCCACCACTTGCTTGGTCTCATCCTGTTCCACTCCCCTAACATCTGGCATATGTGTCCATGCCTGCACAAACTCCTTATTGTGATATTCCTTGTTTTGATGCTCCCCGTTTCGGTTCTGGCTCTTGCCCCCCCCCACATCCCTTCCCAACCCACTACCTTCCCTCTCCCCAAATCTCCCCCCCCTTTTTCTCTCTCTCTCCTCCTCTTTAGATTTCTCAGACTATCTTTTTTGTTCCTGCTCAGCTCTTGTTCTCTGCATTTTCTGCTTTTAACTTCATGTCATCTGCTGTTCCTAGCCAGTGGAATCTTACAGACACACTCTACTGTTTTTGCTCTCGGTGCGCTCACACAGACTTGGCATAACATGTATGTATGTACCTTTCCTTTCTGTTATAATGCATCTACTAAAATAAAATATATATTTGCCTCTAAACACACCAATTAAACAAGCTTCTGCTTCATAAGCCGGACCTGAAGTAAGTTGTGGAGGCACGAGAAACTTCTATGGCATGATGACAAGATTTTAATTCCTCAAGTCCTAAAAATTGGTCATGATCATCTGCTAGCAGGTCACTTTGGAGTACAGAAAACAAATGAATTCATTGAAAGACAAGACTGTAAAGACTATGTAAATTTGTGCAACTTGTCTTTGCAATAAAGGCAGCAATACCAAAGTTTAGGGTCTACTGAGACCTCTCCCGGTTCCAGAACAACCTTGGAAAATGCTATCCATGGATTTTATCATGCACTTACCCTACACCATCCTGGTGGTAGTTGACAGGTAGTCTAAAATGGCCCATTTTTACCCATGGTGGGCACTCCTTCCGCTACAGACATGGTGCAGTCATTTATCAAGGAAATTGTGAGACTGAATGGGATACCTTTTATTCCCTTTGCACACATTCCTGGAAGTATGGCTCATCAATGGAGGGTGCTGTAGCGACTACTAGCTGGGACTGGAAACATCATAAGCAAACGTAAATATTCGTCAGAACACCACAGATCTCCAACATGGTCCAAAAAAGGTTTTTATTCCAAAACGATCACATCACAAAAGAAAGTGCAACATTTTGGAGCTGTGCAGGCACCCTTCGTCAGGCATGTGATAAGGGTTCAGTAGTGACTATACAGACTATATTATACATAAACCAACAACATATCCCCACCCCCCTCATCTGGCATCCCATGATATCACAATCCCACCAAAATATATAAAATATGGTTTAATAGAGACATACTATGTACATGTACCTTCATGTACTGAAACTTATCTTCTGTCAAGCACAGCAGACGTGGTGCTAATATCTATTGTTGATCGGGCACTAGCCAGATGTGCCCAATCAGGGATTACTAGGGAGGCTCAGCGTTGCTGTTGCTAAGCAGTGGAGGGTGGCCACCACTCAGGGTGTGCCTTGCGTGGTGCATGTGAGCATAGCTACTGAGCATCGGGACGCCATCATGGCAACACATGACAGGGGTCCGCTCATCAGGCCAGGGGCAAGCTCAGCTCTGGAAAAAAAAAGATTATTTCACTTGATGTAGTCGCATGCATTATTCCACTTGGCTAATTTCTGATGATAGTGTTATGTGAGTTTTTTTGTCCTTAGGGGCAATGCTTTTCTTTTCCATTCTTCCTTTCTTATTCTTTTTTTTTTATTTTATTTTTTTCTCTTCATCCCTAATACAAAATTTCCCCACTTCCTCCCCCCCCCACACCTTTTTTCTTTTTCTTCTTCTTTTTTCTTTTTCTATTTCTTTTCCTTCTTTTTATCCCCCCCCCCCCTTGCTTTTCCTTTTTTTTTCCCTTTTTTTCATTTTTAGTTCCCCTTTTTTTTCTCCCTTTTTTCCCTCTTTTTTTTTTTTCCATTTTCTTTTTTTTTTTTTTTTTTGTTCCTCTTTTTCTTTCCTTTTTGTTGTTTTTTCCGTTTTCTATTTTTTGTCCTGATAATTCTTGCATTCTCCATTTTGTTGTCTTGTCTTAATTGGAGGATGATGCTGGTGAGTGTATTTATCAATGTATTTTCCCACAGCAACTAGTCCAACTGTTCTTTTCCAGAGAGATGCATTTATTCGGATAAAGATATTTGTAAGAGATGACAAACATCCAATCTGTAATACTTCTAAATATTACAATGAACAATAGCCCTCAGTCCCATTTAAGATACTTCATGTCAAACATGGAGATACTACACCGTCCAGCATATGTCCAATCAATAATATGCATCTAAGTAGCTTTCATGTGTGCAATAATGTGAGTTTTGATCTATACCTTGCTTACATATTAATGTCAGGAAGAAGCTCCCTCCCAGCCAAAAAAACTTCCTTTGAAATGCAGTTTACCTGAGGGGTTTCTAACTGGCTGACAAAACACTTTTGATCTTCCATGAAAACACTTCACTTGCATTACTGTAAATAACAATTAAGGTCACTATAGTGTTTACCAGGTGCACAAGTCACCCTTTCATCATTTCCCAAGAATACCCCTTCTAATTACCATACCATTTGAAATGTCTAATTAGATAAACAGTGGTCTTGTCACTGGCCTGTCCAAGAATGAACAGTATGTATTTCAATATCATATATATATATATATATATATATATATATATATATATCACACAATATACATATTTTTCATGTTCACTTTTTTTTTTTCACTGTCCCTGGTCTCTATTCAGGACGCTTTGCGCTTTGCGGAGCTGAGCCTGCCCCTGGCCTGACAAGCGTACCTTTGTCATGTGTTGCCATGGCGGCGGCGTCCTGCGTTCCACCGCTCAGTAGCTATGCGCGCATGTGCCACACGAGGCACACCCTGATTGGTGGCCTCCCTCTGGTGCTTTGCAATGGCAAGGCCGAACCTCGCTAGTTATCCCCTATCGGGTACATCTGGCTAGTGTGCCCGATCAACAATAGATATTAGCACCACTTCTGCTGCACTTGGCAGAAGATAGTTTTCAGTACATGGAGATATATACACATAGTACTCTATTTAGCCATATTTTATATACTTTGGCGGGATTGTAACATTATGGGATGCCAGCTGAGGGTGGTGGGGATATGTTCTTGGTTTTGATTAGTGGTTTATGTACTATATAGTCTGTATAGTCCATACTGCACCCTTATCCCATGCCTGACGAAGGGTGCCTGCACAGCTCCAAAATGTTGCACTTTCTTTTGTGATGTGATCGTTTTGGAATAAAAACCTTTTTTGGACCATGTTGGAGATCTGTGGTGTTCTGACGAATATTTACGTTTGCTTATGATGTTTCCAGTCCCAGCTAGTAGTCGCTACAGCACCCTCCATTGATGAGCCATACTTCCAGGAATGTGTGCAAAGGGAATAAAAGGTATCCCATTCAGTCTCACAATTTCCTTGATAAATGACTGCACCGTGTCTGTAGCGGAAGGAGTGCCCACCATGGGTAAAAATGTGAAGTGAAGTGATCTTTTTGGAATAAAAAAACTTTTTTAGACCATATTGGAGATCTATGTTGTGCTGGTGAATATGTACGTTTGCATGGGATACCTAACAATACATTCTCCGACAGGGGGTTATAATTTACATCTAGATTTTAGAGGTCTTTGTAAAGTCCTGAAGATTGAGGTTTGTCTGTCTTCTGAATATCACCCACAGAGTAATGGACAAACAAAAAGAATGAACCAAACCCTGTAGCAAAACCTCAGATGTTTCTCTACGTTTACCCAAGACAACTGGGCAACTCTTCTCCCTTGCGCTGAGTTTGCTTACAATAATTCTGTCCATGCCTCTACTAACCAGTCTCCTTTCTGGGCAAACTATGGGTTTCACCCTTCCTTGTTGCCAGATGTTATCCCAGAAGCATTGGTAACTGCAGTTCAAGATAGATTGACTTTCATCCAAATAAACTATCAGGTACTCCAGGAAACCATGCAAAAGGCTCAGGAGGATTACAAAAGACATTTTGATAAAAAGGAGAGGTATTCCTGTGCTGAAGATGGGAGACAAAGTTTGGCTTTCTACAGCAAATCTCAAACTCGCTTGTCCTTCATGGAAATTGGATATCAGGTTAATTTGCCCTTTTTGAAATCAAGAAGGAAATTAATCCTGTTGCTTTCAAGCTGAACTTGCCCAAGTCTTATAAGATTAATCCAGTCTTCCCCGTCTCTCTACTCAAACCAGCTTTGCCTAGCTCATTCCCTGAAAGAGAAGAGCCACCTCTGCTACCAGTTACGGTAGGGGAATCAACAGAGTTTGAAGTAGAAGTCATTTTAGATGCACGAAAGAGGGGGAGACAAGTCCAGTACCTTATTAAATGGAAAGTTTATCCACCAGAGGAGAATTCCTGGGAACTTGGGAATCCTGGGTAATGTGCATGCTCCTAAATTGTTTTAGGAATCATTTTACAGGTTCCCAAAAAAATGAGCATTTGGAGGCTGCCCCTCGGGATGGGGGGCACTGTCAGGGAATAAACTGGAGAAATCCTGGCAAATGTGCCAATACCCAGTATGGCTGCACTAATTTGCGCAAAAATGTACACACAGTACGTAGTGGCGCATTCGGGTATATGGCGGTGCATCAGTGCACGCAAAGCTTGATAGTTGCTGGTGCTCAGTGGCTTTTATAAGGACTGCAGCTCTTCTCAGTAATTGATGGATTATCGTCAACCTTCTGTTCCAGAAAAAGAAAAAAGTTGTTATTCAGAATTATATCAAATAATTTTTAAAAATAAAGAAATTTGTGACATAGCGTAAAGGCCACTCTCTTCGATCAACTGTATAACAGCACAAGTGTTAGCTTTATGTGGTATTGAAGTGTATAAGCTATTAACATCCCAGGTTACCAGGCTTTCATCATCTTGGCATTCCGACATCAATTTGAACTTTTTCAAATAAGCATTAGTGTCATGTATGTTGCTGTATAATGTACCAAAGGAGACAGAATTTTATCTAAAAATTGTGATGTTGGTACAAAAATGTAATCTCTCCCGTACACAATAGGGCAATCACTGTTTTTGTTTATTTTTGGCAGAATATACAATATTGGAGTTTTAACGTGTAGGTAATAAATATTCAAATAGCTCTCAAGTGATGGCACTATCTCTTAAAGCTTGTTTAAGAATTCCTTCCAATTGTTTCTGTATAGCCCAAGTGGGATCAGATTAAAAGTTTCTTGTCAACTTCCTTATCTTGTAATTGTCTAGTAATCTCTCTCTCATATGCCTAAGTGTCCATTATCACAATTGGTCCACCTTTATCCGCTGACTTCACTATAATATCTTCATGTGAGCCTAATTGTTTCAGAACAGTTCTTTCTACACGAGAGAGATTATTAGGTATGTGGTCACAGTAATTCATATTTGAAACAAAGTCCTGTACATCCCACATAACCTCTTTGACAAAAGTTTCTACTGGTGCATACGTGGTAGATGGTACCGCTTTAAATTTAACTGATAGTCCCAGTTGTTTACAATCCAAGGTCCCATCAGGGACTTCAATGGTTAAACTTGGTTTCTGCAGAAAAAAAAAAATAGTAGAGGAGGAATCTGTATCAGTGGTAGCTGTCATAGAGGAGTCAGACATACCTTATCTTCTCATAGAATTAGCATCTGCAAAACCATTTCTTGTGCATGTGTGCGGCCACCTGTATACCTGATTTTGCTGATAGTCTTCATTATCTCCATCAAATTTATTGCGTTTCTTTGTATCTAAATCTGCCCAATATTTGGCAATGTTGGAATCTACAGAGTCTTGTGTTTAACAAACTCTTCAGAAGTTACAGCCACCTTTTAAATCCTGTTCAATCTTCACCAATTGTTCCGACAGAGAATCCAACTCCTTTTTAATGTAGGCGATGGTAAGAGTCGTCAAATCAAATGAACACTTGCTAAAAATTTGCATAGATGTGTTTTTGTATTCATTATTATCACTGAACAATGTTGCAGTCAATCTCACTCATAATCCCCTACAGATATGCTGTACTCAGTGGTACGCAGCTAAAGTCAGTCCATGTAATTCAAGTGAAACATATGTTCCCTGTACTTTCTTCCAGGAGCGAGTGTTGTGAGCCAGGGTGTTCTCAGTGAGGATTCAATTTGAGGCACAGTAGGGTTGATTTACTAATGGCAAATAGACTGTGCACTTTGCAAAGTGCAATTGCACTCTGTAAGAGCAGTAGCTCCAGAGCTTAATAAGCTCTGCTGACGTCCATCATCTAGTCATGTTCAAGCAAAAGTGCTTTTTTTTTTGTTCAATTTTCCTTGCACATGATGGTATTCCTTGCGAAGTGAATATTTATCTTATTTACAAAGCTCTGGAGCAATTGCACTTGTATGGTGCAGTCTATTTGCCTTTAGTAAATCAACCCCAATATGTGCATTACAATTGTAGCTTGATGAAGAGCAGTGTTATACTTGACACTGCGCAGTCACACTAATTTGGTGGTATTATAACAAAGTGGAAGCAATTGGGAACAAGAGCAACAGCACAAAGTGGTAGGCCGCATAAAATGACAGAGTGAGGTCAGCGCAACCTGAAGCCCACAACTTTCTGCAGAGTCAATAGCTAAAGACCTCCAAACTTTGTGTGGCCTTCAGATTAGCACAACAGTGTGTAGAGAGCTTCATGGAATTTGGGTTTCCATGGCTGAGTAGCTGCATCCAACCCGTACATCACCAAGTGCAATGCAAAGCATTGGATGCAGTGGCATAAAGCACATCGCCACTGGACTCTAGAGCAGTGGAGACGTGTTCTCTGGAGTGATGAATCACGCTTCTCTGTATGGCAATCTGATGGACGTGTGTGGGTTTGACGGTTGCCAGGAGAATGGTACTTGCCTGACTGCATTGTGCCAAGTGTAAAGTTTGCTGGAGGGGGGATTATGGTGTGGGGTTGTTTTTCAGGGGTTGGACTTGGACCCTAAGTTCGAGTGATGGAACTTTAAAGGATTCAGCATACCAATACATTTTAGACAATTTCATGCTCCCAACTTTGTGGGGACAATTTTGAGGATGGCCTCTTCCTGTTTCAACATGACTGCGCACCAATGCACAAAGGAAGGTCCATAAAGATATGGATGAGCGAGCTTGGGGTGAAGGAACATGAATGGCCTGCACAAAGTCCTGACCTCAGCCTGATAGACCACCTTTCGGATGAATTGGAGTGGACACTACGATTTAGGCCTTCTTGTCCGATATCAGTGCCTGACCTCACAAATGCACTTCTGGAAGAATGGTCAAACATTCCCATAGACACATTCCTAAACTTTGTGGACAGCCTTCCCAGAAGAGTTGAAACTGTTATAGCTGCAAAGGGTGGGCCAACTCAATATTGAACCCTACGGACTAAGATTGGGATGCCATTAAAGTACATGTGTGTGTAAAGGTAGGCGTCCCAAAACATTTGGCAATACAGTGTATATATTATCCCACAATAAATTTAAATAAATACATGACATTCAAACTAAAGTCCATATTATAATTAATTCTCTGTGAATAAAAGTGTCCATCATTCAATTAAATCCAGTGAAATGTGAATCCAACCCCATAAAACACAGCCTCTTACCAGATGTACAGACCCCAAATTATAGGTGGTCTGATAAGGCAGGAAGCTGTATAGGCTTTGATCCAGGTCATCCACCTAGGCAAATACATGCGGTACCGCAATCTCCCCCTCTTAGTCGTTTAGGGATTAGGTGTAAAAAGAGACAAATCTCCGATAATGAGACAAAAAGAAAAAAAATACTTACAATGTTCCTGTACAAATAGTGCATGTAACAAAGAGCCACTGGTGCTGGCTCCAGCAAGTGTGGGTGTCTTGGAAATTCGCTTTAACGAATTTCTCCTTACCGTGAGTACTCGCAGTTGGATGCGCAGAAATCCCCCATAAAGCTGTGCGAATCTTGCTTACCACGACTGCAGCTAAACTACACGATTCCTGCCCATCCAACTGGGTTAGCTCTGTTGAAATGTGGGGAATTGGAGCTCCGTTACCCAGGAATGATCACACGACACTCTCAGGTTGATGGTTGAATTCACATAAGGGCTGGCTTCAGACTCAGCCCCCGGTTTTATTACAAGCAGACACACGCCCCCCACATGAATAAAGTCAATCCCCTCCCACCGAACAATGCAATGGGGAGTGCCTATACACAGGATATACATTCCGATTGGAGCATAGCCTTTCCTATTATCTATCACTGGTCCTCCCCCATGAGCCCTCTGAGGTCAGCAGACTTCCTCCCCTTCCACCCATGAGCCCTCTGTGGAGAGCATATCTCCTCCCCTTCCCCCCCCCATGAGCCCTCTGTGGAGAGCATATCTCCTCCCCTTCCTCCCATGAGCCCTCTATGGAGAGCATATTTCTTGTTCCAGCTCCTAGCAGTATGTTCATTCTCTGTACAAGCATCCCCCAGGCTAAACACCAGTCTGTACCTGGATGGGCCCGATATGATCTTTATTAAAACACATCCATCCGGATACAGTTCAGGTCGGTAATGGGTTGTAAGATATGCATAAGCCTACATGCGGAGTTCGTACCGCTTGGCGCCTTGCGTTATGAAGTCCATGTGGTACTATGCTGCTGATATATGGATACAGGCCCGCGGCCTACCGCCAGCGGCATTCGCATCGAATGCCGTGGTGGTATACACGCCGGTCTATAAGCGCAGATCTACCATCTCATCCATTACCGAGCTGAGTACTGTAATACATACATTGTACATGCGCATGGCCCAATTGCAGCCTTCAGAGCTTTAATTAGGCCACACGAGAGACATATGAATAACACGAATATATGACACATTTAAAGTTCAACCAACAATACAAAATTTCCATGACATTCCCTCCTGTTTTATCATATTCTCCTCGAATCCCTTCTTGATCTTCTTCAGCTTGATGGGTGTAGTCTCAAAACCTCAAAGAGTTGGTCTTAGACCAGAGTTCCTGTAGTTGTCCCTGAGAATAAAGCTCCACGGGGTACCTGAAACAACAAGTCCCGACGCAGACTCGACGCAAACAGGCTTGATTGAAGCAATGATCCTCAAGAGCGTTGGAACCTTCACTACAGGAAGGCTCTTGCAAAAACCACAAACAGACTTGTGGTATGAATAAGGCTTGTGATCCCACGGTGGTCTAGGGAGATCCAGCAGCAGATTCTCAAATTGCCCCTGCAGATGGGGCCACACAAGGCTGGTCTCGACCCAGACAGTTTTCCAAATCGCAGACACAAACCATGATGAGGCTTGAAGCTTGCTTGGAGGTCTTGGAGAATGTGGTCTTCAGGGAGATAAATTAGAGGGAAGCCAGGACGTAATCTGTAGAGAAGGTGGTTGGTTGGTGAGGTCTTCCTCCGATCAGTGGTTGGAGTGGGATCCCAGGAGCGGGCATGGAGATGTGGTCGTCTGCCCGAGCTTGGCTTACACGGTCGATGAGGCAACAGCAACATCTCACCGCGGCATATAAGAGGCAGAGGAAAAAGAGAAGCATCAGGATATACACTCCCACTTCCTTCAACCAAGATCCGATGGAGAACAGGAGATCTCCCAATCCTCCCAAACCCTTGAACGGATTCCAACCCTCACTAGCTATAGCTCTAGCTTTTCCCTGTAGTTCACTAACTTTGTCCATATGGGCCTGGACCTTGTCATCGGTGTCTTCTATCCAAGTACAACAATCCTCTCCGATGAACTCACAGAACCCCCCTTTGGCAGCTAAAAGGTAATCAAGGGCCATCTTCTCCTGAAGCACTAGAATTCCCATCTGCCGTTGTTCTTGGGCAATTTCTCTGACAGCCTCTACGGTCTCGTTAAACATACTATCTAGAGATGAGCGAATCGAACCAGGCGAAGTGGAATTCGTTTCGAATTTCAGGAAAAATTCGATTCGCGGCGAATCCGAATATTAGCATACTTCGGGTGCGCGAATCGGATTTTTCCCGATCAGCCGGCAAAAGTGTCCCTGCAGAGAGCTCCGCTATTTCTGACAGTTCTCTGACAGTTCCTTCACATGTACAGCGGTTGAAACATTGTATCTATTTGTTTCCATTTAGGATACAGATGTTTTTATTCGGAAATAGATACAATGTTTCAACCGCTGTAAATGTGAAGGAACTGTCAGAGAACTGTCAGAAATAGCGGAGCTCTCTGCAGATACACTTTTTGCTGTACTGGAATACTTCTTCTTTTCATTCTTCTTTTCATTCTTCTCATTCTTCTTTTCATTCTTCTTTTCATTCTTCTTCTTTTCATTCTTCTTTTCATTCTTCTTTTCTTCTTCATGAAAAGAAGAATGAGAAGAAGAATGAAAAGAAGAATGAAAAGAAGAATGAAAAGAAGAAGGAGAAGAAGAATGAGAAGAAGAATGAGAAGAATGACAAGAAGAATGAGAAGAATGAAAAGAAGAATGAAAAGAAGAAGAAGAAGAATGAAAAGAAGAAGAAGAAGAATGAAAAGAAGAAGAATGAAAAGAAGAATGAGAAGAATGAAAAGAAGAAGAATGAAAAGAAGAATGAAAAGAAGAAGAAGAAGAATGAAAAGAAGAAGAAGAATGAAAAGAAGAATGAAGAATGAGAAGAAGAATTCTTCTCATTCTTCTTTTCATTCTTCTTCTTCTTCTTCTTTTCATTCTTCTTCTTCTTTTCATTCTTCTTTTCATTCTTCTTCTTCTTTTCATTCTTCTTCTTTTCATTCTTCTCATTCTTCTTTTCATTCTTCTTTTCATTCTTCTTCTCATTCTTCTTCTTTTCATTCTTCTCATTCTTCTTTTCTTCTTCATGAAAAGAAGAATGAGAAGAAGAATGAAAAGAAGAATGAGAAGAAGAATGAAAAGAAGAATGAAAAGAAGAATGAGAAGAAGAATGAAAAGAAGAATGAAAAGAAGAATGAGAAGAATGAAAAAGAAGAATGAAAAGAAGAAGAAGAATGAAAAGAAGAAGAAGAATGAAAAGAAGAATGAAAAGAAGAAGAAGAAGAATCTTTTCATTCTTCTCATTCTTTTTTTCATTCTTCTTCTTCTTCTTTTCATTCTTCTTTTCATTCTTCTTCTTCTTCTTTTCATTCTTCTTCTTCTTCTTTTCATTCTTCTTCTTCTTCTAAATGGAAACAAATAGATACAATGTTTCAACCGCTGTATGGAGTGAATGTCAGAGAACTGTCAGAAATAGCAGAGCTCTGCAGATACACTTTTTGCCGGCTTGGAATTCTTCTTATTTTCATCCTACTTCTTCTTCTTCTTCTTCTTCATCCTCATCCTCAGAAGAAGAAGAAGAGGATGAGGATGAGGATGAAGAAGAAGAAGAAGAAGTAGGATGAAAATAAGAAGAATTCCAAGCCGGCAAAAAGTGTATCTGCAGAGCTCCGCTAAGTGTACAGTTGCAAGAAAAAGTATGTGAACCCCTTGGGATTCCGTGGAGTTTTGCATGAATTGGGCATAAAATGTGCTCTGAACGTCATCTAAGTCACAACAATAGAAGAACACAGTCTGCTGAACATAATACTACACAAACATTAGATGTTGCCATGGTTTAATTGCACATAACATGTAAACATTCACAGTGCAGGGAGGAAAAAGTATGTGAACCTTTGGACTTAATAACTGGTTGACCCTCCTTTGGCAGCAATAACCTCAACCAAACGTTTCCTGTAGTTGAAGATCAGACCTGCACAACGATCTGGAGTCATTTTGGACCACTCCTCTTCACAAAACTGTTTCAGTGTAGCAATATTCTTGGGATGTCTGGTGTGAATCACTCTCTTAAGGTCATGCCACAGCATTTCAATCGGGTTGAGGTCAGGACTCTGACTGGGCCACTCCAGAAGGCGTATTCTGTGCTGTTGCAGCCATTGTTTTGTTGAATGACTTTGGGTCATTGTCCTGTTGCATCACCCATCCTCTGCGGAGCTTCAGTTGGCGGACAGATGGTCGTACGTTTTCCTGCAAAATGTCTTGATAAACTCTGGAATTCATTTTCCCATCAATGACAACAATCCTTCCAGGCCCTGAGGCAGCAAAGCAGCCCCAAACCATGATGCTCCCTCCGCCATGTTTCACAGTGGGGATGAGGTTTTGATGTTGGTGTGCTGTGCCTTTTTTTCTCCACACATAGTGTTGTGTGTTCTTCCCAAACAACTCAATCTTGGTTTCATCTGTCCACAGTATATTCTGCCAGTAGTGCTGTGGAACATCCAGGTGCTCTTTTGCAAACTTCAAATGTGCTGCAATATTCTTTTTGGACAGCAATGGCTTCCTCCGTGGTGTCCTCCCATGTACTCCATTCTTGTTTAATGTTTTCCTTATTGTAGATGTGTCAACAAAAATGTTAGCATGTGCCAGAGATTTCTGTAGGTCTTTAGCTGACACTCTGGGATTCTTCTTTACCTCATGCAGCATTCTGCGCTGTGCTCTTGCAGTCATTTTTACAGGACGACCATGCCTAGGGAGAGTAGCAACAGTGCTAAACTTTCTCCATTTGTAGACAGTCTGTCTTACCGTGGACACATGAACATCAAGGCTTTTGGAGATACTTTTGTAACCCTTTCCAGCTTCATGCAAGTCAACAATTCTTGATCGTAGGTCTTCTGAGAGCTCTTTTCTGCGAGGCATGGTTCACATCAGACAGTGCTTCTTGAAACCAGTAAACCCAAAACAGGTGTGTGTTTTTTAAGGGCAGGACAGCTGTCAGCAACACATCCAATATCATCACTCTGATTGGAGTCAAGGTTGGCTCACTCCTGGCTCCAATTAGCTCTGGGAGAAGTCATTAAGCTAGGGCCTCACATACTTTTTCCTCCCTGCACTGTGAATGTTTACATGTTATGTGCAATGAAACCATGGCAACATCTAATGTTTGTGTAGAATTATGTTCAGCAGACTGTGTTCTTCTATTGTTGTGACTTAGATGATGTTCAGAGCACATTTTATGCCCAATTCATGCAAAACTCCACGTAATCCCAAGGGGTTCACATACTTTTTCTTGCAACTGTATCTGCAGAGCTCCGCTAAGAAATAGCGGAGCTCTGCAGATACACTTTTTGCCGGCTTGGAATTCTCCTTCTTCTCATCCTTCTTCTTCTTCTCATCCTTCTTCTTCTTCTCATCCTTCTTCTTCTCATCCTTCTCCTTCTTCTCATCCTTCTTCTTCTTCTCATCCTTCTTCTTCTTCTCATCCTTCTTCTTCTTCTCATCCTTCTTCTTCTTCTCATCCTTCTTCTTCTCATCCTTCTTCTTCTGCTCATCCTTCTTCTTCTTCTCATCCTTCTCCTTCTTCTCATTCTTCTCCTTCTTCTCATCCTTCTCCTTCTTCTCATCCTTCTTCTTCTTCTCATCCTTCTTCTTCTTCTCATCCTTCTTCTCATCCTTCTTCTTCTTCTCATCCTTCTTCTTCTTCTCATCCTTCTTCTTCTTCTCATCCTTCTCCTTCTTCTCATCCTTCTCCTTCTTCTCATCCTTCTTCTCATCCTTCTCCTTCTTCTCATCCTTCTCCTTCTTCTCATCCTTCTCCTTCTTCTCATCCTTCTCCTTCTCCTTCTTCTCATCCTTCTCCTTCTCCTTCTTCTCATCCTTCTCCTTCTTCTCATCCTTCTCCTTCTCCTTCTTCTCATCCTTCTCCTTCTTCTCATCCTTCTCCTCCTTCTCCTTCTCATCCTTCTCCTTCTTCTCATCCTTCTTCTCATCCTTCTTCTCATCCTTCTCCTTCTTCTCATCCTTCTCCTTCTCCTTCTTCTCATCCTTCTCCTTCTTCTCATCCTTCTCCTTCTCCTTCTTCTCATCCTTATCCTTCTCCTTCTTCTCATCCTTCTCCTTCTTCTCATCCTTCTCCTCCTTCTCCTTCTCCTTCTCATCCTTCTCCTTCTTCTCATCCTTCTCCTTCTTCTCCTTCTCCTTCTTCTCATCCTTCTCCTTCTCCTTCTCATCCTTCTCATCCTTCTCCTTTTCCTTCTCATCCTTCTCCTTCTTCTCATCCTTCTCATCCTTCTCCTTCTCCTTCTCATCCTTCTCATCCTTCTCCTTCTCCTTCTTCTCATCCTTCTCCTTCTCATCCTTCTCCTTCTCATCCTTCTCCTTCTTCTCATCCTTCTCCTTCTCCTTCCTCATCTCCAAGGGCATTTAAATTAAAGGTACAGTGTTCTGCACTAATATAAAGGCTCTCTGAAGCCTAGAAACCCTTTTTATAAGTTAAATTCGTAGCGAATAAATTCACATCGAATCGAATTTCTTCCTCAAATTCGGCGAATCAGCCGAATCGAATTTTTTAATAATTCGCTCATCTCTAATACTATCCATGATGACAGAAAAATTGTTCAGGCGCTTCATAAGTTCTATTCCCCAACCTGTCCATGAGGGGAACCAAGCCCATGCTTGGTCGCCCTCAGAGAACAGCTCCCTGCGAACTCTCCCTGCCATCCTTACCTTCTTGTGGACCATCAACTCTTCATGATCCATCACTACATAGGATGCTGGGACTAGCTTTATGAGGGCACACGAACCTTTCGCGTTCTGGGGAAATGTTCTATAGGCTGCCGAACCACACAGAAAATAGTATGGACCTGTCAGAACAGAGCAGGAGGAGTTCCTCGTTTGGCCTCTGGCACTGAGCAACAGTTGCACAGACTGGGAGATTGCTCCCTCAGTCTGCACATCACATCCGTCCTTCCAACACACGTGGTCTGGTCGGTCAGTGTGGTTACTCAGAAGGGAAGTCAGGTTAGTCAGATTGACAGTTATACCTCCCTCACAGGTGGTAGTCCCAACAAACTTGTTACCTGTGCCAAAGCTGATGTTAAAGCACACCTGAGGGCTGCCTAGCTGTCCAGTTACCCATAATGGACTGGTGAGGGCCCTACAGGAGCTAGAGCTAATATTGGTGCTGAAACTGATGTTACCTGCTAAAAATGTGTCATTAAGTTCTACCGACAGATGTCTACGTGGGGGGCTGACCAGGGGTCCCTTGCTTTTTCATGCTGACGCGGATGTCATATAGGGCATGAACAGCGGCCATTGCGGACATGTGATGACTGGGTGGGGGCTTAGAGCATACCCAACAGTTGGTTTTGTTGGCGGTTCTGGCTAAACGCAGATGCATTTTAAATAAAAGGTTGGGGTATCTGCCGTCTTTTCCTCTGTTCACACACATGTAAGACATACAAACAAAAAGAAAAAGGAAAATGACACCCCTCATTCTCTGGTGTAGCTGAAAAGCTTCTTGCAGTGGCTTGCGTGCACCCAGTTGTCTCGTCCCTCGAGCTTGAGTGAGGTAGGTGTCGTCAGCTGGACTTGGTATGGTCCGGTGAACCGTGGCTCGAGTCCGGTTCTTTGATGTTTCTTTAGGACGACCCAATCACCTGGCTCAATAGAAAGAACACCTGTTATTGCATTTGGATCGGGGAGTGATTCGCGAACCCGATGGTGTATCTTCTGCAGCTCCCGTTGCAGAGATTGCACATAACCTGTAAGCTGTGAATGCAAAGACGACAACTGTTGAGGAAAGTACAACCCTGTTTTTGGGAGGTCCCCCAAACAACACCTCGTAGGGTGACAGCCCATGTGGTTGCCGAGGGGCATTCCGGATGGAATAGGGGGCAATGGGGAGACACTCAGGCCAAGGTTTTTGGGTATCGGCCATGATGTTGGAGATCCTGTTTTTAAGGATTCCGTTAAGACGTTCAACCTTACCGCTAATCTCGGGGTGATATGGGGTGTGTCGTCGCTGACTCCAGTTCCACCAAAGAAATGCAGTCGTGTCCTTTGGCAGAGAGGTTAGTAGTGGACAAGAAGACATGTTAGCAGAAGAGTCGTTAGTATTGTTAGTCGGGTTGCAAAATTCAGCACTGTCATTGCTGTCCTCCCCCCCCTTCTCATCTTCCGACACAGGAAGAAGAGAAGCTGGGTTAAGAATAGTGCATCGTTTGATAGTGAGGTTAGTAGGGGTTAGGAGGGCTTTCCCCTGAGAGGGGTACCTTGCCTTGGATGTCCTGTTTTCGCAAGACCGTTCTTGCTGCACTGGTGTCGGTGAGGCAAGGGAGGGGATATTTTAATTCCTCTAGAAAAAGATGGATCTGGGCCAACACCGATTTGTCAACTTCCTATGAGAATTCATAGGAGTTACTTACCATGGTGGTCACAGGGGCGGAGGACTCATCAGGAATGAACTGCCACCGACCTTTATGTAATTGGGGACAGCTCCTCCTCATGTGCCCCGTTTGGTGGCACTGGAAGCACCTGGGTGGGGGCCTATCCTTCCTGTGACCCAGATCCCTTGGTTTTTCATGTGGGGTCTGGGACATAAGAACTTTGGCCTTGTCCTGTTTTCTTCTATCCATTTCCCTCTCTATTGCTGCAAGAGTGGAAAGGATAGCAGGGATAGACATCTCATTATATTCGGGTCGGGCCAGAACCAGCCTTTCCCGAATTTTAGTATCGATGCCTTCCAAAAATTTGGCCCGCAACAGAATGTGCGTCGCGGTCACCTTTACCCCTTCAGTTGGAGCATCAGGTCCAACTTCCAGATCCGCATCCAGTGCCGTCTGTTTGAGACGGCGCCAGAAGCAGGCACTTTCCTCATTAGGACCCTGGGTGAGCTTCATCATGTCCGTAGTAGAGGTAGCACCATACATTTCTGGAAGCTTTGAATTTAGCTGTGTACAGAACTCTTTGCCCCCTGAAGTCATCTCCTCATGAGTGGTTATAGAGCACCCTGCAATCACTGTACTGGCCACTTCCATGCCCACCTTCCCCCGCAGGATCTGCGCACAATCTAACCCGCTCATACCATAGCTGAACTGGTTTTGTCCAAACATTTGAGCAAATCCTCTCGGATTGACTCGATAGTCCGGGAGCTCAGCCAGAATAGTGTGGATCTCTGCCGGGGTGAAGGGGACATGCCAAACTACCCGTTCCCCTAAAGTCCGTTCCCCCTGTGCATTGGGAGGACCTTCAAATTGCTGCACCCTGACTGGATAGGCCTCGGTCCGGGAAGAGTGCAAGGGCTGGCCCAGCTTCATCGGTGGGCTTAGATTAACCACCTCGCTTACTGCACCTTCAGGTTTGAGGTCCCTCAGATCAGGGTATAGCTGGGGGGCAGGGGTCTGATCAGTGGTTCGTAGCGCTTTGATGCAATCCGCCCTGTTTCTTAACCGGGTGTCTATTCCCCTTGATTCACAGATAGTCTGCAAATCGGTTGTTGAGAAGGCTTCATAGTTGGAAACAGAAGGAGCTGGGGTGAAGCAGGGAGAAGGGAGAGGTAGAGGTAGAGGCTGAGGCATAGATACAGAAGACACGGAAGGTACGTCAAGAGTGACGTCACTAACAGAAGAGACAGGTGCAGTTATACTTATCTCAGCCACTGTTGGTTGTTCGGGAACCCCAGCAGACCCTGATCCTGCCTGCCTTAGTAGAGTCAGCCCTGAAAGAGATTCCTCCACCTCTGACACTGGATCCTCCTGTTTTATTCCTTCTGGAGGCCAGGTATACATCACCTGGTTCTTCCGGACAGACACCAGTTTATGTATGCCCTGCTTCCCTAATTGGATTGACCTGTGAAGCCATAGCTGTGCGATCTCTAGTTCTGATGCCTGTATCCGTGGTTCAAATTCAGAGATTAATTTTTCCCACCTCCATGCGTCAAATGTACCTTCCCGGGGAATTTCCCATCTGGTACCCTTCGACCATTTATTCCATCTTTTGAGGGGTTCTGTAGACTTCCCCCCCAAACTCACCTTCATCAGTTGTGCAGCTGTCCTTACCCTGAAGAGGGCTGGTTCCCCCTCTCTCTTCATGGACTGACTACTGCCCATCGTGACTAGTCACTGGTATATATCCCGCGTCCGGGTACCTGTTTACCCCCTGGAGCACTCGGTGGGATCCTACCGAGAGGCCTGATTCCACCACTTTCCCAGCACAGCGTAATTTATGTGATACTTATCGATCACCCGAAGCGCATCAAGTAGCGGTCAGACTGAGAGCACACCTCCCACTCCCACAGCGCAATTTATGTGATCCTGACCACCCGAAGTGTTTGTGGTAACCAGGCTAAGCGTTACACTTCCCTGGACCGCCCACTCGCACAGCGCAATTTATGTGGTTCTCATCACCCACTGTGTTTGGCAGGCCACACCGCACAATGATGAAAGTGGCTTTTCTCTCCCTGCACACAGTAGCTAACACAAGTCAAAACAAAAAGAGGGGTTCTTGGATGTTACTTAGGGGTCACTGGTTGGCCGGAAACCTGCTAACTGACCTTTAGGAAATTTGTGTAAAGAAAAATCTTTCCTAATACACACAGAAAAACTCCTTTTCAACCTGAAAAACCGTTAAAAAGGACAAAGTGGATCCTTATGAAAAACACGGGACGTTTCGCAGTAAAACAATTACACAGAGGTGAACCGAAAAACTGCGCCAAAAGTAACCTTGTTGCTGACGCAAAAATCACTCATACCAGCGCCGCTAAACAATCCACGTTACACACGCAATCTTCGCTGCAACCACCTAAAACCGTTTACACAAAAAGTCTGCTGGACGCGAAACACGTAATGCAGCAGCTTAAAACAAACCCGCTTTACAATAAGGAACTACTTTTAACAAGAAAAACACAAGAAAAACAAAATCACTATACAAGAAATCTATGTGCAAAAACCCAGACTTCACCACGCTCACTAAATGTGGAACACGCGAGGGAAAAACTCGCTTAACACACTTTAAATTGGCCGGCAATACGCAAATTTAAAGCTAAAATCAAACAACTTAAACTGTAAAAATTTGGATTAAAAACACAAAATGGGTTAAATGCATATAGGAAACTTCATGCACATTGCATAGAGATTACTGCACATGTGGTAGTCAACAAAATGGCCACCAACAGGGAACACATGGCAGTCAACAAAATGGCCACCAACAGGAAAAGCACATGGGAACACTAGCCTCATAAATTGCCTCTAACCTCTTACATAAAACAGACTTTTGGACAGAACATACACTGGACAATTACACAACAATATGCAGCATACATACAACACAATTTGGTATAATCACAGAACAGACATAAAACACCAACATATCACACTAACATGCACATGTAACAGAACGGACCCCCTGCTGCATGCTTGCTGGGAGCAGTAGTACCGACAAAACACTGCACAGACTACATACACACAAAGATCTTACAACAGTTAACAATTAACCTAAACCTTTCAGCACTGTAATAATTACCTCACGTGGAGGGGGGTAAAGCAATTACCACAGTACCTACAACCCGCAAATACTTACCTAACACTATGCAACAACTTTTACCCGCTAAAACATATACCCGTTTAATTTTTGGTTGGAAGATTTTTAAACTTTACCAAATCCAGCCAACCAAACCCACCCCTCTGCTGCTCTCAGCAGAGACAAACCCTTGTCTTTCACCCACAGATCAAGATTTTAGGATAAAGGTCCTTGCTAAGCGGTTATTCTTGTTAGCTAACAGAGAGCGAAATCAGCCACACGAACGCGCAAAAAGCGATCCTCTTAATGGCAGAGAGACCTGAAACGTGCCGGCATACTTTTTGCTAGTTCATGATGGCTCATTCCCCCCTCGTACTCGGTTAGCTATCCCAGAATACGCGTTAGTATCCACTGGCTCGCCAAACTGTCTTGGAAATTCGCTTTAACGAATTTCTCCTTACCGTGAGTACTCGCAGTTGGATGCGCAGAAATCCCCCATAAAGCTGTGCGAATCTTGCTTACCACGACTGCAGCTAAACTACACGATTCCTGCCCATCCAACTGGGTTAGCTCTGTTGAAATGTGGGGAATTGGAGCTCCGTTACCAAGGAATGATCACACGACACTCTCAGGTTGATGGTTGAATTCACATAAGGGCTGGCTTCAGACTCAGCCCCCAGTTTTATTACAAGCAGACACACGCCCCCCACATGAATAAAGTCAATCCCCTCCCACCGAACAATGCAATGGGGAGTGCCTATACACAGGATATACATTCCAATTGGAGCATAGCCTTTCCTATTATCTATCACTGGTCCTCCCCCATGAGCCCTCTGAGGTCAGCAGACTTCCTCCCCTTCCACCCATGAGCCCTCTGTGGAGAGCATATCTCCTCCCCTTCCCCCCCATGAGCCCTCTGTGGAGAGCATATCTCCTCCCCTTCCTCCCATGAGCCCTCTATGGAGAGCATATTTCTTGTTCCAGCTCCTAGCAGTATGTTCATTCTCTGTACAAGCATCCCCCAGGCTAAACACCAGTCTGTACCTGGATGGGCCCGATACGATCTTTATTAAAACACATCCATCCGGATACAGTTCAGGTCGGTAATGGGTTGTAAGATATGCATAAGCCTACACGCGGAGTTCGTACCGCTTGGCGCCTTGCGTTATGAAGTCCATGTGGTACTATGCTGCTGATATGTGGATACAGGCCCGCGGTCTACCGCCAGCGGCATTCGCATCGAATGCCGTGGTGGTATACACGCCGGTCTATAAGCGCAGATCTGCCATCTCATCCATTACCAAGCTGAGTACTGTAATACATACATTGTACATGCGCATGGCCCAATTGCAGCCTTCAGAGCTTTAATTAAGCCACACGAGAGACATATGAATAACACGAATATATGACACATTTAAAGTTCAACCAACAATACAAAATTTCCATGACATGGGTAACATCAGCTTGGACTCCTTCCCACTCCAACGTATGTTTTGTCTTAACAGATGTTGTCAAGGGGATAAGTCTGGTGTGCTGATGTACTTTTACAAAATATCATAAGATCTACACTGATGGAAGCCGCTTCTCTCTCCAAGATCACCATAGACTGTATATATTGTTACTATTTAGCTCCAATTTATTTACCAGTGAATAAAACTTTTATTAAATTCACAATCAAATAAAAAGATTTTAAAAATAAATCAAATATAAATATAAGAAATGTACTTAATTCATGTTTATGTCGGACGTCAGAGCCCCCTTGTGTATGTTACTGATATTGTTGTTTATGTCCTAGGTTACTTATATTAATTTCATTAGATTACGAATCTGTGGAGAGATAATTTTTCCCATCTGAATACAATCTAAAAAAATATTAATAAAAACTTCTAAAACAAAGTGAAAACAAAAATAAGAATAAAAGAAAAATAAACAAATACATACATGTGTAGCCAATATACAATTTGTTCCCCTAAATATTGCTGATGAAACTTTTCAAATCCCAATCTTTGTTGTGGCCATTGGGGGGATAAAAGATTTTATATAAAATATCCATCATGTTTCTAGTTGGGGAGATACCTCTTATTTTGTTACTGGCTCTCCAGTGTGGTATATACAGTGGGGCAAAAAAGTATTTAGTCAGCCACCAATTGTGCAAGTTTTCCCACCAAAAGATGAGAGAGGCCTGTAATTGGCATCATAGGTAGACCCAGGGGCGGACTGACCATTTGGAAACTCGGGCACTGTCCGAGGGCCCGGGGTCAGAAGGGGGCCCCATGAGATGCCCCTGGTACCTTTTTCATAGGCTTTTTTGAGTTTGCGCAAGGACACAGGGGCCCAATGATCCCCTATTGCCCGGGGGCCCCATGAGTTGTCAGTCCGCCCCTGGGTAGACCTCAACTATGAGAGACAAAATGAGAAAAAAAATCCAGACAATCACATTGGCTGATTTGGAAAGAATTTATTTGCAAATTATGGTGGAAATTAAGTATTTGGCCACCTACAAACTAGCAAGATTTCTGGCTCTCACAGACCTGTACCTTCTTCTTTAAGAGGCTCCTCTGTACTGCACTCATTACCTGTATCAATAGCGCCTGTTTGAACTTGTTATCAGTATAAAAGACACCTGTCCACAACCTCAAACAGTCACACTCCAAACTCCGCTATGGTGAAGACCAAAGAGCTGTCGAAGGACATCAGAAACAAAATTGTAGACCTGCACTAGGCTGGGAAGACTGAATCTGCAATAGGCAAGCAGCTTGGTGTGAACAAATCAACTGTGGGAGCAATAATTAGAAAATGGAAGACATACAAGACCACTGATAATCTCCCTCGATCTGGGGCTCCACGCAAGATCTCACCCCGTGGGGTCAAAATGATCACAAGAACGGTGAGTAAAAACCCCAGGACCACATGGGGGGACCTAGTGAATGACCTGCAGAGAGCTGGGACCAACGTAACAAAGGCTACCATCAGTAACACACTACGCCGCCAGGGACTCAGATCCTGCAGTGCCAGACCTGTCCCCCTGCTTAAGCCAGTACATGTAGGGGCCCGTCTGAAGTTTGCTAGAGAGCATTTGGATGATCCAGAAGAGGATTGGGAGAATGTTATATGGTCAGATGAAACCAAAATAGAACTGTTTTGTGGAAACACAACTCATCGTGTTTGGAGGAGAGAGAATGCTGAGTTGCATCCAAAGAACACCATACCTACTGTGAAGCATGGGGGTGGCAACATCATGCTTTGGGGCTGTTTCTCCGCAAAGCGACCAGGATGACTGATCCATGTACAGGACAGAATGAATGGGGCCATGTATCGCGAGATTTTGAGTGCAAACCTCCTTCCATCAGCAAGGGCAATGAAGATGAAACGTGGCTGGGTCTTCCAACATGACAATGATCCCAAACATACCGCCCGGGCAACGAAGGAGTGGCTTCGTAAGAAACATTTCAAGGTCCTGGAGTGGTCTAGCCAGTCTCCAGATCTCAACCCCATAGAAAACCTTTGGAGGGAGTTGAAAGACCATGTTGCCCAGCGACACGAAGGTTCTGGACGTACTCACTTGTACAATCTGCAGAGGATAGAGGTTTTTCTGGAACCTTTGGGTCTTTATATGATTTTTCACTTCCTGACCGGCTTGTTCCCATGTAGGCAGCAGCCTCTGCTTCAGCAACTGCAGTCTGTCACTGCAGGATAAGCAATTTTGATTCTAATTTCGCCTCTTCTTGTGCTATGACAGCTTTCTCCTGCATCATCATGGCTTTCTTAGCTGCTACCTCCTGCATCAATATGGCTTCTTTGGCTGCTATCTCCTGCATCATGGCTTCTTTTTCTGCTGTGGCAGCTTTCTTAGCTGCTATCTCCTGCATCATCATGGCTTCTTTAGCTGCTATCTTCTGCATCATCATGGCTTCTTTTTCTGCGTACTGTAGCTGGACACGGACAGCTTCTGCCTTGGCACGAGCTCTAACTGCTGAGGAACTTGCTGAGGACATCTTGCTAGATCGTGAAGATCTGGACACGTGTGACTGTGCATCGTCTAGCTGGGCGCTGGGAATGTTGTCCCTACCTCGCTGTGTCGGCGGTAGTGTGTCATCAGCCTGATACTTTGTTCCTGATCTTAGACTCATGCTGCAGTAATGGTGTCTCCGTTTATTCCAGACCGCCACGTGGGTGTCCTTTTACTGTTCTGCTTCGCGTTATTGAACTGTTGTATAACACTAGTCAGACAGTCTAACAAAAATTCAGAAGTCAAGAAACGTGAGACATCAGATTTGTATGTATACTTTGTTCTGAATAACTTTGTAAAACTACAACATAAACACAAACAAAACATATGTGTCAGTACATTAAACATTATACAACAGCTTCATCCCATCAGTGAGTGTACTCACGGACAATTCCACCATAAATCCAGGAATAGCTTGGAGCTTCACTGTATGCCACTTGCTAGTTTCAGAAGCAGTCACGAAATGGAAGACAGGAACTTCCAGGTTAGAGGTTATTGTATCTAATTACCACTTCCTGACAAATCCTGATATAACTAGGCATAATAACTCCAACCACTAGATGGCAGCAACATCACATAACATTACAGTATATTACATATATTATTTTCAACAATATGGGCAGAACACTCCCTGCCTGGCATAATTTATTATGCCACTACCTATGTAACAACTGCTATGCAGAAAAAACACACAAACAGGAAAATGGAATCCTAGCTAATCTGAGACTAAAACTATAATGTCATAGTTCAACCATTATCCCTCCAAAAACAGAGTACCGTATTTTTCGCTCCATAAGACGCACCTGACCATAAGACGCACCCTAGGTTTTAGAGGCAGAAAACAGGAAAAAAAAATTCTGAACTAATGGACTGCAGACATAGTACAGGAGATGACCAGAGACTGCAGACATAGTAGAGGAGATGACCAGAGACTGCGGACAGTACAGGGATGACCAGAGACTGCAGACATAGTAGAGGAGATGACCAGAGACTGCGGACAGTACAGGAGATGACCAGAGACTGCAGACACAGTACAGGGGATGACCAGAGACTGCAGACACAGTACAGGGATGACCAGAGACTGCGGACACAGTACAGGAGATGACCAGAGACTGCGGACACAGTACAGGAGATGACCAGAGACTGCGGACACAGTACAGGAGATGACCAGAGACTGCGGACACAGTACAGGAGATGACCAGAGACTGCAGACATAGCACAGGAGATGACTAGAGACTGCAGACATAGTACAGGAGATGACCAGAGACTGCGGACACAGTACAGGGGATGACCAGAGACTGCGGACACAGTACAGGGATGACCAGAGACTGCGGACACAGTACAGGGATGACCAGAGACTGCGGACACAGTACAGGAGATGACCAGAGACTGCGGACAGTGCAGGGATGACCAGAGACTGCGGACACAGTACAGGGATGACCAGAGACTGCGGACACAGTAGAGGGATGACCAGAGACTGCGGACACAGCACAGGGATGACCAGAGACTGCGGACAGTGCAGGGATGACCAGAGACTGCGGACACAGTACAGGAGATGACCAGAGACTGCAGACACAGTACAGGAGATGACCAGAGACTGCGGACAGCACAGGAGATGACCAGAGACTGCGGACAGTACAGATGACTGCTGACCTTTGGGGAGGTGGGGAGCGGGTACCTGAATTTGACAGGTACCCGCTCCCACTTCCGCAGAGTTTTTTTTTTATCTTACCTGTTCCTCTATCCAGCCGCGCGCTGTCTTTCCGGCTTCTGTAGTGTGGGCACTCGTCGGACAGCCGGATTCCCAGTGCGCATGCGCGAGAAGCGCTGCGCTTTGTGATTGGTCCGGCGGCTTCTGGGATCTGTCATGTGTCCCAGGTACCGCCTTACCATTCACAAAGAGCACTGCTTCTTGCGCATGCGCACTTGGGACCCGGCTGTCACGCACACTACAGAAGCCGGGAAGACAGCGCGCCACTGGATAGAGGAACAGGTAAGGTCCCACTGCAGAGCTGAGCGGCCGGCCCGGTATTCTGACACGGCGGCGGTGGAAATACCGGACCGGCCGCTCTATATTCGCTCCATAAGATGCACTGACATTTTCCCTCCTTTTTTGGGGGACAAGAAGTGCGTCTTATGGAGCGAAAAATACATATTGTATACCAGCCTTTCTCAACCTTTGGAAGTTTGGCAAGAGACAAATGTTCACCCACTCTCAACAACCCATTCTGGTCTACAAAGGGGCTGAGCTTCCTAAGATGGCTTTGTTTTGAGAATGTCTTTTGTTTTGTGATGCAGTCAATTTCCTTCTGGAAATACTTGTCCCGAATAGAAGAAACCACAACAGACTCTGCCGGAGAAAGTTCTTCTAGATTGACCTGTTCATGGAAACTTTCCCACCTTCTGACCTGATATTGGTTTCCCTCCGGAAGGTTATAGTGACGTGGATGAGTCTGGCTAGGGTTTTAACGAATATCTTCCAGCAAGAAAATCTCTCAAAGCAATGTGAATGAAGTGCTTCAGAAGCTTCGGTACTGAAACTTGTAATTTCTGATCTGATTTCAGGGTCAGCTTCGGGCTCTATGAGTGGATAAACATTAGCAGTGTCTATATCCTCACAGTGTGGTTGGTACAGAAAGGATGGGCCTGAGAACCATATAGAGTTCTGCAGGCATGCTGCTTGAGTAGGTCTAGTGGTAAAATCTGCAGGGTTTTGCTCTGTAGATACATAGAACTACTGATCTGGGTGTGTAGATTGCCAGATTCTATTCACTCTGCTGGAGACATACAGATAGAATCTCCTTGTGGTGTTGCAAATGTACCCCAGGACAGTCTTGCTACCAGTGAAGAATTTCACAGCATCACAGTCAGTGTCTAGTTCATAAATGATTAGCTCAGACATTTCAACTGCAAGTATAGCAGCACACAACTCTAAACGAGGAATTGTGTGAGCTGGTTTAGGGCTTAATTTGGACTTTCCTATAACAAATCCAACATGGCACACATTTTCTGCATCAATTACTTTCAAGTAAGCCACTGCACCTATCGTTATGGTGGATGCGTCTGAGAAAATGCACAGTTCTTTCCTGCGAGCTGTTGATAGAGATATGGGTTCTTTTCTGAAGCGCATAAGGACACCTAGCAAAGTATTGTTTAGGTCAGGGCCACTTAACAGTACGTTGTTTAAAGAAACTCCTTCATACTCTGCACTGGAATCGAAAACTATTCTGACTTGGTTAGGTTTGTGTGGATGGTAAACACCAAACAAGGGTAGATACCAGTGTTCCCTGTCTTATAAAGACATCAATTATGAATAGGTAGGCGCTGTGCATCAAAAGAACATAAAATAAAAACATCTCTATATGTCAAGACCATTATTAATAAGTGTGGTTTTATAACCTCCCAAAAATGTCTATAACAATAAATGTGATACCACATTAAAAAAATGTGACAGTCTTTTTAGGATGCAGTGCTGTGAGCCATAAGTCCATCTGTCTTCACCACATGCCAGAAAGAATAAGTGAATTGCTCATTCACCAAACTTATTTGATCCCGGTTAAGGCGGTCAAAAACGCATTTTGATAATATATGCAGAAAGGTCAGCCTCTGGCTATCCTAGGGTGTTCCTCCCAGTCGCCGACATACCGCAGAATATAGCCCCAAGGAAATGGTCATGAGATTTCCAGTGAACCAACAATGCATGAATACTCTGCATCAGGCTCTCCTTGCCTTTAGAGGAATGTTTCCAAGCAGCTTGAATAACCCAGATAGATTATATCATTCTAACTGCAGCATTTATTGGTTGTAATGAATAAATAAAAGAAAACTATGCACTCACATGTACAGGTGTCTTGTTAACCGGCACCAGTATGTACAGCCTATGTGATCCAAAAATGGCCAATGTGTATTCCAAGCCTCGCTCTTGCTGGGCCGGACGTGACATCACAGGAACCTGGAAGTGAAGGAATCATGCTTCAATGTACATTTCGCCTGGCGACGTCTTCAAGAAGTGATGACCGCTGTATCCGGGCTGATTAGAGGCTATCTCTCACTGATTGGATGACTCCAATAGCAGAGCCAACAACTTCATTGGACGGCTCTGGATTAATGGCCAACTTGTCAGATATCTTTGAATTTGTACTAGAAGGGTTAGAGATGGCTATGGCCAATAACTACTTCTGGTACAATGGAGAATTCTTCAACCAACTTAAGGGAGTAGCCAGCCATGGGAGCTAGGTACGCTACCATCTTCCTAAATAAATGAGATGGGCAGCCGTGAATCCACATTGCTGTCACAGTGTCGGCACAACATTAATATTATTTAGTACACTAATACTAGGTGCCATAATAATGCAACTTTATTTTTTGTAAAATTCCTTATAGACCCTCAATCATATATAAATAGTTCCCTGATTTGAGACACTTTATAGCCCGAAATGTGGTTGACAAACAATTAAAAATGCATATGTTTGGAGATCTAAAAGGGCTTTTTCCCTGTAAGAAATGTAAAGCATACAGAACAGTGGGGAGTAACTGTCATAAAAGTAGGACATTTATGTCAGCAACAACAAATAAATCTTATGATTTCAAACATTTTATAACATGTTCTACTACATATGTAGTCTATATGCTTAGTTGTCCATGTAAGAAACAGTATGTAGGGAGGACCATGCTAAGTGTAAAAATTTGAACTTGGGAACATATTAATAACATCAAAAAAGGTTACCCTGATCATAGGTTGTCGAAGCAATATGCTTTACAGCATAACAATAAAGACCCATCCAGTTTAGGGGTTATGGGTATAGACAGGTATATACCACACTGGAGAGGCAGCAGCAAAATAAGATGTATCGCCCAACTAGAAACATGATGGGTATTTAATTTGAAAATCCTCTGCCCCCATGGCCACAACATAGAGTGGGATTTGAACAGTTTCATCAGCAATATTTAGGGGAACAAATTGCTTATTGGCTACACATGTATGTATGTACAGGTGAAACTCAAAAAATTAGAATATTGTGCAAAAGTTAATTTATTTCAGTAATGCAACTTAAAAGGTGAAACTAATATATGAGATAGACTCATTACATGCAAAGCAAGATAGTTCAAGCTGTGATTTGTCATAATTGTGATGATTATGGCTTACAGCTCATGAAAACCCCAAATCCACAATCTCAGAAAATTAGAATATTGTGAAAAGGTGCAATATTCTAGGCTCAAAGTGTCCCACTCTAATCAGCTAATTAAGCCATAACACCTGCAAAGAGTTCCTGAGCCTTTAAATGGTCTCTCAATCTGGTTCAGTAGGAATCACAATCATGGGAAAGACTTCTGACCTGACAGTTGTGCAGAAAACCATCATTGACACTCTCCATAAGGAGGGAAAGCCTCAAAAGGTAATTGCAAAAGAAGTTGGATGTTCCCAAAGTGCAGTATCAAAGCACATTAATAGAACGTTATGTGGAAGGAAAAAGTGTGGAAGAAAAAGGTGCACAAGCAGCAGGGATGACTGCAGCCTGGAGAGGATTGTCAGGAAAAGGCCATTCAAAAGTGTTGGGGACTTTCCCAAGGAGTGGACTGAGGCTGGAGTCAGTGCATCAAGAGCCACTACACACAGACGGATCCTGGACATGGGCTTCAAATGTCATATTCCTCTTGTCAAGCTGATCCTGAACAACAAACAACGTCAAAAGCGTCTTACCTGGGATAAAGAAAAACAGACCTGGTCTGTTGCTCAGTGGTCCAAAGTCCTCTCTTCTGATGAGAGCAACTTTTGCATCTCATTTGGAATCCAAGGACCCAGAGTATGGAGGAAGAATGGAGAGGCACACACTGCAAGATGCTTGAAGTCCAGTGTGAAATTTCCACAGTCTGTGTTGATTTGGGGAGCCATGTCATCTGCTGGTGTTGGTCCACTGTGCTTCATTAAGTCCAGGGTCAACGCAGCCGTCTACCAGGAGATTTGGGAGTAGTTCATGCTTCCTTCCGCAGACGAGCTTTATGGGGATGCTGACTTCATTTTCCAGCAGGACTTGGCACCTGCCCACACTGCCAAAAGCACCAAAACCTGGTTCAGTGACCATGGGATTACTGTGCTTGATTGGCCAGCAAACTATGGGGCATTGCCAAGAGAAAGATGAGAGACATGAGACCAAACAATGCAGAAGAGCTGAAGGCTGCTATTGAAGCATCCTGGTCTTCCATAACACCTCAGCAGTGCCACAGGCTGATAGCTTCCATGCCACGCTGCATTGAGGCAGTAATTGCTGCAAACCAAGTACTGAGTACATATGCATGCCTATACTTTTCAGAGGTCCGATATTGTTCTATGTACAATCCTTTTTTTACTGATTGCATGTAATATTCTAATTTTCTGAGATTGTGGATTTGAGGTTTTCATGAGCTGTAAGCTATAATCATCACAATTATGACAAATCACAGTTTGAACTATCTTGCTTTGCATGTAATGAGTCTATCTCATATATTAGTTTCACCTTTTAAGTTGCATTACTGAAATAAATGAACTTTTGCACGATATTCTAATTTTTCAAGTTTCACCTGTATTTGTTTCTTTTTATTTTATTTTTGTTTTCACTTTGTTTTTAGACGTTTTCATTAATATGTTTTTAGATTTTGTCCAGATGGAAGAAATTATCTCTCTGGTGATTCGTAGTCTAATGAAATTATTAGAAGTAACATAAACTAACGGGCTTGACCTCTGACATAAACAAGTAACAATACAAGTGACATACACTAATGGGCTCTGACCTCCAACATAAACATGAATTTAATTAATTTTTGAAATTTATATTTGATTTATTTTTTAAATGTATTATCTTTGATTGAAATGTAATAAAAGTTTTGTTCACTGATAAATGAATTGAAGCTCAATAGTAACAATATATACAGTCTATGGTGATCTTGGAGAGAGAAGCAACTTTCATCAGTGTAGAGCTTCTATATATATTATAACAGTACATCAGCACACCAAACTGATCCCCTTGACAATGTCTGTTAAGACGAAATATAAGCCAGGGTGGGAAGGAGTCCATGCTGACGCCACCCACACTTGCTGGAGCCGGCACCAGCGGCATCTTTTGCTACATGTACAGGAACATTGTTAGTTTTTTGGCTTTTATCAAATGTTTTCTAATGGTACCTCACTATTGGAGTTTTGTCTATTTTTACACTGCATCCCTAAATAGACTAGGATGAGGACATTTCGGTACAGACTAGGAGGAGGAGATTGAGGTACCACATGTATTCCCTAGGTGGATGATCTGGATTGAAACCTATATAGCTTCCTGCCTTATCAGACCACCTATAATTTGGAGTCTGTACATGCAGTAAGAGGATGTGTTTTATGGTGCTGGAATCACATTTTCCTGCATTTAATTGAATGATGGACACTTTTATTCACAGAGAATTAATTGAATTATAATATGGACTTTAGTTTGAATGTCATGTATTTAATTAAAATGTATTGTTTTAAGTCACTATATGGGATTATATATACATGGTTTGGTATGTACATTTAGAGCATATTGTATTATATGTTGCAAGTGCAGCTTTGGTGGGTTATTTTGAATTTATTCATTTATTGAGCACTAAGAGCAGTGAATAGGGATTTTTTGGTAAGCAAGACCTTAGACAAAGGAGTGGCTGTGGACATAGTATACTTAGATTTTTTAAAAATGTTTGACACAGTTCCCCATGCACAGCTAATGTGTAAGGTAAAGTCTAAATGCTTGGAAAAATCTGTTTGTAAATGGATAGAAAACTGGCTAAAAGACTATTCAGAGAGTGGTGGTTAATTACTTATACTCTGAATGGTCTAGGGTTGTTAGTGCTAGGAAGGTCTTTGTTAACCACTTGCCGTCCAGAAGATTTACCCCCCTTAATGACCAGGCCATTTGTTTGCTATTTGGCACTGTGCTATTTCCACTGGTAATTGAGAGGGGCCTGAAGTGCTGTATCCAAACAAAATGTATGTCCTTTTTTCACACAAATAGAGCTTTCTTTTGGTGGTATGTGATCGCCAATGAGCGTTTTAGTTTTTGTGATATAAACGAAAAAGACTGAAAATGTTGAAAAAAAACAATATTTTTTACTTTCGGTTTTAAAAAAAAATATATTAAACTCAAAGTTAGTCATAAATTTAGGCCAAAATGTATTCTCCTACATGTTTTTGTAAGAAAAATCCCAATACATGTATATTAATTGGTTTGTGTGAAAGATATAGCATCTACAAACTAGGGTATACAATGGGGAAAATAATTATTTGATCCCCTGCAGATTTTGTAAGTTTGCCCACTTACAAAGAAATAAAGGGTCTATAATTTTTATCATAGGTGTATTTTAAATGATAGAAACCAACCAACCAATGACATCAATCAAAAATCCAGAAAAAACACATTAAACATAAATTAAGTTGCAGTTCAGTGAGTAAAATAAGTATTTGATCCCCAAGCAAAACATGACTTAGTACTTGGTGGAAAAACCCTTGGCAAGCACAGAGGTAAAAACCTTGTAGTTGGTTACCTGGTTTGCACATCTCAGGAGGGATTTTGGTCCACTCTTTACAGATCTTCTCTAAATCCTTAAGGTTTCTTGGCTGTTGCTTGGCAACTCAAAGTTTGATCTCCCTTCCTAACTTTTCTATAGGATTAAGTTCTGCAGACTGGCTAGACCACTCCATGACCTGAATGTGATTCTTCTTGAGCCACTCCTTTGTTGCCTTGGTGGTATGTTTTGAGTCATTGTCATGGTGGAAGACCCATCCACAACCCATCATCAGTGTTCTGGCTGAGGGAAGGAGGTTCTCATCCAAGATTTTACAGTGCATGACCCCTCAATGCAGCAAAGTTGGCCTGTACCTTTAGCAGAGAAAGAGACCCAAAGCATGTTTCCACCTCCATGCTTGACTGTAGGGATGGTGTTCTTAGGGTCATAGTCAGCATTTTTCTTCCTCCAAACACAGCGAGTCGAGTTAATACCAAAGAGCTCAATTTTGGTCTCATCTGACTACAGCACTTCTCACAATCCTTTGATGTTCATTGGCAAACTTCAAATTGGCCTGTGCATGTACCTTCTTGAGTAAGGAGATCTTGCATGTGCTGAAGGTTTTCAATCCATAGCAGCATATTGTGCTACCAATGGTTTGTTTGGTAACTGTGGTCCCAACTACCTTGAGATCATTCACAAGCTCCTCTTGTTTAGTTCTGGGCTGATCCCTCACTTTTCTCATGATCATCCTTATCCCATGAGGCAAAATCTTGCATGGAGCTCCAGACCGAGGGCAATTGAGACAGTCATTTTGTATTTCTTCCATTTACAAATAATCTCTCCAACAGTTGTCTCCTTCTCACCAAGCTTCTTGCTGATGGTCTTGTAGCCAATTCCAGCCTTGTGCAGATCTACAATCTTGTCCCTGACGTCCTTTGACAGTTCTTTGGTCTTGCCCGTGTTGGTGAGGAAGAATGAGATTCTGTAGACAGGTGTCTTTTATACACATAAGGAGTTGTCGTGAGGAGCACCTTCTTAAATTGACAGGACTAATCTCTGTACCACATGAGCACATAGCCAGTCTGTGGGAGCCAGAATTATTGTTGGTTGGTAGGGGATCAAATACTTATTTTACTCACTGAACTGCAACTCAATTTATGACATTTGTATCATGCGGTTTGTCTGGATTTTTGGTTGATATTCTGTCTCTATCGTTTAAAATACACCTTTGATAAAAATTATAGACCCTTCATTTCTTTGTAAGTGGTCAAACTTACAAAATCTGCAAGGGATCAAATAATTATTTTACCTACTGTATATTGGAATTTCCGCAGCTTTTACTTTCTGACTGCCTAAAACATTTCTTGAGGTGCTAAAATGCCAGGGCAGTAAAAAAAAACCCAAATTAACCTTTTTTTTAGAAATTAGACACCCCAACGTATTTGCTGAGAGGTATGTTGAGATAGTACAAACACCCACCAAATGATCCCTTTTTGGAAAGCAGACACCCCAAGGAATTTGATAAGAGGCATTGTGAGTATTTTGCAATATCATTTTTGTCACAGGGCTTTAAAAAATAATAAAAGAAAAGCAAAAATACATTTTTGTTTTCTTTCTTCGTTTTTCAACATGACAACAAATGAGATCTGCAAAATACTCAGCATGCCTCTTAGCAGATACTTTTGGAGTGTTTACTTTCCAAAAAGGGGTCTTTTGGGGTGGTGCTTTTTCTGACACTTTTTGTTTACTTGAAAAACTTTTTTTGCTAGAAAATTACTTTGAACCTCCAAACATTATATATATATTTTTTTAACGCAGAGGCCCTAGAGAATAAAATGGTGGGTGCTGAAATTTTTTATGACACACATAAATTTGTAATATCCATAGGCGACGCTTTAAAAGCCTTTACAGGTCACCACATTAGATTTACACAAGGAGGACTAGAATTACTGCCTTTCATCTGACGTTTGATACCTCACATGCTTGGTGCAATCTCTGTTTACATACCACCATGGGACCGCCACTTTGCCTTTGTGCGCGAAGATGGGAATGGGGGTGGGGGTGAATTTTTTTTAATTATTTATTTTGCTTTTTTTAATTATTTTTACACTGCCCCTTTCATTTTTTTTTTTTTCGATCACTTGTATTGTTATCACAGGGAATGCAAATATCCCGTGATAGCAATAGGCAGTGAAAGGTACTCTTTTCTGAGAAATCTGGGGTCTATTAGACTCTTGATCTCTCCTCTGCCCTTAAAGCATCTGATCACACCAAGATTTAAATATAAGATATAAATCTTTCATGAAAAACAGCAGAGGGCTAAACGCTAGTGCTGGCAGTGAACGCGACCGATCCTGCTAACACTGTTTTTGGAGACACTCTACAAAGGAGGCACTAGTATAGTTCTGTTCATGATCAATATATTGATCTGTACAAACATTATACTAGTAATGGTCAGCGACCTATAGCGTGAATGCGATAGTGTGTGGGAAATCAAACGCTAGCTGACCCTGGCTGGGAGGAGTGCTAACTGACCCTGATGCTATCTGATGTAGCTAGTGACAGTAATACATTGATCAGTGAAAAATTCTATATAGTGACACTGTACTAATGACACAGGCTGAGCGACGGGGTGATCAAAGGGTTAATATGGATGATCAAAGAGTTAAATGTGCTAATCTAACGTGTGCGTGTAAAATGTAGAGCTTTTACTCATTTTTTTTTGTTAATTTTTCTCTCCCTAAACAGCATAGGAGGCAGTGGGGGATGCACGCGCACACCCGGAAATAGAAAGCAATGTAAGATTAAGCCACTTTTCCCAGAGCCACCGCTCACCCACATACTGTTGGTGGGCGGCAAGCAGTTAAAAAAAAAATCTATTTTTTTTTAAACTTTTTTTTTTTTTACATTATTTTTTTTAAATACTTTCATCAGAGTAGTGCAATGTAACATTGTACAACCCTGGGAGGGTGATCAGGGATTTTTTTTTATTTACACTTTGCAATGAAGATCATTGCTCTACAATGCAAAGCTTGCTTTGAACTGTCATGAATGTGTTAAGTTCCTGACAGTTCAATATAATAGTGATCTATGATTGGCTCCAGCTTGTCACACGGACAGGGTCCTGTGATTGGCCCATATGTTATGTGAGAGCTGTGGACCAATCACAGCTCTCTAGGAACAGAAGCAAAGCTCTTATGAATCAGATTGATTCATAAAAGCTTTGTTGTCATTGTGATCTTGTGATTGCGTAGCGTTCTCATGATCACCGCATCCCAATTACTGGGTCTCTAATTCTGCTGTGTCTGATAGATACAGCGGATGTGAGGGGTAGAGTTGAGCGCCTCCCTGTGTTGGCAAAAGACCAGCAATGTACAACTAAGTCACTAGTCCTGTAGCTGCTGCCCGCCTGCAGTACATTGTGGGCAGGCAGCCCAAAAGTGGTTAACCTCCAATTAAGCAATGGATAAGGAAAGCTGGCACTCCAGTGCACCAGCTATAATCAAATGCTCTTTTTTAAAGTTCATGTGATGTATCACATGAACTTTAATAAAGAGCATATGATTATAGCAGTTGCACTGGAGTGCTAGCTTTTTTATGCATATATTTTTTCATGTTTATATATTGGTCCATGTTTATGGACACTTACTTTTCACATTAAGTGTGTTTTTTACACTCATTTTAGTGATTGTGTTAGAGAGCTGGACTGTGTTTACGTTTTTATTCATCTCCAAGGTGTGCCTTATGTAATCCTGCATATCCTGGCCTTTCATCGGTTTGGTTTGGTATAGCTGCATAATCAAATATAGTTTATTGCTGAGATTAGCTCTTTTATGCTCCTTTTGTAATCCTTCCCACATTTCTTTAGCAGTTTCACATTTACACATACAGTATGTATGATTTGATAATCTTCTATGCTAAGAGAGATTGTATCACAAACCTGTGGTGGTGAGTCCTTGTAGACCGCCAACTCGGAGTTCCCCAGGGTGTGGAGTCTAAGCCCCAGCCTGTTGCTTCACCAGAGCCCCTGATGGTGGAGATGCAGCAAGCTAGAACCAGGTCGCAGCCCCCAGGTATGCCCAGCTGAGGATGCAGAGACCAATCACGCAAGCAGAGTGTAATCCAGGAGACAACAGGGAAGCCAATAGACAAGCCAAAGTCAGGATTAGTGGAAATCAAACACAGTCAGTGGATGACGCTGGGGCCAGTACATGGGTAGTCAGATACAGGCTACAAGCGTAGCAACAGCCAGGAGCTCAGAAAACTAAGAAGTTGCGCAGGCAAAGTGGGCTAGACTGAGCATGTCTTATATAGACAAGAAAACTAGGAGGCGGGACAGGAAGTGATGGAAGGGAAGGAAATAAAACCCAGAGAATAGTAGATGATGCCCATAGGCGAGCACAGACAAACAAACATGTGAAAGGAATCAGAAACAGCACTGCAGCAAGAAGGTAAAAATGCACAAACAGGAAACTGCAGGCTAACTTGTGACAGGTTGTCCTCTGAGCTTTTTGATTTTTTTCCATCCACTCACCTAAAAGGTGTTCTGACCTGACTTCATTTATACATTTCCATGTACCTTCTCTTATTAGCAGCATTTTGATCTTGAATTTCCAGAACCGGTAGTTCGAGTTTGTCAGATTTGCAAATGAAGGCTTTGTTGCAGTTGTGTTACAGGCTGTTTTCTTTTATTCTCGTGCAGTCTCCTTTCTGTTACTGTATCTTGCACTTATTTGCTGCAGCTGGCTATGAGTGGGCCCATAACCTGTTCAAAATTCTGTAAATAGCCCTACAGAACAGACAGTGCACATGTGTTTTTCTGCTTCACTACAACAAGGAAACTGGAAACTTTATTCAGAGAAAAGGCAGAGTTTGCCCAAGATGCAGCTACAAACCTATAAACACTGCCATCTACTGGTTTGAAAAACTTTGAAAACACATCAGATCTCAATGGGGAAAAATATTATATCTATACTGATATGGACTGGGTAATGTGTTAGGAACGTAAGGATGCCCATCGTTTGATGGAAATGAAAATGATCAACCTACCAGAGGACTGAATTCAAAGACATCCGAAAATCAAAGTGAAAAAATTATTCAGCAGGCTAGTCCACTTTGCTGAAATTTCATTGCAGCAACTCAAAATGGTACTCAATAGTTTGTATGGCCCCCACTTGCTTGTATGCACACCTGACAACTTCGGGGCATGCTCCTAATGAGACAATGGATGGTGTCCTGGGGTATTTCCTCCCATATCTGGACCAGGGCATCACTGAGCTCCTGGACAGTCTGAGGTGCAACCTGGCGGTGACAGATGGACTGAAACATGATATCCCAGAGGTGTTTTATCGGATTTAGGTCAGGCGAGCATGGGGGCCACTCAAGGGTATCAATTCTTGCATCCTCCAGGAACTGCCTGCATACTCTCGCTACATGAGGCCGGGCATTGTCATGCACCAGGAGGAACCCAGGGCCCACTGTACAAGTGTAGGGTCTGACAATGGGTCCAAGGATCTCATCCTGATACCTAATGGCAGTCAGGGTGCCATTGTCTACCCTGTAGATGTCTGTGCATCCCTCCATGGATATGCCTCCCAAGACCATCACTGACCTATCTCCAAAACGTTCATGCTGAATGATGTTACAGGCAGCATAACATTCTCCATGGCTTCTCCAGACCCTTTCACATCTGTCACATGTGCTCAGGGTGAACCTACTTTCATCTGTGAAAAGCACAGGGTGCGAGTGGTGGACCTGCCAATCCTGGTGTTCAATGGCAAATGCCAATCAAGCTCTATGGTGTCGGGCAGTCAACACAGGGCCAACAAGATTTCGGGCCCTCAGGCCACCCTCATGAAGTCTGTTTCTGATTGCTTGGTCAGAGACATTCACACCAGTGGCCTACTGGAGGTCATTTTGAGGGGCTCTGGCTGTGCCTGTTGTGCAAGGAGGAACATCCTGTTCCTCCTTGCGCAAAGGAGCAGATACTGGTCCTGCTGATGGGTTTACGACCCTGTCCAGCTCTCCTAGAGTAACTGCCTGTCTCCTCCATGCTCTTGAGACTGTGCTGGGAGACACAGCAATCCTTATGGCAATGGCACGTATTGATGTGCCATCCTGGAGGAGTTGGACTGCCTGTGCAACCACTGTAGGGTCCAGGTATCGCCTCATACTATCAGTAGTGACACTGACCCTAGCCAAATGCAAAACTAGTGAAAAATAGTCAGAAAAGATGAGTAAGGAAAAAAATGTCAGTGGCCTCCACCCTTAAAACCATTCCTGATTTGGGGGTCATCTCATTGTTGCCAATCTAGTGCACCTGTTGTTAATCAGTTTCAGCTGCTTTGATGTTAATGAAATTAACAACCCCCTATGTTACTTAACTGACCAGATCAATATCCCAGGAGTTTAATTGACTTTATGCTATACTCTGATTAAAAAGCGTTCCTTCAATTTTGTTGAGCAGTGTATCTCTACCGAATACTGAAGTAGTTGTTGCACAAAATACATGAACACTGCATTCCAACAGATCCAGAGTGCTGAGTTTGAATGCAGACTAGGGAGTGGATTAATCTCTCTGTGTGGCCGAATGGTGAGCTGCAATATCACTGGGACTAGTAAACTGCTGCTGTTTTGATTTACTATCTGCTGCAAGAGAAAGAGACTGAGCCCTTTTGAAACTGACCATATAGTCATCTGGTAGCTTTATTTGCTGCCTGCAGGTGTTACTACGACTGTATCCATGTACACCAAAGGTAAATGCTGGGTCCCAGTGCTAACTGACTGAAGAGTTAGGACTAAAGGTCACTTTATATATTCCAGGCTTCATACTTTAGATTATCAGGTAAGGTGCATAAGCCATTAGGTGGGGAGTCACCTTAATATTAGGCATTGGTTGGCAATCACCTAATTTGGTTAAGTGTGAACACATTGGCACAATTGATATCCGCTTTATTGTAAGTACTGCACTATATGATTTTTGTTTTGTTGGAGAGCAATTCACCACGTATGAAGAATAACCATAAAGGAGGAATTCACAAGATTCATCTCCCCTTACAAAGCAAAGAATTTTGATTGGAGTGTAAGAGTAAGAATTTTGGATTGAGAGTGGTGACACATGATGAAGTTTTGGCACTATTAAAACACTTTTATGTGAGTTTAATACTATTTTATTTACTGCGTTTTAAAAAGATAATGCACTATGTGCGGTTTATATACTTTTTTTGCATGGAGGAGTTAATACTTTTTGGAAAGGAAGAAGAGGAGCACATCATCTTGGTGATATACAGTATGAATAGGGCACGCAAATATTCACTGAGAACCTTGGAAGAATAAAGGACATAGTATGAATTTCTACGGAATGTGTTTAAGGAGTTTTGATTGAATATCAATTTGGATGCTGATCAATCATTTATATCTTAGCTTCCTAGGGGGGAAGTAGTACCTTGGCGACTGTGAACTTCACTTGTTTTATTTGGATTTGTTTATTGATTTTATTGAGTTATTGAGGTTTGTCCTGGCTTTGGATCTTATATACAAACGTTCATCTAGTTCAACCATAAAAATTCAAAAATAAATTTAAAAAAAAAGTTATAATCCTATACCCACAGTTGATCCAGAGGAAGGCAAAAAAACCCCCAGGAAAACATGAAATCATTTGCTCCCGCAGGGGAAGAAATTTCTCCCTGATCCCCCGAGAGGCAATTGGATATTCCCTGGATCATCTTTACCAATAAATGTTAGTATTCAGTTATACAGTTGCAAGAAAAAGTATGTGAACCCCTTGGGATTACGTGGAGTTTTGCATGAATTGGGCATAAAATGTGCTCTGAATGTCATCTAAGTCACAACAATAGAAGAACACAGTCTGCTGAACATAATACTACACAAACATTAGATGTTGCCATGGTTTAATTGCACATAACATGTAAACATTCACAGTGCAGGGAGGAAAAAGTATGTGAACCTTTGGACTTAATAACTGGTTGACCCTCCTTTGGCAGCAATAACCTCAACCAAACGTTTCCTGTAGTTGCAGATCAGACCTGCACAACGATCTGGAGTAATTTTGGACCACTCCTCTTCACAAAACTGTTTCAGTGTAGCAATATTCTTGGGATGTCTGGTGTGAATCGCTCTCTTAAGGTCATGCCACAGCATTTCAATCGGGTTGAGGTCAGGACTCTGACTGGGCCACTCCAGAAGGCGTATTCTGTGCTGTTGCAGCCACTGTTTTGTTGAATTACTTGTATGCTTTGGGTCATTGTCCTGTTGCATCACCCATCCTCTGCTGAGCTTCAGTTGGCGGACAGATGGTCGTACGTTTTCCTGCAAAATGTCTTGATAAACTCTGGAATGTATTTTCCCATCAATGACAACAATCCGTCCAGGCCCTGAGGCAGCAAAGCAGCCCCAAACCATGATGCTCCCTCCGCCATGTTTTACAGTGGGGATGAGGTTTTGATGTTGGTGTGCTGTGCCTTTTTTCTCCACACATAGTGTTGTGTGTTCTTCCCAAACAACTCAATCTTGGTTTCATCTGTCCACAGTATATTTTGCCAGTAGTGCTGTGGAACATCCAGGTGCTCTTTTGCAAACTTTAAACGTGCTGCAATATTCTTTTTGGACAGCAATGGCTTCCTCCGTGGTGTCCTCCCATGTACTCCATTCTTGTTTAATGTTTTCCTTATTGTAGATGTGTCAACAAAAATGTTAGGAAAACTCATACAAATGAGCGCAGAGAGGCCACTCCAGGTGGAAACATGTGAACAGTTAATCATGAGCTCACCACTGCTGCCTTGTTAATCATATGCATGATGAAGAGAACTGGAAAAAAAGGCGCTGTGGAAAATGCTCTCAGACAAGCACCTTAGTGGAGGTGCATCTTTATTGGGTGAGATAAAGTAGCAAGTATAATAAAATTAACCAGCCTGAAGTGGACAGTGTGATTCCAATGGACGGCCCGTCCGCTCTGAGGGGAGCTGAGATCAAAGAATGCTCCTGTCGGCTTCAAATCACGTGGTGTCAGCGTACCAGCGTCCTGGGTGGTGTCACCATGGCAAACAAGACTTGACAAAGCGCAACTGCGCGAAACATGTCGTCTTGGTAACCCCACATATGCTCCCAGCTGAAGCCAACGCCGGACACTGCCTTCGTTTGCCATGGTGACACCACCCAGGACGCTGGTACGCTGACACCACGTGATTTGAAGCCAACAGGAGCATTCTTTGATCTCAGCTCCCCTCAGAGCGGACGGGCCGTCCATTGGAATCACACTGTCCACTTCATGCTGGTTAATTTTATTATACTTGCTACTTTATCTCACCCAATAAAGATGCACCTCCACTAAGGTGCTTGTCTGAGAGCATTTTCCACAGCGCCTTTTTTTCCAGTTCTCTTCAACAAAAATGTTAGCATGTGCCAGAGATTTCTGTAGGTCTTTAGCTGACACTCTGGGATTCTTCTTTTTTAAAGCAATCCACTGAGCTGGCCAGAACCAACTATTGCGGGAGTGTATTCCACATTTTCACAGCTCTCACTGTGAAGAAACTTTTCCGTATTTGGAGATTACATCTCTTTTCCTCCAGATGTAAAGCGTGCCCCCTTGTCCTCTGTGATGACCTGAGGATGACTAACTCCACACCGAGTTCACTATATGAGCCACTGATGTATTTATACATGTTGATCATATCCCCCCTTAATCTCCTCTTCTCAAGAGAGAATACATTTAATTCTTTTAATCTTTCCTCCATGCCTCTTATCAGTTTGATTGCCCTTCTCTGCACTCCAGTTCCCCAATATTCTTTTTGTGAATTGGTGCCCAAAACTGAACTGGATATTCCAGATGAGGTATTATTAATTATTTGTGCAGGGTTAAAATGATCTCTCTCTCTCTCTCTCTGGTGTCTATACCTCTTTTAATACAAGATAGGATTTTGCTCACTTTAGAAACAGCAACTTGGCATTGCATGCCATTATTAAGCTTGTGGTCTACCAGAACAGCCAGATCCTTCTCCACCATTGATTCCCCCAGTTTTACCCCCCCCCCCCCCCAGTATGTATGATGCATGCATATTGTTAGCCCCAAGTGCATAACATTTATCAACATTAAACATAATTTACCACATAGTTGCCCAACTAAATAGTGCATTGAGGTTGGCTTGTAAATTGGAAACATCCTGTAAGGACATTATTCCACTGCAAAGCTTGTTGTCATCTGCAAAGACTGAAACAGTATTTTTAATCCCAGACCCTATATCTTTATAAATATATTAAACAGTAAGGGTCCCAACACTAAACCTTGGGGTACACCACTGACAACCCTAGACCATTCAGAGTATGAATCATTAACCACTACCCTCTGAATATGATCATCTAGCCAGTTTTCTATCAATTTACATACTGATTTTTCCAAGCTGGTAGACTTTACTTTACACATTAGTCATGTTGGGGAAACTATAACAAACACTTTTGCAAAATCCAAATATACTGGGTCCACAGCCACCCCTCTGTCCAAGGTTTTGCTTACCTCCTCATAAAAAGAAATCAAATTTGTTTGACAACTTCTGTCTTTCATGAATCCATGCTGTCTGTTGCTTAAAATATTTTTTTCCAGCAAGAACTCATCTATGTGGTCTTTTATTAAAGTCTCCAGTATCTTCCCAACTATAGATGTCTATAATTGGTAAAGATTTTGATCCCTTTTTAAATATAGGCACCACATTGGCCTTGCTTCAATCCAGTGGTACTATGCCAGTCATTAAAGAGTCCTTAAAAATTAGAAAAAATGGCCTTGAAATGACAGAGCTCAATTCTTTAAGGACCCGTGGGTGTCTGCCATCCGGTCCAGGTGCTTTATTCACCTTTATTCTGTCTAAATATTTCTGGATCATATCAGTTGTGAGCCAATGTGTCAATACCATGTCCATTATGGACAAGAGCTCCCCCATGCTCCTTTGTATACACAGAGCTGAAGAAGGTATTTAATAAATTTGCCTTCTCTTCGTCCACAGTCACCCACTCTGGATTATTTTGTAAAGGGTCTACAAGCTCGGACCAGATCATTTTACTATTAATTGATTTGAAGAATTTGGGGGTTTTGCTCTGCTATCTTTTGCAATCTGTCATTCGTTTTCAATTTTTGTGGCCTTGTTTTCCTGTTTACATATTCTGTTATATTCTTTGTAATGTTTAAACAATGATAGTGTTCCTTCATGTTTATATTTAATAAAAGTTCTTTTCTTATTATCTATACCTTTTTTAATGTTGGCCATAAGCCATATAGGTTTGATTTTTAGCCTTTTAACCACTAGCCTACAGGGTACTTATACCCTCTTCCTGCCCAGGCCAATTTCCAGCTTTCAGCGCTGTCACACTTTGAATGACAATTGCGTGGTCATGCAACATTGTACCCATATGAAATTTGTATCATTTTTTGAGACAGATAGAGCTTTCTTTTGGTGGTATTTAATCCCCTCTGTAAATTATGTAAATAAGTGATTTTTCTCCTTCACTGATGTGCGCTAATGAGGCTGCAGTGATGGGCACTGATAGGCTGCACTGATGAGCACTGATAGGTGGCACTGATGGGAACTGGTGAGGAGGCACTGGTAGGTTGCACTGATGGGCATTGACAGGCATCACTGATGGGCACTGAAAGGCAGCACTGATACATGACACTGATATATGGCACTGATAGGCGGCAATGATAGGCAACACTGACTGGCACTGATAGGTGGCACTGACTGGCACTGTTAGGCAGCACTGACTGGCACTGTTAGGCGGCACTGACTGGCACTGATAGGCAGCACTGGCTGGCACTGATAAGCGGCACTGACTGGCACTGATAGGCGACACTGACTGGCACTGATTGGCAGCACTGATAGGTGGCACTGATTGGCATTGATAGGTGGCACTGACTGTCACTGATGGGCGACATTGAAAGGCAGCTCAGATGGGCACTGATATGTGGCATTGATGTGGCACTGATGGGCACTGGCACGTGGCACTGATGGGCACTGGCACTGATGAGCACTGACAGGTGGCACTTCTGGGGCCACACTGATCATCAGGGCACACTGATCATCATCGCTGCTCACTCCCTGAGCTGTGCATGCACAGTGAGAATGGTAGGACGTCATATGACGTCCTATCAGAACGAGAGAACCACCTTGCGCCCGTCATTGTACTATAGGGCGGGCGGAAGGTGGTTAAACTTGTTGCCCACGGGAATATTTTGCAGTGTGTTCACATACAGTCTTTTTGAAGAACTCCCATTTCTGTGTTGTGTTCATTGATGCCAATATTCCCTCCCAGTCTAAGGCTGGCCATACACTATACAATTTTCTGTTCAATTTCTGCCCAATTTCCTTTAAATTTACCTTCAACTAAGGACCTGCTTAACTGGATACAGTTGCAAGTGTTGTTCAGGTTTGACCTCATATTATATGGATTTTGGTAAATCTAAAGCAATTTTCTAATGAAAATTGTATAATGTATAGCCAGCATAAGTCTTGGAGAGCAGCTCTCAGCCTTGGAAAATTAGCTCTCTTAAAGTTGAGCGTTTTTATTTTTCCTGTATGTGCTTGTTGTTTACAGCTAATAAATGAAACCATGTTATGGTCATTGCTACCCAGATGTTCTTTTATATGGACATTCGTAATAAGCTCTGCATAGTTTGAGATTACCAGGTCCAAAAGAGCATCATTCCTAGTAGGAGCCTCTATGAATTGTACCATAAAATTGTCCTGTAGTAGGTTTATACATTTTTGCCCTTTAACTGTTCCTGCAGTACTCCAGTCAATTTCCGGGTAGTTAAAATCCCCCATTATTATCACTGTTCCAGCCCTTGTAGCCCTTTCGATGTGTTCAAGCAGCTGAGTCTCCACCTCCTCATTAACACTGGGAGACCTATAACAAAAACTCCAATTATTACCTTTGTAGTACGCACCCCAATGTGCAGTTCCACCCATAATGCTTCAGCTTCATCACACTCTCCATCAACTAGGTCCTCTTTCACACTGAGATCACTTCTCACATAGAAACAGACACAAACACTTTCCCTTTTTACCTTGTCTCTCCAAAAGAGAACATAGCCGGAATATTAATGGCCCAGTCATGTGAAGAATGAAGTCAAGATTCAGCAATACCAATTAAATCATAGTTCTCTTCATGTACTAAAGCTTTCAACTCACCTATTTTGGCTGACTTCTGGCATTGGTGATCAAATACTTTTATTCATTGACACCTTGTGCACATGTATTTTGCATATTTTTTATTTTCGTACAAATGGTGCGAATTCCAATGGTTGTTTGTAACATGAGAACCTTCTTATCACCTGCCATAGCCCTCCCCCCATCTTTCCCCATTCCACCCACCAATAACTACTGACCCCTATCTGATATGTCTGCCCCAATATAATCTAATTCTCCCTCCCCCCTCAATGCTAGTTTAAATACTCCTCCAGCCATCCTATAAACCTCTCCTCCAGCACAGCAGACCCCCTTCCATTTAGGTGCAAACCATCTCTAGCATATAGGCTGCACCCCAATGAAAAGTCAGTCCAGTACTCCAGAAACCCAAATCCTTCCCTCTTACACCAGGTCTTTCGCCATGCATTTAGTTCTCTAATCTCCCCCTGTCTTTCCTGAGTTACGCATGACACAGGTACTATTTCAGAGAATATCACCTTGGAGATCTTTCCCTTCAACTTGCAGCATAGTTCTTTAAATTGATTCTTAAGGAGCCTCCACCTTCCATGTATTCTGTCATTGGTTTCAACATGAACCAAGATAGCTGGGTCATGCCCAGCCCCTCCCAGTAATTATCAACCCAGTTCACCACATGCCGAATCCTGGCACCAGGGAGACCGCAACCTATTCGGTTGAGGTGATCCTGGCGACAAATTATTTTATCAGTCCTTCTGATCATAGAATCCCCTACTACCACCAACTGTCTAGGCCATCCTGCACTACCCTCACCACCCCTCCCAGATGGTCTGCCCTCTCGGCTGTTAGGGATAGCAGTGACAACCAGGGCTGCCACCCCTGAGCTTGCCACTCCCACATCTTCACCCAACTTGGCAAATCTGTTTGGGTGCTCAAACCCAGGGCTGGCCTTCCTTTTCTGTGAGCTCCTACCACTCCCTCTCGCTACAGTAACCCATCTTCCTACCTGATAACCCTGAGTAGCCTCTCCACCTCCCACATCAATCCCATTAGCTACCTGCTCAGAGTTCAGAAGACCCCTTTCAAGGTTGTCGTTTCTGCCCAGTGTTGCATCTTGCTCCTCCAGATCTCTAATGTGAGCTTCCAGAAGGGCAACCCGCTCACATCTGTTGCAGCGGTATCCATCGTGGAGCTGTTGCTCCATTGTTGCATACATGCAGCATACTGTGCAGTGCACAAAACCTTCACCCCTGCTAGTGCTCATTATCCCAGTTACAATATTACACAGGTCTGCAAAAAAATGTTGTTTATTCCACATAATCTTTGTTTTTTGGTGCGCTGAATCCGAAAATGACCTCCATTTTGTCATAGGACATCATGTTTCCTGACAATTTATGTAACTATGTTAAATAAGGCAATACCTCAAAATAAATGGAAATAGACTTATAAAATTAAAGTTTTATTACAATTTTTCATGAAAATCCTTTTTTGAACTGAAATGAGCTCACCTACACACACTAAACTCGATTCTTTTTCCCTGTGAGGCTCCTCTTGGTGCATTTACGCTTGTGAGTAGCATCTGGAATGTCTTTTTGAAGCATCCAATAGTAGTCTGCCATCATTGTAATGCTCCATTTTCCCTGGTATCTCCTTTCCATCTCTTTAATGGCTTGGTGGAATAGTTCACCTTGTTCCTCACTCACAGCTCCCAAATTTTCAGGAAAGTAGTCAAGGTGGGACTAGAGGAAATGCACTTTCAAACTCATCAGGCAACCTAAAGCTTAAAATGCTTTCAGCATTCGTCCGACGATCTTTTTGTAGTGAGGATCTTTGTTATTGCCGTAAATATTTCTGTACGACTTCTTTTGGTATTGACAAACTCTTGATCAACTATATGCCTTCTAATGTCTGGTCTGACGAACACACCTTCCTTCAATTTTGCCTCAGACAGGTCTGGAAACTTGGTGACCAAGTATTTGAAGCATTCTCCATCTCTTGGAAGTGATTTTACGAATTGCTTCATCAATCCCAATTTTATGTGGAGAGGTGGTAGAAGAACTTTATGGGAAGGTACCAAAGTTTCTCGGAGGGCATTTTTTTCACTGACTGTTAGCACCCTCGGCTGCCAACTCTTCTTGGTCCAGTGATTTTTTCGGTCTCGACTGTCCCATAAACACAGAAAACAAGGGTATTTGGTATCCCACCCACTGGATTCTTCAGGAAAGATTAACCCCTTCTACCATTAGAAGCACAGACTCAGGGCTGAGGCTTACACATACAGCATGCTACTGAGTATCCCAGTAGTCAGAATGTCACTCAGAGCAGCACTTGTATTCACGCCCTTTGCAGGGGGGAGGGGCAGAGATTGTTTACCTGCAAATAAAAACAAAGGGCCAGAAGAGAACTAGGGAAATGAGGAAATAGAATTTTTTTTCCCTTAAATGGACTTAAGTTAATTAATTAATAGTAATTTGGACTTTAACATCCATCCCTAGCGGTATGATTATTTCAGATTTTTGGTGCTGAAAGCGGTACCATTTTTTTGCATGGAAATATGTATTTTTTTTATTGTAGGCCTGTAATTTAGGAATAACTCACTGAAATCTGTCCGAACAAGAGTCTAGTAAACATTCCGGGTAGGATAAAACTTGAAACACGAAATCATAAATTATAATTTAATAAATAATCATAAAAAATAACAATATAATAATAATAAATTTAATTCATTAATATAATCAAACCAAAAACACTGAAATTTGAAATATAGCGCCAAGTTAGCACATCGCTGAGCAAAGTTGCAGAATCGTTTTCAGTGTCTGATGACGAATTTCCCCACGAATCATCATTCAATTCTGCAAGTGGTTCTGATTTACTATCGCTGTTCTCTAGCCAGTCTAAAACCGATTTTGACATAAAGGGACACTTTTTGGACGCCATGGACTTTTCTAAGTTTCCAGGCAGAAAGAACAGTCAAAATGCAGGCAGGGCATAGGACAAAGCAGTAGGGACAAAATGTATGTGAAATGCTTTGATACAGTAATGTTTTACTATGTAATAATCGTTTTAAAAAAAATTTCATTTTTTAAAATTTTCAAATTTGCTGCCGGTTCCGGCGCCCGTACATCCCAACGTCACAGGGACCGGAACACGGAAGCCGGATGCCGGTATCGGCCGGAGAAGATGGTCGGGGACGCTGCAGGGGACGCATCGTGGGAACGAAGGACAAGGTGAGCACTGCAGGGAATCCCTGTGCAACGCTGCATGGTAAGCCTGAGTGTAGCTCGGGGTTACCGCTTTTGGTACTGAAACTCTACCCCGAGCTACACTCGGCAATATCGCTAGGGAGGTAAAATTTGGTTAAAAACCCATAATATAAAAAAAATACCAAAAATTAAAAAAATTTTGCTAAATTTGAAGACAATTTTGCATTTTGTGGCAAATCATGACATCTAGGAGTTTTTTCAATATTTTATTTGTTTTCAGCACACCAAAATACATGGAAATTTGATGAAAATAATCAAATAGCTTTTTAGTCGCAGACCTGTGTTATTATTGCTAACAGGAAATATCAGTTCTCATTTACAGGTTAGAAGACTCCTGTTTCCAACTCCAGTTTTTTAACTCCATTTAATCAATGGTCCACCATATGAAAGGTGCAGAAAGCAAAATAAAGGCAAGCTCAGAGTGAGCGCCACAGAAAGTTTTATATAGTATCTGTAGCACCTATGACCAATTAACCCCTCCCCTTAATCAGCAGACTGAAGGAAGGAAAGGAAAGGAAAAACAATGCTATTTAGAAAAAGTGATTTAAAAAAGTAAAAGCTACTAGCAAGACCCCAAAGAAGAAAATAAAATAAATACAAGCATCAGCAATCAACAGCAGTCAAAAGCAAAACTGTTTTTCACTTTCCACTCAAATCTCCAACTCTTTTTTGCTTCCAGCTAGCAAAATGTGCCAGACAAGCACACTGTAAATGTGTCATAAACGTGTCAACATTCTATACTGTATGCCTGTACTTCCAGATCAGTGACTCAACATTTTGACACAAATACATGAACATGACATTATTGGCAGCCTCAATAAATTTTCTCATGACTGGTTTATTTCTTAAACAAAAATAGGAACAGAATTAGAAAATTTTACAAGTTTAAATTCTTACATAATAAAATCAGCTAATGCTAATAAAATGATTGGCAAGATATATTTTTCTAAACCACACTACTGCACATAGTGGCACATTGTCATCCTTTTAGCTTCTGGTATATTTTATTTACAGTAAATACTAATCAGTCCTCCTACAGAACACAGAAGAGTGCAGCAGAAATATTTGGGCCATCAATTGATTAAAAGGCTAGTACCTGGGTTTAAAATGTTCCTTTTTTCCCCACTGATTCTTAGTTGCAGCACCATGTATTCTTTACAAATGTATATATAGGCACTAGCAGAGTAAATAAGTATTGAAATGTTTCTGCTGTTTTTCTAATATGTGGAGCTTATGTGCTTTTTAAGAAAACAAAAAATAAATGAACATTAGAGAATATACAGCAAATTAGAATGCTCACTTGGAACATCATTGTCTCCATTTCTTTTAGACAGTCCCTTTTACAAATGAAGTAGCTGAAAAAACTTTACAGTTTAAAGATTTCTTGATGCTTCCAGATTTAAGAACTAGTTTTCTCTTATTTCATCTGTTAAACAGCAAAATGCAGTAAAAAAAAGGTCCCCATGCTGCATTTTATACTGTACCGTTTGTGTCATGATTAAATTCAAACAATTTCTTCCATCTCCATTCATTGAGCATAAAAAACATCTCTCATAGGTAGCCACTGGTTGTTGACACATGCTTTAAACTCTTTCCTAAAAATAAAAAGGAGGAATTAAATAATTATTTGTGCCATATTTGCAACATAAAGTATGTTTTAAGTAAACAAAAATGAAAAAAAAAAACATAAAAATATTATTTCATTTTTTCAAAATACCAGTCATTATCATACAACATCTGTAAGCTCTACTTTCACTCTGCCACATGTTACTAGTAGATTTATATAGGACTGCAGCACTGTCTCATTGCTGTTTGGTCTACAGCATTAGTGTGTGTGTCTATCCTGATTCCTGTGTTTGACCTTTGATCTTGACCAGGCTTGCTCCTGACTTTGCTTATCTGCTACCTGCTCTGATCTTGGATTGTTCTCCTGATTCTGCTTCTGCTTTCTGTCTTTGACTGATCTGCCTCCACCGTTGCTGACACTGGCCTGTGCCCCGACGTCTCTCTTGCCCGCTATCTATGCTTGGTCTGCCCGTTTGCTACCGACGCGGCTTGTCTGACCCTGTGTCCTGCTCATCCAGCCTGCTAAAGCTCCTTAGTCTAGCACGCTCTCATCCGGCTCATCTGTTTGCTGCCAGCCCATCTGCTACCTGTGCCATCTGCCTGCTGACAGCCTGCTTGCTACCAGCCTGCCCTGCAGTGCCTTCTGCCTGCTGCCAGCCTGTCTGCTACCAGTCTGCCTTGCTTTGGCATCTGCCTGCTGCCAGCTGCTCTGTTTCCTGATGTCCTTCCAGCAGGATGTTGCTACTACCCACTCAGACCACTGGATTGATCTGGCACTCTTACCTTGCCATGCTCTCGTGGTTACTGTTCCACTATCAGTGGCCCCTTAGCTGGAGCTGTATGAGAGGTCTTCCTCTGCACGCCTGGCTCACTAACCAGGTACGTGACAACATTTGCCTCTCTCCAGTCAGATCCCATCTCTGGTACCCATACATATTTTTTTCCCAGTGATATGCTACCCTTCAGCACACACATGGCATGCAGTAACCACAATCCACCACAGAAATCACATATTAAAGATTGCCCAACATGCACATTGGTTGTTCCACAGCAAGATCCCACCCCAAGCTTACACACACACACTGCTCTTTCCCCAGTGAGATCCCATCTCCAACACACACACATTGTTTCTCAGTGAGATCCCACCCCCAGTACACACACTGGTATTTTCCCAGTGAGATCACACCCACAGCACACAGATTTGTCTTTCCCTAGTGAGCTCCCGCCCCAGCATACACATTGGTCATTTTTCTGGGAGATTCCATGCCCCAGCAAACAGATTTATCTTTCTCTAGTGCAGTGCTTCTCAAATAATGGGGCGCGCAGGGGTGGGCAGAGGGCTGCAGTCTCTTACCTGGCTCCCACGACGATCCATCCAGGAAGCGCTGCTCCTTCCGTCACTCCGGCCACTCCCTCACTCCTGCCGCTTGGCTCCGCGTCCTCACCGGTGATTGGCCGCCAGAACTGTAGCTCAGGAAAAGTACACAGGCGGCCAATCACGGGCGAGGAGGCGGAGCCGAGCAGACCCGCGAAAATCGAGCGAGGGAAAAGCCGGTAAGTGTGCAGTGCAGAGGTGCTGCTGCAACCACATATGCTGGCTGCAGCAGCACCATACTGCAACAGGGGTCAGCAAGTGTCATTGGTGTCAGTGGGAGGAATAGTGCCGCATCATTGGTGTCACTGATACTAATGATGGGGCATTATTCCTCCCACTGACACCAACGATGGGGCACTATTCCTTCCACTGATACCAATGATGGGGCACTATTCCTCCCACTGGCACCAACGATGGGGCACTATTCCTCCCACTGATACCAACGATGGGGCATTATTCCTCCCACTGATACCAACGATGGGGCACTATTCCTCCCACTGACACCAACGATGGGGCACTATTCCTCCCACTGACACCAACGATGGGGCACTATTCCTCCCACTGATACTAATGATGGGGCATTATTCCTCCCACTGATACCAATGATGGGGCACTATTCCTCCCACTGATACTAATGATGTGGCATTATTCCTCCCACTGACACCAACGATGGGGCACTATTCCTACTTATAACAATTTTATAGACAAATGATACTATTTACAGTCGCGCGGGGGGGGGGGCGCAAAATGTTTTCTTCTTCCTAGGGGCGGGCATGACAGAAAATAATTGAGAAGCACTGCTCTAGTGGGATACCACATTCCCCACCCCCATGCAAAATTTAGTGGTTCAGTGGCATCCTCCTCTTTGCAAATACAGGGGTTTTTTTTGTCTATCACACCATAACCCTTTAGGTTATACTGTACTTTCTCACTTGTCCTTCTGTACAGAAGCTGTTGTTTTCATGCACTGCACTGGTGTTGACCAACAAGCCAAAAACAGCTACAGTATGTGCAATTTGGATTAAATGTGTTTTGATATTGGGTTGTATTTGTGCTGTCAACAAGCACTTCTGGCTATACAATTGATTTAAAATGGAACTGCACTGCATCGAAGCACCACAAACCAAAAATGCTTTTTAATTCATTGTTAATATTCAAAGCAAACTCCATCCATGTCTCCATGCTTTTTTTTGCTGAGAAATCATTTTGAAAAACACCCCCTAGCATTTCTGGCAGTGGCCATCTTGAGTAGGGCAGATGATTTATGTAGCATTTACTTCCTGGAATCCATCTGCACTTAGCTCAGGCATTGACTGAGCTGGAAACCCTCCTTCCCCTCCTGAAGACTCCTGAGGTGTGTGAAATAATTTGCCTAGGCATGGAAACCAGGAAGTAACTGAAGAAATGTAAAAAAAAAAAAAAAGAAAAAAAAGTATAAAACAAGTAAATATAATATTCTTTCCTATCCATTTACTAATGCTAGCAGCATAAAGATTAAAAATAGTCAATGTTGATTGAGAGAGTGAAGTTCCATTTTAAGTATCATAAAAAAGAGTGATTTTCGTTGTTCCACCAACTATCCTAAAGTTACCATTTCTCTTATTTTTGGGATTTGTGATGGAATGAGACATAAAAACCTTGAGGGTATTTGTCAATTCTGTTACACTGCAAAGCAGGTTTAAACAGGAACATAATTATGATATTTTGACATCTTCAGTGTTAATTATATTACAGACCTGTGCAAATCTGCCACTGTTAACTGCAAGGGCATAACTGCACGGGGCCCCATAGCAAAATTTTGACGGGGGTTCCTGGTGACATCCTTAGTATTATTGTTCTTAACATAAAGTACAGCATGTCTATAGTACACTATTAGGGACCAGAGCTTTGGATTAAGGTGTAGTAGTGCTAATAATGACCATCACGCTATTTTATATTAAGTTAGAAATTGCCAACATCCCTCACAACAATACCATCTACCAAAAGATTCCCCCAACTGCGGGAGTTTTTTTGGCAGATACTATCTTATATTATAATGTAAATGTGCACACAATTGCTATATAATGCTAATACAAACATTTTGGGCAGAATGCCAGATTCTGGCCTTGTTGGTGGTTAACAGGGTTGGAAAAACTGGATAACGGGCTATTGAGTGGTCAACATCTCCATCCAAGAAAATGATCCCTGCACCAATTGGTTTTTTTTTAAGTGCTCTGCATATTATGGGGCATACTAGAAATGGAACTGATTGCCACAAGTCACAGCAACAAGGTGTACAGGTTTATCATAAGATCCAGAGGTTTACCGTCATACGTAAAAGGTCCTGGGGTTCAGTCTTGTACTTATTTTATCATTTGTCATTTGTTTCCTGTGGTCACGTGTGTTGCATCAGTTTGCCTATCACAGTCGGGTATCAACACTTGCTATAGTATTTTATAGATAACTGGCAAACCATTCTTTATATTATACCGTTGTGTAGTGCCCTCCTAGGTAGCTATGGGGAAGCTAGACTCCAGTGGTTAGAGTGCACTGATGAGCACTGACACAAGGCACTGATAGACACTGACAGGTGGCACTGCTGGGGCTACACTGATGATCAGGGCACACTGATCATCAGTGCCCTGATGATCAGTGTACATGTCCCCTCCGTGGAATGCAGATTGACAGCTCGAGAGGAGAGAGGAGGGGTTGAGTAGCAGCCTGGGTGCAATAGCCAGAGAGGGGTCAATTTGTGGTCAGGGCTGAGAGGCTCTGCAGGCCACTGTGAGAGCACAGTGCATGGTGGTGCTTGGCGGACTTACGTTCGACTCAGGCATCAAGAACATCTTTAAGGGGATTTAGCCATGGACGTAACCGTGTGGCATAATTGGCCAAAGTCACCAATCATGGCTCACAGCTAAGTCAGCGCCCCACACTATATAAGGCTTACACAGCAGCCTTGTGTAGTGTGTTGCCGGAGTTTAGTGGTTAGTGAGTGGTGTGTTAGGAGTATAGTTTAGTGTAGTGCAGTGGTGTCAGTGAAGTGTCAGTGTATTTTACAGCACTTCTGCGTCACCACTGTTCCCAATTTTTTTTTCAGCATCAGGTTCTGTTGCTGTATCATTAGTGTTCCTCCTGTGTCACAGGTGTTCCTGCTTCTGTGTAAGTTAGTGGTTTCACTTTTTCGTTTTTGTTTTAATTTTTTTTTTTAAATTTAATTAATTAATTATTTTTTGCCACAGCAGCAGCTGTAAAAATATTTAGGGCATAATTGCTGTTCATCCTTAGTCAGCAGTGGTTCCCTTTTTTTTCTGAATTTCTTTTTATAATGTCATTTATTTATTTTTTTTGCCACAACAGCAGCAAAAATATTGTGGGCATAACTGCTGTTGCCCCTTCTGAATCGCAGGTGGTACTCCTTTTGCATCAGCAGTGGTTCCCTTTTTTTTCCTGGCTTTTTGAATTTTTTATTATTTTTTTCAGCAGCAGCAAAACAATTTTCTCCATAATTGTTATTCCTCCTTCTGTGTCGCAGGTGTTCTTCCTTCTGCATCAACAGTGGAGTTTTTTTTTTTTGTCTCTTAATTTTTTTACATTTATCTTATTTTAATTTTTTTGTAGCAGTAAAAACAATCTCCATAATTGTTGCACCCCCTATTATCTTTATTAAAAAAACAATAAAATGGTTTATAGTGCACCAAGCACAAATATATTGCACCCAAGCACAAAATTCCCATCCCACACTCTAAAATACGTTATAAAAATCCCTGAAAAAATCAGAGAGGCAGACACTCATAGGCAGCTAAAATAAGGACAAGCAGCCTCTGTGTCCACAGTGAAAAGTGGTGGTTGTGGACATGGTGCATCCTCTGCAGGCAGGGAACATTTTTTTTTCAGTGCTGGCAGTGTTATTGAGCCACAACATGTAGCAGTGGTGGTGGAGTGGATGACTAAGCCATCCTCATTCTCAGTCACCCAGGCTCATACTAGTTCACTTTCCACTGCAGTTTCCAAAGCAGCCTATTCCACAAGCTCCTTGTCCACAGCTACTCATGCATGCATGGAGGAGGCACCTGAATTATTCGAGCATAGGCCCTGATTTATTAAAGTGGATAGGCGCATTTCCGTAGGCTAAAGTCTACTTTTCATTGGAATCCATCTGCTTTTAGACGGCAAAGACATTTACTAAAGAAAGCGTCTAACAAATAAACAC